>NC_087344.1:147187785-148387785 GCF_030014295.1 Loxodonta africana | reverse complement strand
TAGTGTGAAGTCTGGGAGGAGTCACAGCACAGAATTCCCATGTCCCAAAGAAGGACATGCTACCATCTTTAACGCATGGTCACCAACCAGTAAGCTCCATCTGAGCCTCAGAGTTCAGAGCTCTTATCAGACTTACCATGTGGCCACGATAGATTATATCATGCCTTGTGAGCACTGGGCCCTCAGATGGTCCCCCTGGGTCTGGTCACTCTTAATTTATTAACCTCAGGTGTTGGTACAACTCGAAAGAACTGAGAACAAAAGGCCAAATTGCTTTTTTCAAGGTGATTCCACATTTTGCAACAACCAGCCATGAAAATGGCCTGGGGCCAAGGCAGCATTTTGTTCTGCTGTACATGGAGTCACCATGAGTCAGGGCCGACTCAATTTTTATCTAAGACTTGATGGCAACTAGTAACAACATGTGACCTTTAAGTTCAAATATGTTAGCTTATCTTTTGGATTGTTGAGGTTAGCTTTTAAAGTATAGGTACTAGACGTTGGGCTCAGAAAATGATTAATTCCTGATGAGAAAGTTTATAAGGGCTATTCCTCCTGGAACACTTCTTCTATGATTGTGTTAGTCATGTAACTTCATATTTGTAAAAATTCTGCTCTATCAACCACAGATCTCTTATCCAATAAACAAGCCATCAACTACCTTATCATTTTACCTTTTAAGAAACCTCATATGCTCCCTAGAAATACAAAACCTGAGTTGTTTCTGATAATTTCAGGTACACCAAGAATTTAAAGAGAAAAATCCTTCCCCAAAACTTGAAACACGAAACATGGACTCTCTCATATTCTTTTAGTATCGTTTTAGATAAAACATTGGCTTTTCTGAGCCTCAGTTTTATAAGCAATATAGGTATCCTTTCCATTTCAAAGATTTATGGTAAAAAGAAAATGATGGTAAAAATAAGAATATATTATTTTTAGTGTCTTTAATTATAGACTTCAAAATGCCTTCTGTTCATTTGAGGCCATTTCTGCATAGTCATAAGTATGATTAGTTGCCACCACCCATCTGTCAGTTTGTCATACTGTGGTAGCTTGCATGTTGCTGTAATGCTGGAAACTATGCTACCAGTATTTCAAGTACCAACAGGGTTAAGCAGGGTGGACAGGTTTCAGTGGAGCTTCCAGACTGAGACAGGTTAGGAAAAATGACCTGGCAGTCCACTTCCAAAAATTAGCCAGTTAAAACCTTAGAAATCACAAGAGAACATTGTCTAACTTGCATGCTTTGGATACATCATCAGGAGGGATAAGTCATTAGAGGAGGGCATCATGTTTGGTGAAGTAGAGGGCAGCAAGGGAGACACTCAGTGAGATGAATTGCATGATAGCCATAATGATGGACTTGAACGTGCCAGTGATTATGAGGATGATGGAGGACTGGGCAACATTTCATTCTGAATCATCATGAGTCTGAGTCAACTCAGCAGCAGTCATCTATATCCATGAGTTGAGTCTCTGGCAAACAGAGATTGAGACTGTTCTAGGGTCCAGAACCAAATACCTAGAGTCTTTCCTCCCATAGCTACCTGCTTCCCTCTCCCAGAGGCCCTGCAGAAGCTATATAGACAGAGGACAAGTCCCCACAAAGGAATATTTAATTAAAGCTAAGGCTCTGGCCCCAAACCTCAGTATCTCACCAGGAGTGGTGAGCTAGGCCGAACATCAAATTAGGCACAAGGACTCCTTTTGTCTAAGTTCTACAGACCTACATGACCTGAACCAAAAGGGGTGAAAGAAACTTTTTCCATCTCTTCTCCTATACCTTAATCTCTACCATGCCTAGGACAAGAAAAGCAGAACCCAAGAAAGGGAGGGCAAAGAGAGGGAAGGAAAGGGAGGGAGGGAAAGACATTATTGGTTCTAGAACTGACCTAAGCTACCCTTCTCAAGTTCTCTTAGGGTAAGAACAACTTCCAAGAGAGAAGCAGTTCTAGACCCATTTTGTCTCATCATCTTCAGGAGAGAAGAGAGACTTTAAAAGGGTAACTCCCTATAGAAGCTCTAAAGACGGAGTCCAAACAGCCTAATCCCAAAGGAGAGCCCCTGCCACTTGAACTAAGAGCCTTAACTCTGTGAGCACCTGATTCAATACTTATCCTTGAACATTACCATCTCTACTAGCCCTTTTCCTTCTAGAAATGTGTAAAGAAGAGTCTAGATCTCCCCAGAAATCAACCATTATCTTGGTGATTCAGAGAAGAGGAAAAGTGCATAACTGAAATTCACCCTATATGGTAAAAGAGCTATTTGTCTGGAATGAGTAAGACCTTTCTTGTCCAAATTAATGGTATTTCTGGAGTCCAGATATCTTAACTCCCAAAAAGCATGACTGAAAAAGTATTTTTCTTACCCTCCAACATACACAAAAGACAAGCCTTTTGTGATGTCACAACAAGCTATAGCTATTCTCTCATTAATTATACCATCCCTTCTTTTACATGGAGCATTGGTGGTGCAGTGATTAAGAGCTACGGCTTCTAACCAAAAGGTTGGCAGTTCGAATCTGCTCCGTGGAGACCCTATGGGGTAGTTCTGTTCTGTCATATAAGGTCACTATGAGTTGGAATCGACTCAATGGCAATGGGTTTGGTTTTTGGTTCTTTCTTCACATAGATTCTACCAAATCTGGCGGCTGAGTACTGTAGTAAATTATTCTTCAAGTATTATAGTAAATATTTTAAATATGCAGTTTTTAAAAAATTCTTTTAAAACACTTTTTTTGTTTGTATTTTTGGTTTGAGTCCTTTCAGTGTTTAGAGTTCTGTATCTTTGTGGTGTTTGTACATTGCATGTAGCTTGTCCAGAAGATTTATGTTTTTCTTTGGACTCTCCCAATTTCTTTTATCCTACTCCTGCTCACAGATTTATCAGTAAATTGTAAGGTGCCTAGAAAGAAGTCAGCTAAGTACAGAACTAGGATTTCCACCACTGGGCATTCAAAAAGAGATTTAGCTCCATTGTTTCAAGGGCAGAATTATAAAAATTTCAAATTCTTCCAACAGTCAAAACAAATGACCTCTGTTATGTATCATAAAATGTATGTTTCTAATTTTTAATGCATAGTTTTTATGTATCCACTGAATTTTATCACGATTTTGACTTTGAAATGGATGCCTTCCAGTTAAATCTTAAATTGTCTTCAATCATATAATTCACTGGTCCACTTGGCTTATGGAAAATGCCATGAGAAGAGAGTGCTTTGAATTTCAACCACTCCCTCATTTTTAGAACTTGTTTCCTGCTTCTTTGTTTATCCTGAAGCAGCTTTCCTCAAAAGAAGAAGAGGAAAAAACACAATGTAGATAAAATCGAGATACATGTGATGAAAACACCCCTGATGGCTGGAAAGTCTCAGGCTAACCAAGTAGGTTAAAAAATAATAATAACAGTGGTAGTATGTATTGTTGTCTCGCCCTCAGGAAAGTGTGTCAGTATTTACAGTGATAGGAGAAGTGCCTCTATTAAGAGAAATGTCAAAATGTAAACATGATCCTAACGGAGACAGGGTGGTATCTTTTCAGCTTAGGAATAAGGGGACAGTGCCTCCCAAAGCTGGCACTCCATTCGTGTATCTTAAATGAGTCAGCACTTAGCAGTGGCTCTGGGAATCGCTAGGCTGACATCACTTGGCAGTTTGGAGGATGTGCGAAACGAATTGTTTCATCTCAGAGGAAGGTCGCTAGAAGCCACATATATCCAGATGTTCGCTGGCATATAAATACGTGTATACTTGTCATTGTTATGATTTATTTTCCTTGGGGCAATGGATAGGGAGAGCAAGTAGTGTTTATTTTATTCATACACCTCATATTTACTGTGTACCTATGTTGTGCCAGGCAGTGACTATGAAGTGTGGCATCTGCCTTTAAGGAGCTCACTAGTCTAGGAAGGAAACGAATAAAAAAAAAAATCGATAATTACACTATGTTTTCTCAGGTGCTATACCAAAAAAGGAAACCCTAGCAGCATAGTGGTTAAGTGCTACGGCAGCTAACCAAAAGGTCTGCTGTTCGAATCCACCAGGTGCTCCTTGGAAACTCTATGGGGCAGTTCTACTCTGTCCTATAGGGGTCCCTATGAGTCAGAATTGACTCAACAGCAACAGGTTTAGTTTGCGTTTGGTATACCAAAAAAAAAAAACCCTTTTGCTGTTGAGTCGATTCCAACTCATAGGTGCTCTGATAGAGGGGAAATCGGAACTTAAAAGCTACTCCAATTCTGATAGATTATATGAAATTCCTTTCTATTTAACTATTACTTGGAGTCTCTGAGAGGTGCAAACAGTTAAGGTGCTCGACTGGCTGCTCACCAGAACATTGGAGGTTTGAGTCCACCCAGAAGTGTCTTGGAATAAAGACCTGGTGGTCTACTTCCAAAAAGTTAGCAATTGAAAACCCTGTGGGGCACAGTTCTACTCTGATATATATGGTGTCGCCATGAACCAGAATTGACTCAGTGACAGCTGATTAACCAGTAGTTGTGTAATAAAGCTCAAGAAATTATGTCTTATTTTACAACAATTTCTAAAGGAAAAAAATCCCAGAGTGTTTAATCCTTCTACCAGGCTAATGGCATTTAAAGTTCCCGGAGCATAGAAATAAGTTTCTGATACGCAATTCAAGATTTGTTCGATGTCTGTTTTTAATCTTGTGCCAATGAAACCTATAGCACGAGAAACCTACAGCAAATGTATTGTTATGATACTTTTACCCCTGAGAAAATTCAAAAATCCAAGTTTTAATGGCTCTTTGCTCCAATCCCCTTGATTCTCTTCCACAGACATCGACTACGTGCCTCAAAGGTGCCAGAGTATGAATTGTTTCTTTTCCTTTTCCTGTTACTTTTGGGGGAAATGAGCAACCAATAAAAACAGATTTTTTACTCAGTCCTGTGACTTAGTAAACACCTTAAAATTGGACAATTTGTTTTACTCTTTCTCTCTTTCTGTATCTGTCTTGCACCTGGGTCTCGATTTCTTCCATACACAATGTATTATTTCCTGGCCGTCATATAAATTTTGAAGTCATCATTAAAAAGAAAGGAAGCTCCCGTGTCCACGGCAGGCAGGAAATGCTGCCGCACTCTCACAGCTATGCTTTTCCATTTCCCCTGGAGACAAGGACCTTGTTTGTCCTGGTGATAGATTTGCAGTGTATGTGCTTCCTCTGGGTATCTATTTTTGTGCTTCAATGGTGACTGCACCCACATACGCTTGTACTGGGACTTGAAGAATAATAAGACTTATGAATGTTTGCTGAGAATAAGAGAAGTTAGCTGTTCACCCCTTCTAGAGCCATCTTCCCTGCATTTTCAGTTCCTTTTCTCCCTCACTATAGTTTTTTGCACTTAGAATATTTTCATTAGTTAGCCTTGAGACAAAAATCTTCATTTTCAAGGTTAATCCTGTTACCGACAAGGGTGAGTCTTGCATCTTTTGAATATAGGTATTTTCTTTGTCCTCCAGCATTTTGTTTTTGGAACAAAGTACTTAAGTTTGTGTATTCACTGATAACTTAGTGACATGAAAGTTATTTCCCTTCCTTTCTACCTACATCACTTTACCTGGAAGAAAAGTACCTACCTCAGAAAGGAAGAGTGACAATTCATCTTTTTCATCTTTTCTTTTTTCCATCTCTTCCAATGCAACCCTTTGCTCCTGGCTCTGGAACCCATGGAGCACTGATTTTATCCTCCCCCAATAACCTCTCCAACTTCAGTAGCTTTGACGTACAAATGAAGTTCCCCCTACTCTATGCAGCCGCTTAGCCAAGCCTGAGCTCCTGTTGTACTTACCAGGATCATTCACTCAGCACACATATTACCTTGTTTGCATCATACCTGCCTTTTCATAATCTATCCAACTCAATTGTAAGCGCTTTTAGAACAGTGGACATTGGTTATGCTCTTTGGTTTTCCCGTTTTCAATAAGTTTTAGTCGATACATGATAACCTGGTATCTCTGAGCGAGACCTGAGGAGTAGGTCTTTGGGATCTGTTTCTTCCTAGGTCGTTCTTAAGTCAGCAGAGATAACTTGTTTCATTCTACCAGGTTGGGAACAAATCTGGGTGATCAGCTTCAGGTTAGAACCCTTTCGAACCAGCAAGAAGCTGTATTTGAATCTATGAAGTTGGGAGAGTGAAGGGTAAAAGTAATTACCTTTATATTGGCCCACTTGCTTTCTCATGGCTCTAGTCTACCTGTTTACATCAAACCTGCCATAAGTGAGTTCAAGCACTGTCATTTTAAAGGATAAGCCACAGCCTGAAGAATATACCTGATATTATAAGTTAACTTATGGGAATGATGTCACCTGTGTTATCATACAAGCAAATTTCTCACTCACTTCTTTCTGTTATAATTTAAAATCCAAACTGGAGAAATACTTTTTGAGTTCCAGTTCATAGAAAACAGAGCAGTGGCTTTTATTGTTGACAATCAATGTATGCTATTGGTGAGAAGAGTATAAAGAGGTTCAACCTTTTCTGGAGGCGATTTGGCATTACAGGTTTACCTTGTTTAGCACTACTCAAGCAACACTGATTCATCATAATGTTAATTTGTCTCAAGACTAATTTTTGTATTAAAATACACACACACAGTCTTCTGGAAAAGATGGTAAAGCAGGTGCTACACTTCCTCGACGTATATAGCAACGCAAGATAAAAACGCATAGATGAGCTAAAAAAAAAAAAAAAAGATAAACATTTAGGAGCATGAATAGAATATTGTGTGGGGCTGAAGAAACTGCTGGGCTCTGACCCAAAAGCAGGCAGTAGCAGCCAGAAGCTCAGCTCCTGCCAGTAAAGGGAACTGAAAATGTACAGTGCAAGATAAGAGCTGGAACCTGGTCACTGCCTGAAGCCAAAGGCTGGGTTATGTCGCCTCACTCCCAAAAGGAAGCTGAAAAGAATGGTGATTAACTGTGTGCTGGAGCCTGTGCTTCAGAGGAAATCATTCGCCTGGGGGTGAGGGCTGGGGATGACAAAGCCTCCTAACCAGGAACTGAGTCAACCTCCCCACTGTCTCCCTGACTTGGTCTGTGAGATCCAGACATCACAGTGGAGCATCAAACATCATGATAGGACCTGGTGGTGGGCCTCAGGCTGGGGGCTGGGTGCAGGAAACCACAAAGAGCATGAGAGGCAGGAGAAAACAACCTCCCACTCCAAATGAACCTACTAACCAGAAGACATGAGGGAATGTCCAAAGAGAGGCCACCAAAGACATTTCTCCAAAGAAGATATACAAATGGACGGGAAGTATTTGAAAAGCTGTTTAGCATCATTAGTCATAAGGGAATGCAAATCAAAACCACAATGAGAGACCACTTAACACGCACTAGATGGCTATCATCAAAAAGATGAACAATAACAAGTGTTGGTGAGGATTTGGAAAAACTGAAAACCTCATACATTGCTGGTGGGAATGTAAAATAATGCAGCTGCTTTTGAAAATAGTTAGGCAGTTGCTCACGTAAAACATACAGTTATCATATGGCCCAGGTACTTCATTTCTAGGTATATATGTGTCTTAGTGATCTAGTGCTGCTGTAACAGAAATACCACAAGTGGATGGCTTTAACAAAGGGAAGTTTATTCTCTCACAGTTCAGTAGGCTAAGAGTCCAAATTCAGGGCCCCGGCTCCAGGGGAAGGCTTTCTCTCTCTGTCAGCTCTGGAGGAAAGCCCTTGTTGTAAGTCTTCCTTTGGTCTGGGAACACCTCAGTGCAGGAACCTCAGGTCCAAAGGACACACTCTGCTCCCAGCACTGCTTTCTTGTTGGTATGAGATTCCCATGTCTCTCTGCTCACTTCTCTCTTTTCTATCTCAAAAGAGATTGGCTTAAGACACTACCTAATCTTGTAGACCTCATCAGTATAACTGCTGCTAATCCATCTTATTACATCATAGCGATAGGATTTACAACACTTAGGGAAATCACATTAGAAGATAAAATGGTAAACAATCATACAAGGGAATCATAAGCCAGCCAAGGTGACAGGTATTCTTGGGAGACACAATTCAATCCATGACAATATGCAAAAGAACTAAAAACATACGTTCACACAAAAACTTCTACACAAACATTGATGGCCATGGAAGCAATGCGAATGCCCATCAAATGTTGAATGGATAAACAAAATGTGGTATATTCATACAATGGTATTCAGCCTTAAAAAAGAAATGAAGTACCAATGCATGCTACGACATGATAAAATTAGGAAATTGAACATAAGAACAAATGAACTTTTTTTAAAAGCATTTAGAAATCTTGAAAATGAAAAAAAATCATTGAATTAAAAAAAAAATCAACAGAATAACTAGACTGGGCTCAGTTGCAGAATTAGTGAATTAGACAAGTGTTCTAAGTTTACCCAGAGCTCAGCACTGAAAGACACAGAAATTAAAAAAAAAAAAAAAGACACATGGAAGATGAGAGGCTCTAACACGTGTAATAGGAATTGTAAAAGAAAATGGAGGAAATAATGGAGAAGCAAGACATAAATGCTATAATTTTCCAAAATTGAAGAAAATCCAGTCCTTAGCTCTAGGTACTGAGCAAGATTAACACATATACATCAAAGGAAGTTAAATTAAAGTGAAAATGTAAAGTATCAGAGATTAAAGGTAAAAATCTTAAAAGCTAAAATAGAGAAAGATAGATTGCCCTCTAAAGAACAAAATCAGACTAACAGTAGGCTCCCCATCAGGAAAAATACAAGCCAGAGAAAAATGTAATCATGTTTAAACTGCTGAGGTAAAATTACAGAACTTATAACTCATTAAAACTATTATCAAGAATGAAGACAACAGATATTTTCAGACATACAGGGTATCTGAGTATTCTATCCACAATCCCTTACTAAACAAATTATTAAAGGATACACTTCAAACAAAAGAAAAATGAACCCAGAAGAAAAGTATAACAAATAAGAAAAATGGTAAGCACATAATTTTATATATATATATATATATATGTATATAAATTGTCAAAGTGAACTATGTTGTTGTTGTTGTTAGGTGCCATCGAGTCAGTTCCGACTCATAGTGACCCTATGCACAACAGAATGAAACACTGAGCCATCCTTACAATTGTTGTTATGCTTGAGCTCATTGTTGCAGCCACTGTGTCAATCCACCTCGTTGAGGGTCTTCCTCTTTTCCACTGACCCTGTACTTTGCCAAGCATGATGTCCTCTCTAGGGACTGAACCCTCCTGATAACATGTCCAAAGTATGTAAGACGCAGTCTCGCCATCCTTGCTTCTAAGGAGCATTCTGGTTGTACTTCTTCTAAGACAGATTTGTTCATTCTTTTGGCAGTCCATGGTATATTCAGTATTCTTCGCCAACACCACAATTCAAAGGCATCAATTCTTCTTCAGTCTTCCTTATTCATTGCCCAGCTTTCACATGCATATGATGCGATTGAAAATACCATGGCTTGGGTCAGGCACACCTCAGTCTTCAAGGTGACATCTTTGCTCTTCAACAACTTTAAAGAGGTCCTTTGCAACAGATTTACCCAATGCAATGCGTCTTTTGATTTCTCGACTGCTGCTTCCATGCCTGTTGATTGTGGATCCAAGTAAAATGAAATCTTTGACAACTTCAATCTTTTCCGCATTTATCATGATGTTGTTCATTGGTCCAGTTGTGAGGATTTTTGTTTTCTTTATGTTGAGGTACAATCCAAACTGAAGGCTGTGGTCTTTGATCTTCATTAGTTTAAGTGCTTCAAGTCCTCTTCACTTTCAGCAAGCAAGGTTGTGTCATCTGCATAACGCAGGTTGTTAATGAGTCTTCCTCCAATCCTGATGCCCCGTTCTTCTTCATATAGTCCAGCTTCTCGGATTATTTGCTCAGCATAGACTGAATAGGTATGGTGAAAGAATACAACCCTGACACACACCTTTACTGACTTTAAACCAATCAGTATCCCCTTGTTCTGTCCAAACAGCCACCTCTTGATCTATGTAAAAAATTTAAGTGTTTCAAAAGCTAAAATATTCTAATAACAAAATGAAGGGCTGTCCATTGAGTAGTTAAAACATGCTTGGAAGGGGAGTAGGAATACTGAAAAATTTAAGTGTGTAAGTTTTAAGAAATTATAGATGACTTCTAAAAGAACAGAAATATAATCTACACCTTCCTAACAAGTTGGGGGAGGGGAGGAGAAGATATAGAAAATGTTATCAATGTAAAAGAAGACAGGTAGAAGGTTGGGGGGCGAGAGGAGAGAAACAAAGTAAAAACATAAAGAAAAAAATTTTTTTAATATAGAAATAAATCCATGTATCAGTGAATATCCAAATATGAGTGAGCAGGATAATGGAATGGATTAAATTCACTTGTAAAATGAAAAAGTGATTAGCTTGGATTTTTAAAATATCCACAAGACACACACTTAAAAAATAAAACAAGCATTATGCTGGGTGAAATAAGTCAATCACAAAAGGACAAATACAGCGAGGGGTGGGATAGGAAGGGAAAAACACTAAATAGACAAAAAATAAGCGGTAACTTTGGTGAAGGGTAAGACAGTACACAATACGGGGCAAGTCAGCACAATTTGACGAAGGCAAAGTCTTGGAAGCTCCACAGACACATCCAGACTCCCTGAGGGTTGGAATTCCTGGGCTGAGGGCTGTGGGAACCATCGTCTCGGGGAGTATCCAGCTCAATTGACGTGACATGGTTTATGTAGAAAATCTTTTACATTCTACTTTGGTGAGTAGCATCTGGGGTCTTAAAAGCCTGTGAGCGGTCATCTAAGATACTCCACTGGTGTCACCCCATCTGGAGCAAGGGAGAAAGAAGAAAACGAAAGACACAAGGGAAAAATTAGTCCAAAGGACTGATGGACCACAAGTACCACAGCCGCCACCAGACTGAGTCTATCACAACTGGATGGTGCCCAGCTACCACCACTGACTGCTCTGACAAGGAACACAATAGAGGGTCCCAGACAGAACTGGAAAAAAATGTAGAACAAAATTCTAACTAAAAAAAAAAAAAAAAGACCAGACTTAACTGGTCTGGCAGACTGGAGAAACCCCAAGTGTATGGCCCCTGGACACCCTTTTAGCTCAGTAATGAAGTCACTTCTGAGGTTCACCCTTCAGCTAAAGATTAGATAGGCCCATAAAACAAAATAAGACTAAATGGGCACACCAGCCCAGAGGCAAGGATGAGAAGGCAGGAAAGCTGGTATTGGGGAAACTAAGGTTGAGAAGGGGAGAGTGTTGACATGTTGTGGGGTTGGCAACCAATGTCACAAAACAATATGTGTATTAATTGTTCAATGAGAAGCTAGTTTGCTCTGTAAACCATCTAAAGTACAAAAAAAAAATTATAAAACAGGTAACTAGAATAAAATAAACACTAAAGAATAATTGTAGATAGTTTTAAAAAACGGAAGTAATTTTCACTAAAACTCCAAACATACAAAAATAAAAAAAATACAACAGAATCACAAGGATGAAAAATAGTGATTAAAAAAAAAAAAGATACAGCATTGAAACTACCACCAAAAAAGCTGGTGGAGCATTTTTAATATTAGACAGCATTTAGGTACATATTTGAATTTTAAAACATGCAGATTCTTATAACCGCCACCACAAACAGGATACAGAAGAATTTTAACATCTCAAAGAATTCACCGGTGCTGACACTTTGCAGTGAACCTCTTCCCTTACCTCTAACCTCTGGCAACGACTGATCTGTTCTCTGTCCCTATCTCTTCTCTGTTCTGTTTTTCAGAATACTGGGTGAAATCAGCCAGCATGAATCTTTTGAGACAGACATTGATTTTAGTATCAATATTGCCTAAATGCCCATCATCATGGGATTGTTTTAATAAATTACAGTGTCTCCATACTATGTAATTCTGCAGCACTTAGAATGGAATATGTCTCCAAGCACTCCTGGCCTCCAAGATATACTATGAAAAACTCAAGGTGTAGGAATAATATATATTAATAAGATCCCACTTTATATATTCCAAACTAAAAGCCAAACCAGTTACTATTGTTGATTCCGACTCATGGCAACTCCATGTGTTGCAGAGGAGAACTGTGCTCCATAGGGTTTTCAAGGCTTTGACCTTTTGGAAGCAGGTCATCATCCTTTCTTCCGATGTGCCTCTGGGTGAATTCAAACCTTTTGGTTAGTAGTCAAGCACTTAACCATTTGTACTACCCGGGGACTCTTGTTTATACATTATATTTATGTAAATAAAAAAAAACCTGGGATAGTGTACACCAAATGTGTATCAGTGCTTACGGAGAGGAATGGCATAGGGTGGGGAGAAGTAGAAAAAAGACTTTGCCTTCTGTGTTAAAAACAAGTGTTTTAAAAGAGACAACCCATTTATAATAGCAAAAAAGGAACTAAAATACATATTAACATAGCTGAACAATAAATGTCCAAAATTTATGTGTGAAAAGCTGTAAAACACTCCTGAAAAACACAAAATTAGACACAAACAGGCAGAAACACATACCATGGAGAGGAAGACTCAATATCATAAAGATTTCAGTTCTTCCTCAATTAATGTATAAATTTAATGTAATCCCAGTTAAAAAAAAAAAAAAAAACACCATCAGGTGTTTGTGGGGTGTGTTCCTGGATCTAGACAAGCTGATAATAAAGTCGTGAAGACAAGAATTTAAACACTTACACATCGAGTTGGTTCCAACTCATAGTGATCCTATGTACAATAGAACGATATACTGCCCATTCCTGCACCATCCTCGACAGTCGTTGTTATGCTTGACCTGTTGTTGTAGCCACTGTGTCAGTCCATCTCGTTGATGGTCTTACTCTTTTCTGCTGACTCTCTACTTTAGCAAGCATGATGTCCTTCTCCAGGAACCGATCCCTCTTGATAATATGTCCCTAACATAATACCTGGCATTTAGTGTTGTTTTGCTTAGCTGCTGTCAAGTTGGCCCCCAACTCATGGCATCCCCATGCTCAACGGGACGAAATGCTACCCGGGCCTATCGATTACAGAATGGACCATTATGATCATAGAGTTTTCACTGGCAGATTTTTGGAAGTAGATTACCAGGCCTTTCTTCCTTGTCTGTCTTAGTCTAGAAGGTCTGCTGCAACCTGTTCAACATTATAGCAACACACAAGCCGCCACTGGCAGTTGGGTGGTAGCTGCACTTGAGGTGCATTGGCCAGGAATCAATCCCAGGTCTTCCGCATGGAAGGTGAGGATTCCACCACTGAACCACCGTTGCCCCCCTTGACATAGAGTAGAAACTCAAAAATGACTGAATTTTTCTGAGGACACAACCAAAATTGTTCACCACTTCTATTCCATGAGTCCTACACCACCCCACCTTAGTGTCATTTATATCTCTGGCATGTAATAGATAAACTACCTCTTATTTATATTGCTCAATCTTTGTTATTTCGAGTGGTTTCTCTGAAGTTAAGGAGTTTGTTTTGTTTTCTTTTATGCTTAGCCTCTTGATGCCTTATTCATGCAAATATAGTACTTTTTCAACTGATTGTACAGTACTTTTTCCACAGTCACATTCTGCTTTTTACTGCAGTGCTTCTCTGGAAGCTGCCTAAATAAGAAGATACTATTTTTACATAACAATAATAAATGTTATGATTTTAACAAAGATTTGAGAATCATAACCATTATCAAAGATTTATCGTCTAATCAAAGACCAGCCATAAACGTTGTTGTTATCTTGTCTCATTGAGTTGATTCCCACTCATAGCAACAGAGTAGAACCGCCTCGGTGGGTTTCCCCAGGTCGTAACCTTTACTGGAGCAGATCACCAAGCTTTTCTCCCGCGGAACAGCTGGTGGGTTCGAATCACTAACCTTTCAGTTAGCAGCTGAGCGCTTAACCATTTCACCAGCAGGGCTCCTTACCATAAACATTAATGATTTGAAATGATGAATATTATTATTAAAAGTCCATATTTGCACAATGATCACACAAGGCGCTTGAGTATTTGGTAAAGTATGCCCGCAGTCCATATAAAAATACATCTCCCTGATGGTTTAAAATTGGCTTAGACACCCAGTCAGCATTTTAAAGATTTTATTTCTTTTCCTAGAATTTAGCAGCATTTCAGGGCATGATTTGGATAAGTTATTTCCATGTTTAGGGAAACTTGAATTTCTATCTTTTTAAAAAGTAGAAGATACCTCCCGTAGAAAGCAAAAGCAAGAAATCCAGTTTATTTCATTGACCATAAAATGGAGGGCTGGGATACTTTTTTTTTTTCTCCAAAAAAATAGCTGTTGTATTATATCACCATGATTTCAGATGAGAGTTCATGAATCCAAATTTTAATGAGCTGCTTCTCCAATCCCTGCAAAACTCTTGGGTTTCTTTTCCAGAAGTCCTACCTAGATATCATCACAGACATGGAACAATTTTACATGCACAGTGTTTTTTTCCTTTTTGTGAATACTTGAGGAGGATTTTGTATACTTTTGTAATCCAGATGTCAGCAGCTCCTTAAGACCTAGAGAAGACTGAGTCAAACCCCAGTCCCTTGCCCTCTCTAAGATATAGACAAACCCTTGGAAGTTTCTCATGGTCCCTGTAGCTCCCAGTTTCTGTTTCCATGGAACTAGTTTAGGTTATAGATTTTTATTGTGAGGTGCAGAAAGCAGTTTGGCCTTTTGTTCTGGGCTCCTGAGAGCTGGACTATAATTAGGCTAATGAGTGAAAGCTGACCAAGGAGGACCACCTGGGGGCCCAGTGCTGACTAAGGCTCACAAGACATGGTATAATCTATCATGGCCATGCTGTGAGGTCCATAAAAGCCCTGAGCCCTGAGGCTCAGATGAAGCTTTCTGGTTGGTAAGACAAACATATGCTTCTAGGAGGGTAGCACATCTACTTGTGACGTGGAAGCTCCATGCTGGGCCCCCTCTCAGTCCTTACCCTAGGCATCTCTTCGTTTGTATCCTTTTTTGTCATATTAAAGCTGTTATTGCAGGTATGGTGCTTCATGTGAGATCTGTGAGTCATTGCAGTAAATTGTAGAGCCCAAAATAGTAGCAGGGGTTGTCAGGCCTGAAATGGAGGGCATCATATGGACTTCCAAGCTTGTGGTTGGTACCCACTGACCTAGCCCTGGGTGGCCAGGGATGAGAGACAGAATGGCTGCATGGTCAGCTGGGGTCTGAATTGAACAAGGGAGGGAAGCTGAGATTTCCACAGGATGCAGTTGGTGTGTGGAGTGGGTTTTGTTATTCACCGCACGATTTGGTGATCTTAATCTCAGCTTTGTTTACTGTGCCTTCACATTTACCCACCCCAGGAAAACTCTCTGCATCTGCACAACTTTGATCCAAGCATGAAATTTTGTCCCTTTCTGTGATTTCTACAAAAGTTGTTCATGAATGTGTGGCAGATTTTACAAAAGGTTCAGGGAGGTTGAAAGGGATGTATATGTCAAAATAGAGATAATGATTATATGCTCCAGCTCTAACCTCCTGCAATATTACCTGACCTACTTCTTTACTTCTAGACTCCTTTCTCTTCTGCTGACTTACCTCGTACCTCCACACCTGTCCACTGCAACCTAGGGTAGGCAGTGTAGCTGGCTCTTCGTTGCCTTGGCTGCACCTGACCCTTGCACTTAGTAACTCACCTTCTCTGTCCCTCTCTTCTTCGTTCCCACACTTAGACATTTTCCTTAACATAGGTGACTTCATGCTAAGAAGAATTCTGGTATCAGCTTTTATGAGAATAAGTTTTCTTATTTTGCTGTAGTCTGGATCATGTTTTCTTGTTCATCTTCCTTCTCTAAAAAATTATTTTCTCTCGCCTCCCCCATTTCTTTCTCCTCCTTCACCACCCCGCCCCCCAAAAAAACCCACATAGCTCTGTCTCAAGCCTTTGTCCTCCAAAGGCCATCTGAGGGTTGTCCCTAGAAGAAAACAGTGGCATTCTTCTGCATTGTGACATGTTTGTTTATGAGCTGGTGGTGATGATCTGAGACTTAGTGTTCTTTAGAACTGGATAAGGGGGAGGGAGATTTTTCCTTACTTCTACCCCAAGCTCTTTCCCTTAGCCCAGCACCAGCAGCTTGGAGTCCTACAGTTATCCTTTTGGAATTTGTTTTTCAGGCTTTGCAAACTCTTTAAAGATGCGTAAAAGTAAAAAGAATGAGATATAGGTTTAATCAGGCGAATTTCTCAAAAAAGCAGAAAAGGTAAAACAAAAACTCCCAAGTTCTTACAAGCTGCTGCTATTCACATTGATGTGACAAAAACACCTTTTACCCTTTTTCGAGGAGGCCCATC
Organism: Loxodonta africana; assembly: GCF_030014295.1. Taxonomy (NCBI): domain Eukaryota; kingdom Metazoa; phylum Chordata; class Mammalia; order Proboscidea; family Elephantidae; genus Loxodonta; species Loxodonta africana. The sequence goes on along the minus strand of NC_087344.1, from coordinate 148,371,463 downwards.
TACCTTATTTTTTCCGTCTTCTTTCTCTTTTTGATTGTACCTTTGAAAACAATGATCCTTCTCCCAGTTTATCCTGATGCTGCAGAGTTCAGAAATGCTGTTATATTAAACACGTAGGGCAACTCACGCCTTTCTGTTCTTACGGCTTCTGTTCTGTAGCTGTTTTGCTGTTTAAATCTTCATACTGTTTACTGTTGGGCTCCTTTCCACCCACTCCCTAATTTGCCCTGTTCTTTTTCATAATCCTGGAGTGAATACCTGCTTTCATATTCTTTTGGAATTCTACTCTGAGCCGCCTCTCTGCTGGAGTCTTCTTATATTTCCTCAGCAGCGTGAACAACTATGGTTCTTAGTGACTAAATTCCAATATTGTTTCTACTCAGATGTCAGTTCTGATTAGTCAACAGCTTTTGGAAAAAATCATTGTCTTTACTCTTCTGGGATTCGAGTAGGCACATTTCAAATATTCTATCTTCGCTAAATCTAAAAACAAACATAAAATCAGAAGGCTGAAAGGAGCTTGAGGAGATCATCTCTGTATTACCCACCTAGGTTGAGCTGTTGTACATAAACACACCCTAGCGTAGGCTTGGTAAAATGAAAAGGCTCTGTGGAGTAATAAAAAAAAAAAAAAAAAATTTTTTTTTTTTATTACTCCACAGAGCCTTTTGTAAATACCTGCCCGGCCATTTCCTAGCTATGTGAACATGGACAAATTGCTTAAGTGCTCTGAACCTTGGCCAGTTTCCTTTTTTGTAGAATGGGAAGAATACTACCTGCCTCCATAGCATGGCAGATGCTAGCCAAGAAGGTGCCTTTGTGCGAAATATAAAAAAGTCTCCCACTGTGTAGACATAGCCCCAAAGGCACACAGGTGAGCAAAGGGAACACAAGCTAGATTTTAGCCTCCACTTGCCCCTCAGCTGGGCATCCTGGTGCTTTGCATAACCTAAACCCTGTACAGCAGCCAAGCTCCAGGGGTAGACCATCTTCTACTTCCAGAGCAAGCCTTGGGGAGAGGCTGGGCAGGGGGACAATAATGGAGCCCACCTGGTTGCTTGGCAGGACTTTAGCACCTTAAGAAGGTGTCTGCCTTTTTACCTTCTAAGGGATCTTGTTTTCACACTGATTTCCCTGTATTTTCATCACACCATTAACAATGTGATATTAACATATTAGCTCAAAGGTGTCACTCTTGGAGAATGTGCTCAGGATGCATTCCTTTTCCCTGTGGGTTCCCACCCTCCACCCTCTACTTCACAAACGGTTAAGAGTATTAAATGAGGCCACAAGCGGGAAATCATCTGAAACGTGATCCCAGCCACTGAATTTCTTAGTTTTTCTTTTATGTTCCTTTAGGATATTCTGGCATTTGTCTAGGCTTTCTCCTACAATTTTCTCTTCCAGTGGTTTCCAAAGTAGGGTGCTTGACCCCCCCCTCCAAGAAATACGAAAGATGCTCCATTGAGGTGTGCAGGGAAAAAAAAAAAGATCTTTTATTTATATTTATTTTAAACTTAAAGAAATTTAGCTTTACTAATATTTGATGTATGAATTGAGGTACATACTTTATGAATACAGTTATTAATAAACCAGTTGCCATTGAGTCAGTTCTGACTCATGATGACCCCATGTGTTTCAGGGTAGAACTGTGCTCCATAGGGTTTTCAGTGGCTGATTTTTTGGAAGTAGACCACTAGGCCTTTCTTCTGAGGTACTTCTGGGTGGACTCAAACCTCCAACCTCTCAATTAGCAGCCAAGCACATTAACTGTTTGCACCACCCACGGGCTTCACAATTATAAATAGACTCATTTATATGGAAATAGGTGAGCATGCTAAGCTCTATTTCTGTGTTATAGCTAAGTGGCAAAACTGTTTGAAGACTCAGTTCTCACACCTCTGTAGCCACAGAACCCTCTGAATACAAACACATTTGGTATTCTTCTCTACCTGCTTTTAATTTTTATAGTAGGTGGTGTCCTTCTGCTTTATCTTTCAGGACAGCGCTTTATAAATCGTCTAGTGAAATTTTCTCGTTTCAAATTGGTGTCCTTTTGGTTTAATCCTAGAAATAAAATAAAATGAGAATGTGTTTTATTTTAGGTAGCCTGGGCTGGATGACATTAAGCAAGTTACTTAACCTTTCTGTCCCTTGGTTTCCTCGTCTGTAAAATGGGAATAATCAGAGTATCTGCTTCATAGTATTGATGTGACAATTAAGAGTTAACACCCAGGAAGTTCTTATAGGGTCAGCCATATATTAAGCACAATAAGAGTTTGCTGCTCATCTACATCCCTAGGAAAGGTGTCTTCTAAACACCTAGAGGTATATTGGAAATAGGAGGACTAGTCTCAGCTCTGGATTAATTTACTTACTCGACAAATATATACTAGTGGTCTCTTATGTACCAGACACTTGGCCGAATGTCAGATGCTCCACTCTACTGTCAAACTTGTGCTCTGTTTGATGGTCTGTCTCCCTTGTCACCAGTTTGTGGTCACATTCCTGTGCCACAGCAGTCCACTTTCTAATGAGCTCAGTTTCTATTTCTATTTGGAAAGGGGCTTGAATCTTTGCTGTGCAGAATCACTAAACACTGTGGATTTCTAGACATTTGACATTTTAAGATACAAATAGACTTTCCCCTGTATTATTAATTCAATATGTCATTGCTGTCAACTCCTTGGTTGTTACTCCTGCTCTGAACTGTTTTGGTTATTGTAAACAGTTCTGCTTTTCATAGATTTCTTTCTGGGGATGATTCCTCCAGATTGACTCAAAGTATAGTCTTCCTATCCAACCTCATCCGCAAAGAGAATGTTTTTCCTCTTTCCCAAATCACAATCTTATGAGACTACTGGACATTCTTAGAACTTAGTATTCTTCTCAACAAATTGAAACACTGGTAGAGGGATAGAGGTTCTGTGTAACATGTTGCATGAAAAGATAACGATTTTAGATTTAATCATTTTATTATTGAACACTTCTGTATTCTTTTCTCTCTCTCTCGCTGGAGAAATGGTTTTTATAAGAACTTAGTAAAATTCCTATTATATGAAAGCCATTTGTATTTTTCTATACTTATGGTCCAGAATATGGGTAGAAAGAAAAGGGGAGATGATAAAGATGGGAGTTTCTTCTATATGTCCTCTTTCCACTCCTTTTGCTCCTCATACACAAAAACACAAGAATTTTCCCTAAATATTTATTTTGCTGTGACTTGTTCTGTGTCCTGATACAGGCCTCCTGTGTTTTGTGTCATGAGCAAGATTGGATATTTCATTTTTCCAACATAATAGGCTAAGAATAAAATCTTGGTGCTGGAATTGAACGTTGTATAATCCAGGCAAAGGAAATGGACATTTATTGGATGTTATTGCTGCTTTCTTAGCACTAATGACATTATGAAAGCTCTTTGAGTAATATAATTGGAAATATTTCTGTATTTTAGGTCATGCAGGACAAGATCATCTGCCTTCCGAAAAGAGTGCAGCCTTCTCAGAACCATTCTTCTGTTTCGAATGTCTCTCAAGGAGTTGCCAGTACCACCCCACTGCCTCCACCTAAACCATCTGCTACTAACCCCGCCACTGTGGAAATGAAAGGACTGAAGACAGATTTGGACCTTCAGCAGTACAGTTTTATAAACCAGATATGTTATGAGCGAGCCCTCCATTGGTATGCCAAGTATTTCCCTTACCTTGTCCTCATCCATACCCTGGTCTTCATGCTCTGCAGTAACTTTTGGTTCAAATTTCCTGGATCCAGCTCCAAAATAGAACATTTCATCTCAATCCTGGGGAAGTGTTTTGACTCCCCCTGGACCACACGGGCTTTGTCTGAAGTATCTGGAGAGGACTCAGAAGAAAAAGACAACAGGAAGAACAACATGAGCAGATCCAACACTACCCAGTCTGGTCCAGAAGGCAGCCTGGTCAACTCTCAGTCTTTAAAATCAATCCCCGAGAAGTTTGTGGTTGACAAATCCACTGCAGGGGCCCTGGATAAAAAGGAAGGTGAGCAAGCCAAGGCCTTATTTGAGAAGGTGAAGAAGTTCAGGCTGCATGTGGAAGAAGGTGATATCCTGTACGCCATGTATGTTCGCCAGACTGTGCTTAAGGTTATAAAATTCCTGATCATCATTGCCTATAACAGTGCTCTGGTTTCCAAAGTCCAATTCACTGTGGACTGTAATGTTGACATCCAGGACATGACTGGATATAAAAACTTTTCTTGCAATCATACCATGGCACACTTGTTCTCAAAACTTTCCTTTTGCTACCTGTGCTTTGTCAGTATTTATGGATTGACGTGCCTTTATACTTTATACTGGCTCTTCTACCGTTCTCTAAGGGAATATTCTTTTGAGTATGTCCGGCAGGAGACTGGAATTGATGATATTCCAGATGTGAAAAATGACTTTGCTTTTATGCTTCATATGATAGATCAGTATGACCCTCTGTATTCTAAGAGATTTGCAGTGTTTCTATCTGAAGTCAGTGAGAACAAATTAAAGCAGCTGAACTTAAATAACGAGTGGACTCCTGATAAACTGAGGCAGAAGCTACAGACAAACGCCCATAACCGACTGGAACTGCCTCTTATCATGCTCTCTGGCCTCCCAGACACTGTTTTTGAAATTACAGAGTTACAGTCTCTAAAACTTGAAATCATTAAGAATGTAATGATACCAGCCACAATTGCGCAGCTAGACAATCTCCAAGAGCTCTCTCTACACCAGTGCTCTGTCAAAATCCACAGTGCGGCTTTATCTTTCCTGAAGGAGAACCTGAAAGTCTTGAGCGTCAAGTTTGATGACATGAGGGAACTGCCCCTCTGGATGTATGGACTCCGGAATCTGGAAGAGCTCTACCTAGTCGGTTCTCTGAGTCATGATATTTCCAAAAATGTCACCCTTGAGTCTCTGCGGGATCTCAAAAGCCTTAAAATTCTCTCCATCAAAAGCAATGTATCCAAAATCCCTCAGGCGGTGGTTGATGTTTCCAGCCATCTCCAGAAGATGTGCATACATAACGATGGCACCAAGCTGGTGATGCTCAACAACTTGAAGAAGATGGCCAATCTGACGGAGCTAGAACTGGTCCACTGTGACCTGGAGCGAATTCCCCACGCTGTGTTCAGCCTGCTGAGCCTCCAGGAACTGGACCTGAAGGAAAATAATCTGAAGTCAATAGAAGAAATTGTTAGCTTTCAGCACTTAAGAAAATTGACAGTGCTAAAACTGTGGCATAACAGCATCACCTATATCCCAGAGCATATAAAGAAACTCACCAGCCTGGAGCGTCTGTCTTTTAGTCACAATAAAATAGAGGTGCTGCCTTCCCACCTCTTCCTATGCAACAAAATCCGATACTTGGACTTATCGTACAATGACATTCGATTTATCCCACCTGAAATAGGAGTTCTACAAAGTTTACAGTATTTTTCCATCACCTGTAACAAAGTAGAGAGCCTCCCAGATGAACTCTACTTCTGTAAGAAACTGAAAACTCTAAAGATTGGGAAAAACAGCCTATCAGTACTTTCACCGAAAATAGGAAATTTACTGTTTCTTTCCTACTTGGATGTTAAAGGCAATCACTTTGAAATCCTCCCTCCTGAACTGGGTGACTGTCGGGCTCTGAAGCGAGCTGGTTTAGTTGTCGAAGACGCTCTGTTTGAAACTCTGCCTTCTGATGTCCGAGAGCAAATGAAAACAGAATAACTTATTTTTCTTTAAAGTTTGACTGAAACATGCTACTACCAAATACAGTATAAATAATTAGGTAGTCTTAATGCCTTTCCTATTTTGTTTTTTTTCTTCTTAATACAAAACAAAATGTACACAAGATTGAGTAAGGACTATGTCTATTTTTAATAAAAATTTACTTGTATTTTTTTCAGCATTAATATTTTAAGGTTTTATTTGTCCTGGAACCTAATATATCTATTGTTTTCTACTGGCAGAAGCAGATGGGTCCATCTGGTATTTTGTTTTTGTTGTTGTTGTTTCAGTCCATTGTTGTGAAAGGGAGGAAATTTTGAGTTGCTTGCTTTTTTGGTATTTTTTTTAATACATGAAAATATTTTGCCAAGGTCATTGTTCACTTGTTTACACCTGTACAGGGTCTTATTTCTGTTTTCATTGTGTGTTGTATACCCAGGAATCTGTGCTAATTATTTTAATACCAGCTGCCCTCTCCATTGGCCAAGTCCTTCATTCTACACTGACAACTTCTGCAGAGTGTAAATTCACATAAGTGCATTGTCACAGAGTATTGTTTTTAAATCTCCCTCCCCAACAGAACCCTAAATTATATTATTTCATACACCTGACTGTTACACTTATCCTTCAGCAAGGAATTTGTGAGTGGGTGACGACAGTAGTCTTCAACGGTGGGCATGCTTGAATTGATCATCTGTAATTTAACTGATTTGCATTTTTACCAACATTTTAAAAATATTTAAAAGCTATACACAAAGGCTTCCCTCCCCCCTTTAACCTCAATACTGCTATGTAGTACTGGTAAACAACCTTAGAGAAACTAGATTTATTGTAATACCCCAGTTGATAATTAAATTTAAAAATCATAGAATTAGAAGCCTGTTTTTTTGAGTAATTGAATCATCTTTGATATCTTAATAGGCGGGTGCGCTGGTTGGAAAAAATTTCACTACTAAAGCTTTGTTAAATAGCTAGCTGGTGCACTCCACTCGGGCTCTCTCCCTTCCTCTGGGCAGTGTGGCAGTGATCAAGTTCTGCCTGTTGCTCAAAATAACCTACTTCTGTATTCATCAGTTTCCCTGAAGACTGGCCATACTGGGAGCACTAGTGATGCAAGCTCTGGAGCGCTATCTGCTCTCTTTGGCTTAAAATAAGTATTTCATCTAAAATGGCTCCTTTTTTTTTTTTTTTAGGTGAATAAATTGCTAAGTGGTTTTTACTTAGCAATAATTTCTGCCTGATGACCAGCAGAACTTTTATTCATCTTAGCACATAAAATCCAACATAGTGTGGGTCTTGGGCAAATTTTTTACTTACTATTAAGCTGTGTTGAACAATAAAATGAGACACACTATTTGACTTCAATCCCAGACCAGTACTACTGATCACAGGGACTTTGGTTTATGCATCGAATCCACATTGACCTTTTTCAGTGCCCTTGTCTGATCTAAGAAACTTTCGTGACTTATGAAAGTAGGAAGAAAATTTGGGGGTTTCAAAAGGCTGCTTTTAAAAATTGCCCCTTGATCCTGGTGAATTTGCTCAGTGCCACTTTGAATAACACACAGAATGGGAATGTAGGAACAGCTCAACAGATCCATGCACCTCAATCATGTTTTAAGTTTTTGTGGCACATTGTTGGGTGAAGGATTAGGGAAAGACGTGCTTTTCATTTGCTTAATAACCTAATTATGTTGACCAAAGTGCTTCACAGTTTTGTTCAGTGTTAAACTTTTAAAATGATGGTTTTCCATAGCTCATGTATTTAGGCCTGAAATGAAATAGTAACGATAAGTTTTGCAATAGTAACGTGGCCCCATTTCTTGTATGATAAAATATTCAATTCCAGAATATTGTTGGGGTCCTGATTATGAACAATGTGTTGTATTTAGAAACATAACCCTGTCTGTTTTAAATAAACACAAACAAAAACTTAGCATATTGTCCATGGTTGAACATGGCAAGCATGACCTGTTGAAATGTAAGCTGAGGCAGCTGCTGGTAAATACACTGGGTGCACTCTTTTTCTGGATAAAATTTATAGTTATTTTCTATATCACCCTTCAAAAGGGATCTATTCAGGTTAAAATCATATTTATGCTGAAGCCTTTATCTCACATTAATAGATAATCTCATATGGGCTCATAACTGAGATGGATTACTAATAACTAGCTTTTATCACTTGTAGCAATTTGCTCAAAACTCCAAAAGAATTTGACTTGTTTTCTTAATGATTTCACAGGCTGACCTCCAACCTAGGTTTTAAATACCATCCAGTAAATCAATACAGTTCTAGGACTTTATATGTTAACTAAAAAAGAAAATTCATAGATGTTTCTATTCGATTTTATAAAAATTCAAAAGTGTCAAACTTAATTGAGTCTAAATTTCCTGACTCTGGCCCTTTTTAATGTTGTACTTATTTGTGCACACTCTTAAGTAAAAAGCGTTTGATTACTGCTTAGCCTTTAAATGGAACACTCAGGTAAATGAACTGCTGACTTTTCTAACATCCTTTAACCGACCTGCTAAGTGTATAGGGGGTATTTACTTAATCACGTTCTGTATTTTACAAGTGCTCTTGCTTAAAAGAAACAACTCCCTCTGTTTCTCCAGCCTTTATAAGATTCATGAGAAACTGCTTCTGTAAATACAAAAGCACCATCTTTATTCATAGCTCCTATGGCTATTGCTGGAAACCCTGGTGGCGTAGTAGTTAAGTGCTACGGCTGCTAACCAAAGGGTCAGCAGTTCAAATCCGCCAGGCACTCCTTGGAAACTCTATGGGGTAGTTCTACTCTGTCCTACAGGGTTGCTATGAGTCGGAATCGACTCGAAGGCACTGGGTTTTGGGTTTTATGGCTATTGGCAGCTCATGCTGAGTAAGCTTTTTTGGTCAGTTTTAATGGTTATATGTAGAAGAAGCAATTGTCTGGTGATGGTCTGGTTGAAATGGAGTATATAAGTATATCCCAATAGAACTGACCTAAGCAGTTCATATCTCAGAAAATTAGTGCAGTTTCTTGTTACGTGATGCAGGTTTTGTTTTGTTTTTAACCCAGCACCACCAATATAGAGGTTCTTGATACAGTCAAACCTGGTATTTACAAGTATAAAATATTTTTATTGCTCATCTGCCCTTTCCCGTCATTAAGTTTCCCGTGTAGCCATTTGACGTGGCATCCTGTGCAGCAGGCATAGCTTTTGCAGAAAGGCTTGGAAAATATAACTACTGAGAGGATTTTATTCCTTTAGAGGTGCCTCTTTACCTGGCTCTCCATCTGTCTTTGCAGAGAGGAGTTTCAATAACCCAAAATCTCCTCTGCGTTACCTGGAACGAGGGAAGTCTAAGTTCTTGCAATATGCTATCTTATTGCTGATATCAAGACACAGAAAATAAAATTTGTATCTCTTGTTACCATTTCCCCTAAAAGCAGTTTTTTCATTGCTTATTTTCCTAATTCTACTATAAGAAAAGTCCATTCTTTACGTAGTCTATTTTACTCTCTAACCTAATTTCATACCAAAAACCTGCTAAATGGTAATAATGTATTTATTTAAAAGGCGAACATTCATGATCCATTGTCATGGAAACTGTCAGCAGTCCTTAGTAGTGAACAAATAAGATAAATTTTGTTTTTAGAGACCGAGAGTCAACTAACATTCTCTCTTTATCCTGAAGGTGATAATGCCATTAATACAGCTCATATTTTTGGTAGGATCTCAGTAACTCAGGGTAGAGTTCCATATTAACCTTCCAAAAGAAATTTGCAAAATAGCACAATTGTTGGCAAGGGGATTGCTTCAGGGTCTATAGGACTTTCTCATCTTGTCTATTCAGAAACATTGTAAGAAAATTTGGACAGGCTCAACCAGACCTGCCATTGATTTTTCAAACTTAGGCCTCAATGATGTGCTTCTGATCCAATTTCATGCCAGCCTTCCAAAGCAGACATCCACTCTCCCTCCACCTTGCAGAGCTTTTCATTAATAAAGGTGACATCCTTAAGTTCATTTGGAGAGGGAAGGGTCTCTCCCATCTCCCACCTCCTCCCTCCCCACCCAGGGAATTTTTTTTATCAGAAGACCTTGAAAAGGGGTATATAACTTCGGACAACTTAATTTCTTGGTCAAGTTAAATAACAGCTTCTATGCTTGGTTTTTAATGTGGTATAAATTTGCTCCTTCTGAACACCTCCCTCTTCCCTACCTGATTCTGCCTCTTTGCTGCTTGCTTTCTCTCACCATCTGTACATGTTCAGATTGTGTCAAATGCTGGCAAAACCTCTACGACTGTCAAGAAAATGGTTGAAAGTTGATTGTCTTCATGTAAATTCACGATAAAAAGTGTTGTTATTGGGCTATGTAGTACATAGGAAGAGAAAATAACTTAAATAAAGTCATTTTTGTAATTTAACGTTGAGATCTGTCCCTTTCTTATTTGTTTTTAGAAGCCATGTTTGTCGTTGCATTTCTTAAACCGTCACAAAGGCTCCCTGTGCTCTGCAGGAAATAGGCTGCTGGGTGTCTACCATGCATTCTTTCACTTTGTGTTGAGCTGGTTTCTGCAATTGTGACTAATTATTTCCTTCCTTAATTCACTGTACCGCATCTACCTAAGATGCCCCGGGAGTTTCATTTGGGTAATTAGTGCCTTAATATGTAATCTGGAGTGCAATTTCTGTGCATTTGCCAGATCAGATTGCACACTGGCTGTCCAGCCCAGCTTTCAGTAAATACTTTTATGGTAATAACTGTGGTTACTTAAAGGAATCAGTGTGGTTCTGCACAGCTAGGCGGCCTCCCATAATTAACCAGCTTCATTCACTGCGAGTTTAGGGAAGCCCACTGCAAGAAAACTTTATGTACCACTGATGCATAAGAAAATCGTGATCAGCAACTTTCTAAGTTAAATGGTTACCTTACGTATTTGTCTGTATTTATTTATGACCCGTTTATTTTACTGATGGTCAACTCTTTGGAGAAAAATGGCTATTGAGGTGAGGAGGGTTGGAGAGTGTGGTGATAGAAACCGTGTGAATGTGAGTATCAGGAACTTAGAGGAGATCTCTGAAGAAATTTTGGAGACAAGAGCTAGGAAATGCAACAGATTAGAGACATCTGGCAATTTCAGCACAATTTGCTGATAAGAAAAAGGCTGTGTCCACTGCCACCCTCTCCTATCCCATCTTCCGGTCCTGTTATTAACTCAGAATATTGACACAAACGCTGAAATTAAATAAATGTATCCAGTTATTTGTTATCGTTTGTGTCATGGATTGAATTTTGTCCCCTAAAAATATGTGTCAACTTGGTTAGGCTATGATTCCCAGTATTGTGTGGTTGTCCTCCATTTTGTGATTGTAAATTTATGTTAAAGAGGATTAGTGTGGGATTGTAACACCCTTACCCTGGTCACATCCCTGGTCCAATGCAAAAGGAGTTTTCCCTGAGGTGTGGCCTGCACCACCTTTTATCTCTCAAGAGATAAAAAGGAAAGGGAAGCAAGCAGAGAAGGGGGACCTCATACTACCAAGAAGGCAGTGCTGGGAGCAGAGCGTGTCCTTTGGACCCAGGGTCCTTGCGCAGAGAAGCTCCTAGTCCAGGGGAAGATTGATGAGAAGGCTGACAGAGAGATAAAGCCTTCCCCTGGAGCTGACACCCTGAATTTGGGCTTTTAGCCTACTTCACTGTGAAGAAATAAATTTCTCTTTGTTAAAGCTATCCACTTGTGGTATTTCTGTTACAGTAGCACTAGATGACTAAGACAGTTGGCTAGCAAGATATGAGCATTTTGGGTTTGGTGGAAGAGACATGAAGAATATGAAGGAAGTCATTTAAGTCAATTTGTGACTCACAGCGGTACTGGCACAAGGCCTGCATAATTCTGAATGTAAGTTTGTATCTCATCTAAAATACCCAGGTAGGAAAAAAGTGAAAAACTATTCATAAGCTGCATTATTTCTTGTGTACGTCTTTGAATACAGGTTGTACTTCAGATTTCATATTTAAACATAATTGAAAAAAGCAACGTGTGAATAAACATTTATATGATGAGGCATTCCACAAATGTTATTTAGTACTTTCAAACTATTTGAATATTTTGCATGAAAGATATGGGATTAGGCAAAGGTATTATTACCAAATGCCTAAGATGAGCTGGCCCATTTCGATTATTTTGATTCAGGAGTTCTTCTGTTATAAAATTTGGGAACAAGCTGAAGATGGACTTTCTCTTTAGTATATTTTTTAGTTCTTTGGGGAATTAATTTTATTTCAACTCAAACTGCATCTAAACATCCACCCTAAAAAAAAAAAAAAAAAAAGGTTGGCTCAATTCTTATTACTATTCTCAGAAAACATACACCTTAAGAAAACTGACATAAAAGAGGCAATGTGTAAATTTTGCATTTTATATCTTCTCCATGGCTCTCACAAGAGAAAAAAATCAACTTCTCAGCAGTGATTTTTTTTGTGTGTGAAAATACACAACAAAATACACACTCATTCAACAATTTTTACACGTACAGTTCAGTCACAATGGTTACATTTTTTCACTTTGTGCCACCATTCTCACTGTCTGCCCATATTGCTTTAATACTATTAATTTAGACTTTATGCCTATTAAAGTTCTCAACTGTGCTTTAGAGTTACTGTTGTCAATTTGATCTCCTGTAGATAATTCTTCAAAACAACACAATGCTCAAGGCAAACATTCTTTATTAATTGAGCTAAAGTGTTGTTTAAAGACCACTTCATGGGGGTAGTTTTGGTTCAAGGATTGAAGATCATTCACCCAGTCTCAATGGATTTAGTAAGACTGGTTTCCATAAGAATTTGAAGTTTTGTTCCACATTTTTGCTCCTTTTGATCAGGATCCATCTACTGAGTTCCTGATCAAAACAGTCACTAGCAGTAGCTGGCCACCATCCATTTCTTCGGGTCTCATGGCAAATAGTAGTTCATGGAGGCAATTAGGACTGCAGTCCGTTTCCCTCTCTGACTCCTGGGTCTCCTCCTCCCTCTGCTGATCTGAGGCAAATAGAGACCAATTGTAACTTGGGTGGCCACTTGCAAGCTTTTGAGATCCCAAGCAGTACTCACTGAACTGGGAAATAGAACAGACACTCTAAAGATAACATTAGGCCAGTTGGCTGGATAGACCAATGAAGCCATGACCCTAATCCTTTGAACCAAGAAAACTAATTCCATGAGGTATTTAGCTGTACCTTTTTTTTTTTTTTTAAGTAGTATCAACAGCTGCAGCCTTTTTTTTTTTTTTGGACTTCTGTTGTTCTTTTAAATTTATATAGAACGCTGTGTTTGCCATTGCACCCTTTTTTCTGGTGTATAGCTTAATATCAGTTCTTTAGGTGCTGTCAAATTGTTTCCAACTCATAGTGACAAAACACTGCCTGGTCCTGGATGATTCTCACAATTGTTGCTATGCTTGAGCCCATTGTTACAGCCACTGTGTCAGTCCAACTCATCGAGGGTCTTGCTCTTTTTTGCTGACCCTTTGCTTTATCAAGCACGATGTCCTTCTCGAGGGACTGGTCCTTCCTGATAGCATGTCCAAAGTACATGAGACAAAGTCTTCCCATACTTGCTTCTAAGGAGCAACCTGGCCATCTTTTTTCCAAGACTGATTTGTTCATTCTTCTGGCAGTCCCTGATATATTCAGTATTTTTCACCAACCTACTGCATAATTCTACTGCACCAATTCTTTTTCGGTCTTCTTTATTCAGTGTCCAGCTTTCGCATCCATGTGAGGCAATTAAAAATACCATGGCTTGGATCAGGCACACCTTAGTTCTCAAGGTAACATCTTTGCTTTTTAACACTTGAAAAAGTTCTTTTGCAGTAGATTTGCCCAATGCAATACACCATTTGATTTCTTGACTGCTGCTTCCATGGGTGTTGATTGTGGATCCAAGTAAAATGAAACCCTTGAAAACTTCAGTATTGTTTCCATTTATCATGATGTTGCTTACTGGTCCAATGGTGAGGATTTGTTTTCTTTATATTAAGATGTAATCGATACATCTGTAGTCTTTGATCTTCATCAATAAGTGCTTCCAGTCCTCTTTGCTTTCAGCAAGCAAGGCTGTGTCATCTGCATATTACAGGTTGTTAATGAGTCTTCCTCCAATCCTAATGCCACATTCTTCCTCACATAATCCACCTTCTTGTATTATTTGCTCAGCATACAGGTTGAATAAATATGGTGAAAGGATATAACTCTGACACATACCTTTCCTGATTTTGAAATATGAAGTATGCCCTTGTTCTGTTCAAATAACTGCCTCTTGGTCTATATACAGGTTCCTCATGACCACGATTAAGTGCTCTGAGATTCCCATTCTTTGCAATATTATCCATAATTTGTTATGACCCACACAATCAAATGCCTTTGCACAGTTAATAAAACATAGGTAAACATCTTTCTGGTATTCTCTGCTTTCAGCTAGGATCCATCTGACATCAGCAATGATATCCCTCATTTCACGTCTTCTTCTGACTCCAGGTTGAATTTCTGGCAGTTCTCTGTTGAACTGCTGCAACAGTTTTTGAATTATCTTCAGCAAAATTTTACTTGTGTGTGGTATTAATGATATTGTTCAGTAATTTCCACATTTTGTTGGATCACCTCTCTTTGTAATGGGCACAAATATGGATCTCTTCCAGTCAGTTGGCCAGGTAACTGTCTTCCAAATTTCTTGGCATAGACGAGTGCTTCAAGCCTTGCATCAGATTGTTGAAACATCTTGATTGGTATTTCATCAATTCCTGTTGTTGTTGTTAGGTGTCATCGAGTCGGTTCTGACTCATAACAATCCTATGTACAAAAACACTGCCCAGTCCTGTACCATCCTCATGACAACTGTTATGCTTAAACCCATTGCCGCAGCCACTGTGTTAACTTCCTCTTTTTCACTACCCTCTCCTTTACCAAGCATGATGTCCTTCTCCAGGGACCGATCTCTCCTGACAACATGTCCAAAGTATGTGAGACATAGTCTTACCATCCTTGCTTCTAAGGAGCATTCTGGTTGTACTCCTTCCAAGACAGATTTTTTAGTTCTTTTGGCGGTCCACGGTATATTCAGTATTCTTCTCCAGCACCACAATTCAAAAGTGTCAATTCTTTTTTGGCTTCTTCATTCATTGTCCAGCTTTCACATGCATAGGAGGCAACTGAAAATACCATCGCTTGGGTCAGGTGCACCTTAGTCTTCAAGGCGACATCTTTGATTTTCCACACTTTAAAGAGGTCTTTTGCAGCGGATTTGCCCAATGCAACGCATCTTTTGATATCTTGACTGCCGCTTTCGTAGGTGTTGATTGCAGATCCAAGTAAAATGAAATCCTTGACAACATCGATTTTTCCCCATTTATCATGATGTTGCTTATTGGTCCAGTTGTGAGGATTTTTGCTTTCTTTATGTTGAGGTGTAATCCATACTGAAGGATGTGGTCTTTGGTCTTCATCTGCAAGTGCTTCAAGTCCTCTTCAATTTCAGCAAGCAATGTTGTGTCATCTGCATAACACAGATTGTTAATGAGCCTTCCTCCAATCCTGATGCTCTGTTCTTCAAAATGCTCTGCATTGCTCAAGTTGAAAGAACTGAAGAAAAATTTCAAGCCTTGAGTTGCAATATTGAGGGATTCTATCTGGAAAAATGGAAACTCCGGTGGCATAGTGGTTAAGTGCTATGGCTTCTAACCAAGAGGTCAGCAGTTCGAATCCACCAGGTGCTTCTTGGAAACTCTATAGGGCAGTTCTACTCCATCCTATAGGTTTGCTATGAGTTGGAATCAACTCAACGGCAGTGGGGTATGGGGAAAATATTAAACAACTCAGGGAGCATCAAAAGAAGATGGAAGGACTACACAGTCACCATATCAAAAAGAATCGGTCAACGTTCAACCATTTCAGGAGGTAGCATATGAGCAGGAACCAATGTTACTGAAGGAAGAAGTCCAAGCTGGACTAAAGGCATTGGTGAAAAACAAGGCTCCAGGAATTGACAGAATACCTATTGAGATGTTGCCACAAAAGGATGCAGCACTGAAAGTACTCACTCGTCTATGCCAAGAAATTTGGAAGACAGGTACCTGGCCAACCAACTGGAAGATGATCCCATTGAATACAGAAATTATCAAACAATATCATTAATATCACACACAAGTAAAATTTTGCAGATCATTCAAAAGTGGCTGCAGCAGTATATCAGCAGGGAACTGCCAGAAATTCAAGCCAGATTCAGAAGAGGGTGCAGAATCAGGGATATCATTGCTGATGTCAGATAGATCCTGGTTGAAAGCAGAGAATGCCAGAAAGATGTTTACCTGGGTTTTATTGACTATGCAAAGGCATTTGACTGTGTGGATCATAACAAATTATGGATAACACTGTGAAGAATGGGAATTCCAGAACACTTAGCTATGCTCATGAGAAACCTGTACATAGACCCAGAGGCAGTCATTCGAACAGAACAAGGGGATACTGTGCGGTTTAAAGTCAGGAAAAGTGTGCACCAGGGTTGTATCCTTTCACCATACCCATTCAATCTGTATGCTGAGCAAGTAATCCGAGAAGTTGGAATATATGAAGAAGGGCGGGATATCAATTCCTACAGCCTCAATTTTTCCAGTGCTTTCAGTGGAGCTTGGTCTTCCTCCTTCAGTACCATAATCAGTTCTTCATCATATGCTACCTCCTGAAATGGCTGAACGTCAAGCAAGTCTTTTTAGCACAATGATTCCTCTTTCTTCCATCTTCTTTTGATGCTTCCTGTGTCATTCAATATTTTGCCCACAGCATCCTTCAGTATTGCAACTCAAGGGTTAAATTTTTTCTTCAGGTCTTTCAGCTTGAGAAATGCCAAGCATGTTCTTTCTTTTAGTTTTCTAACTCCAGGTCTTTGCACATTTCACTTAATATTTTACTTTGTCTTCTTGAGCCGCTCTGAAATCTTCAGTTCAGCTCCTTTACTTCATCATTTCTTCCTTTAGCTTTAGCTACTCTACGTTCAAGAGTAAGTTCAGACTCTCTTCTGACATACATTTTTGTCTTTCCCGTCTTTTTAATGACCTTTTCTTTCTTCATGTATGATGTCGTTGATGTCATCCTACAACTTGTCTGGTCTTCAGTCATTAGTGTTCAAAGCGTCAAATCTGTTCTTGAAATGGTCTCCAAATTCAAATGGGATATACTCGAGGTTGTACTTTGGCTCTCGTGGACTTGTTTCAATTTCCCTCAGCTTCAGTTTGAACTTGCATATGAGCAATTGACGATCTATTCTGCAGTCAGCCCCTGTCCTTGTTCTGACTGATAATATTGAGCTTCTTCAGCATCTCTTTTCATAGATGTAATTGACTTGATTCCTATGCATTCTGTCTGGCGAGGTCCACATGTATAGTCACTGTTGTTGAAAAAAAAGTATTTCCAATGAATAGGTCATTGGTCTTGAAAATTTCTGTCATGTGATCTCCAGAATCGTTGCTATCATCAAGGCCTTATTTTCCAACTCCTGATCTTTCTTTTTTTTCTTCCAATTTTCCTATTCCAATCAACAGTAATTATCAATGAATACTCATTGCACATTTGATCAATTTCAGACCGAAGAAGTTGGTAAAAATCTTCAATTTCTTTATCTTTGGCATTAGTGGTTGGCACATAAGTTTGAATAATAGTCATATTAACTGGGCGTCCTTGTAGGCGTATGGATATTATCCTATCATTGACAGCTTTGTACTTCAGGATGGATCTTGAAATGTTGTTTTTGGAGATGAACACAACACCATTCCTCTTCAATCCGTCATTCCTGGCATAGTAGACCATAAGATTGTCTGATTCAAAATGGCCAATACCAGTCCATTTCATCTCACTAATGCCCAGGATATTGATCTTCAAGCATTCCATTCCATTTTTGACAACTTCCAGTTTCCCTAGATTCATACTTCATACAGTTCACATTCTGATTATTAATGGATGTTTGCAGCTGTTTCTTTTCATTTTGAATCATGCCATATCAGCAAACGAAAGTCCTGAATGCTTTACTCCATCCATGTCACTAAGGGTGACTCTATTTTGAGGAGGCAGCTCTTCCCAGTGGTTACACAATTTGACTACAGTAATGATATCAGTTATTGTCAAATTGTGTAACCATTACACAGTTTAGTCAATGCCAATTTTCCCATCACCATAGGCAAAAATTCACTACTTCCAAGACAATGATTCCCTCTTTCCTTCCCCTGCCTTCCACTACTGGTAACCACTACTAACCATTGTTTTCTGTGTTTACCTATTCTCGTCATTTCATAAATGACAAATGAGACCATAAATGTTTGTCCTTTTGTCTTTGACATTTCATTCAGCATAAAGTCTTCAAGTTTCATCCACGGTAAAGCATGTATTAGGACATCATTTTTCTTTAAGGCTGAGTAGTATTCCATTGTACGTATATGCCACATTTTCTTTATCAATTCATCTCTTGATTGGCACCTTTTTTGCTACTGTGAATAGTGCTGCAATAAACATGGGTGTACATATGTCTGAGTCACTATGTTTAAGTCCCTAGGGAGGAATTTCTCAGTCATGTTGTAGTTTCTATTTCCAATTTTTTTAGTAATTTCCATACTGATTTCCACAACAGTTGTACCATTTTACATTCCCACCAGCAGCGGATAAGCATTCCTATATCCCCACATACTTGCCAACATTTGTTATTTTCTGTTTGTTTGCTTTTTTTTTTAATCATTGCCATTCTAGTAGGGGTGAAGTTGTATCTCATTGTAGTTTTGATTTGCATCTCTCTAGCGGCTAATGAGGAAACCCTAGCATTGTACTGGTTAAGAGCTATGGATGCTAACCAAAAGGTCAGCAGTTCAAATCCACCAGGTGCTCCTTGGAAACCCTATGGGGCAGCTCTGCTCTGTCCTTTAGGGTCACTCTGAGTTGGAATTGACTCGACAGCAGTGGGTTGGTTTTTTGTTTTTGATTAACGGCTGATAACAATGAGCGTCTTTTCATGTGCTTGTTGGCCACTTGAATATCCTCTTTGGTGAAGTGTCTGTTCCTGTCGTTTGCCCACTTTTTGATTGTGTTGTCTTTTTGTTAAGTTGTAGAATATTTACATATATTTTGGATATCAGACCTTTGTAAGATATATGGTCCTCAAAGATATTTTCTCAGTCTGTGAGTTGCCTTTTTACTCTTTGGATAAAGTCTTTTGATGAACATGAGTATTTTATTTTCATGAGGTCCCATTTATCTATTTTGTCTCCTGCTATTCATGCATTTGTTGTTGTATTTAATAATCTGTCATTTAAAAAGACTAGGCTTCATAGTTTCACCCGTATGTTTTCTTCCAGGAACTTTACGGTTTTAGTTTTAACATTTAGGTCCCTGATCCATTTGAATTAGTTTTTACATATGGTGTGAGGTATCGGTCCTGTCTCATTTTTCTGCATGTGGAAAACCAGTTTTGCCAGCACCATTTGTTGAAGAGACTCCTCCTTCCCCCATTGAATATACTTAGCACCCTTGTCAAAAATCAGTTGTCCATAGACATATGGATTTCTTTCTAGGCTCTCAATTCTATTCCGTTGGTCTGTGTGTCTATCGTTAAACCAATACCAGGCTGTTTTGATTATGGTAGCTGTATAGTATGTTTTGAAATTGAGAAGTATGAGGACTCCTACTTTGTTCTTCTTCAAAATTGCTTTGGCTAATTAGGGTTTCTTTCCTTTCCATATAAAATTGAGGATTAGTTTTTCCATTTCTGTAAAGAATGGTGTTGAGATTTTGATCGGGACTGCACTGAATCTATAGATTGCTTTGGGTAGTATTGGCATTTTCACAATATTAAGTCTTTCAATCCATAAGCATGGAATGTTTTTCCATTTATTTATGCCTCTCTTGCAGGAGAGTTTTATAGTTTTCATTGTATAATCCCTTTACATCCCTGGTTAGGGTTATTCCTGGGTGTTTTATTTTTTTGTGGTACTATTGTAAATGGTATTGTTTCCTTGATTCTCTTTTCAGATTTCTCCATGTTGGTGTATAGAAACCCAATGATTTTTGTGTGTTGATCTTTTACCCTGCAACTTTGCTGAGCTCTTCTATTAGTTCTAGCAGCTTTTGTGGACTCTTTTCCAGCAGTGATTTTAATACGGGGAAAAAATTATAACATTCTTCAATGTGAATAGCAAAGATTCTTAGGATTCTATTATAATCTCACATGGATTATGTGGGAAAATTTTGTTAAAATCATATTCTAAGTAACATTTTAGAGTCCTTGGGTGGCATAAATGGTTAATACACTCATTGATGACTGAAAGCTTGGAGGCTTGAGCATACCCAGAGATGCCTTGAAAGAAAGCTCCGGCATAAGTATACTTTATTCAAAAAAAAAAAAAAACATTGAAAATCCTACTGAGCACAGTTCTACTCTGACACACATGGGTCATCGTGAGTCATAATTGACTCAAAAGCAACTGGTTTTCTGATTAACATTTGGACAGCTATAAACATCTTACATAAGCTTGTTTAGACTAAGCATACCCAAAGCCAATGCAGAAACAGGAAGTGTTATTCACTGCAAATTTGAGGAATAAATGCCCACAGATATATGAAACAATTGATGAGTTCCATTTGTGCCTATTGAGTTGTATGTGTAAACTATATCTCTTAGTGATTTTAATTAATTTATGAAAAGTACTTTGTGGACTAACCAATCTCAACAAAAAACTGAAAGGTCACGTGCAACAATGCTAAGTAGAAAGCAAGTGTCATTTCACAGGGGCAGTGCTTTTCTGTGTGTCTTTCTAATAGAAAGTCAATGTGCTCAACATTAGAAAACTCAGCATTTGTTTCTTAACTCTCCACAGGTTTTAACCTCTGGTGGTGTGACTCACAGACTTTCCCAGTGCTCACATTCTGGGCCTCAAGTGTAACGATTTCAATATGCTGACAGATTTAGTTGGTTTTATGCATCCAGAAACAAAGACATGGCGTTGCCAGCCTCTATTTTTAGTGAGGAAGTATTTAAATGAGCTCATACTTCACGGTTAAATTAAGAACTAGAGGTTCAGCTTCAGTTAACGGTAATCTAAAAATTTGCCTTTATACATATTTTGTTAAGTCCAGATAACCTCTCAAACAAACTGAATTAATGTCAATACGAAGAATGGCCCTTAACTACCTGATACATGTTAATTAAGGCTGCTGTTTGCTGTAGGCAAAAAAATTAAAAAATGGAGGTGGGACTTGTTTAATAGTGGGACTCCCAATAAAAGACCCTTAATGCACTTTCTGAAAATCAGGCTAATTTGTTGTCCTTCAAATTCTACCAACAACCATATTATTACGACAATCAAATCCCAAGTATAGCAAACCAGCTGGACCAGTTTTCTCAGATAGCTTTCCCTAACTCAGAAGCTGCTAGTGACTATTGAGTGTTCTAAATACAAACCAGATCAAAAACTTAGGTCAAAATGCCCTAAGACTCAAAAACCTTACTATAAATACCAACACTGGTATTCTTAATAGCATTGACTACATCATGATTAACTGTTGTAAAATGAAAGATGCATTCAGGATTGTTTTAAAATGTTTAGAATCCTACACATTTTTTCTTATATGTATAACGTTGGATGGATTTGGATACAGGAAATAAAACAAAACAGTATATAAAATGTTGTCCAAGGCCCTATAAATGCTTTAAATAGTCCCGGCAATTAAAAAAAAGTATACTTTATTCATACATTTTAATTGATTAGACAGGGGTTCAAAGTCTATTAGATATTTATAGGAATGCTCCTTCTATTTTCAGTTCTGTCTATTCCAGTTGAGTTTTGGCTCTGGATTAATATCACCTAAGACTTTAAAAAGAGTTTCAGCACTTCTTTGGAATTACTCCAACACTTTGTACCTGCTTCATTAGGGCACTATCACTTGTATTATGGTTATTTTACCAAAAAAAACCAAACCCATTGCTGTGGAATCAACTCTGACTCATGGCAACCATATGTGTTACAGAGTAGAACTACTCCATAGGGTTTTCTTGGCTGTCATCTTTACAGAAGCAGATCGCGAGGCCTTTCTTCCTTGGCACCACTGGGGAATTGCCAACGTTTAGATGAGTAGTCGAACGCAAATGTTTGTGCTACCCAGAGACCTATGGTTACTTTAGGACCTATGTTATCTCTCCTTCCAGAGTCGGAGACCCAATGGCTTCAGGAAACAAGACTCATTTATTTTTGTATTTTCTTACAGTGTTTACCACTGTGACTTACACCCAGTGGGCTCTGAAAAAAATACTGTTGAACCAGTGAAGAGTCCTAAATTCTGTTAACTGAGGTCCTTGGAACTGTGAGTGGCCATCATCCTTTTTTTGATAAATGGGTCCTGGGCAAGATACTTCTCTTCCTTGATGAAGTTATTACAGTCCAGGTTTATTGTTGTTGTTAGTTGCTGTCAAGTCAATTCTGACTCATGGTGACAAATTTGGAATCTTTGAAGATTGGTTAGTCTGGAAGTTTTCAAATAGTGTGTTACAAGGAGCTCTAACTCTCCAACAAAATATTTCAGAGGACTCAGGGAGTGGATACAGCTCTTGGTTTCATATTTGTGCCAAGTATTACTACCATGTAACATACTCCCTCAAACCTATTTTATTACACTCATAGGTTCTATGGGTAAAGAATTTGGACAGGACACAGCAAAGACAATTTATCTTTTCTCCATAATGTTTGGGGTCTCAGTTGGGAGGACTCAATGACTGGGAGCTAGAATCACCTGGAGGCATCACCACTCACAGGTCTGGCATTTGATTTTGGCTGTTGGCTGAAATCTCAGCTGGGGCTATCAGCCAGAACAATTATACAAGGCTTCTCCATACAGCCTGGGCTTCCTAACAGCTTGGTGGCTTCAGGATAGTAAGACTTCTTACATGAGAGTGTAGGGCTTCAAATTGAGTGTTCCAAAAGACAAGGAGGATCTACCTTGCCTTTTATGACCTAGGCTCAAGAGTCACATACATCGCTCTGTCATACTCTATTGGTTGAAACAATCATAAATCCTGCCCAGTGTTGGGGCAGTGGAAGAGGGAACATAGCCCCTGCCCCCCCACCACACACACACCTTTCAATGGGAGGAGTGGCAAAGTCACATTGTAAGAATATGTGGAATAGGAGATATTGCTCATCTTTGAGAAATATAATCTGTAGCAATATCACACCAACCTCCTCAACCTGAGATAAACACCTCTAGATGTCTTACATATAAGGACCACTAACTCTCTAATGCTTATTAGCATTTATAGATAAGAAATATAGGGTCCATAGATTTCACACTCTTCCAGCATATCCAGTGATTATTGTAGAAACCCAGGCACTTGAGAAAGCTAGTTTTTTGGGGTTTTTTTCCCCTCTCTTTTTCTTTATTTCTAATTTCTTTGGGCAAGCTGAGAGAGCCAGACAGAGTTTTTATTCTGAAATAACTGGAAGAAAGCCATCATTTTATTTTGTTGATAAGAAATCTACTTTGAGAGGGTTTAAGCTAGGTGCTTTTACGAATTTTATTTATCATAAGCCTCTCCCAATGTAAACCGGAATTTCTAAATTGCTCACAGATGTGTATATACACACACAGTCTGTGACTTACACAAATTAATAAGAGAAAATGTCTCATCAATCTCTGGTGAAAAGGTAGAGAGACCTGGGGCAGTGCCTTAGCCAAGTGCCTTAGCTTCAGTTTTTCTCCAGGCATGAAACCTGGGAGCTCGGTCCTCCGGGTTCCTGGCCCCATCCATCCCCAGCCTGACTTTAGTTAGGCTGCAAACCTTCACCGAGGCTCTAGGAGAAGCAGTGAGAGAAGATCTGGGAGGCCTCCAACCTCTTGCTCTACAGCAACCATCTCTATCAGGTTACATCCTTCTAGCTCAGGAGGAACATTTGGGGACTGGCAAAAGTTTTCTAAGAAACAATGACTCATGAGCAAAAGGACAAGAAAAGACCCGGAAATGTTCTCCAGCAGACAATTTAAACTAATGACTCACAAGTGGGCAGCCTGCCCAGGTAGACAGTGGTGGATTAACCAACAGGTAAGGAGGCAAGGTAAGCACAGTGTTTACCTTGCTTACCAGATCATCTGTAGTGAACAATTTCAAGTTTTTGCACCACATCAAAGATTCTGCTTCTAGGTATAGCTGACCTCCGTCTCTCTCCCAACCCCACAGCACTTTCCTACAGAATCCAGCCTCTTTTCAAATTTACAGTGCCTTACAGGGATGGATTATAGAGTAAGCAAGGTAAACACAAGCACAAAGCACAAAGATGTGGTGAAACCCATGTGAAATTGCCCACCACAGATTAGTAGGTTAAGCCTGTGCTAACCTTGCTTACTAGGTAACCTGCCCGGGCTAGTAGGGTTCATGTGCAACATGGCTTAACGCTGCATTAAGATCCATGCTCTCTCTCCCTCCAACCTATTAAATCTCCAAACCAATTCATTGAGGGCTCCCTCATGCCTGTTCATTCTTATAAAATCCACCAACATATTTAGCTCACTCAGAGAGAATAAATATTTAATAACAAGTCTTCCATCATAAGATTGTTCCACAGATGTCAGCTGGAGTCTGCATGTCTCTTAAGATTTGGATGAAATTGGCTGCAGCCCCATCCCGTGCCTGCTGAAAGTCCACGCCGTCCTCAAGTTTTCACAAATTTTTGCACTTATGTTGTCAGGCCACTGGCTCTGATCCTCTGTTTCTATGGAATGTCTTTAGTTCATGGATCACCTCACCATTCTACGTGCTGGACCCCTGTTTTACCCCTCACAAACTAAGTCTCCCCTGTTTCTCCATCTCCCCTAACACTCACACCAGGCTTTAACGCAGGCCTGGCAATCTGCTTCCGAAAAGTCACCGCTTTGAAAACCCCATGGAGCAGCTCTACTCTGCACACATGGGATTGCCATCAGTCAGAATCGACTCGACAGCAACTAACAACAAGAAGCAATGATTTGGGGAAACTGCAGAGCCTTCAAGAGAGCAATGCAAGCCACTTTAAAAGGCCTTATTTGTAAAAATCTTTCAGCTGATGCACCAAGTTCCCTAGCCATTCCCCATTTTTCCTCTCCCCACTCCTCTCTTTGCTCCACCACCACCCCCAGCCTCAAATTCCTCATTTGGAGTGCAGGCCAGTTTAACTGGCTCTTTTATTTCCTTGTCTCCAGGTGTCTATGTCCTCACTTTCACCACTTTTACCCTAGCAGCTCATCAAAGTTTTCGTAACACATATCCGTCCCATAAGAGGAATTCCAGGGTCTGCTGTTCAATAGTTTTATCAGCCGTTATTAGTCATTGCACTGACTTGTACTTCTCTGATTGGTCCTTCTGTCTTCTTCAAAAATTCTCCTTCCCATCAATCCCTCTGAACATGCTAGATCTCCAGGTTTATTCCTCAGCCCTCTCACCCCTTTTACCTAATTCCAGCCCTTAGTAATCTCACATAGTTCTAGAGCTATGCCTGTACCCTCTTTCTAGCAATTCCTAGATCTCTGCCTCCAGTATTGCCTTCTACCTCTCACCTCCAACTGTCTTCTGGACATTTCTACTTGCTCTACTATCTCAAGTGTAAAATGCCTGAAAGCAAACCCCTCATATATATAATTATTATAATTTCAGCAACCTCCTAAATGGGCTCTCCATAAACCTCTTCCCTCCGCCCTACACTACACTCTGTCTTCTTCTCCACTGCTAGACTGGTTTCTCCAAAGTGTAACTCTAATCTTACTGCTCTTCTGCTCAAAAACCCTCCCTTGGTCTTCTGAATACCATCTGGAGACTGGAGCCTGCCTTTTGAGATCCACCATAATCTATACCAACCTATGTTTTCAACACAGGCCTTGGGATCTGAAATGAATCAAAATTCTAACTAGCTATTTACCTGTTGTATGACCTTGGGTACATTAATTGAAACTCCCTGAGCCTCTACTTGTATCAAATACCATAGGCCCCCCTTATCCACAGGGGATATATTCCAAGACTCCCAGTGGATGCTTATGATAAAGTTTAATTTATAAATTAGGCACATTAAGAGATTAACAACAATAAAAAAAAACAATAATAGCTAATAATAAAATAGAAAAATTATAACAATATAATGTAATAAAAGTTATGTGAATGTAGATCTTGGCAACCCCTGCATATGAATATTTTTCTTTCCTTATTAAGTCAAGAGCTTTCACCTTTTCACTTAAAGGAATCACTTTACAGCTTCTCTTTGGCATATCTGAATTGTCAGCATCACTACTTCTGAACTTTGGGGCCATTATTAAGTAAAATAAGAGTTACTTGAACATAAGCACTGCAATACCGAGACAGTCGATCTGATAACCAAGGCGGCTACTAAGTGACTAACCGGTGGGTAGCATATACAGAGTGGATATGGTGGACAAAGGGATGATTCATGTTCCTGGCTGGATGGCACAAGGTTTCATCACATTACTTAGAACGGCATGTAATTTAAAACTTATGAATTGTTTATTTTTGGGATTTTCCATTTAATATTTTTGGACCACAGTTGACCATGGGTAACTGAAACTGCAGAAAGCGAAACCATGGATAAGTGAGCCCTGGTGGCATAGTGATTAAGAGCTCAGCTGCTAACCAAAAGGTCAGCAGTTCAAATCCACCAGCCGCTCCTTGGAAACCCTGTGGATGCAGTTCTACTCTGTCCTATAGGGTCACTATGAACTGGAACCAACTCGATGGCACCTAACAACAACACTGTACATCCATAATTAAGCACTTTCCAGAAAGTACTAAAATGTTACGCATCCTAGCGCTGACGTTGCCCCCAATTCTTTCCTTACTAAATTGTAGATCTTCATAGTTTATCATCAGTCCTGATTCTAATCAAGGTACAGACCATCTGTACTCTTGACTTACTCTCTCAGCCACAAGTTATAGCTATTTTCAAGGTCTCTGTGCCATAACATAAGATTTGATACCACGAAAGTAAAATGAAGTGACAAGATAATAATGTAGGTGATCAGCCAAGTGGATGACTAATTACATTGTGGAGCAGTTGGTGGGGGCTGTAAGGAGAAGTGAGTGGAGCCAAAGAGGGATGGCTTGTCCCGTTTTCTTTAAAGTTCAAATGCTGAATGGCCACTAGTGGCACATAGGGCTAGGGGATAGGGCTCAAACCCTGGCTGCTTCAGAGGATCTGAGTCTGGGAGACCCCACAATGTAATGCACAGGACTTGAGATTCGACAGTTTAAATCCCAGCTCTGCCACATTCTAGATGCGTGTACCAGAGCAAATAGCTTAACTTCCTGAGATGTAGTCTCCTCATCTGTAAAATGGGTAGGGGGGAGGTCCAACCTCTCTTAAGGGCTGTTGTGATCATTAGTGGTGTGATGTATACAATTTGCCTAGCACAATGCTTGCAAGAAAGAAATTTGCTAGTGTCATAATGACTACACACTGTGTTCTGGGTAACGTAAAAGTAGCCTACAATATTGCACATTTTCCTAAAGTCAACAGTTATTAAACACACAGAATGTGCAAAGCATTATCTTAATGGCAGTAAGATTGTATCTTTTCCCTCAAGGAGTTGGAGCATCAGGGGGAGTCACAGTTAAACAGTTACCATTGGGCGGTGTGATGGGTGTGTAAATGGAGTACTCTGGGAATGCGTGCGCTTTCCCAACCAACCAGTTTTTTCTGAGCACCAGAAAATGTCCAGGTACCAGACACTGCTCTAGGCGATGAAGGACCAAAAATGAATAATGTGATTCTTGTTCTCTTGGAGCTCGTAACCTCGTAGGAAAAGACAGTCATGCATTTAAGTAGGCACAACAGAAGACTGTTCACACTACACATGAGCATAAAGGAGAGTGTGGCCAGATTCACCTGGAGCTAGGGAAGGTTTCAGAAGGTTACAGCTGAGTTGAGTCTCGATGCAGGTAACTTCCAGGCGGAAATAAAAGGAAGGGGAAAGAGTTGTTTGAGTGGGAACAGAAGCCTGGAAGACCACGTGGTGGCATTGAAGGGCTTGAGAGCAAGGGAAGGGTGGAGACAAAGATGGAAGGGAGGTTAAGATCAGCTCGATGGTCCTCTGTATATGCCATACACTCCAGCTAGTGAGCTCTTTATTTTATTCTTCAGGCAGTGAGAAACTGGGGAAGATATTTAAACTTGTCCTCATTTACATTCAAAACCTAGATAACCTTACAGAGTCTGCCTGAGACCTTCCTCTGTGTTTTCAAATCCTTGTAGAAAGAAAAAACTACCATCTAGTCTTGCAGAAAATCAAAAGCTGCTGAGAGAAGCCAAGAGTCAACCGATTAACAATGCCCAGAGCAAATCTTGCTGTGCATATGAGACTCATAAACATTAATACATTGCTTTAACTTGTCCTTGACATTCCTAGACTTCAGGGAAACCAGTCAGAAGACTCATTCTCCTTCGACCCTGCCTCTTCCTCTTCTATCGCACCCTAGTTTCTTCCCTTTGCTTTGTCATCATTTCTTAATAGTCCAGCTGATTCAGGAAATTTGCCCTGTTCAGAGTCTGGAAAGCCACAAAGGAAACCACTCAATGAACCTGAATTCTAAGAGTCATTCTCAGAGCCACATTCCCCTCCTTCATCTGCCCTGTTCCTACGTGCTGGCATCCTCATTTTTGAGGTGCCACTAATCTCAGGGCATATGAGGATGTACACAGGTTTGTACTTGCCCATCCTCTCTGGATCCCACTCCTGGGTTGAGCCCAGGCTCAGAGCCATGTGGGCTGGATAGTCCAGACCAGAAGATGCTGAGGAGGACGGCCTCAGCTGAGGCAAGTGTCCTCGTCTGACCTCTTGCTCTTTTTCCGTCCCCAGAGGAAGGTGGGGCTTTCCTGCCCACAGAACTTAATTTCCTTTTCCTGTTCCTTATAACTCTTCAATTCCTGTCCTACCCTCGTGGGTAGCATGAGTCTTAATGTTTCTTATGGACAGCAATCTGCAGAATACATTTGTTCTGTGGACCAATGGCTTTAATGACCCTACTGGGAGAGCCACAGGTTGAAAAGCTGGAGATCATGCCCCTCCTCTGATGGCACCATTTCTCAGTGTATGTGCAGACCCTTCCTCCCCAAGGGTGACCCTCAGTCTCTAGTGGAACCTCCAGTGAGTCTGCCATGGTGGGAACCACAGCATCTATGGCACCCAAGTTCACCCTGGCTAGACCCAGGGAGTCTTCACGCCCCCTTCAGGCACAGAGGCAGCACTGCACCTCAGTGTGAGAGCTGCCCCCAAAGTAGCTGTGCAGAGGGACCAGGTAACACAGCCAGAAGTGAGGGGGAATTCATGCCCTTTGGGTGAACTTGGAACAGAGAGAGACAGGAGAACCAGGAGATCTGGCAAATAAATTCTCCTCCCTTCCTTCCCTATGGATTTTTCTGAACCTCAGAGGTTTCATACAGCCTACCAGAGACATCCATGTGACCAAGTAAAGCTGTGACCAACTAAAAAAAAAAAAAATTCACTTTCTTCCTTCCCTGCCTTTTTCTCTCATTTTTGCAACCGTACCATGGCACCTTCCAAAAAGCCATCAGCAGGTAAACTTTGCCACAGACTGTTTTCTAGGGAATCCACTAATAGTGACCCACTAAAATCAGAATAATACTCTGGCTCCATTAATTTGGTGGATCGAGTCCTGGGTTGGCCCAGGCAGGTTTATAGCCACCTCTTCCCCCTCTAAAAGCCCCAAAAGAAAACCATTCCTTATCTCTGCCTTGGAGGGGAACAGGTTCAGATCTGTGGGTCCCTGAGAACCATTTAACCATAGAGAGAGCCATCACAGCACCATTAACAAGAAAAAAGAGATGTAGACAATCTAAGCTTCCCAAAAATGGGGACTGGTTTTTTAAATGATACATTTATACAATAAACCATTAGGTAAACATCCTAAGTACTAAATATGGTATGATCTCACATTTGCAAAAAAAAACAAAAATATATATGTATCTATAGAAGAAATTGGGGGAAGATACGCATACACCAAAATGCAAACAGAAGTTGTCATTTAGTGGCAGGATTATGAGTGAGGCTCTCTTTATTCTTCATACACACACACACTCACATAAACACACATATATCCATATTTTTTTTAAATTTCCTCTAACAATGAATGGATAAATAAGTCATGGTATATTCACACAATGGAATACTATGCATTGATAAAGAACAATGATCAGTCCAGGAAACATTTTATGACATGGAGGAACCTCGAAGGCATTATGCTGAGTGAAATTAGTTGCAAAAGGACAAATATTGTATGAGACCACCATTATAAGAACTCGAGAAACAGTTTAAACAGAGAAAAAAATATTCTTTGATGGTTATGAGAGTGGGGAGGGAGGGAGAGGAGTATTCACTAATTAGATAGTAGGCAAGAATTATTTTAGGAGAGGAGAAAGAACACACAATACAGGAGAGGTCAGCACAACTGGACTAAACCAAAAGCAAAGAAGTTACCTGAATAAACTGAACGCTTCGAAGACCAGTGTAGCAGGGGCGGGGGTTTGGGGACCATGGTTTCAGGGAACATCTAGATCAGTTGGCATAATAAAATCTGCTAAGAAAACATTCTGCATCCCACTTTGGTAAGTGGCATCTGGGGTCTTAAACGCTAGCACATGGCCATCTAAGATGCATCAATTGGTCTCAACCCACCTGAAGCAAAGGAGATTGAAGAACACCAAAGATACAAGGTAACTATGAGTCCAAGAGACAGAGAGGGCCACATAAACCAGAGACTACATCAGCCTGAGACCAGAAGAACTAGATGGTGCCCAGCTACAACCAATGACTGCCCTGATAGGGAACACAACAGAGAACCCCTGAGGGAGCAGGAGAGCTGTGGGATACAGACCTCAAATTCTCGTAAAAAGACCAGATTTAACAGTCTGACTGAGAGTAGAAGGACCCCGGAGGTCATGGACCCCACACCTTCTGTTAGCCCAAGACAGAAACCATTCCCAAAGCCAACTCTTCAGACAGGGATTGGACTGGACTGTGGGATAGAAAATGATGCTGGTGAGGAGTGAGCTTCTTGGCTCAAGTAGACACATGAGACCATGTGGACAGCTCCTGTCTGGATGGGAGATGAGAGGGCAGAGGGAGTCAGAAGCTAGCTGAATGGACATGAAAATAGAGAGTGGAATGAAGGACTGTGCTGTCTCATTAGGGGGAGAGCAACTAGGAATATATAGCAAGGTGTATATAAATTTTTTAAGAGAGACTGATTTGATTTGTAAACTTTCACTTAAAGTACAATAAAAATTTTAAAAATTTCTTTTCCTCTAAGAAACATATATTAATTATGTACTTTTTAAATGTAAAAGTACCTTGGCCCTGGTACTCACAAATGTACATTCTGCCAGTAATATGCTGCAACCTTGGAAGCAAAATGAGACAAAGACCCCAGAGAGACTCTGGAGGACTTAAGGATCACAAATAAGCTTTTATAGTTTTTGTTTTTTGGTGAAAATTACTAGGAAGGTTTATAGCTGTCTATACTTGCTGAAGTATAAAGATATATGTGTATATATCCAATAAGGTCATAGTATCGCTGCTGTAACTATCCATCGTAAGGCAGCTCATAAAGTATGCACATATATTTAATTACTTTATTATATTTAATAATTTTGTTATTCTTAATATAAATATGCTGTTCCTTGAATATTTCTTTTGGTGTGCTTTTTAGTTTTGGAGGGTGTTTTTTATTAAGAAATATATATATTGCTTTAATAACTCAAAGTTTGATTGTTATTATCTACCCCAGTACTCTTTTCAAATGGTCAAGTTGTTTTTGTTCTAATGATTTTGCTTTTTCCAAAGACTTCTAAATCCTATGTGCAAAGATTCAGTTGCTTCCTATCAAGAGAGAAGGAGACGATGAAAATGCCTGGTGTGGGGCTCCAGAAAAAACAAAGCATTTCTCTTTATTTCTGTCTGTTGTAGTGTCTTAAGGTTAATCATTGTGAATTGCTTATTTTAAAAGCCACATTGCATTTTTTAAAAAAAGACACATACTTCCAGCTGATAGCATTTTCAGACTGCTTAGGATTTATTCTAATTTTATGAGAGAAAAATCTTAATAGCTCAGTGATCAAATGTACTGTAAAACAATTTTAGAAAACCTAAGTATTTAGAGTTTTTCTAATTGTTTCCTATAAATTTCACTTTCCCCTCTTGTACAGTTATGTTATCAGGACTTGGAATTTTAAATTGCAGCTTTCAATCATTTTATAACACTGTGATGAATGTTTTCTCTTCCCTGGGAATTGGTATTTGCAGAGTAATAGGAAAAGCCATGTGTTATATGATCTGTATTTCTTGAGTTGTTTTCTGTGCTTTTTGTTGTCAGCTTAACAAAATTAATGTTCTTGAGGATTTTTAAGAATAAACCATAGCATCTGCACAGGGTGGGGCAAAAAGCAGGCAGTCCATTTATTCAACACATACCAAGCATTTTCTATTTTCCAGAAATGAAGCTGTGCACTGGGGAATCAGGGTTTAAAGACACACACTCACTTTCCTCAGTGAACTGTGAGGCGGCATGGACCAGTTAACCAATGTTCACAGTGAACGGTGATATATCTGGGCTATAATGGGGCAACAACCCAAGCTGAGGGATGTGAGCAGTCAGGAAAGGTTTTGCCAGGGTAGGTGATGCCTGAATCGGACCTTGAAAGACAGAAAGACAGAAAATTATCCAAAGCAGTGGAGAAGGGTATTCCAGGCAGGGAAGAAGAGATGTAGAGAGGAGCAGGTCCTGGGAATGGGAAAAGTTAAATCTGTTGATCAGCACCGTCCAGAATTATTTGTGATGATGGAAAAGTTCCACATCCGTGCTGCCCAAAATGGTAGCACTAGCTACATGTGGCTATTGAGCAACTGAGGAACTAAAATTTTACATTTTAATTCATTGAAATTTAAATAGCCACATGTGAC
Organism: Loxodonta africana; assembly: GCF_030014295.1. Lineage (NCBI taxonomy): Eukaryota > Metazoa > Chordata > Mammalia > Proboscidea > Elephantidae > Loxodonta > Loxodonta africana. The sequence goes on along the minus strand of NC_087344.1, from coordinate 148,338,712 downwards.
TACTATCTACTGAATCAGACACCACAGCTATAGATGAAGGCTGCTGCTAGATGGCAGGTGGCATTGTTTTTTCCTAGTAAGAAGTATTGTTTTTGTTCTAAAGATGAAAAGGAGTTACGGAAAAATATCAAAGCAGAGCAATAGCACAAACTGACTTGCAAGAAAGATTACTTGCAAATTTGGAAGCAGAGTGATTAGGTCTCTTTTGAGAAGGCATTCACTTTCCATGAACTTCTTAGCGAATGTCAAAAAAAGGAAGAGTATAAAACAAACACTGTCATAAAATTCATCTTTGGAAATGAACTGACAGTAGAAACGACCAAACAATCAACTTGACTACTAAAGTAAGTAAAAGATAACCATCACAATAGGAAATTGAATGGGTTTTATTAATGGACCATTCATTCCCTGGGCCCACATACAAATGGCCAATTAAACATGTGAAACAGTGTTCAACCTTACTAGTATTGCAAGAAATTTCAATGAACATGAGATTCCCATTTTCAACTATGGAATTAGCAGCATTGTATTTCGAAGGCTGTGTATCTTTGAGGATATGGATGAACAATCACTCTCTTAAACATCGTTAGGAGAATAAGTTGGTACATCCTTTCCAGAGGCCAGTTTGGCAGTATTGTACCAGACGACTTGAAAATGTTCAAGCCCTGTCAGCCAGCTATTCCACTTCTGGGAATTTGCCAGGAGGAAATAATTAGGGATTACTGGAAATATATATTTAAAAGGCTATCCATGTGTACTTTACATACAACAGTGAAGAAAGTAACAACCTAATTGTGATTCCCAATAGGAGAGTCATGAAATAAATTATGACACATTTACAATATTGAACACTATATAGCCATTAAATATGTTGTGTATGAATACTAAACTGCACAGGAGAAATATTTATCATATATTTTCAGTGAAAAAAAAATCAAGTTTCCTATTAAAATGTAAGATTTTAACTATAGTTGGAAAAATGGTATGAATAGGAAAAATAATTGAGGGATATTTATTCACCAAAATGTTTATAGTGTTTATCACCTGATAGTGCCAGAAATTCAAGCCAGATTCAGAAGAGGATATGGAACAAGGGATATCGTTGCTGATATCACATGGATCTTGACTAAAAGCAGAGACTATCAGAGATGTTTACCTGTGTTTTATTGACTATTCAAAGGCATTTGACTGTGTGGATCATAACAAATTATGGATAACATCGTGAAGAATGGGAATTCCAGACACTTAACTGTGCTCACGCAAAATGTGTACATAGATCAAGAGGCAGTCATTGGAACAGAACAAGGGGATACCAAGTGGTTTAAAATCAGGAAAGGTGTGTGTCAAGGTTATATTCTTTCACCATACTTATTCAATCCGTATGCTGAACAAATAATTCAAGAAGCTAGACTATATGAAGAAGAATGCGTCATCAAAATTGGAAGAAAACTTGTTAACAAACCTTTGATATGCAGATGACACAACCTTGCTTGCTGAAAGTGAAGAGGACTTGAAGCACTTACTGAGAAGATCAAAGACTAGAGCCTTCAGTACAGATTACACCTAAGCATAAAGAAAACAAAAATCCTCACAACTGGACCAATAAGCAGCATCAGGATAAATGGAGAAAAGAATGAAGTTGTAAAGGATTTCATTTTACTTCAATCCACAATCGACACCCATGGAAGCAACAATCTCAAAATCAAAAGATGCATTGTAGTGGGCAAATCTGCTGCAAAAGACCTCTTTAAAGTGTTAAAAAGCAAAGATGTCACTTTGAGGACTAAGGTGTGCCTGACCCAAGCCACAGTGTTTTAAATTGCCTCATACACATGTGAAAGTTGGATACTAAATAAAGAAGTCAAAGAATGGATGCATTTGAATTACGATGTTGGAAAAGAATATTTAATATATCATGGACTGCCAGAAGAACATACAAATCTGTCTTTGAAGAAGGACAGCAAATATGCTCCTTAGAAGCGAGGATGGTGAGACTTTGTCTCACATATTTTGGACATGTTATCAGAAGGGACCAGTCCCTGGAGAGTAACATCATGGATCAGCAAAAAAGAGGAAGACCCTCAATGAGATGGATTGACATGGTGGGCACAGCAATGGGCTCAAACACAGCAACAATTGTGGGGATGGCGCACACTATGGCCAACATTTTGTTCTGTTATATATAGGGTTATGAGTCAGAGCTGACTTGGCAGCACCTAACAACAGTGTGATTATGGATGATCTTCGTATTTGTCTTTATTTATCTCTGTTTTTTATATTTTTCTACAATGAAAATTTAAGTTGAGGTTGTTAATTATGTCAATAGTGTTCAGTTTTAACAGAAATAATTGGCAATTGCTACTCTTCTGCTATCCTAGGTGAAATGATTGAAGTGGTGGCAGGCATTTCCTAGTCTAGAGTGGTGGATAAAGAAACAAGAGTAGAGCTTTTAAAGAGGTTAAGTGACTTTGGAGTCCTTTACAGAAACTCTTTCCTGCTGTTAGTGGAAGCAGAAGTGCTTTAATTAATCAAGATGAAATGTTTTCAGCCAGAGATAATTATGTGTATGAAGATGCTCTTGCAGCCAGAGATGTGGATGGTTTGTAAGAATAGAGGGGACTTTCCCCATGTGAAGAAACCATGGTGGAGCAGCGGTTAAGAGCTACAGCTGCTAACCAAAAGGTCAGCAGTTCAAATCCACCAGATGCTCCTTGGAAACCCTATGAGGCAGTTATACTCTGTCCTATAGGGTCACTATGAGTTGGAATTGACTCGACAGCAACGGGTTTGGGTTTTTGGTCCCCATGTAAGGTTCTTGCTAATATTTGAACCCAGATGTGACGGCCAGTGGTGGGGACAATAAATTTTCCAATATCTGGAAAGTGTTAGCTGGAGAACAAACAACTAGAAACCTGGCTAATCAGAAATTCTCCTGCCTTCGACTTTTAGGAAAAAAATGGGAAATCTCAAGAAAGTAACTCTAAATTGAGGTTTTCTCATAACCAACTTTCAGGATATTTCTCGACTCTTCCAATTCAGCCTAACTTCTAGATTTTCTGCATCAATATTTGCCATTCTAGCCAATGCAAATAATTCCTAATGGTGAATTTGAGATTCTTTAGGATCCAGAGAGATTTTCACAATTAACTGAAACAGATTAAATTATGTTCTATATATGCTACTTATTGCACTTTCCCAAGATTTCCAAGAATAAGGGCTAGTATTTTAAAAAGTTTCTACTTAAGCAAAAATAGAATAATACACCACATTCTCTGCATAGTCTAGTTAAATGAATTTGCTTCTATTAAAGAAAAAGTAGCTAATTAGAAAAGTTGGAAGCATGTGAAAATTCCCTAAATCTAGAAACTGAAGCCCATGAAGAATGTCAAGAAGTTTATGTCAGTGGCAGGAGAATCAGGGGTCATGGGAACCAAGAAGAAGGGAGTTTCAAGAAAGGGGAGGCTGACACACAATACAGAAGAGGTCAACACAACTGGACTAAACCAAAAACAAATAAGTTTCCTGAATACAACCAAATGCTTAGAAGGACAGAGTAGCAGGGGCAGGAGCCTGGGAACCATGGTTTCAGGGGACATCTAGGTCAATTGGCATAACAAAATGTATCAAGAAAACATTCTGTATCCCACTTGGGTGAGTGGCGTCTGGCGTCTTAAATACTAGCAAGCAGCCATCTATTGGTCTCAACTCACCTGGAGCAAAGGAGAATGAAGAACACCAAAGACACAAGGTAATTATGAGGCTAAGAGACAGAAAGGGCTACATAAACCAGAGGCTACATCAGCCTGAGACCAGAAGAACTAGATGGTGCCTGGCTATAACTGACGACTGGCCTGACAGGGAACACAACATAGAATTGCTAATGAAGAAGGAGAACAGTGGGATGCAGACCTCAGATTCTCATAAAAAGACCAGACTTAATGGTCTGATGGAGACTAGAGGGACCCTGGAGGTCATGGTCCCTGGACCTTCTGTTAGCCCAAGACTGGAACCATTCCCAAAGCCAATCTTCAGACAGGGATTGGACTGGACTATAAGACAGAAAATGATACTGGTGAGCTTCTTGGCTCAAGTAGATGCATGAGACTATGTGGGCAGCTCCTGCTGGAGGCCAGGTGAAAAGGCACAGGGGGACAGGAACTGGCTGAATGGACATGGGGAATACAAGGCGGAGAGGAGGAGTGTGCTGTCTCATTAGGGGAAGAGCAACTAGGAGTACATAGCAAGGTGTATATAAGTTTTTGTAAGAGAGACTGATTTGATTTGTAAACTTTCACTTACAGCACAATTAAAAAAAAAAAAGAGCTAAAGCCAAATAGCACAAAAATCTTAGTGAAATGGGTTCAAATTTATGTGAAAGCCACAAGTAAGCAAAAATCCTACAACATCCTCCAATTTAGTTCAAAAATAAGTCACTGAAGTCAAAGGTGATTTCATTAACCATTTAATTCTTAAGATTTCTAGGCTATATTTATTATCTCAGAAGTTTTTTCATTATAAGTTCATTTTAACATTAAGTATTTCTAATTGCAAAATAAAGCCCATATCTAGGTAGAAGTTCCCCTTGAGTTATGAAAGATTTACGGAGTATTTTTTTAAATTGTTAAGTGTTCATCAAATAGGTACTAGAATCGCCAAGGCACTGAGCTAAGCTAGAGAGAAAATAAGCATTTTTTAAAACATACCTTCCCCAATATTATAAAACAAAACAATGCTGTGTAAAGACATCTATTCCTTATGTCTTCTAGAGTAGGGGTTGGCAGACTTTTTTTTGAAAAGAGACAGGTAGTGAATAGTTTAGGCTTTACAGGTCATTTGGTTTCTTTTACAACTACTCAACTCCACTGTTAGAGATAGGGTTAGGGTTAGGGTTAGGGTTAGGGTTAGGGTTAGGGTTAGGGTTAGGGTTAGGGTTAGGGTTAGGGTTAGGGTTAGAGTTAGGGTTAGGGTTAGGGTTAGGGTTAGGGTTAGGGTTAGGGTTAGGGTTAGGGTTAGGGTTAGTGCAAGAGCAGTCATAGACAACATGTACCAGTGAGCGTGGCTGTGTTCCAATAAAACTATTTATGGACACTGAAAAGGGGGGGGGGAGTTATAAACAGAGGCAAAGCTGCAGAGACATGAAGATAAGACTGAAAAGTGGGGAGGTAGTTATGTAAGCCAGATTGCCACAGGTTAAGTGAGGTGAGGAAAGAAATCTGGTGAAGAAGCTTGGACGGTGTATTGTTCAATTTTCAAGAGAAACAGAATCAGTGAGACATGTAGAGAAAGAGCAAGAGAGAGAAAGAGAGATTTACATTAAGGGATTTGCTCACTCGACTGTGAGTGCTCACAAGTCCAAAATCCATAGGTCAGGTGACACGCTGTGGATACCTGCTGGCTGATGGAAGTGTAGAGGGGCTGACGAGTCTGAAAATCTGTAGGTCAGGCAGTGGATGGAGACTCCTGCAGGCTTGCATCCCAAGATCCGTAGGTCAGGTGACAGAGGGTGTAGAGTGGAGAGCGAACTCTGATCCTGCCAAAATACTTGTTTATTATCTGGAGGCAGAACACACCCCAAGGAAACTCCTTTTTCTTCTGACTAATTGGTTACATTACATTAGATTATCTTATGTAAAGTGATTACAATATGTTACATTACATTACATAGCATTACATTGCAGAACAGCAGCTAGTCTAGTGTTTGACCAAAGCACTGGAAAACATGTTGTTGCTAGGTGCAGTTGAGTTGGTTCCATCTCACCGTGACCCTATGTACAATAGATGCCCAGTCCTGCGCTATCCCCACAATCATTGCTATGTTTGAGCCCATTGTTGCAGCCACTGTGTCAATCCATCTCGTTGAGGGTCTTCTTCTTGTTTGCTGACCCTCTACTTTACCAAGCATGATGTCTTTCTCTAGGAACTGATCCTTCCTGATAACATGTCCTAAGTATGTGAGACGAAGTCTTGCCATCCTCACTTCTAAGGAGCATTCTGACTTTACTTCTTGCAAAACATTTGCTTGTTCTTCTGGCAGTCGACGGTATACTCAATATTCTTTGCCAACACCATAATTCAACAGCCCAGCTAAGTTGACACATCAAATTAAACACCATGGAAGGCAATAGCTAGATGTCTTTTAGCTGGAGATGATAATAGCCTGGAGAGAGGGTTCTTTTTGTTCCACGTTTATCTTAAGATGGAAGAGACTGTAGCATAGGTAAAGAGTGAGGAGTAGGAGCCAAGAGAAAGGGAGAGTTGGAACATAAAGGAGAGGCACTAATAAACAGAGCAGAGCCTGAAGGATGCAGAAGTTTGGGACTCAGAGCTTAGAGAAAAAGCTTAGAAAAGACCAAGGGCAAGTAGAAAAGGAAGTTGAGGGATCCGTTTCCTCCACAGCTAAGAATGTTGGGAGCTGGGGACAAGTTGAATATTCAAACCAGCACTGTGTGGAACATCAAGCCCAAAGTCCAACCACTGACTTTACCTTGTATGTTATTGAATTTTTAAGAGACCTCACTCTGTTTCTCTGTCAGCTCCAGTAAGGCTGTAATTTGCTTTGTATAGGTACATGGTGGCATTTCATTGATACAAGAATTTCCATTGTCTCCTCCTTTTTTGTTCCTCAAACACCAAGTCCTCTGCCATGTCTTAGCCTTTGTGCTTGCCATTCCCTTTGCTTAAAATCCTCTTCTTCCAACTCTGGTTCATTCTCAACCTTCAGGTCTCAGCTCAGTTTTCTTGTCTTCAGAAAAGCCTTCACTTACCTAGGTAAGTAATTTTCCTTAGTCACTCTCTACCTCTGTATCTTCCGCTAGCACGCAAGCTTCATGTGAGCAATGACCATTTCTGACTGGCTCACTGTTAGATCTCCATCGACATCAGCAGCAGAGTGAGTATTAAATAAGTATTTGTTGAGACTTCTGCTTCTGGATCTCGCTTGATGCTCCTCAGCAACTACCTGATGAACTGGCCTGAACAATTTGGCTCACACATTTCACTGCTGGTAGGTGTTAGTGACTGGAATTACTTCACTTCTGTTATGGTATTTAGAAACTTTATTAATAAACAGACTTCCCCTTCTTCTCCTCCTGCTCCTGGCATATACTTAGAAGAAAAGAAGGAAAAATCATCTTCTATTTCTGAAGTGACTTGGGCAGGTAATGGTGTTTGGGCTTAGAAGCGAAGGTAGATGTTAGTTGATGGACAGATGGCGGCAACTATGGGCCTCAGCAGATTATTTTGTTGTAGTGACTATTATGTAACTCCAGGTTGAATTATATGTTGATCTTAGTATATAAGGGAAAAAAAGGACAGCATAAGAGGCCTGTGAAGCATATCTACTTATATTATTTTTACCTAGATTTTAAATATTGGAGAGCGGTAGACTCTGCAGGCAGGGACAGTGTAAAATGAATGAGCAATTTCACATTTCTGAGAAGTTAGTACAAGTCTAACCTTTCCTCAGGGGCAGCAGCGTTCATCCAGAAGCCTCTACATTCCTGGCTTCTGTGAATACCTGGAACCCAGTTCCTTGTCTCCCAACTCCACACACACAACATGCACATACACACACACCTAGCATATAGCAAAAACAAGTCAAGAACAAATAGCTTTTACTCTAGACTGGCATTCCCTTTGCCGTGTCTAAGCCTCTAGTGCTGTAGTTTCTGAATCCTGGCTTCTGAACCGTGTGAGCCCAGAACCATAGCACCTACATGAAGGAGACTCAGCTGATCTGAGACTTCTGACCTGTGCACCCTAGGATTTTTACCCCAGGTGTATGACTTCTGTTTGCACAATTTTCCTGCCCAGCAGAGCTCCTATGTTTTAGTCACCTAGTGCTCTGTGACAGATATACCACAAGTGGGCAGCTTTAAAGAACAGAAATTCATTTTCTCACAGTTCTAGAGACTAAAAGTTCAAATCAGGGTCTCAGTTGTGTCAATTCCTTTCTTCTCAGTAGCCCTGGGCATTCCTTGATTCCTTGACTTGTAATCAATCCTCACATGGCATTTGTCTTCCTCTATGTGTATCTTTTTGTCTAGTCTGCTTTTCATAATTCAGAAGTGATTAGATTTAGAACCCACCCTACTCAGGTATGGCCTAATTAACATAACAAAGAAAACCCTATTCCCAAACAAGATCATATTTATAGGTATATATAAAAAAAAAAACCTGTTGCCTGTGTGTTACAGAGTAGAATTGCTCCATAGGCTTTTCTTGGCTGTAAACTTTATGGAAGAAGATTGCCAGGCCTTTCTTCCATGGAACCACTAGGTGAGTTCAAACTACTAACCTTTAAGTTAGTAGTTGAGTGCAACCTAGGGACCCTAAAAAAAAAAAAATTATCAAAACAAAAACCAAACCCATTGCCATTGAGTCGAGTCCGACTCATAGCAACCCTATAGGACAGGGTAGAACTGCCCCACAGAGTTTCCAAGGAACGCCTGGTGGATTTGAACTGCCAACCCTTTGGTTAGCAGCCACAGCACTTAACCACTATACCACCAGGGTTTCCATTTACAGGTACAGGGGCCAGGATTTCAATACATATTTTGGGGAGACACAATCTGAGCCATAACACATGCTCTGCTGGGTACTGCTACCCAATTGCTGCCTATATCTTGGTGATGCAATCACACTAAATTCAGCACTAAAAATTATTACAGCACATATCTTAACCTGAAGGTCTTAACATTATAGTTTCACTCATTATATGAAAATACACATCTCCCCAAACTTAGGTGACTCCTCATCTCTACACGTCTATGGAGGAGTTCCCCAGACATCAGGGACGTGGTCTACTCACTTTTACACACTATAATCCAGATGGGCTCTTATGAATTAAATTCTGTCCCCCAAAATATGTATTGGAATCCTAACCGCTATACTTGTGGATATAATCTTGCTTAGAAATGCGGTTTTCTTTGTTATGTTAATTTGACCATACCTGAGTAGGGTGAGTTCTAAATCTAATCACTTTTAAGTCAGAAAAGAGCAGATTAGAAACAGGCACACAGCAGATGAGGATTACCGAGGAACCAAGGAATACCCAGGGCTACCAACAAGGAAGGAATTGATACTACTGAGACCCTGATTTAGACATTTAATCTCCAGAACCATGAGAAAACAAATTTCTGTTCTTTAAAGCCACCCACTTATGATATTTCCATTACAACAGCACTGGGAAACCAAGGCATGGACTAAGAAGATTCTGCCCTCCCTACATTCCTAACATAGACTGTTTTCTGATTCTTTCTGAACTCAGCTTCTTCCTGAGGTCAGCTATGCCTGCCTTGTAAAAAAGTGTGTATACTTCATTCTGCACAGTAAATATACTCCCAGAAGACTCAGGAAATCAAAATTCTGTTTAAAATAAATAGTAGCTTGTGAGGCAAACTAGTCAGATAGGAAGATTACACGCTTTAAAATCAGTGAGAAATGCTTTTAAACCCACACTTGTGAACTATGTGATTGTAGATACATTTCTTAACTCTGTGAGCCTCAGTTTCCTCATCTATGAAACAAATAATAATGTCTCGTAGGACCGTTATGAGCATCAGGTGACATAATATATATCAGACTGCTGGCAGGTAATAAGTGACAAGGCTTCTAAGAATTTAATTTTGTTCTTCACTATCCCTTTTCCTAACTTATCTGTGGCTATAAACAGATAACTTATAACATAGTTCTTTAAAAAAACGTTCTACATCCTACTTTGGTGAGTAGCGTCTGGGGTCTTAAAAACTTGCAAGTGGCAATCTAAGGTATATCTATCTGTTCCATTCCAACCAGAGCAAAGGAGAATGAAGAAAACCAAAGACACAAGGAAAATATTAGCCCAAAGTACTAAAGGACCATGTGAACCACAGCCTCCACCAGCCTGAACCCAGAACAACTAGATAGCGTCTGGCTGCCACCACCAACCACTCTGACAGGGATCACAGTAGACATCCCCAGACAGAGCAGGAGAAAAATGTAGAACAAAATTCAAATTCACAAAAAAAGACCAGACTTACTGGTTTAACAGAGAATGGAGGAACCTCCGAGAATATGGCCTCCAGACATCCTGCTAACTCAGAACTGAAGCCATTCCCACAGTCTACCTGTCAGCCAAAGATTAGACAGTCCTATAAAACAAACAATAACACATGTGAGGAACATGCTTCTTAATTCAATCAAGCATAGGAGACCAAATGGGCAACACCTGCCCAAAAGCAAAGACTAGAAGGCAGGAAGGAAGGGACAGGAAAACCGGCCAAACGGACACAGGGAATGCAGGGCAGAAAAGGATGACTGCTGTCGCACTGTGGGAATGCAACCAACGTCACGAAACAATGTGTATAAATTTTTTAATAAGAAACTAACTCGAGCTGTAAACTTTCACCTAAAGCACCATAAAATTATAAAAAAAAAAAAAAAGACACCTTGGGGAGTTCAATTGCATAGCCTATATAATGGTTTGGGTACATAATATTTATGTGAGTTCCCTGAGAACCAGACCTTTTCTGTAACCTCCAGGCCTAGTGTTTAACACATAGCTGATGTTCAATAAATACATGTTTAATGAATGAATAAATGTGAATAATTTATGCGATCACCCCACCTCTTATTTCCTGGACACCGACTATCCCCTGTGACGCTGACTTTCCAAATAGTTCCCCAACAACCAGTATTTGCTCCTCGATTAATTACTTAGCCTAAGGGAACTTCACTCGAAGTAGGTCCTCTTAGTAAGTCTGTTGCTTGATGGACCACACTTTTTCTCCTTTGAGCACAGCGCCTTCTGTCTTAGTCCCAGAGGGTAGGCTGCAGCTCTATGCAGTTCTCTTAGCCCAATCCCTGGCAGAGCATCTCAGACAGGTAAGAGCGAGGCCAGGTGAGCTGTGGGTGCCCTCTGTGCTCTCTCATCAGCCCCAGTGCTACAGCCCCAGATTCTTTTCTGAAAGCGGAGAGAGATCACTGTCCCATGACCACAGGGCCCATTTGCCCACCAGGCACAATAGGCAGAACAGACCTAAGGCCCATAATACTGTTAGAGGCCCATAAAAAAGTTGTAATTTTAGTTTCTTTTAAAATCAGGAGAAAAATGACTATAATAATAATAATGCATATCTAATATTGAGTCCGGGAGGCCCTGGGTGGTGCAGTGAATGTGCTCAGCTGCTAACTTAAAGTTTAGAGGTTTGAGTCCACCCAGAGGCACCTTGGAAGAAAGGCCTGGAGATCTACTTCCAAAAGATCATCCATGAAAAACTCTACAGAGCACAGTCCCACTCTGACACACCTGGGGCTGCCATGAGTCAAAATCAGCTCAGTGACAACCGGTTTTTAATAATGAGTCTAGAAAATGAATTCATCATTCTACTAACACGTTTGTAAAATAAAAATTTTTAATGTTTTTTTATGGAGGAAGGACCCATGAAGGCAAAAATGTCCAGGTCGTATAAAAGTCATAGTGCGACCATAGTGACCTGAGCAGAATATCACCCAAGCATTGTGCTGCCCTGGAAGGGGCTACTCCCTCTAGATATCTTCCCAGAGGAAAGCAAAGCTCCACAGAGATGAGTTCAGAGGCAGAAGGATTTCTAAGACTTTCACAGCCTCTTAAACAAGACAAACCCAAGCACAGTATACCCTTTCCCCTCCCTTCTGGGCCAAAAAACTCAAGGGAAACTCAGCATGATCTCACTCTTTTCTCCCAAACAAAACAAACTGGTGTGACCTCATCCCCTGACTCTCAAGTGAGGAAAGCTTACTAACGACCTCATCTCCTTTTCCCTCAAAGGCACGCTCAAGCATAACCCCCACAAAGAAGGCAAAAATCAGACATAATGTCACAGTCCCACATCCCTATCTTCTGCCCACCTGGTGGATGACACATTTCCACCCCGACTGCTCCTCAGAAGTGGCTCCACCTGAAGGTGTGGGTGTCTGGCTGGACGCAGCTTCCTCTCAGCCACAGGGCCAGCTGGCCCATCTAAAGGCAGCTTAGAGCAAGTGAGTGATGAGTGACTTATACTGTGACTCAGCTTGCTGTGGCAGAGAATTTATTCACAGCTCAAATAGGAAGTTTTTAGGCAAGCCTGGAGGGCAAGCTGAGCCAACTCAGGATGAGAAACTAAAAATCAAAAAAGGAAATCCAGGGCTAAGAAATTCCTAGAAAAGAATCCATAACCTTGGCCTGGAGAAGCTGCAGAGCTAGGCAGGGGAAGCCCTCAGACCAGCAGCTCACAGCACTGACAACAGTCCGGAGATGTGCCATCTGTCTGTCCATGTTTCTTGCATGTCTGTCTGACATCTTCTAGGGGCACTGGGTCCTCCGTCTCCAAGAGGGAGAATGGCAAGGCTGTGACAGGCCAGGCAGCGGGTATGCACAGGAGCACTCAGGATCCAGTGAACACTCTTATTTGAACCTGCTGTCCAGATTTGATTTATGAGAAGGGAACTGAAGTGAGGAGAAGTTACAGTCTGTCCCATAGCCACAGACCCCTGCCTGGCATCATACAGAGGTCTGGTGTAGGTCAAGAAGGAGACCAGGCAAGCAGCACCAGCCACCTAAGGCATCACGATTATGTGAGTCCCAAGAAAAGTATCTTGTCCCTTTCCCTCAGATCTTCTGCATGTCCCTGGGTGTTAAAAATGTCTTAACTGGGTACAACTGCTTTGCATTCTCCTGCTAGGAAGAAGGTTACATGCAAATACTCCTGGGAGAGATATTGTTGTTGTCATCGCCTCAAACTCATGGTGACTTTATTCATAACAAAATGAACTAGGAGAGGTAGGCACTAACATATGGAAACTGACAATAGATCTCCTCCTGAGGAAAAGCTTGTGTAATCTAAGCCTCAGCTGCTTCCTCTGTGAAATGAGGATAACCAAATTACCTATCTCACGGTGATGTGGTAAGGATCAGTGAGACCTTCCTGACCACCTACTGAAGATAGCCACACTCCTTTCCTCAACCCTCGCCAGGTTTTCCTAGGCATCCTTCCCCATTTTTTCTACATAACATTTATCTTCATCTCCAAATCATGCATTTTACTTTTTAAATTGTCTTTATCTTGCTTTGGAATGTAAATTATATGAAGGCAGGGATTTTTGTCTGTTTTGTTCACTACCGTGTCCCCAGCACCCAGAACATTGCTAGCATAGAGCAGATTCTCAGTATTTGTGGAATGAATAGTTCCTTTAAAGTGCTCAACACAGTGGTGCAGTGGCTGGTACATACAAGTATGTAATACATGTTAACTATTATTACTTGAAGGACACCTGGGGGAGAAGTGGCTAAGCACTTGGCTGCCAACTGACGAGTTGGCAGTTCAAATCCACCAGCCACTCCACAGGAGAAAGATGTGGTAGTCTGCTTCCGTAAAGATTACATCCTTGGAAACTCGATGGGGCAATTCTACTCTGCCCTATAGGGTCCCTATGAGTTGGAATTGACTTGATAGCAACAGGTTTGGTTTTGGTTTTTACTATTATTTGTATCATTCTATGCTACAAGATGCTAAAAGTGAGGAATGATGGAGATCCAGAGAGAAGAGAAAGGGATGCAGAAAAAAGAGAATCAGTAAGGATCCAGGAACATAAAAACAAACTTCCTGAATGGCACAGTTTCGCTGAGGGCGGGCCTATAGGTGTGGGAGAGTGAATGGCTCCATGCCAAGCCCACTGAATAACTCAAAGTGCACACCATATAATGGTGCCTCATTGTGTCTACATCATAGAACCTTTAAAACAATGTACATGTACTTTTTAGTCAACCAGTTTACTTCGTTTTTTGAATCTTAGGAGAAAATCCGTATAGGCCAATTGTACCTCCCACTACAAATCTGACCACGAAGCATTACAAATTTTCAGTATTTCATTTGATACTTGCAAGGAAATATGAAGAATAAGTTGTTCAAAATCAACCCCAGTAAACCATCCCACAATAGTGCCACCAGGAGTACACCAAGCTATAGGAACCAAAACTGAGGCTCAGAAGGGCATCAGAGCAAAAGGCTGGAAGTGCTAAAACAAGTAGAATTGAGGCATGACATGCTATAGCAAAGAAAGAACCATTCTTCTAAAGTAGGTACTAAGCTCTCAGAGCATTCTGGTACGGCGTATTCTTATTACATGAGTTCACAGATCGTATGTAGCCAAAATTTAAAGTCTGTCTTCTTGCCAGAAATTGGTTCTTTCAGTTGTGTTCTCCCTTATCTCAGTTCCTACGGACACGCCACACGCCCACACATAAACACAAACACACACACTAAGCCTTCCTTCATCTGAGTCGTTTTTCTTACTGAAATGCCCTGCTGACCTTCAAAAGGGAAAGGAGAAACTCTTCAAAGCCATGAAAAGACGTCATTGTCCTAACACTTTGGGAAGACCAGCACGAAAATTATTTGTTTGTTCTCTTCATCCAGGCCCCTACTTTCATCAGGTGGAGGCACACTCAGGCTCCCAATAGGAAAGCCAGGAGGTAGGTAGGCTAGCCTGAGATCAGTCTGTGAAGCCCAGTCAGTTGGTCCTGGCTTTTCAAAATACCACACGTCCCGTGTCTTTGTGCAAAAATATAAAAAAAGCACCTCATCCAGGCACATGAATTTGAAAAAGGTTTTGTTCCTATGGGCTGAAGCATCCCTGAGTCTGGTAAGTGAAGCAAGGCTATATTTTAGCCTACTCTCACCCCCCTTGGTTGGACACCATGTGCAGTACTGAAACGGCATAACTGTAGTAGCAGCTGGGTATGTTGGAAAAGGTTGTGATGGCTTGCGGCTATTCAATCAAACACTAATCTAGGTATTGTTGTGCCAGTATTTTGTAGCTGTGGTTGACATCTACAATCAGTTGACTTAAAGTAAAGGAGATTAGCTCAATAGTGTGGTTGGACCCCATCCAATCAGTTGAAAGGCCTTAAAAACAAAACAGAGGTTTCTCTGAGAAGGAAGAAATTATTGCTCAAGATTACAACATCAGCTCCTAACAGAGCTTCCAGCCTGCTGGACTGTCCTACAAATTTCAGACTTGTCACGCCCCACAGTCATATAAGCCGATTCCTGGAAATAAATCTCTCTCTCTCTTTCTCTCTGTGTGTATGTAAATGTGTATGTGTATATTTATGTACGTATAATTTTTTTTTAAAACATAACTCTGGTGGGGCAGTGGTTAAAGACTTGGATGCTAGCTAAAATGTTGGTGATTCAAACCTACCAGCCACTCTGCAGGAGAAAGATATGGCAGTCTGCTTTTGTAAGGATTTACAGCCTTGGAAACCCTACGGGACAGTTCTACTCTGTCCTATAGGGTTGCTATGAGTCAGGATTGACCCAATGGCAACAGGTTTGGTTTGGGGTTTTGATGTATATATATATATATTTTACACACACACACACACACACACACACACACACACACATCCTTATATCCTACTGGTTCTATTTCTCTGGAGAACCTTGACTGATACAAGGTATTGGGATACTGAAGGGCTAGGGGTAAGTGAAAAACAAAATACTTGACCCCTACTGTATACACCCCAGGGACAAGACACTTTTCCTTTGAGCGGGGGTTGAAAAAGTCTTTGGGTCTCCTCTAGAGGATGGTAAAAGATGGCTCCTGTTGCTTCTCTTCAATGCTGCCACTAGCCACTAGTCAGCCCTACTAGAGGTCTGTAGTATCAACACTTAATCTAGGCTGAACTAGGAAGAATGTCCTTCATGGGTGAAGGTTAAACAAGTAATTTAAAGGCTCTTTTGGAGACGGGCAATGTGGTACCATGGAAAGACCACAGGACATGTAATCAGCTGAACTGCATTTCCCAGAATTTCCTTTTCTGCATGTTTCTGGTTAGAGTGGACCCTGAGAGATATTCTTGTATGACATTTGGAGGGCAGAAGTGAAGCAGCAGCCATTTTGTAGCTCATAGCTCACACGTCTTGTCACTTATCTGCTGGCTCACCTCATTGGAGTGGAGCAGCAAGCAGGCCTACAAGTTGACCATCTTCCCCTGCATCTTCTTTAGCTTCTCTGACTCCTGGGCCAGGTGTGTGTTTACCTCCATGGTGAAAAGTGCCAGCTTCTCCTGCATGACACCTACACCATTAAAGTCAGAGGTAGCAAGAACTGACACAGGCTTCACTCAGTCCTAGTGGACTCCATTTCATATTTGTGGGGCTCCGGTTTGTCCTTGCCCTCCCCTATTTTGCATTTATCTTCCTTTCGTGACTGCCTGATACGTGGACTTCAAGCTTCAGCATCAAATGTGAAGATAAGAGCCTTACAGAAACTCCTTAACCAGCTCCCACAATTACATGGGGTCAAATTCCTGTAACAGATTACATACAGTATATGTATTCTGTTTTGATTGAATCTCAAGTGATACAGAATTTGTTACCAGATGGGTGCTGCTATAACAAAAACCTAAAATGTGGGAGTGGCTTTGGAATAGGGCAATGGGAAAAGCTGGAAGGCCTTTGAGGAGAATGCTAGTGAAAATTTGAAGGACTGAGTAGTAACTGTAAAAACATGTAGGTCTTCGAGGAAGCTGCAGATGAGGGCTTAAAATAGGAAAGTGAGGAAATCTTATGGGAAATGTAAGAAAGGGGATTCTTGTTACATAGTGGTAGAAATTTAGCAACACATTTACCTTCAGTAACATGGAAAGTAGAAAATGTTTCTAATGAATTAAGTGAACTAGCTGAGGAGATTGCTAAACAGGCTGTTGAAGGTGCCTCCTGGTTTTCCTTGCTGCTTATAATAAAACGTGGGAGGAGAGAGATAAGCTAAGGTAAGCACTGTTAAACAAAAACAAGCCGAACTTGGTGATTTTGAAAATTTCCAGCCTTTCCAAATGACAAATGATGCTAAAATTAAAATGCGGCTTCCAGGCAAGGATCACATCCAGGAAACTCTCAGGAAAACATGATCTAAAGATGAAACCATAGGTGTGTCTATAAGATCCTTTGTTAAAACCTCAGAAGGATCAAAGATGGTGCCTCAGAGTACCTTTTAGTCAGATAAAAAGCCCTCTAAAGAATTTAAGGGTATATCCCTCGGATCTTATCAATCAAACGGTATGATTTCTAAGAAGATTAATGATATTGTCCTTTAGCTATTCCAGTAGAAGTCCAAGGTAGAGAAGAACTTATCTTAAGTATTTTTGTTTATTTACTCTTCTCTAAAAGATTGAATCCCAGTAAGATTCACAGGAGACTCACAAATTTCTTAGAAGAATTATATTCATAGAAACACTGCCAGCTTAAATTGAAAGGAACACAGAAAAACAAAGAGAAACCTTTGAACTCCCAAAATTCTACAGGTAGGAAGGAGGTTGTGAAAACTTCACAGCAGCAAATACAGGCTGTCTTTCATGGAAGATAAAGGATGAGTCAGAGGGTGAAACCAAGAGGCCAAAAGTAGAGCCAAGAGTCTGAAATTTGAAGTCGAGAGCTATGGAGAATTACTCCTGAGCAGCAGTAGTACTGAGTCTCAATCAAGGAACTTACAAAATTTGTCTGGCTAGGTTCAGAATTGCTATTGATCCTGGAACCTTTATGCCTTTCACACAACCCCTTTCTTAAAAATAATGTCTATAGTGGTTATCCTATGCCTGTCCCACCATTGTATGTTGGGAGTGTGGGAGATAGAAAACTTGTTTCTTTCATTCAAAGGTCTTCAGATAAAACTTAAAGAACTAAATCAAAGGAATTTCATCTGCACCAAACCTGTTTAAATGGCAAGAGTCTGGATTTGAACTAATGTTGTAAAGGCATGAGGATTTTGGGGGCTTTGAAAGGGAGTGAGTATATTTTTTCATGTAGCAAGAATGTAAATAATTTTTTACCAGAGGCAAGACTGTGTTTTTTTAACCACAATATTTGTAGTATCAAATCATATAAAACATGATGATTTTAAAACGTGTCCACAAATCATTTGATACTGTGGATTCTAATTCCCCTTCTCTTGAATTTCCTCTTGAAATTATTTTCCAGTTTTATGGACTTGTCAGAATATGGTACTGTACAGTCAACAAGCCCTCTTATCACTCCCTGGCGTCTTACCCTCGGCTCCATCTGCACCCTCCATGTAAGCCCTCCTAATCCATCCACTCTCAACATTCCAACACCCATAAGCACTCCTAATCCATCCACTCTCATCCTGTTATGAGGGATAGAGAGGCTGCTTTAAGAGTGCATGCATGGATGCTGGGAGTGAAGTGTCCTCTACCTACCTTGTCAAAAATGAACAAAAGTGTAAACACCAACCTAGGACAGTCTGACACAGAAAAGATATCTTTTAAAAATCCCAGAATGTCACAATGAACTAGTTGAGAAAGAGCATGATGAACTGTATTGGGTTCTTCAGAGTCAGCCTCTGTGGAAAAAATATTGAACAGTTGGCTCATTCACTGACATTTGGAACAGTTAATGAGGGAGGAAAAAAAAAAAAAAAGGAAAGGCATGAATAAATGGTTTCTTTTATCCATAGGTATCTGATCCAGGAGCCAAGGCTCATGAATCTTGGAGTACAGTGAGCTACAATCATGGGTGATTCTTCAAATGAAGAGCCAAACACTGGCAAAAAAAAGAAAAAACAAATTGGTTCATCACATTTCTGACTATCACGGACACTGAGAAATGGACACTTTAAAGCAACCCACTAGTTTCCTGGTACTGCTGCTGTCATTGCAAAATCTTGGCTACTTCAAAGTATCATCTTTGTCTCTGCCAAAGAAAGCCAACCTTTAAAATAAACTAAATCCAAGGTCACTTACTTCCACATAAAGAGAATATTTTGTGAGTTGCCAAAATTCATTTTTCTAATGTATTCTTATCCAATAACTTAAGCCTGGTGTGCTGGGCAGAATCCAACTTGGGCAATTTCCATTCTAACAACCAAATTCCCCCAGGGAGTTTGAACTGGACACAATGTTACTCTTCATTTCCTCAGCTATCCTCTCATTAATCAAACTAATGCTTTTCACCCCCAATGCATGATGGGGATATGGGGATGGAATTTCTAAAAAGAGATTATTCTTAAGAATTAAGTGAGGAGAGATTCTATTTTATGAACTTAGTAAAGTTCTTCGGAAGTCAAGCCTGGATTCATTTATTTAACAAATAGGTGTTAAGGTATATGCCAAGTGCTGTTCTCAACACTGCAGATAGAGTAGGACACAAGAAAAGGTTTCTGCTTTCAAGAAATAAATATTGGAATAAGTGATGAGACGAAGTCAGAGACAGAGGCAGAAATAAGATCATTTAGACCATGATATGGAGTTTGGATATTACTGTTAAGGTGCAGTTGGAGAGTATTAGGCAAGTGATACAACTGGATATTTTATAAGATCACTATGCAGGGGAAGGGCCATTGCATGGGGTATCTACGGGCCAGAGTCCTAGCCTTGTGCTGTTTCCACTGGAATCTAGTCATTCTGGGAGTCAACACAGCTGTGGTCATATTTTCCTTCCTGTGGTCCCTCAAACAGCATTGTATATCTTGGTTAGCTCACAGGGCCAAGGAAGACAAAGCCATGACTTGACCACATGGTATTATTCCATAAACAATAGGAAATGGTTTCCTCCCTCTCCTCTCCAGCCAACTATACTTCACAGGCTCCCTTTTGTATAGGGGCACCAGACAAGAGAAGGTAAATAGAGAAGCTTAAGTTCCTTTCCACTGCTCCAAGAGCAGCTCATGCACTGCTGAAGATAACTCACAAAAGGAGCAAATTCATGAAAATTAAGAAGCTGAAGTATATGTCCCTGATTAAATGTGGTATTTGTGAAAAGCATAATACTACTGACAAAGAATCATTGAAAACTTTCTATTTATTGTCCACACCTTGTGGACAATGGCAAATATAAATGATAAAGTAATAGAATCTGAGAGTAGTAAGGGATGTTAGTAGTTATCAAAGTCCAACCTCTCACCTAATGTAGGATTTTTCAATACACCCTTGAAAAGGAAACCTCCAGCATCATATACCCCTCCTATCTGACCATAGGGGGACCACATGAGTAGAAGTTTAACTGGATATTTTTCTGTTGGTTAGGAAATAACATCAACTATAGTACCTATTGCCCAAAGTTGTGGTCTGAAGGACAGAGAGAAAGCCATGTCTTAAAGAGGGGCCAAGGTCACAACCTGGAAAGAGAGCCCCAAATAATGTTGCCAGTCTTAGGAGTGAGATAGAAGAGACGGAAATCAAGGGTACAGAGCTAAAACAAGAAGAAACTAAGGATGCTAATAATGAGGGATACGGAGTAGGTGGGTTGAAGGTGACCAAGTCTGGAAGAATTCCTAAGGGCATGTGCAGGTTCTCAGGGTAGATTTTTAAATAGAATTCTCACACAAATTTTTATGATTGTGCCAAGTACTTTTGGAGGCCTGAAAAAGAACCTATATCCAGCTTCTACTGAATGGTTTCTTGCTATAAGGACCTCATTGTCTCAAATGGAAGCACATTTCATCATTAAACCAATATACCAATGTCTGTCAAGTTGATTCCCACTCATGGTGATTCCATGTATGTCAGAGTAGAATTGTGCTCCATAGGGTTTTCGATGGCTGATTTTTCAGAAGTAGATTGCCAGGTCTTTTCTCCAAGATGCCTCTGAGTGAACTTGGACTTCCAACCTTCCAGTTAGCAACTGAGCATATTAACCATCCGTACCACCCAGGGACTCCATTCCATCATTAGGAAGTGCCAATGATCTGCATCCTCTGCCTTCTGGTCATAGGTCTGCTGTCTCATGACCCACAGAGCAAATTTAATTCCTTTTCCTAAGGATAACCCCTCAAATAATTAAAAACAGTTCCCATGTCCCCTTTCAATATGTCCTGCTCTATGCTACACATTCCCGGATTGCTTCAACTGTCCTCAAATGGCATAATTTCATAGGTGCCAAATTTTCAAGTTGAAAAGATTTTCAGAGATTTAAGTCCATTCCTCTCTTAACCCAAGAGGACACTGAGATTGTGAGATGTTAAATGTGGTGAGATGGGAATGGATTTTGCCCAATGTCACCCATAAGTGGCAGATTCAAAAACCTGAATCTCATAATCCCAAATCTAGTATTTTCTCCATGTCTTCCAACAACTCTTACCATCCCGCTCACCTTCCTCTGAACTGACTCCAGCTTTTCAGACTTCTTTAAATGTTACCCCTCCCCAGCCCTGTCCCACAGATTGCTGTGTCCCCAAGTGGGACTGGAGTGGACCCCCGGGCCTCTGGACCCCACCACGTTCTGCACCCAGCACCACCCCACCAAGCACCACACCCCTGAGTGGGACCAGCATGGACCTCTTGACACCCAGACCCTGCCCTCCACTGCCCCCAGACCCACCCCGCTGGCCCCAATTCATGCCACAGACAAATGACCCATTCTTGCCCCTCCCGGTTCACTCAACCTTCCCTGCTGCACCATAGTTGAAAATAAGCACTGCCCACCTGGACAATGTGGTGAGAACTATCATGCCCACAGACAAGCATGCAACAAAGCACACTCGGTCCACCCACCCAGACATAACCAAACAAAGCTAAAAAACAGGATAAAGCATATCATCAATAACGAAGAAAATAATTCCCGAATATCTCAGAGACAGCAGACAATATCAAAACATAAAAAACAGGACAGGATGGCTCCAGTAATTGACCAAAATAAAACACCAGATGACCTTCTGGTGGAAGAAAAGGCACTGGAACTTCCTGATAGAGAATTCAAAAGTCTAATATTCAGGGCTCTCCAAGAGATTAGGAAAGAGATCAAGGAAAACATAGACAAAACTAAGGGAAAAAATAGGCAAAATCATGGAAAATACAGACAAAATCAAGGAAAACACAGAATGCAATGGAAGAATTCAGGAAATAACACAAGAACAAAATGTCAAAATAAGTAAACCATTAGAAATCATACAAAAACAGCAATTAGAAATCCAAAAGACAAACAACAAGATTTCAGAACTGGACAACACAACAGAAGGTTTTAGGAGGAAATTTGAAACAATGGAAGACAGGAGACAATTCCTTGGATACCACTTTGTTTAAGGAAAAATCAGAGAAAAGAATGAAGAAAACCTAAGAACTATGGGGGATACAATCAACGGCAAAAATTTGCATGTGATCAGAGCCCCAGAACAGGGGACAAAATGGAAAACACAGAGAGGATCATTGAAGATTTGCTGACAGAAAACTTCCCTAATATTATGAAAGATGAAAAGCTGGCCACCCAAGAAGCTCAATGAACCCCACATACAATAGACCCCAAAAGAAAGTAATGAAGATCTATCATAATCACTCTCACCAAAACCAAAGACGAAGAAAGAATCCTGAGAGCAGCTCGAGAAAAACAAAAAGTCACATACAAAATGTAAACAATAAGACTAAGCTCTGATTACACAGCAGAAACCATACAGGTTAGAAGGCAATGGGATGGCATATACAAAACCTTGAAAGAAAAAAGTTGCCAACAAAGAATAATATATCCTGCAAAATTTTGCCATGTACATCTGTACATGGCAAAATTAGGATGTGTACAGATAAACCAAAATTAAGGGAATATGTAAAAATCAAACCAAACTTCAAGAACTATTAAAAGGAGTCCTTTGGTTTTTTTTTGGTTAGAGAACCAACAATATCAGACAACAACCTGAATATAGGACACAGGACAAAATCATCCAGATACCAACCTAGCTAACAAACTCTCAAGGATAAAACAAAACTAAAAGATTTATAACAAAGAACCAGAGACTTCAATCTGTAAATGACAACATCAGAAAAATAAAACCCATTGCCACCGAGTCGATTCTGACTCACAGAAACTCTATAAGACAGAGTAGAACTGCCCCACATGGTTTCAAAGGAGCAGTTGGTGGATTTGAACTGCCTACCTTTTAACCACAGTGCCACCAGGCCTCCAATAAAAGGGGTAATAAGTGGTATAGGTATAGAATTTTCAAACCAAGCAGAAGTCAGGGTGACATCAAGTAATAAAAACTTGGCTCAAACTTAGGAAGTTAAGGGTAAATTTCAAGGTAACCACAAAGAAAGTTAATGAACCTACTTATCAAAATAAAGAAGAAAAATATGAAGTCTCAGTAAGCACAAAATCTACAAAAACAAAAGAACAAAAAGAAATTTCACAAACAAAAGGAACTCAGCACAGGAGAGTAAGAGGAACAAAGAAAATGTCAGCACCACAAAAAAAAAACTACAAAACGACAGCAATAAACTCATGCCTATTGATAATCACGCTGAACGTAATTGGATTAAATGTGCCCGTAAAGAGACAGATAGTGACAGAATGGATTCAAAAAACATGACTCATCAATATACTGTCTACAAGAGACACACTTAGAAACAAAGACATAAATGTATTAAAAATCAAAGAATGGTGAAATATATATATATGTGCCAAGCAAACAATGACAAAAAAAGAGCAGGAGTGGCAATACTAATCTTAGATAAAACAGACTTTAAGGCAAAATGAACCATGAAAGTTAAGGGAGGACATTATATAATGGTTAAAGGACAATTCATCATGAGGACACAACCATAATATCTACACACCCAATGACAGGGCTCCCAAATACATAAAACGAACTCTAACAGCGCTGAAAAGAGAAATTGACAGTTCCACAATAATAGCAGGAGACTTCAACATACCACTCTTGGTAAAGGATAGAACACCTAGAAAGAAACTTAACAAAGATACAGAAAATCTAAAGGCCACAATCAACAAAATTGACCTCATAGATGTATATAGAACACTCCACCCAACGGCAGCAAATAATACATTCTTTTCCGACACACATGGAATGTTATCCAAAATAAACCACATTTAGGCCACAAAGCACCCTCGACAAAGTCCAAAACATTGAGATAATACAAAGCATCTTCTCTGATCATGATGCTATAAAAGTAAAAATTAATAACAGGAAGAGCAAGGGAAAAATTTTAAAAAAAGGAAATTATAATACCTTGCTTAAAAACCACTAGGTAATATAAAAAATCAAAGACAGAATCCAAAAATTCCTAGAATCAAATGAGAATGAAAACACATCATACCAAAACCTTTAGAACCTAGCAAAGGCAGTTCTCAGAGGACAATTTACAGCAATAGATGCATGCATCAAAAAAGAAGAAATGGACAAAATCAAAATATTAGCTTTACAACTCAAATACAGAACAGCAAAAGAAGCCCACAGCCGCCAGAAGAAAGGAAATAATAAAGATCAGAGCAGAAAGAAATGAAATAGAGACTAGAAAAACAATAGAAAGAATCAATAAAACCCAAAAGTTGGTTCTTTGAAAGGATCAACAAAATCAACAAACCACTGGTCAAACTGACAAAAGAAAAACAGGAGAGAACACAAATAACCCAAATAAGAAACAAAATGACAGACATTACAACAGACCCAACTGAAATAAAAAGAATCACAACAGAGTATTATGAAAAACTGTACTCCAACAAATCTGGAAACCTAAAGGAAATGGACAAATTTCTAGAAACTCACTACCTCCCTAAACCAAGAAAAGTGAGGTAGAAAATCTGAACAGGTCCATAACAAAGGAAGAGATTAAAAAGGTAAAAACAAAAACAAAAAACTCCCAACAACAAAAAAGTCCTGGCCCAGATGGCTTCACTTGAGAATTCTACCAAACATTCAGAGAAGAGCTCACACCAGTACTATTCAAACTTTTTCAGAACACAGAAAAGGAAGGGATAGTTCCAAATTCATTCTATGAAGCCAGCATAACCCTGATACCAAAACCAGGCAAGATACCACAATATAGATGCGAAGATTCTTAACAAAATTCTGGCCAGTTGAATTCAGCATGACATAAAAAAAATAATGCATCACAACCAAGTGGGATTCATACCAGCTATACAAAGATGGTTCAACATTAGAAAATCAATAAAGGTAATCCACCAAATAAATAAAACAAAAGAAAAGAATCACATGATTATCTCAGTTGACACAGAAAAGGCATTCAATAAAGTCCAACACCCATTCCTGATAAAAACTCTCAATTAAAATAGATATACAGGTGAAATTTCTCAGTGTAATAAAGGGTATCTATACAAAACCAACAGCCAACATCGTTCTTAATGGAGAGAGGCTGAAAACATTCCCTCTGAGAACAGGAGCAGAAGGATGCCCTTTATGCCGCTACTATTTAACATTGTGCTGGAAGTCCTAGTGAGAGCAATAAGGCAAGAAAAATAAATAAAGGGCATCCAAATCGGTAAGGAAGAAGTAAAACTGTACCTATTCACAGATGATATGATACTATACAAAGACTCCACAAAAAACTGCTGAACCTAGTAGAAGGATTCAGCAGAGTTGAAGGATACAAGATAAACATACAAAAATCAGTTGGATTCCTACACACCAATAAAGAGAGCTAAGAAAAGGAAATCAGGAAAGCAATACTGTTTATAATAGCCCCTAAAAAACTTAAAATACTTAGGAATAAACCTAACCAGGGATGTAAAAGACCTATACAAAGAAAACTACAAAAACACTACTGCAAGAAACCAAATGAGACCTACATAAGTGGAAAAAAACATACTATGCTCACGGATACGTAGACTCAACATTGTGAAAATGTCAATTCTACTCAAAGCAATCTACAATACAATGCAATCCCAATCCAAATACCAATAGCAGTCTTCAAAGAGATGGCAAAACGAATCTTTCACTTTATATGGGAAGAGGCCCCAGATAAGTAAAGCAGTATTGAAGAAAATGAATAAAGTAGGAGGAATCGCACTACTTGACCTCAGAACCTACTATACAGCTACAGTAGTCAAACAGCCTGGTACTGGTACAATGACAGACACACTGACCAATGGAACAGAATTGAGAACCCAGATGTAAATCCATCCACCTACAGTCACCTGATCTTCAACAAAGGTCCTAAGTCCATTAAATGAGGAAAAGACAGTCTTTTTAACAAATGATGCTGGCAAAACTGGATGTCTGTCTGCAAAAAAAAAAGAAAAAGAAACAGGACCCATACATCACACCATACACAAAAACCAATTAAAAATAAAACAAAGACCTAAATAGAAAACCAAAAACTATAAAGATCAAAGAAGAAAAAATAGGGTTAACACTAGAGGCCCTAACATACAGCATAAATTGGATACAAACCCTAACTAACAATACACAAACACCAGAAGATAAGCTAGATACCTGGGATCTTCTAAAAATTAAACACTTATGCTCATCGAAAGACTTCACCAAAAGAGTAGAAAGAGAAACTACAGACTGAAAAAAATTTTGGCTATTACAAATCTGACAAAAGTCTAATCTTCTCTAAAATCTATAGGAAAATCCAACACCTCTACAACAAAAAGACAAATAATCCAATTTAAAAAATGGGCAAAGGATATGAACAGACACTTCACCAAAGAAGACATTCAGGCAGCTAACAGACACACGAGGAAATCCTGGTGATCACTAGCCATTAGAAAAATACAAATCTAAACCACAATGAGATACCATCTCACTCTGACATTACTGGTACTAATCAAAAAAAAAAAAAAACAGAAAATACCAATTGCTGGAGAGGTTTCAGGGAGATTGGAACTCTTATGCACTCCTGGTGGGAATGCAAAATGGTAAAAACCATTTTGGAAAACAATATGGTGCTTCCTTAAAAAGCTAGAAATAGAAACACCATATGATTCAGCAATCCCACTACTAGGAATATATCCTAGAGAAATAAGAGCCCTCACTGGAATAGACATATGCACACCCATGTTCATTGCAGCATTATTCACAATAGCAAAAAGATGGAAACAATCTAAATGCCCATCAACAGATGAATGGATAAACAAATTATGGTACATACACATGGGATATTACTCAAAGATAAAATACAATAATGAATCTGTGATACATCTCACAATATGGATGAATCTGCAAGGCATTATGCTGACTGAAATAAGTCAATCACAAAAGGACAAATACTATATGAGACCACTATTATAAAAACTCATGAAAAGGTTTACACACAGAAAGAAACAATCTTTGATGGTTACTAGGGAGAGAAGGAGTGGGGAGGAAAAAACACTAACTAAACAACAGATAAGTGGTAACTTTGGTCAAGGGTAAGACAGTACACAATACTGTGGAAATCAGCACAACCTGACCAAGGCAAGGTCATGGAAGCTTCATAGACACATCCAAACTCCATGAGGGACCACATGACCTGCTGAAGGCTGGGGACCATGGTCTTGGGGGACACCTAGCTCAATTGGCATAACATAGTTTATAAAGAAAATGTTCTACATCCTAATTTGGAGAGTAGTGTCTGGGGTCTTAAAAACTTGTGGGCAGCCATCTAAAATACTCCACTGGTCCCACCCTATGTGGAACAAAGGAGAATGAAGAAAACCAAAGACACAAGGGAAAGATCTGTCCAAAAGACTAGTGGACCACAAGTACCACAGCCTACACCAAGACTGAGTCCACTGTAACTAGATGGTGCCCATCTACCACCCCTGACTGCTCTGACAGGGATCACAACACAGGGTCCCAGAAAGAGCTGGAGAAAAAATGTAGAACAAAAGTCTAACTTACCAAAAAAGACGCCCTACTGGTTTCACAGAGACTGGAGCATCTCCCAGAGTATGGCCCTCGAACAGACACCCTTTTAACTCTGTGCCGAAGTCAATCCTGAAGTTCACCCTTCAGCCAAAGATTAGACAGGCCTATAAAACAAACAATAACAGGAATAGTTCAACCATGCATTTGAGACTAAATGGGCACACCAGCTCAAAGGCAAAGAGGAGAAGGTGAGAAGGGACAGGAAAGCTGGATGAACGGAAATGGGGAACCAGAGGTTGAGGAGAGTGTTGACATAACACGGGTTTGGCAAGCAATGTCACAAAACAATATGTGTATTAATTGTTTAGTGAGAAAATGGTTTGCTCTGTAAACTTTCACCTAAAGCGCAATAAAAAAAATAATACAATAATTAGAAAAAAAGAGGCAAAATTGAAGAAAAGAAAAAAAAAAAAGCAGCCGTGATTCCAAACCCACTAGTAGATATGGTGCAACCAGCCCAGAGAACAGAGGTGTTGTTATCTACTTTATTCTAAATTCTATGTATACATTAATGCTGAGCTTCGGCAGGCCCTAATAATTCATAGTGAACATATGTTTAACTAAAATCATTTAGCTTTGATTCTTTTTACTTGCAATGTGTCAAGCAAGATTTTTTTTTTTACCTTGTACTAGAACAGCTCATTCTAAAAATTGTCTTATTACGGAAAAAACATATATAACTTAACATTTGCCAATCAACATTTTTCACATGTATGATATAGTGACATTGGTTACATTTATCATGTTTTGCAGTCATCCCTACTAACCACTTCCAAATTATTCCACCACCATTAACAGAAAATTAAAAAAAAAAAAAAAAATCAAACCAGTTGCTGTTGAGTCTATTATGACTCATGGTGAGCGCATGTGTGGCAGAGTAGGATTGTGCTTGACTGAGCTTTCAAGGCTGTGACCTTTCAGAAGCAAATTGCCAAGTCTGTCTTCTGAGGTGCCTCTGGGCACATTCAAAGCACCAACCTTTTGGTAAGTAGTCAAGTGCTTAACCACTTTTACCACCCAGGTACTCCTAGGAGAAACTCAGTGCCCCCTAACAGGATGGTTCATTTTTAACTTAGAACTTTATATTTAATCCTCTTAAATATCTATTTGTTGGTTTAGGTATACCCTTCCACCATGAGATATTTTTTTAATTTAAATTCTCCTATCGAACATATTAACTAACCATTCATGCTTTATGACATACATAGACTCAATAAGCACATTGTGGCAAAGGTAGTTGTCATGAAATATTCCACGTACTTCCTTACTTTTCCCAGCCTCCCTTGCAACTGGATTGGGGTCATGTGACTTCCTCTGGCCAATGGCTATGAATGCAGGTGACATCACTTCTGGGTCAATGTATTTAAAAGCCAGTCTTGATTGTGGATCCAAGTGAAATGAAATCCTTGGCAACTTCAATCTTTTCTCCGTTTATCATGACATTGCTTATTGGTCCAGTTGTGAGGGCTTTTGCTTTCTTTATGTTGAGGTGTAATCCATACTGAAGGCCTTTGAACTATGGCGTTTGTGAAGAATATTGAATACACTATGGACTGCCATATGTGTATATATATATATCTTCTGCCTCATGTGGTGATTCTTCCTCATTTGTTCTCTTGCTCTACACTTGTCTAACAAAGCCCATCTTCTTGCCCTTAGAAATTTTATGATTCATTTCACTCTTCTTTTTGTAGACTTTATTCCTTGTTGATTACATACCCCCTCCCACCAATAGTTCAGCATAACCCTTTAAGAGCTCAACAAAGAGCTCTCTTGGCAGTCTCAATAACTCCTTTATTCAGGACCGCTTTCACTTGGGTTATCAGAATTTTCTTTCTGAAAGTCACCTGTCCCTCATGATTGGGTCTTTAGATTATACCTGTGTGTTTCTCTTTTTCATTCTCTGAAATGTTGAAATCTCTTTATCTTAAGAGTACTGAGGGAATGTCAGAAGAAGCCCAGATGCCCTTCCTCAGCAATTTTAGACTTTCAGATTAGAGAGTCCACCCCATTTCTACTACTCCCCAAACAGCTCTTCTACTTGATGAGAATTAGTCCAAAGACAGGGAGTTTTCAGGCTGATTCCAATGTCAATCCACCTCATTTCCCCTGGTTCTGCCTGCCTCAGCAGCTTGCATATGAACCCATTGTTAACCCACTTAAGATTCTCAGACCTGAGACCTAACCTCCAGATATTTTTATTTCTGTAAGTCCAAGATGGGACCTAGGAATCTGATTTTTATCAAGCACTAGAGACCATTCTGAGGCAGGAAACTGGAGGATTTAACTGACATAGTATAATACAGTCTCCCTCCAGGCCCCTCCAGGCCCCTGAGCATAATGTCTGAGAACATATGGACCCATTTCTGTTCCCAGTTTCAGCCAGGACCAGTGCCCCCAGTGGCAACCAGTGGGCTCCTGTGCAGCCTGGTGGCCAGCTTTTCCCAGGACCAGGTCTAGGCTGGGGGCCTGCTATTCTCTCCTGCTCTTCATAGTCCCTTTCCTGAAAAGAATCCTGGCCCTAGACCCCAGGCCAGTGCCTGGGACACTGATCTCTGAGGACAGAACTTCCAAATGACTGCCCACTCACCTGCTTCTTCAGCACCTTCCACTCTTGATTTCCCACGATGGTGCTCTGGCCTCTTCTTTGGGACTCTGCTACCCTCCATGGGAAATACTTACAGTGACTCTTACCTGAATTATGAAGGGGTTTCCCATGCCCTCCAGACATTGGTTGTACCACTGGAATTGTATCTTCATAACCAGGCTCAGCAACTATTGGGGGTCCACAATGTGCTAGGCTTTGTACTAAGTGCTGGGTATGTGGCAATGAATAAGACGTATCCCTCCTGGCTTTCACATTAGGCTTATCATCTAGGGAGGGACACAGAAAAATACACAGGGATTTTATCCTACACTTATCTATGAGTACAGGGCTCTAGGGAGCATAGAGGCAGAGCACCTTACCCAGAGTCTGGAGGAGTGGGAGATAGGGAAAGTAGCAGAGATGTCCTCTGGGACAGACTTTCATTTAAAATTGAGAACAAAAGAAAGTGATGAGAGCTTTGGACAAGCTAGAGTCTTCCCCAGAATTTTCATCAATCCTCTCATCCCACCCCCAAGCAATATGATATTAAAAACCAATCTTTATTCAACCTTTGCTACGTTCCAAGCACTGTTCTAAGCACTTAACATTAATGAACTCGTTTAATCATCACAAAAACCCTGTGAGGTAGGTACTAATGTTATTCTAGGTTCATACATGGGGAAACTGAGGTGGTGCAGAGCATAGACAGGGTTCCGCAAAGAGGGAGAGTGGCAGCTCTGTACTCCAAGGCGACAGAGGCAAGAAGGGTTTTGTAGGCAGCATTCTGTAGACGGAGCCTTTGTGAAAGGGTAAATCCCCACCCCCACTCCTCCCCACCCACCTCCCCAGTAAGCCTGAAGGTGTTAAACAACCAAACCCATATCTGGCAGCCACAAGGCGGGGTGTTTGTCATTGCAGAACAGGAAATATCAATGGTTTCTGTGCAGAGGGGAAAACCATTTCAGGTTGTACTCAACCTGGAAGCTTCTCGCTTCCTACCAAAAAGCCAGTGGCTGTCTTAGTCGTCTAGTGCTGCTGTAATACAAATACCACAAATGGGTAGCTTTAACGAACAGAAATTTATTTTCTCACAGTTCTGGAGGCTAAAAGTCCAAATCAGGGTCTCAGCCCTGTCAATTCCTTCCTTGTTGGTAGCCCCGGTGTTCCTTTGCTCCTTAATCTGTAGACGAGAAGAGCTTGGTGTCTGTCTTCCCCGATATGTGTGCCTGTGTCCATTCTGGTCTTTTTACAACTCAGAAGCAATTAGGTTTAGTATTTCCCCTACTACCACCCTCATTAACATAACAAAAGAAAATCCCTGTTTCCACATACAATTACATCCACAAGTACCAGGGCCAGGAATTCAGCACATATCTTGGGGGGATGAAACAATTCAATCAATACAGGCTCTCCATCCCTGCACCCTAAAGAAACAGAGTCCACAAAGATCTCAGTGGGAGATGTAGTCCCTGAATAGGAGCTGTGGCCAGTTTCTGCCACCAGCAAGTACTGAAAGAAATGAACTCTCCCAAGTACAAGGAACTGAAAACTCTCAGCAATTAGCAGAGAGGTCTGGGACAAGGCAGGGCAGAGTGGTCTAATTAGAAAATTCTGTGCATACAGAAGAGATTTTCCCTTCCTCTGGCAAGTCTGGGGAGTTTGGCCTACTAGGAGAGGATTGTTTGGGGCAGAAACAGTGGTAGAGAAGGAGGATAACCGTGTTTTCCCTTGGTGATGGGAGTGAACACAGCAAAGAACAGACAGTGGATGCCATAGTCCCGTGGGTTTTGTAGTGGCTGTAGCCCTGAGCCCGGCCCAATAGCTTTCTGTAATGTCCAAGCAAAGCAAGCTGTGTGTTCTCAAGTCCTAGGAGAGACTACACCTGATAGGTCAGCTCAGCAATCTTCCAGCGTTTTCTTTGGGTACCAGCCCTTCGGTCCTGCACATGCCTCTCACGGGGGGTGAGCTTGTGGGGTGCAACAAACCCCAATGACCACATCAGCTCCAGTTTGCATCTAGAAGGAATGTTTAGAATGTAACATGGCAGGGAATATGTGGGAGGATGGGTGAACAATATAGAATAAGGATAATGAGGCAGGGGTGGAAGGCTGAGGAGGAGATCTTCTTTGAGCTAGGATAAAGTCATTTCCTTAGACACACCAAAGGGTGTCACTAATTCTCTAATTAAATATGAAGGGACTGGACGTTATAGCACACTGGATGCTACTGCAAGTTCATTGTGTATATACTGTTAAAAAAAAGTTGCCATCAAGTTAACTCCAACTCACGGCAACCCCACGTGTGTCAAATTAGAACTGTGCTCTGTAGGGCTTTCAACAGCTGGTTTTTCTGAAGTCGATTGCCAGGCCTTTCTTCCAAAGTATCTCTGGGTGGACTCGAACTTCCAACCTTTTGGTTAGCAGCCAAGTGTGTTAACCATTTATACCACCTAGGTACTCTATACATACCGTAGTTTACTGTTAACTGGATAGACTTCTTATTCCACAATGAGTCCCTCATTCACAATTAAATCTTTGGGTATCTATATAAAATCCAGAGTTAAAGAACTCCTTAAAGTATCTAGGGGTGCACAAAACTGTCATCTGTAGTCAAAACTCCAATACTCTGAGGACAAATTCTAGATGAGTAGTTCCTCTTATCAAATGCTACCTTAATAATGCTTGCAGGTATATGGAGCCCTGGTGGTGCAGTGATTAAGAGCTTGGCTGCCAACCAAAAGGTCAGCAATTCGAATCCACCAGCCACTCCTTAGAAACCCTGTGGGGCAGCTCTACTCTGCCCTATAGGATCACTATGAGTCGGAATCGACTTGACGGCAATGGGCTTTTGTTTTCGTCTTTTTATCTGGATATAACACTTATCACAGTAGAAAATATAAACTGAAGTAAATGGGATTGGCACAAATAACTGAGACTGGCCAAGGGAGAATTCAAAGATTCTTTGAACTAGTTTGAGGTTGACCTTTGGGTAAGAACCAGAGGGGAGCTGGGTTCACCTCATCTGGTGTTAACTGAAATGAAGGGTAACATGCCAAATATCTGGGTCATAGACTAAAAACAAGACAGCAGATTGGAGAACCAAAGGGTGTGACTAGAAGGAAGTGGTGACACTGAATAAAAGGATGTAAACAGGAGGATCTGATGCTGTGGGTAAGACATATGAAGAGAGCACAGAAGAGGAGACTGAAGGGCAGTGAAGGTAACTTTAAAGGGTTTCAACAAAACCATCCTTTACTGCACTGCCACCACCAGGATCCAACACACTTTCTCCCCGCCCTCAGAACAACTGCTGATGGTACTGGTGAGAGGTGTATTTTCTATAATTCCTCAAGTCCATTAAATGTTTCTTCTTTGGCAAAGTACAGGTGAGGACAGACTTTAGAGAAGTAAATATTTAGTTCTCATAGACTCAAGGAGTACAACGTACTTCTCTTAAGAGATCTTAAAGTATGAATCCCCAAAAGCTACAGTGTGACCTGAGGGAGCCAATTTAAAACAATAAATCTCCTCAGATTCTAGGATGGGACAATGCTTAATAGAGGATAAATTTGCACCAGCCACAGTTGTCCAACTTTTCCCAACAGAGTTTCTTCCCTGTAGACAGAAAGGAGGTTGTATTGCCTGAAAGTAAAAATATATCCCAGTCCAGAAGTGCCTTTTACAAGATAAGATTTTAGAGTTGTTTTGGCTAAAACTTCTTCCCCAAAAATTCTGCTTCAAGAGGAAAAAATTTATTTTTTTAAAACTGATCCATACTTGATTTCCTATCAAAACCTCAGCAAGTTTAGTTTTAGACATAGATGAGTTTAGTCTAAAATTTATATGAAAAGAGAAAGGCTATAGAATACACACACAAAAAAAAAAAATTGGAAAAAGAAGAATAAAGTGGGAGGAACAACTCTTTCCAATATTAAGCCCTAGGATGTAGCTGTCATAATCAAGTCATTGAGGTTCCGGTAGAGGGAGAGACACAGAGATCAATGGAACGGAAGAAGGAATCCAGAAACAGAGAGAAAGCAATCCAATGGAGGAAGAATTATGGAATTATAAAAGCAACTTGACACCCATCAGCAAAACAACCAATCTCAATCTAAACCTCATACCTTATATACAAAGATTAACTCAAAATGACTCATGGAGTTCAATCTTCTGGAAAAGAACATAGGAGGAAATCTTTGGGACTTAAGACTAGGCAGAGTTCTTAGACCTGACATCAAAAACATGATCTCATAAGAAGAAAAATTAAAATATTGGACCTCATCAAAATTAGAAAGACCATGTTAAAAAGATGAAAAGACAGTTGCAAACTGGAAAAAGTACTTGCGAATCACATAGCTGACAAAAAATCTTGTATCTAGAAGATGTAAAGAACTCCAAAAATTCAATGGCAGGGGAAAAAAAAGTCTAAAAGCATCCTCCAGCACCCTGTTTCACAATATGTATTCTGTGAACCACCAGAATTAGAATCTTCCAGAGCAGGGTGAAGGCAGACTTGGAGAGGGCTTGTTAAAAAGCAAATTCCTGTGCCTCCCTCCAGAAATTCTGATTCGATAGATTTGGGTTAGGCCTGAGAAATCTGCACTTAAAACAAGATCCTCAGAGATTTTTTTTTTCTCACTAAAGTTTAAGAACTCCCACTGCTGTTCAATCACTAAACTATAAAGAAGAGCAGCAGTAAAAAGAAAACCAGGACCTGGCCTAAAGGGGCGAATGAAGGATTTGCCCAACCCCCGCCAAAAAAAAAAAAAAAAAATCAAACCGGTTGCCATCAACTGGATTCTGATTCGCAGCAACCTCCCGGGTTCCAGAGTAGAGCTGCTCCATAGGGTTTTCAAGGGCCAAGATTTTGGAAGCAGATCACTAGGCCTTTCTTCCGAGGCACCTCTGGCTAGACTCAAACCATCGACCTTTTGTTCAGCAGCTAAGCACTGAACCATTTGCACCACCCAGGGACTCCAAATGAAGGGCCAGGGATATTGAAAGGCTCTCAACAAATCAGAAGTGTCATAAGCAACAACTTCTAAGAAAAAGTGACAACTCTCTAGACTTACTTGGATATGAACAAAATGATGAAGTACCCACACACACACTCAGGAATACAACTCTAAGGAGAATTTACTAGGTAATGTGAGATTTAAAAAAAATTAATTCATAGCCAAGTTACCTAAAGTGAATTCTAAAACAATCAATGAAGGAGGCGAGCTCCTTCCTCAATTTTCACAAGAATATACTCATTTATTTTCCATTTATACTTGTCCTTACAGCTCACACACTCACCCATACACACCCTCACACACACTTGCACACACTCATGCATGTACACACACATGTACTCCCACACTCCTACAGACACATGCGTGCACACACACTCATACAGCTGTGCATGCGCACACACACCTGCTCCAGCAGAAACGAGCTGCGGTTTGACTGCAAGGTCTTCTTCGGCAGGCTGACTAAGGGCCTCTAGGGTAACTCCTGTTTCAATTTCAAGCCTGGGTTAGGGAGAGAAACAAAAATAACCGCTGGTCAATTGAATGGCCCACAACAAACCAGAGAAACAATCTTTGGAATCTCTGGAACCTCAGTTCCCTTCGTGCCAGCTAACAGCGCTGTTAGCATTCATTGCAGGCAGCTGTTTCCTCCTCTCCACCCGCCGCCTGCAAGCTGTAATTCACTTCTACATCTTAGGCCCTGTTTCCAGCCATTGTCAATCGACTAGGAGACCTTCCAAGTTTCCGTTTCAATGGAGATCAACTGTTCTAAATCCAAGCTCCCGTTAAGCCTTCCGGGGACTACCCTGATTTGGATTTTAAACAGCAGCGCTGCCCTACCTGCAAGTGTGAAGCAGCCTGGGCTCGAAATGCGGTGGAGAAGCCCTCTAGTGGTCGGGGATGATAGCACAGGCTTTGAGGGCTCGGACTCTGCAGGGACCCGTTTGCTCCTCCAGAAGGCACAAGAAGGAAACGGAAATAATAAAATCTTCAGAGCTAAATAAAATCTTTAACTACTCCCTTTCCATGACCCGCATATCCTTCTAGTCACCAAGTCCTATCAATTCTCCCTTCCTAACAACTCTCCGTTGCCCTACCCTAGTTCTGGTCTTGTCACCTCATTTTTACCATAACCAAACCAGATTTCTACTAGTGGTGGCCCTATGTGTGCTCAGTAGAACTGTTCCAATAGGGTTTCCAATGACTGTGGCCTTTCAGAAGCAGATCGACAAGCCTTTCTTCTGCAGAGCCTGGGGGCGGGGGGGCGGGGCGGGATTCACAGCCAACCTTTACGGTTAGGAGTTGAGGGCTTAATCATTTGCACCAGCCAGGGACTTCCATTTCGTGCTTCAGTATGCTGAAATCGTCTGGCTCCTGGTTTCTCTGTGTCCAATTCTTCTGTATCTAATTCATTATGGACCTTGCTGCCAAATTCGCCTTCCAAATACAATTTTTTTTTTATGTTCTCTATTTAAGAATCTCCTCAGCTTCCCCATTGTCTATTGCACTGATTTTCAAAAGGCAAGAAATCCTTCCTTGAGAGACATATCACTGTCCCAGGGCACAGAAAGCAGTATTTCTAATCACACATGCTGAAGACTTGATGGCTGCCACCCCACCCCCCCCATTGTACTCATACTGAACTACTGTTACTTAGCAAGTTGGCCTATTCCTCGAAGGTAGAGAAATGGGGAAAAGATGGAGAGCCACTAGTCCCCAGGTTTAAATACAAACATCTTGACTCTCCACAATCTAGCTTTGAATTTCCTTTCTGCTTTAATGCTACAATATAATGTTACAGTGCAGTGACTTGCTTTTCTATGGACATTCTAGCCATGGCCGTGTAACTTGCATGAAATGATTGGCTGCGCCACAATCGGGCAAGGGGTTGGTAAATTTACTATGCAAATAGTGGCTTGAAAATCCACCCAGTAGGACTGGGTCTCTTGCAGTGCAGCTAAGGGATCCGTCGGTTTTACCATCCTGATAGGCTTATGTAAGGGCCAATCCCACAGAGGTTGGGGGCGGGGAGGTGGGAAGACCTCACTACTACAAGAAGAATCTGGTGCACAGCACATCCTTTGGACCCGGGGTGAGAGCCTCCTAGACCGAGAAGGGAGAGCTGTAACACCGAAGGCAGAGAGACAGTGGGTCACCAAAAGAGAGTCAGACACCTCTGTGCAGGAGGTTTGCCTGATGTTGAAGAACTGTAACACTTGCCTGGGCAACATACCTCTCTCCCTGGGAGTGTAGCAGGAGCTGCACAGGCCATTGGGCAGTGTGGCAGCAAGGCAGAGAACCATGAGGGCCTTGATAGCATGATGGGAGCCAGAGGCTCGTGAGATCTTCTGCCAGCAAGGAAAGGTCCAGCGAAGCCCATAGGCAGAGCAAGCACCTTAGGAGCCATGGAGGACCCCTGGGTAGCATGGTGGTAGCCGGAGACAGCAGTGACATGAAGACAGCATCTTACCTGAACCACAGCAATCCAGCCCAGCAACATAAGAATGGAGCTGGGTAATTTGAGGAAACGTAAGCATTTCCCCTTTGAGAATATGTTATTGTTTACTGCTTGCTTTCTATAAATAATAATAGCTTTCATTTTGCTAACGTTGTGTAAGTGTCTCGTGTGTCCAGCTTGATCATAGATGAATGTAGCAACTATGTAATGGTTGATGCCAGTGGGTATACATGCCTCATTCTTAGCAGCCTTAAGCTAGCTGGAAGTTTGAGGCACAGCCTGTCTGTATGTGGAATGCCGATAGACAGACAAATCATATAAATACAGAGAATAAAGACTAGAATCAGACTGGGTTGAAATCTCAGGTCCATAACCGTACAAAAGGTTATAAATTCTTATTTCTTTATAAGTTTGTTACAGGAATTAAATGAAGTAGCCCATGTGTCAGATTGGTTTTAGGTATATGTCAGATTTAGCGCAGTGTTTGCCACCTAGTGGCAAAGATGTGACAATCGGCTTCCATAAAGATTATAGCCAAGAAAACCCTAGCTGGTCACTGTGGGTTGGAACCAACTTGATGGCACCCAACAACAACCAATTCCTAGCACGGACTATTTGCTAAATAAACTGTATGTAAGTACTCATATATGTTTTCAATTTATGTTAGTTTAATATTTGATACACACCCAAAAATTCCAGTTGCCTGCACTACTATTTGCCTTGCAATAGCCAGTCCCTTTTTCCTCTTTGCTAGAAGAATCATATTTGTTCAGAACAGCTGTATGCCCAGCCCTGAAGGAGGAAACATGACTAATCTAAGCCAATCATGGAACTACCATGCTCCTTTGCTAGACATCCACTTTCCCAATCCCCTTTGCAGCTATGGGTGTCCATGTGACCAGATGTGGCTAATGAGACCTAACGAGGAAGATGGGTAAGGAATTTTTAGAAAAGATTTCTCCTTCCTGTTAAAAGGAGAGAGGCATATACACTATCTAGCTGTGCCCCTGTTTCCTGCCTTTGGACGAATGATGTTTGAAGCTGTGGCAGCCATCTTTTGACTATAAAATCATGGAAATGATGACCCAGTGTCCTAAGACAGCAGAATTATTGAATCACCTACTTTCAGACTTTTTGTTCTAGGAAGTAATAAGTATCTTAATTATTTAAACCACCATTACTTGAGAATTCTGTTGCTTGCAGCTGACATCATTCCTAATTGTGATTGTTCACTTACAGAATATAACTGTACAAAGGAGAATCCCTAAACTAATAATTAAAGCATCTTACCAAGCTCTCTTTAATTCTCCCAATGTTTAAGCACAACATATCTTTTCATGGTCCTTCCACAAGCCTCCTCCTTGCTGGCTGTTATAGATAGAATTGTGTCCCCCTAAAATATGTGTAAACTTGGCTGGGCCATGATTCCCAGTATTGTGTGGTTATCCTCCATTTTGAGATCTGATGTAATTTTCTTATGTGTTGTAAATCCAAACCTCCATGATGTTAATGAGGCAGCATTAGAGGCAGTTATGTTAATGAGGCAGGATCTATAGGATTAGGGTGTATCTTGAGTCAATCTCTTTTGAGATATGAAAGAGAGAAGCAAGCAGTGAGGAGAAGGACCTCATTACCACCAAGCAAGAAGAGTGAGGAGCAAAGCACATCCTTTGGACCCAGGGTCCCTGCACACAGAAGCTCCTAGACCAGGAGAAGATCAATGACAAGGACCTTCCCCCAGAGCCCACAGAGAGAAAAAATCCTCTCCAGGAGCTGGCACCCTGAATTCAGACTTCTAGCCTGCTAAGTTGTGAGAGGATAAGTTTTTGTTTGTTAAAGCCATCCACTTGTGGTATTTCTGTTACAGCAGCACTAGGTAACTAAGGCACTGGTTTACTAAAATGAATTCATTTTCTTTCTAAGTAAAACACCTTTCAGTGGTATATGAATATATGAATAAGGTCAATAACTTTCCTCAGGCCTTGTGCTTGAGGGATAAAAGTTAAGACTTAGGAAAATTCTACTCCTTTTCTTATTCTTGGAGCCCTGATGGCACAGTGGTTAAAAACTATGGCAAGCTATGGCTGCTAACCAAAATGTCAGCATTTGAAATCACCAGCCACTCCTTGGAGGCCTTATAGGGCAGTTCCGCTCTGTTCTATAGGGTTGCTATGAGTCAGAATCGACTTGAAGGCAATGGGTTCTTCAGATTAGCCAACTGCTGAACATTGGCAATAACACGCCCTAACCTACATCTGCTCACGAGCACCCCAGTGTGCCAACCCTGTAAAAGTAAATGTACTGTAAAGAGGTGGCTCATCCAAACAGGGCTCATTCCTGGTTGGCAAGGGCAGATTTACTGTGAAGTTAATGAAGTCCCAGGCCCCTCACTTGCATAACCCCTTCTCAAAGCCCAAACAATGTGTTAATGGGATCATACGCTTTTGTAGGATTTGTAAGATTTGTTAACCACAATCAGATAAGACCTCTGTCTCTTTCCTCTCCAACTTACCCTCTTTATGTTTGCCCTTTTGTAGGGTAATGTTAGGAAGGCCATGGGCTGGTTAGGATTCAGCTAAGGGGAATTTGAGTTGAAATACAGAGAGTTTGGGTTGAGAGAGTTCTATTTATGAGGTTTCTTTCCACATCTAGTTAAATTATTGCTTGCTGGTCTGGTGCACAAATGGCTTCCAGTGATATTCCCAGCCACTTTGATGATTTACCTGGTATCTAACAGGAAGCTTCAAGGCCAGAAATCATAAGGTGATATAAATGTGACCTACTGCACCAGACATTGCAAGTATGTGGATAATAAAGAAGAAACAAGTTTTCAAAAGTATGATGCCAGAAGCTAATCTGTGAAAATTCTGCCAATCTTCAGGCGTGTAAAATTATAAGCAGGGGATTTCCCACAGATGCATAGTCAAAACAGAAGTTCTGTCCAGTCAGGAATGTACTCAATAAGTAGTGTATGGAATAATAAACTCACAATATGTTTTTTTCTTCATTGATATACATCACACAAAATAGAATTTATCAAAATCCCTGTGTTTGCAGAACACAAACCAGTGCCAGTTTTACAGTGAGTATGTCTGTTTGGTCAGTCAAATATTTTGTACATCCCAGCACATGGATCACAACACATCCTAAAGTCCAGCAGTTATAGACATAACAGGATGAAAACATCCATCAAAGAGCCACAACAACCTAAAGAAACACTTCAGTGACAAAATGCCTATACATCTTCATTAAAAAAACAATGCATGTAGTTGCAGTATTGAAGGATTCTATGGGCAAAATATTGAATGCTGCAGGAAGCATCAAAAGAAGATGGAAGGAAAACACAGAATTGGTTAACGTTCAACCATTTCAGGAGGTAGCACATGGTAAAGAACCGATGGTATCGAGGGAAGAAGTCCAAGCTGCACTGAAGGCATTGGCAAAAAACAAGGCTCCAGGAATTGACAGAACACCAACTGAGATGTTTCAACAAACACACGCAATGCTGGATACACTCACTCATCCATGCCAAGGAATTTGGAAGACGGCTACCTGGCCAACCAACTAGAAGAGACCCATATTTGTGCCCATTCCAAAGAAAGGTGATCCAACCAAATACAGAAATTATCAGATAATATCATTAATGTCACACCCAGGTAAAATTTCCCTGAAGATAGTTAAAAAAACAGTTGCAGCCAACTAGACTAAACAAAAAGCAAAGAAGTTTCCTGAATACAATCGAATGCTTTGAAGGCCAGAGTAGTAGGGATGAGGGTCTGGGGACCATGGTTGCAGGGGACATGTAGGTCAAATGGCATAACAAAATGTATTAAGAAAACACTCTGCATCCCACTTTGATGAGTGGTGTCTGGGGTCTTAAACGCTAGCAAGCGGCCATCTAAGGTGCATCAGCTGGTTTCAACCCACCTGGAGCAAAGGAGAATGAAGAACACCAAAGACACAAGGTAAACATGAGCCCGAGAGACAGGAAGGGCCACATACACCAGAGACTACATCAGCCTGAGACCAGAAGAACTAGATGGCGCCTGGCTACAACCAATCACTGCCCTGACAGGGAACACAACAGAGAATCCCTGATAGAGCAGAACAGTGGGATGCAGACCTCAAATTCTCATAAAAAGATCAGACTTAATGGTCTGACTGAGAATAGAGGGATCCTGGAGGTCATGGTCCCCACACCTTCTGTTAGCCCAAGACTGGAAACATTTCCAAAGCCAGCTCTTTAGACAGCGATTGGAC
Source organism: Loxodonta africana (assembly GCF_030014295.1). NCBI lineage: Eukaryota > Metazoa > Chordata > Mammalia > Proboscidea > Elephantidae > Loxodonta > Loxodonta africana. Next base: position 148,296,784 of record NC_087344.1, on the reverse strand, counting down.
TGGACTATAAGACATAAAATGATGCTGGTGAGGAGTGAGCTTCTTGGCTCAAGTACACGCATGACACTATGTGGGCAGCTCCCGTCTGGAGGGGAGATGAGAAGGCAGAGGTGGACAGAAGCTGGCTGAATGGACACGGGGAATGCAGGGTGGAGAGGAGGTATGTGCTGTCACATTATGGGGAGAGCAGCTAGGAGTACATTTTTTTTTTTTTTTTTTTTTGGTCTATATAAGTTTTTGTATCAGAGACTGATTTGATTTGTAAACTTTCAATTAAAGCACAATAAATTAAAAAAAAATTTTTTTTAATGGTTGCAGCAGTATGTTGACAGGAAACTGCCAGAAATTCAAGCCAGATTCAAAAGAGGACGTGAAATGAGGGATAACATTGCTGGTGTCAGATGTATCTTAGCTGAAAGCAGAGAATATCAGAAAGATGTTTACCCCTGCTTTATTGACTATGCGAAGGTATTTGATTGTGTGGATCATAACAAATCATGGATAACATTGCAAAGAATGGGAATTCCAGAACACTTAATTGTGCTCCTCATGAGGAACCTATACACAGACCAAGAGGCATTTGTTGGAACAGAACCAAGTGATACTGTGTGCTTTAAAGTCAGGAAAGGCGTGTGCCAGGGCTATATCCTTTCACCATACTTATTCAATCTGTATGCTGAGCAAATAATCTGAGCTGCTGGGCTATATGAAGAAGAACAGGGCATCAGGATAGGAGGAAATCTCATTAACAACCTGTGTTATGCAGATGACACAACCTTGCTTGCTGAAAGTAAAGAGGACTTAAAACACTTACTGATGAAGATCAAAGACTGCAGCCTTCAGTATGGATTGCACCTCAACATAAAAAAAAAAAAAAAACTTCACAACTGGACCAATAAGCAACATCATGATAAATGGAGATAATATTGAAGTTGTCAAGCATTTCATTTTACTTGGATCCACAATCAACACCCATGGAAGCAGCCATCAAGAAATCAAATGATGCATTGCATTGGACAAATCTGCTGCAAAAGATCTCTTTAAAATGTTAAAAAAACAAACATGTCACTTTGAGGACTAAGGTGTGCCTGACCCAAGCCATGGTATTTTCAATCGCCTTTTATGCATGCGAACGCTGGGCAATGAATAAGGAAGGTGGAAGAATTGATGCCTTTGAATTATGGTGTTGGCAAAGAATATTGAATATACCATGGACTGCCAGAAGAACTAACAAATATGTCTTGGAGGAAGTACAGCCAGAATGCTCCTTAGAAGCAAGAATGGTGAGACTTTGTCACACGTACTTTGGACATGTTATCAGGGGGGACTGGTCCCTGGGGAAGGACATCATGCTTGGTGAAGTAGAGGGTCAGCAAAAAAGAGGAAGACCTTCAAGGAGACGGATTGACACAGTGGCTACAACAATGGGCTAAACATAGTGATGGTTGTGAGGTTGGTGCAGGACCAGGCAGTGTTTCGTTCTATTGTACACAGGGTCCCTATGAGTAGGAACCAACTTGATGGCATCTAACAACAACAACAACAGTATGAGAGTAATTTGATATTATAAATTAAGTAGCTTAATGCAATGTAGGAATAGTTTAAAACGCATTTTAATTACTCCTGTGTACACCTTAATTTCAGATAATTTTGTATATTTTTTCAGAAGTATTGATCATATCAAGATTCAAAAGGAAATATAGAGGTATGTAAGGTAATTTTTTAATACAAATATGTCATTTTTCTGGGTTTTTGATGTTCGAGGTGTTTGTCAGCATTTTTAAATTTGTAATTTGTTGTGAGGTTTTTTTTTTTTTCTCATTCTGAAGAAACACATGCCTTTTTACCTCACTTTATATTCCTAAATACTCATTCTTTTTCTTAAAACTAGCCCCTTGTCAAGGAGAAAAATTAGTAACAGACATCTTACTTTGATTTCCAGAAGCCAAATGTTAACTAAAAATTTCTGACCAAATCCGGTCAATGTTTTTTTGTTTTTTTACTTAAAATTGCCAGTGTTTTATTTCCTGTTCAAAGCCAGGCTTACTTAATTTAAATTTCAAAAGATATCATGGCTGCAAGTGGGTGGAGGGCCAGAGACCACCCTGTGACAAGATATCAGTTGCTCTCCATAAAAGGGGGAGGGCAGAGTTCAATCAGTCATGTTAACACTAGCCAATGGTTGATCTTCTATTCTTCTCCCTCCTCTTCTCTTTACAATTTTCATTGTAACTAGCTCATTTTGGGCCATTTGCTTTTTCTCCCTATATGCATATAGAATAACTGCTCACAATAAGCCTAATGTTTTCAATTTCTTCAATTTCTTTGAGTTTTGATTATTTTTACCAAAAAACCAAACCCATTGTCTTCAAGTGGATTCAGACTCATAACAACCCTGTAGGACAGAGTAGAACTCCCCCATAGCGTTTCCAAGGAGTGGCCGTCAGATTTGAACTGCTGACCTTTTGGTTAACAGCTGAACTCTTAACTGCTGCACCACCAGTGTTCCATAAGCAAATTTGAAAGCTATATATAACCTAAAGCTGTAAGTGTGGTATTGATCGGATATCAATTTCATATCCTTTTTTCATAGGATTTTGTAAGCTCCTATACAACCCAGGGAAACCCTGGTGGCGTAGTGGTTAAGAGCTACAACTGTTAACCAAAAAGTTGGCAGTTCAAATTCACTATGCGCTCCTTGGAAACTCTATGGAGCAATTCTACCCTGTCTTATAGGATTGCTATGAGTTGGAATCGACTCGATGGCAATGGGTTTGGTTTATTGGGGGCGGGGAGGGGACGTGGTTCATACAACCCACAACACCCCTTGCTGGTCTCGCAGCAGTTATAATTAATAAAGATTGCAAATGCCAGTTATGAATTTGCCTCGGTACCTTGGAAGTTCTTTTAACCGCAGGCTTTAAAAGAACGAGAATATTAAGTGAGAAGGGTTGAAGCAACTTTATAGAGTGCTATGCATAGAGTTTAAGTGAATGTAACTTGATGTCAAAATAGAACACATCTGACCTCAGTGTCTCCTGAGGCACTGATTCTGTATCTCTCAGGTACCAAAGTGAATATGAGACAGAACATCATAAGCAGAATCTACAAAAAAAAAAATCTGAGAATCGTTTAAAAAATTCAGGCCATTTGTTCAGGGACTTCTTTCTTGCCTCAAAAGCATAAAAGGTTGTTAGAAGGTGGGAAGCAAGAAGAAAGATTCTGGTGAGAAGAATGTCTTTGGAGAAAGCTGTGCTGTGAACCTCAAGTCCTGTCCCCCATAAGTGAATGACAGCTGAGGAAGAACCTGAACTTCCCCCTCAAGCCTGGTTTGGGGCCTCAACATGGCTAATTTGAGAGCCTGACATGTGTCACCCGGAGTTTGGAGACACAGAGGGCTGAGAGGGCTGCCTTCTGCCCAGGCAAATTTGAAGGGTAAGCAGTGTTGGTGGCCCTGGAGCCAAGGCAAGTAGCTGCTGCATCTGGGAAATCACAGCACCACCACCCCCTGCAGTGGCAGGACAAGTGGTATTTCCCAGCATGGGCCCCGCAGAATAGAAGACTGGTCATTTGGAGACTGTTTCAGGATCTACCCAAGAGGACGACCTAGAAGGGCAATTTGACTCCAACAGTGTGTGTGGACAGATCCTCAGAGAAGGGAGAATGACTGAGAGGGTCCAGCTGAAGAGGAGGCATCACCACATCTCCAGAGAATCCCAGCAGGGGAACCCCCAAAAGTGCCCTTGAGAAAATATCAGCTGTAAACATCAGCCAATCTCAGAAAGCACAAAGCCAAGTTACAGTGGTTCCAGTTGAATAAGAAATTTCCCTACTCCCGTTTCCTCTTTCTGCCTGTGTGTTCCAAGCCTAAGGGTGAGCCCAGTGGGGAAGGAGGAACAGGAAAAGAGGGAATGGAGGCTCCCTGTTTCATGGTAGGCTGCCAGCCTACAAATGGCATGGCCTCAGAAGGGGTGGAGATTTGACATTAAGTAAAGTTCAGAGTCTTTATTATATCCAGGGACTGCATATTCCAGTGTGTGAAGCAGGCTATTTGTGACTTAAAATGACAACAGGACTAACCGTGTATTACCTATGGGTAAAACATTTTCATCCAGGGCAGGGAAAGGTTACCTTTATAGGATCAGTGTTGTTGGGTGCCATCAAGTTGATTCTAACTCATAGCCACCCCATGAGACAGAGTATAACTGGCCAATAGGGTTTTCTAGGTCTTTTCTCCCATGGAGTAGCTGGTGAGTTCTAACCACCAATCTTTCGGTTAGCAGCCCAGCACTTAACCATTGTACCCCCAGGGCTCCTTTCATAGGATTGGTAAGAACAACAACAACAAAAAAAGTGATTTTTTATCACATCCCACAAGTCAAATTTATTCAGTGCTTCTGTTACATTAACTTAAAAAAAAAAGGACATTAACTTAAGCATAAACAAATTAGAAAGCTATAATTGTGGTATTGATCGGGTATCAATTTCCCACCCCTTTTTCATGGGACTTAATTGAAATCCATATTCAAAAGTAGCCAGATTCATGTCTCTGTCTTGGTCTTAATCTAAACCACTCATTTATTCAACAAATATTTATTGAGATCTGACAAATTCAGCTTCCTAAACACTACCTTGATCATGTCACTCCCTGGTCCTGTGACTCCTCATTGTTTCTAGCAGTGACTGCAAGAGATGAATACTCCCCTGGAAGAATATCAGAATTTTAGGGACAGAAGCATGGTGCAAACAGTTAAGCACTGGGCTACTAACCAAAAGGTTGAGGGTTCAAACTCACCCAGAGGTGTCTTGAAAAAAAGGCCCATGATTACTTCCTAGAGATCACAGCCATTGAAAACCCTATGGAGTACAGTTCTACTCTGATGCACATGGAGGTACCATGAGTTGGAATTGTCTCCTCATCAACTGATTTAGTGTAGAGCTTTAAATCACCCACACTTTTCTCTCTTCCCATACGTTCTGATACATGACTTAAGAGCAGTGCCCTTACCTCCCCTCTGAGAGCCCCCTCTCATCACTGCCCTAAGAGCCACTGTGATGTATCGAAGGACTTATTTAATTTGCTCTGAGCAGAGTTCCTAGTTTTTGTCCCCTGAAATCGCTTGCATGAAAAGGAAATAGAATTATATTTCATTTGAATTCAATTTACATTTTCTTTTTTTTATTAAGCTGGGAATATGATATTCTCTGTTGGCAGTGGCCCAGGGATAATCGTTTTAGCCCAGATCTCTTTCCTAATGCCTTATCCTACAGAGGAAAAGCTTATGGGGCTTACACAGGCAGTCCTGTTGAACTGGCAATTTATTAATCTCTGGGGGCTCTTCAATCTTGGAGCCTTGCATCTGGCCTGACAGAAGGTTTGGGGGCTATTGGGGTCAAAGGTTTTTGGTTGAGCAAGAAAGAACTAGGGCAGCAGTTAAAAACACATGGCTCACACCCGGCTTGTAGAAGATCTTTGTAGTTCATGCATTTAAACAAATTAGTCTAAGACAATAAGGAGCCCTGTTGGCGCAATGGTCAAATGCTGGGCTACTAACTAAAGCTTGGCTGTTTGATCCCACCCAGCTGCTCCATGAAAGACCTGGCGACCTGCTTCCTTAAAATTACAGCCTAGCGTATCGCATGGGGACAGATTTACTCTGTCATATGGGCCACTATGAGTGGAAATCAACCTGACGGCATCTAACAACCACCACAACATTCTAAGTCAATATCTGTTTAGAATGACCTTGAGGTGAATTTTAAAATTAGGCATGATTCTCCTGTTGCTGCCTGCTGTACATGACATTGGAAATGCTAAAAATAATCGATGATGGAAAACAACCAAAATACAGGTATTGGGAGATAGGACTAGCACTTGTATTCTAGGCTTTCTTTGTTTTATTACTTCTTTATTTCTTTGCGTTTATACTCAGTGCAACAATCACTTACTAAACCACTGTTACAAACATTAGAGATTAAAAAAATCAACAAGACAGAGGCTCCAAGGGTAGGGGTTGGGGGTCCTGCGGCAAGTGGTGCTTGGCCTGACTGTAATCTTTGGCAGCTACCTAAAAGTCACCCAGCAAACATGATGATCATAATTGAAAATGAAAAGTGGGAAATCTATGAAAAGTGTTTTAAAAATATGCTATTTTTATTAACCTAAAACCTATAATCTCAAGACATATGCTTACTACTAAAATGCAGCTTTGCAACAAGCTTTAGCCCCTACTTCCCACCAGATACTTTGGAACTGCCACCAGAGAAGCTTATGGTCTAGTGGAATAAGAGACTGATGTGTGCACGATTAAGTAAATTACAATAGGGTAAATATTATAATGTGGTATTGTGTTTTCCCAATGAACCCTTCCTAGAGTGGACAGAAAGTATTGATTTTCTTCTGGTAAATATCAGTCTGGTCCTGTAACCGGAATAAGGTTCTTGCCTCTCACTGGTCAAGAATGTAACAGGTAAGGCATGCAGAATTTTCCACACCAGCAAAGCTTTATTGAAGAGGCTTGCAAGTGGAGACAAGGAGGGCCTAAAGCAATGTTTACCCCTGTCTTGTAGAACAAAAGACCCGCCTGAGTTTTTAAAAGTTCTTGGGTGGGAAAAGATTCATGTTTATTCACAGGTATAGGTGGGGTTTTCCGGGAAGTAGCCTGTTTGGGGCAGGGATAGGTTAACTACAGTGCTCGAGCAGCAGCTTTCTAAGATGGTTCCCGTCCCCGAGGCCTCTGGGATTCATAGCAGGACTTATTATGGGGTGTTACGCCTGTGCAGTCTCCCAGCTGCTGCTGTAGCCCCTCACTGCCTCTGGTGGAAAGTCACACAGCAGTCACAGGTGGATGTTCTGCACATGTCCCTGCGGCTGGTTTTCTCTAGCTGCTTCTGAAAGACAACTTTAAAGGTGTTTGCGGCCTATTTTCTGATACTCTGCCCCATTGTTCTGGGGAATGGCTTTGTTTCTGTGCCCTGGCCCATTTCTTGTTACTTTGTTTGTAGATTTGGGAGCCCTCTGTTCCCTGTCTTAGTCCCAAGAGAGGATCATTTTTCAAACATCCAACCAGCCAGCACCAATGTCTTGATACTTGCAAGTGGTGTCTCCCTGTGGTTTGACCTCCTGTAAGAGGCCATGAAGAAAGTTCTCCTTGTATCCTTATCCCATTGCCATTCCTCACTAAATGCCTTCCAAGGAGGTCCTGCCCGGAGCCATCTAAATCAGCCATGCGTGGGAAGGTGTCTGCGTATCACTATTCACCACTCGAGATACTGCTGGATTTTCTTCTACTTAGGACAAGAGGAAGAGCTGGTCCTATAATGTATGTTTTTCAGGATCAGTTGGCTTTTCCATGAATTATAACTTTTGGAGCATCTTCTATACACCAGGAAGCCAATAAACAAATGACTTCAGGAGATAGAAGACAAAAAAATTCACAAGGCTACACACTGGAGATCCTGTGATAAACAAGGTGTATGTCCCCACCCCTACGGATCTTACAGAACTCAAAAGCATCTTAGGTCTGTGTGAGGTCCTCACAAGAAAAATCACCCTGACATTTTAAGTTTTCTTTTCTCTACTAGGAAGACTGACCCAAACCTTCTCCTTTAGGAGCTGCCCCCCAGAAAACTAGCTCAGTGTTATTCACATACCTCAGACACTTGCCCAGGCACACGTATTTCAATGAATAAGAAATAACATGTTCTCTACTGCCTTCCTGGTACTTATAAAATGAGGCTATTTCATTAATTAATTTGCTTACTTGTTCATTATCTCACCCTCTCACTAGAATGTAAGCTCCATGAAGGCAAAGACCTTCTTAGTCTTGTTCTTAGCTGAATCCTCAACTCCTAATCAGCCCCTTGCACATCGTAGCTGCTCAACATTTGTTGAATTATTAAATAAGGGAAAGAATGAAAGAATAAAAGGGTGAAAGAAAAAAGGAATAAGAAAAGTTTATGCAAGGCCTAAAGAAAGAGTATTGTTGTCGGTTGCCACGGAGTCGGTTCTGACTCATGGTGACCTTATGTATAATAGAACAAAACATGGCCTGCTCCTGTGCCATCTTCATAATCATTGGTATGGAAAACTTTATGGGTCACAACAGAATATTGTCCAATGTTTAGTAAAGAAAGACAGGGCACCTTCTTTCTTAAAACTTCACACATCCTTGAACACATTGCACTTATTAGGGGATCATGGGTCTGGGTGGCATCTTTGCTCAGGGTAAACACACAGTGAAATACTTTGGGCCCCGCGGACCTTGAGTCACACAAATGAAAGAGGTTGTTATTATTTCCGGATATCACCAGAAGGGGAAGGAAAGGAGCTCCTGGGATCTAGGATTCAGGCCAACTGCTCCTGGTGGCTTAGATATGACCTTGGACATAAAAGACAAGCAAGGTTTTGCATAAGTCCAACAATATTTTCCTTTAACCAGAACACCAAATCTTACAGAAAATATTTCTGGTTTTTAAAGACAGCCTTTAAATATTTTTTTTTTTAACAACCGTTCAGTGTGCTTTTCTAGAGTTTATGTAGACTGAGAAGCAGTCCTGTACGATTGGCTAAACAAGGATGTGTGTTGGCAATGAGGTCATTGGTGTAAGGAAAAGCATGTGATCAGGTAGATGTGCCCCTCAGAACCACAACATAGGCCTAGATTAGGAATTCTAGGCACCTGAAGTCATTTGTTTATTCCCATTTCCTGCATTTATTAAACATTTATTGAGTGCATATTATGCCTCCAACAGGTTAATTTATTCAATAACAAATATGAGGGACAAAACCAAATCACACCTGATGATAGTGGCCACTGCTGAATGTCTCGGATGCTTAGCAGAGTTGCTCCATGTTGCTGTGTATTAGAGGTACAGAATGCAACACCGCTGTACCTGGGGAGTAGTGTTTCCCAACCCACCACTTGTGGGAACACAAGTACTTTTTAGTGGTATGGAGGGTGAAAAGATGTCATACAAAAAGGCCACATCAGAAGATTACAGTTCTGCGTTGTATTGACAATCATTTTCATGAAAATGGTGGTGAGGTCACTTCTTGGACATGCAGTACAAATGCAAAGGTTGACAAGCAACTAAAATTGGAGTGTGTAAATTAATTCCGGAAACTCTGGTGGCATAGTGGTTAAGTGCTATGGCTGCTAACCAAAGCGTTGGCAGTTCGAATCCACCAGGCCTCCTTGGAAACTCTATGGGGCAGTTCTACTCTGTCCTATAGCATCTCTATGAGTCGGAATTGACTCGACAGCATTGGGTTTGGTTTTTCTTGGTTTAAGTGAATTTGAGTCAGGCCGCCATCTGTAAGTCTCTCACACTTACTGTCTGATGTTAATACCATAATTCATATTTTCCTGGGATTCCACCCATGCATCATACTAGGACATAATGGCATCCTTGTTTGTCAAGCAGCAGCAACATAGCTTTCCTCTCCCCCAGCAGACCCACCGGAAATCCTGCCACCATGCACTGTGAATCACTCTCTGACATGGACTGATCAGCTGCTTTGTATGATCCTGCCTGGGATCAACTGCTTACTATGATCAAAGCTTTCTATGATCCTTTTAATGTGGAATGCGGCTCACAAACACCACATGGTTCTTAACATAGTAGGCACCTTGTGTAAATTTCTTGACTGGTGACTGCCCCATAGAGTTTCCAAGGAGCACCTGGTAGATTCGAACTGCTGACCTTTTGGTTAGCAGCCGTAGCACTTAACCACTACGCCACCAGGGTTTCTGGTGACTATATAGTCTCTGAAAAGAGCTTCTTGATTCTTAGTTGGGATAATTGTTCTCACCCTGAACTCTCAGAGCACTTTAGCTGCACCACTCTGATTATGTTTTTGTCTTGTCTCCCCTGTTAATCTTTGAAGTCAGGAAGATATGTGTGGTAGGCAGAATAATGCTCCTCCCAGCGATGTCCACATGTAAATATGTTAGGTTACATGGCAAAGGGGAATTATGGTTGCAGGTAGATTTAAGGTTGCTAATCAGTTGAGCTTGAGATGGAGAGATTATCTTGGATCATCCAGGTAGGCTCACTGTGATCATAGCATCCTTATAAACAAAAGAGAGAGGCAGGACAGTCAGAGTCAGAGAAGGAGATGTGACACTGGAAGCAGAGGTTGGAGTGATGTGACTGTTGGCCTTTGAAGATGGAAGGGGCCACAAGCAGGGAATGAGGGCAGCCTCTACAGAAAGGTAAAGGCAAAAAAAAAAAAAAAAAATTCTTCGTAGAGCCTCCAGAAGGAACTCAGCCCTGACACACTTTGATTTGAACCCAGTGAGACCCATTTCAACTTCTGACGTTCAGAACTACAAGATAATAAATATGTGTCATTTTAAGCCACTAAATTTATGGTAATGTTTTATAGTAGCAATAGGAAACTGATAAAATATGTCTGATTCATCTTTATAGCCATAAGTTGCTAACAAAAGACTGCTTTCATCTGGTATTCAGATGACACACATAGTTGTTGTTGTTGGGTGCCATCGAGTCAATCTGGACTCATAGTGACCCCATGCAACAGAGTAGAACTGCCCCATAGCATTTACTTGACTGTAACCTTTACGAAACCAGATCACCATGTCTTTGTCCCATTGAGCAACTGGTGGGTTCAAACCATCAACCTTTAGGTCAACAGCTGGGTGCTTAACAATTTGTACCACCAGGGCTCCTTATCATCATATAGCAAAAACCCAAGCCCACTGCCATCAAGTCGATTCAGACTTATAGTAATCCTATAGGACAGAGTAGAACTGTATCATAGGGTTTCAAAGGCTGTAATCTTTAATCTTTACGGAAGTAAACTGCCACATCTTTCTCCCCTATCATTGCATAGAGGGTCATCAAATACCAGAACTTATGTGTGACCAAGTTTCTCTGACACGCAAAAATCTCTGGCTAAACAGTTTTGTTCACAACATTCCAAATAACCCAATGTCCATCAGTACTAGAATGCATAAATAAACCATGACATATTCATACAATGGAATAAGACACAGCAATAAAAAAGAATGAGTCATACTACATGCACAAATACAAATGAATTTCACTGACCTAAGGTGAGGAAGGAGGCCAGGCACAAAAGGGCATATACTGTGTGGTTCCATTCATGATGAAACTGAAGAACAGGCAAAACAACTTATGGTGATAGAAGTCAGAGTTGTGGTTGTGGTATTAACTGGGAAGAGGCATGAGGGAGGCAAGGAAGTCTTCTGAGGTTTTGGAAATAATCTAAATCTTGATCTAGCTGGAATCTGCATGGGGTGGGTGTTTGTGTGTGTGCGTGTATAAATTCATCAAGTTGTACACAAGATTTGTGCTCTTTACTATTTATATGTTATATCTCAATAAGACATTTTTTGATCTTGGTTGTTTTCCTATCAGGACATGGTCTGAACTAATTCTCCAAAATGTTCTGCCTTCTTTGGGAAACTTTAAAATGACAGCTGATGGAGTGTAACCCATTAGCAACACACAGCTGCTCCTTTAGACTATGGCAGAGTCTTAGAAATGTGCTTGTGACAAAAGGGGTTTCTTGAGGACTAGAGAATGGATACCAAATCATTAATTTCTAGATTACTTGCTATATTCTTACAATAAAAATAGATTGCCTGGAAAAAATCGCTGAGAAACCAAGTAGAAAGCTTTGATTGCTGCAGTATTTGAAAACTATGTCCTTGATTGTTGCTTGAAAATGTGAGTTGTTGCTAAGGCACTTCAGATACCAGGAAACAGGCTTGAAAAGAATGATAATAGTGAAATAGATTTTTTTTTCTTTAAACAGGAATATAAGTTCAAGCATGCGTCATGCTGATGCAGACTCAGACGTGATATTGGGAAGACTTGAAGTGATAGAACTTGGCTTCAATTTGTTCACTGACTGTTCCTCTCAGCAAAGTATCTGAAGATATGGAAACAATCGCTATAGTAATGATGCTTGAAGAAATTACATTTAGAAGAAAATAATTTAGTTGGGGGCCTAGTTGGCTACAGATACCAATCATTGGTCCCTGCCAATGGAGCAGGGACGTGATGAGTCCCTGGCTGCAAGAGCTGGTTTGGAGAACGGTGGGATGAGGGAGTAACACTGGACAGGGTGGTCATACCTTAGAAGGTGAGGATATTATTCAAAAATATATTTATAAATGGGCCCTCTAAAACAGGAGGAAATACAGTAAGGATGGGGGTGTGAGATAGCACATTTGATTCAATGCATCTTGGGTCCTGAGACAAAATGGAAAATCAATAGCTAACTAACAGTAGAATAGAAAAAGAACTAAGATTTTGTAAGCAGAAAAACGTGCTTCAGCAATGTGTGTTATCGCAAAAGCTTTCAAGCATTAACGGAAATATGACAAAGAAAAATGTATGACATCCAAGAGCTAAAAGAAATCCTCTATGTCCATAATATTGCCAGTATCTAGTTTTACTACCAAGTATTTGGAAAGATACTTTTTAAAGAGAATAGGAATTCTCACCTAAAGCACAATAAAAGTAAAGAGAGAGAGAGAGATTAGGAATTCAACTTTTTTAAAGCACATACTATGTAATAGGCATGGAAGCCCTGATGGAGTGTGCAATAAATTGGACACCATTCAAATATTAAGAAAGTTCCTCCATTCCACTACCTTAAAAGAAATAATTATAGAATTTGAAATTAACCTTATTCAGGAAAAAAAAAATCATCAAAGAACTCAATATATGGAGTTTCTGGGTGGCACCAACAGTTAAGCTTGTGGCTACTAACTGAAAAGTTGGAGGTAAAACCATACCAAGAGGTGTCTTGGAAAACAGGTCTGGCAATCTGCTTCCAAAAGATGACAGCCTTGAAAACCCTGTGGAGCACAGTTCTACTTTGCAACACATGGGGTTGCTATGCGTGGGAATTGACTCAACAGCAATTGTTAATTTTTTGTTTTTTTTTTTTAACTTAATATATACCTTCAAGTATGTAATTTTCAGGGTTATTATAAAGGGATCTGATTAACTGCTAACAACCCCAATACAGATCAAAACAGAACAGAGTTTAGTCATCGTAAAAACATTCCACTTTGTTGTTTAATTTTGGATTGAACAAGCATCAAAAGTTATTAGAGCAACCATCCTCAAAGATCTTCATAAACAGGACCGACCCCCGACCCGCTCCTGACAGTTTAGATATTATATGCTTTCTGGCATCAAGGACTTCATGAGCCTAAGTGCCTCACATGTGAGAGCTGTTTTTCAAGGCGCTCACACAACCAACAGATGGCAGAGTTACTTATGCTGTTCTTCTGTAGTTAAATGTAAAGCTATATCCATCCAGCAGAACTTGATATATTAAAGCTGGGTTTGTATTTCCCTAGGAATCAGAACTTCTAACACACATAAGTACATACTCTCACTCTTCCCCATTTCAAAGTGCATTTCTGAGCCTCTTTCCCCAAAACCCCAAATCCACCAGGCGCTCCTTGGAAACTCTATGGGACAGTTCTACTCTGTCCTATAGGGTTACTATTAGTTGGAATCGACTCGACGGCACTGGGTTTGGGTTTTTTGTTTTTTGCTTTTTTGTTTTTTTGGTTTTCCCCAAAACCTACCAAGAGAAACGATGTCTCAGGATCTCCCCTTTGGCTAGTGCTGAGGGATGGTAGCACATTCAACTCAAGAAAGGGTAAGGTTCATGAATAAGGATATTAGAGAGAGTTCTGGGTTCTTTCTTCACAGAAATCTCATTAAAACAGGGTTATCATCAGCTGCTGTTGAGTAGGTTCTGACTAATGGAGGCGCCATGTGTTTCAAATAGAACTGTGCTCCATAGGGTTTTCAATGACTGATTTTTTGGAAGTAAATCACCAGGTCTTTCTTCCAAGGTACTCAAACCTCCAAATTTTTGGTTAGCAGCAGAGTGTGTTACTAGTTTTTACCACCCAGGGACTCCTAAAACAGGGTATCCCCACAGATAAATGAAGAGTTCAGAATCACCGTAAACTACCATCTGCCTTCTTGTTGCAGTGTAACCACTGTCCCTATTTCCCTAAGAGGTCTGGGGCCAGAGTAAACATCTCCTGACCTCTCTGATCCCTGCACCCAAATTGTGGTGCCAAACAGCTCTAGGCCACACTCTCCTGCCCTTGATCACTTCCCAGGTCTATGTGAGAGACCCAGTCACCTGCTTTTAATCTGTCCTGGGGGAAATTCAGCATATCACAGAGACTGGCTCACACATAAAAACAAGGAAACTAAGGTCCTAATCAAAGTACATATTATTTGTCTTCTACTTCCTGCAGGATCATGGGATCAAATACTGTTCACGTAGTTTCTTCAGTGTCAGGAATCTCGTAACCCTTTCACCACTGGTGAAAGGATAGCTAGCATTAGTTATTATTATGTTCCAGACACAATCCTAAATCCTTTACCTACATTTTTTCATTCAGGCAATTTTTATTGAGTACCTATGATTTGCCAAGCACTGTCCTGAGCATTGGGGATATAACAGAAAATAAACAAAAATACTTGCCTTCATAGAGCTTCCAGTACAGTGAGAGGAGAAAACTAATAAACGAAATAAGTGAATTATATAGACTATTAGAAAGTTATATGGCCCATAGAAAAAAATAATGCAAGTAAGAGGGATGGGGACCTCCAGCACAGAAAGAGAGTTGATAGCTATCTCAAGTAGAATGGTCAGAGAACTCTGTGGAAAGGCGGCATTTGAGCAGAGGAAAGAGTCGATGCAAAAGTCCTGAGGCAGGAGATTGCCTGTCACGTTCAAGGAGAGCAAGGGTGCCAGTGTAGCTGGAGTATACGAGAGGCAGAGTTGTAGAAGGTGACATGGAAGAGATAGTAGTGGGGTGCTGGGGGCAGATACATAAAAGCTTTTTTAGGTGATTGTAAGGAATTTGACCTTTACTCTGAGTGAAAAGAGAAGCCATAGAGTGTCTTGATGTAAGTTACATTTTAACAGAGTCGCTGTGGCTACCGTGTTGAAAAGAGGCTGTAGAGTTAAGGGTGTAAGCCTGGAGACCATTTAGGGAGCTATTACTACAATTCAGGTGAGATACTGTCTTAGATTGAGTTCCTTGGAAACAAATTCTGAGATGGGGAGTTGCATGCAGAAGGTTTATCAGGGAGTATGCTTGGGAGACACACCTGTAAGGACCTGAAGAAGGTAGAATATTGCCCTGCAAGATGGTGGCAACTGAGGCTTCAGCCAATGGTAAGGGGGATTCAGGAGCTGGGATGGCCTTTCAGAATTGTTCCAAATTGTATTAATTTCCTGTGACTGCTCTAGCAAATTACCACAAACTTAGTGGCTTAAGGCAACACAAGTTTATTATCCTAGAGTTGAGAATATCAGAAGTCCAAATGGGTCTCCTTGGGCTAAAAATCAAGATGCATTCCTTCTGGAGACTCTAAGGAAGAATCAGTTGCTTTGCCTTTCCAGCTTCTAGAGACCACCTGCATTCCAGCCATTGCATCACTCCAGCTTCTGTTTCCGTCATCATACCTCCTCCTCTGACTCTCATTCCTGCTTCCCTCTTTCAGTTACATGGAACTATGTGGTTACATTGGGTCGCACTGGGCCCACCTGGTTGATACAGGATAGTCTCCCCATCTCAAGGTCAGTTAATGAGCAACTTTAGTTCCCCCTTGCCAGGTAACCTAACATATTGACAGGTTCTGAGGATCAGGCCATTATTCTGTCTACCACAGGCAAGATGGCCAGGTCTTTGTATCCCTGCATCAGCCAGTCATTGGTAGGAGGCTGCCCCTTTGGAGGGTTGTAAGTTTTGAGTGAGACAGTTCTCTTCAGCCAAAGGCAATCCCCGTGAAGGATATACCTGTGTGCCCTCAACAACCTATATTCACAGCAGGATGAGAGCATCAGCCCTGAAGAGGTCATGTGGGGGGGAACAACGACCACAGTAGCCACTGCAGAGATGAACGCGGCCAGGACCAGCTGATAGCAGTGGACGTGGTACAAAGCAATTGAATTCTGGGTCTATTTGGAAGTTACAACCAACAGGATTTGGTAACAAGAGAAAGGAGTCAAGGATGCTCCATGATTTTAGAACTGAACAGTGGAATGTTACAGAAAAACAGCTGCCGTTAATTAGACGACGAACATTGAATCAGTATCGCCCTGTTTAATCTCCATAATTAAACTATGAGGTACGTACTTTTATTAGCTGCATAATACAGCTGAGGAAACTGAGGCCCAGAGATGCTAAGAAACTTGCCCAAGGTCATGTAGCTAACAAGTGCCAAAGCTAGAATTTACACCCAGACAGTTCCACTCAAAACGGTCCATGTTTTTTTCATTAAAAAAAGATATTGGACTGCAAGGCAGGAGGGAACAGGAAAACCAGTAATAGGGAACCCAGAGTTGAGAAGGGAGAGTGTTGACATGTCGTGGGGATGTTAACCAATGTCATAGAACAATGTGTGTACTAACTCTTTGATGAGAAACTAGTTTGTTCTGTAAACCTTCATCTAAAGTGCAATAAAAAAAAGATATTGGGAATCCTCTGAAATATTTGTTTAAGGGTCCCGGAATTACAGAATCTTGACCTCTTACGCTGGGCCTGGAATAGTATCTAGCACAAGAAGAATGCTCCAAGATGTTCGTGGATTAACTATGTAAAGATCTAGCTCCATATGTAAAATGCCTGTATGTATTTCCATTTGTTTAATATTAAGTCTTTGCCTGAAACTCTTCAGTGGCTCCCCCTTCTATATTAACAAATTCCACATTCTTTCATCCAAAACTCATGATGTGGCCCATGCCTCATCACTCAATCCCACTTCTGTGTTGTTCCACACACCAGCTCTTTTAACTCTTCTTAATCTTTTGAGACTCTCCAGAAATGTGTTAACTATATACCATTCACAATCAATGCCCATGGAAGCAGCAATCAAGAAATCAAATAATGTATTGCATTGGGCAAATCTGCTGCAAAAGGCCTCTTTAAAGTGTTTAGAAGCAAAGATGTCACTGTGAAACCTGAAGGGCGTATCTTAGTCATCTAGCGCTGCCATAACAGAAATACCACAAGTGGATGGCTTTAACAAAGAGAAATGTATTTTCTCACAGTCTAGTAGGTTGCAAGTCCAAATTCAGGGCGTTGGCTCCAGGGGAAGGCTTTCTATCTCCGTCGGCTCTGGAGGAAGGTCCTTGTCCTCAATCTTCCTCTGGTTGAGGAGCTTCTCAGGTACAGGGACCCTGGGTCCAAAGGACATGCTCTGCTCCCAGTGCTGGTTTCTTAGTGGTATGAGGTCCCCAACTCTCTGCTTGCTTCCCTTTCCTTTTATCTCTTGGGAGATGGAAAGTGGTGCAGGCCACATCCCAGGGAAAATCCCTTTACTTTGGATCAGGGATATGGTCTGAGCAAGAGTGTTACATCCCACCCTAATCCTTTTAACTACAGGCAGAGGTTATGATTTATAACACACAGGAAAATCACAAAATGGAGGATAACCACACATGGCCTAACCAAGTTGGCACATATTTTGGGGGGACACAATTCAATCCATTACAGTGTGCCTGACTCAAGCCATGGTATTTTCAATCGCCTCATATGCATGTGAAAGCTGGAAAATAAAAAAGGAAGATCAAAGAAGAATCAATGCATTTGAATTATGGTGTTGGCAAAGAATATTGAATGTACCGTGGCCTGCCAGAAGAACAAACAAATCTTTCTTGGAAGTAGTAGAGCCAGAACGCTCCTTAGAAGCAAGGATAGCAAGACTTCATCTCACTTGCTTTGGACATGTTATCAGGAGGGACCAGTCCCTGGAGAAGGACATCATAAGTGGTAAAGTAGAAGGTCAGTGAAAAAGAGGAAGATCCTTAACAAGATACACTGACAAGGGCTATAACAATAGACTTAAACATAGCAACAATTGTGAGGATGGCACAGGACCAGACAAAATTTTGGTCTGTTGTGCATGGTATCTCTAGGAGTCGGAACTGACTTGATGGCACTTAACAACAGTAATGACATATTCCATCCTAGTCAGGTTGGTCTCACACCTTCCCTTCAACCCCTCAACTTGTTACCAGAATTGAATAAGGTTCTTGCCTCTCACTGGTCAAAGATGAGCAGGTAAGGCACAAAGAGTTTTCTACATGAGCAAAACTTTATTGAAGAGGCTTGCAAGTGGAGATAAGGAGGGCCTAAGCTATGCTTACTCCTGTCTCATAGAACAAAAGACTTGCCTGGGTTTTTAAAAGTTTTTGGGAGGGGAAAAGATTCATGTTTATTTATAGGCATAGGCAGGGATATGTTAACTATGGTGCACGTGCAGCAGCTTGCTAAGATGGCTCCTGTCCCGAAGGCCTCTGGAAATTTTAGCAGGACTTATTGTGGAGTGTCACGCCTGCACAGTCTCTTGCTCCCCAAGTTTGATTCCCCAGCTGCAGCTGCAGCCCCTCAATGCCCTGGTGAAAGGTCACACAGCAGTCACAGGTGGATGTTCTGCACCTGTCCCCGGGGCTGGTTTTATCCAGCTGCTTCCGAAAGACAACTTGAAAGAAGCTTGTGGGCTCTTTTCTGATAGCCTGCCCCGTTGTTCTGGGGAATGGCTTTGTTTCTGCACCCTGCCCCATTTCCTGTTACTTTGTTTGCAGATTTGAGGGCCCCTCTGTTTCCTGCCTTACTCCCCTTGAGAGACTTTAAACTCATAAATCTTTATGGGAATGTGGGTGGAGGTCTCTGCTTCTGTAACTCCTTCATGCTGGACTGGGGCGTTGTTCCTGCCTAACTGAGTAGAAGTCTCTTGCTACCCAATCTAAGTTAGTATGCACTATTGGGATCCCTTCTTGGGGAATTAGTTGGTAGCCTTGCATGACCAGGAGCTTGGATACTATTCCCCCAGTCAAGGCTCCAGACACTACAGTGGCTACTCCCATGGCTAGGAGTGCCACTGGTACCTGCCTTTTCTGGTGCAAGATTCCACTGGTGCCCTGGGTAGGACTGGACATAACCCAGGGTACAAGGCAAGATAGAGCAAGAAGAGTGTGGGCTTGGTTCCATGCACAAATGAGTCACAGTCCGGGGGCAGGGGGGGGCACATTATTACCATATTCTCTTAGGGCCTTCTGCACTTGTCCCAGACAGGTCTGTGTTAAAAGGGCCTTGCATATAGCATTTTATACAGACTGAGTTTTAAATCTCCCCTAGTGGCAGCCCTAATTCTCATGAGGGCTATGGGCAATAACTTAATCCAAGTTTCCTGAGTTTCTTACAGTTTTACCAATGGCCTTTGTAGAGTCTGATTCATCTTTTCTACTTTTTTCTGAGGACTGAGAATGCCAGGCTGTATGTAACTTGTAATTTATGCCTAAGGCTGTGGAGGGAGCCTCAGTTGTTTTGCTATGAATGCTGGGCCACTGTCATATTGTAAAGACCTTGGTAGTCCAAATCAGGGAATTTTATATATATATATATATATATTTTAATAGGAATTTTCCCACTTTCAAAGCCTTTTCTGTTCTGGTAGGAAAGGCTTCTACCCATCCAGTGAAGGTATCTACAAACACTAACAGGCATTTTAGTCCTTGTTTGGATGGAATAACAGTGAAATCTATTTGCCAATCCTCCCCTGGGTATGTACCCTGATGTTGGACAGGTCTAGCCAGAGGTGGGGGTATAGGGTAACTTTGTGGGTAGTTCTTCAGACATATTTCACAACTACTGGTAATTTGTTTAACTACTTTGTGTAGCCCTTTTCCTTTTATACATTTAGACAATAGTCCTAGGAGGGCGTCCCTGCCATAGTGTGTGGCATCATGAAAGGCTTTTACTATTTTCCATAATAAATACTCAGGCACATATAATACTCCCTCATCATTCTTCTTGCATCTTGTGTCATTGTAAGAAAAACTCTTTCCTTTCTCTTCCCCTTCTTAAGGAATGAGGGCCATTAAGTGTGATGTTTCTGCTATCCTTGCAGCAGCTTTAGCAGCCAAATCGGTCTTGTGATTCCCCATTGCTTCTAGGGAGTTGTCTTTATGCTTAGCACGTGTATGAAGAATGAGGTAAGAGAAATTGGCATTCAGGATGTCAAACCTATAGGTGCCATCCAGTTTTTTTACTGGGAGTATTGAAGTATTAGAGGGTGATTGACAAGGTCCAATTAACCCATGCAATAGGTAATGTTCTAACAAAGGCTTGATGTCAATTTGAGCCTCTGGCTTCAGCGGGTATTGTTTCCTCCAGGGGTAAGGCCCTACCGGTTTTAGTTTAATGAGTACTGGTTCTATAGCTTTTGTCTTCTTTTGTGTGGTTGTATCCCATACTGTTGAGGTCACCTGACTTAGAATGTCTGGTGGTATCTGGTCTTTAGGTTGGGGTGCATTAGTTAATAACATAAGCAATTCTAGGTTTTCACTTTTGACTCCTAATAAATCTCTCTCTAAATATATTTTTGCCCCAAGCTTACTCATTAGATCCCATCCCAATAAAGCAACTGGGCATTCTGGGACATAGAGGAAAGAGTGTGTTAGGGAGTGTGGTGCTATCAGACACAAGAGCGGACGAGTGAATTTCCTAATTCTGGGCTTCCCATCTAGGCCAGTAATTGCACAGCCCCATCCAGAAAGAGCGGTTATCAAGTAATTCAAAGTAGAGAAGGTGGCTCCCATGTCCATAATAAATTCAACCTCCTTACCTTCCAAGTCGAGTGTAACCCTGGGCTTTCCCATGGAGATACTGATGGTACAGTTGGGAGCTAGGCCAGCTACAGGGCCCTGTTAGTGTTCAGTCTCTTCAAGACCTTCTTCTGAGAATGTCATCATTCTCTGAGCGTGAATTGTCAGTCCAGACCTTCAAGGGGGTCAACCGGGCATCCTGTTTGAGAGCGCTCGGGGCATTCCGCCTTCCAATGGCCTCGCTTTCGACAATGCCCACACTGGTCAGGGTCTATATTCACCAGCCACTGGGCTGGCCCAAATCCAGGCTTTTGGGGTCCTCTGGGGTTACCTCGAGGTGGGTGGCCTTGGAGAGCAATTGCCAACAAATGGGCTTTTCTGTTCATTTTTTCTTTGGATTCCTTCTTCACTCTCTCCTCGGCAGCCACATCCCTATTATTGAATACTTTAAAAGCCTCCTCCACCAGTTGGAGAGTGAAGTCTGGGGGCCCGCTTCCAATTTTTGTAACTTCCATCTTATGTCAGATGCGGACTGGGAGAAAAAATGCATAGCTAGCAAAGTCTTTCCTTCCAGGCTCTCAGGGTCTGTGTTAGTATGTTTCCTAAAAGCTTCAGTCAGCCTGGTGAGGAAGACCGCTGTGTTCTCTTCTAACCCCTGAGCAACTTCTTAGACTTTGTCATAGTTAACAGGCTTAGTGATGCACTTTTGAATCCCCTCTAACACACAAGTAACTAGATGTTTGGCTTTTTCTGATCCCACATCTGTATTGTAATCCCAGTTTGGCTCTGCGTTGGGGACTGCTTCTCCTCCCAGTCTGCAAATAACATGTGTTGGTTGTGGATGGTGAGCATTATCTGCCTGTTCTCTAGCCTTAGCCATGATCCTAGTCTTCTCATCCGTACTACAACAGTGAGTTAAAATGACCATCACATCTTTCCAGGCCAAATTATAATTCAAGCTGAGTTTCCGGAACTCATCCTTAAACCTGTCACGGTCTTCTGACACACTTTTTAACTTTCCTTTGCACTGGCTTAAGTCTGAGACTGAAAATGGCACATGAACCCGGGTTGTGCCTCTAGTCACATGTGTGTAGTGACTGATAAATTTCTTAAAGATTTCTCTAATTCAACTATACCATAAACAGGAATTTAAGTTACCAACCATACCCTGAGCGTTGCACTAATGGGCTTTCTTCTGACTCTCGCTTTACAGTGGGTAACAAATTTAACATTACTTTTCTAGCATTTACTATGAATATCTAATATAATCTTAAAGTTCCCAAAGTGTGCTGTCCACGCATTTATCAGGAACCTAAACAAGAAATTGTCCACGTAAATTTACTATCAGTTGGATAGGTGGATATATCACATAAAAACATATCTAGAAGGAACACACAAAGTTGTCTAGAGAAGACAGAAAATATAATTTAGGAGAAAAGAGGAATATGGTTTCTTATCTCCAAAAAGTAGGATCTTAAAGCATTTATTTTCAGAAAGAAATATCTTAAAACATCAGCAATATTCCCACATAAAACCCATAGTACCCTTTACTTTACTCATTCTTATGTAGTTAACTTCTGTTCTATGTGATGCTGGATCAACTGCGGTCTGTGAACCCATCAGCATCTGTGTTAAGAGTTCTGGAAAACTTGATTGAGTCTAGTCACAGCCCCTTTCATAAGTCCAATGTAGTCCATCTTTTTGAGATATTCTGGTCAAGTGTTTTCAGAAAATCAGCAGAGTAAAAACTTGTCTGTAGATGACAAAACTTAATATGGCCATGATTAGTTTATACACACAATGGTGAAAGACCTGATAGAAATCAATTACAAGCACAATTCAAAGGCCAAATAAAATCAGTTAAAAAAAAAAAAACTTTAAATAAAAGTATTTCTAATAATAACCATTAACCATATTTCAGATGTAACACATAATAGTCCTGAGGCACAACACCACACAGACAGTATATACCAAGAACATACCCAGATTATTGAGTCTCTAAATACCTGAATAGTAATAAAAATAACTTCATAGGTAATAAAAGTAATAATAATAGTAATAAAAATAACTTCCTGTGAATTCTTTAATTAATCCATTGGCTTTGATGTTGCTAGGTTCAAAAAAATTAAATTTTAACCAAGTTAGCAAGAAAAAAATCATTTGCTGTCTAATTTTAGGCAAAAACACAAGAGGAAATACTAACATATAAATTTTAACCCAAAGAGAAAGAATCAGGCACTTCTCACAATTTTAACGACGTTATGTGTAACTTATAACATGTTAAATAAACCTTTTTAGCACTTTTTCTTTGTAAAAATTTTGTGACTTCCCAACTTGTCAGGAGTTTATCATAAGTTACTATGAAAGAATACTTTAATTATTTAACCAAAGATCTTAAAATAAAAACCTTAGCTTTTTCTTTTTCACTAAAGCCATGTGGCTTGGTTTCCAACTCAGGAATCTTATTCTAATGATAGACAGAACCTTTGTCTTCGAATCAGATTACACAAAGAAGAGATTAACTCTTTAACTCAGTAATCAAAGACAATTTTGTTATTTTAACAGCGAGAAACCTAATCCTTTGTTTTATATGCTATAAAAGCTCTTAAAAATCGCATAAATTAAACCTTTAAACTTCAGACAGATAAAACTTTTGACCATATCAAATACATTTATTTTTGATAAACCTCTTAAACATTGTTGCATACCTTACAGTACATCCCCTTAAAATCGCAAAAACAAAGTCACTCATTAGCAGACCCAAATACACACATATATATTGTCTTCTTTTTGGCTTCTTGAAATTCTTACAATAGAGAAAACTTGTTCACAGTTTTTTTTTATGATTGGGATCCACCCAATTTCTGATAACTATAGTAAAACAGCAATTTCCCTTATCTTTGTCTTAAAAGGGTCTCCACCTAGTTGAAAAGAGTCTTTCAAAAGGTTCCCTGGAGCTGTACGACCCTGGAAACTAGGGCTAGGGGCTTAGATGGCCTGATCTTGCCCCACCCTACCTACCTTTTAAGTCAAGGTAGAAGACAAGATTAGCCCATTCTGATTCACTTACATAAGTTTCAATTGACAGAGGCATTTTGAAAGGCTACCTACCCAGTAAATACCAAAGCTCCTTAGCAATTGTGTAAATGAATCCATCAATTCTTAGCTAGGAAGACGAGGGGCTGGAGGGAGTCATCTCAATTCATTTACATATGTCCACCTAGACATTTTGAAAGGCAAAAGATAACTAATTTCTTTCTCTTTTGCTGTCCTGGACAAAATTATCTTTTTTCTTTAAACCATCTACAGCAAAAGATGACCAACTGCTCAGTAAACAGCCCAATCAATAAATTCTAAGAAGTCTCTGTAAGTATGTGCTAATTTAACCTGAATTTCTTTTTACCAATTAATTTCTATGCAACACACACAAATTACACATAAGACACAGAGGCAATTGAAATAATCTTGCAGTCTCAACCTCCCAGACAGCCCCGGTCGCATGTAAGACAAACAAACAGAAAACGCTTGGTCCAGACAAGTCAGAAGGGAAAGGGGGAATGAGGATGATCTTAGTGAGGTCTAACACATCACTAGGAATATCTGAATCTCCCCTTTGATCTTCCAGATACCACTTATCTCCAAAACCAGACAGAGAGGCTTCAATCTCTCAATCTAAACAGATACAGACATCTACATCCATCCTCCTGAAAGAGGGTGCACCATCTAGAGACAGACAATTTCCAGACACACAAAAACAATGGGTGAAACAAGTGACTGGGCAAAAGGCCAGCTAGAGAGGAAAGGAAAGAGAGTGAAAGGGATGGGCGGCAGTTCTCATCAAAGAGTGTGTTACCAGCTGACCAGAAACTTCCTTCTCCCTGGGGTCAAAAAGAAAGCATCCCTTGGTCCCTAGGCTCAGAAGACCCATCGCACTGGGGACCCTCGGTAGACCTTTAAGTAGTAATTCTGGTGTGTAGCCCTCTAGTCCCTGAGGTTAAAGAAGGCATCCCTTGGTCCCTAGAGCCAGAAAAACCCGTTGCACTGGGGACACTTAACCCTTCACTAGTGACTCCAGCCCCCACAGTATGAAACACCCATATGCGGAGGACTCCTGGATGTTCTGACCTGAGCAAGCGACTCTTATCCACCACTCGGATATCTATTGAGTCCTCATTATTGGGTTTCACTTTTCCAAGGAAAAACAGGCAAAATAGAAAGGAAAGTTTGCTCAGGAGGAAAATGAAACTAAGATCGGGCTGTGAGGCATAAGGGGGAGAAGTCCTCACCCAGCGGAGAAACGCGAGAAGAAATCAGCCTCAGCAGCTGCTTGGTTCATCCACCCGGGTCAGCTCCTCTCCACACTGCTTCAGATCCGAGAATGGGATACAAAGGATCTGCTGTCTACCTCCTGGCTGGCTCGCCAAATTGTTACCAGAATTGAATAAGGTTCTTGCCTCCCACTGGTCAAGAATGAGCAGGTAAGGCATGAAGAGTTTTCCAGACGAGCAAAGCTTTATTGAAGAGGCTTTCAAGCAGAGATGAGTTGGGCCTAAGCTACGCTTACCCCCATCTCACAGAAAAAAAACTTGCCTGGGTTTTTAAGTTTGGGGGCAGGAAAAGATTCATGTTTAGTCATAGGCAGGGATATGTTAACTACGGTGCGTGCACAGCAGCTTTTTAAGATGGCTCCTGTCCCGGAGGCTTCTAGGATTCATAGCAGGACTTGTTATGGGATGTCACTCCTGCACAGTCTCTTGCTTCCCGAGTTTGATTCCCCAGCTGTGGCTGCAGACCCTCACTGCATCTGGTGGAAGGTCACACAGGAGTCACAGGTGGGTGTTCTGCTCATGTCTCTGGGGCTGATTTTATCCAGCTGCTTCTGAAAGACAACTTTAAATAAGTTTGTGGGCTGTTTTCTGATATCCTGCCCCATTATTCTGAGGAATGGCTTTGTTTCTGCACCCTGGCCCATTTCCTGTTACTTTGTTTGCAGATTTGGGGGCCCCTCTGTTCCCTGTCTTAAACTCACTGTGCTAGTTCTGCTTCTCTGCCAGTGGGTAGAATGTGTCCCAAACTTGGTAAGGCTCCTCTATTCCTCCAACCTAACTGAAGATACCTGATCTACAGAGTTTCGTTGGAGACTCTCTGTTCCACAAAGCCTTCGGTACAAGTTAGAATTTTGTTCAATTGCTGATAACAGAGACTTCACTCTACTCACTTAAACAAGCAGGGGTTTATTTTTCTCACACATCAAGAAGTCCAGCAGTAGGCAGTCCAGGACTGCTATAGCTGCTTAATCCTTTGGTGACTTGTGGAACATACAGTACTACAACCACTTTGGCCTCTGGTGTTCTTTGTAAAGGGATAGTCTGATTTTAATGCATTTAGCCTCAAGGTGGAAGCCTTTTGAAATGCGTGAAACTCAAGAACCCTGAGTTAGAGTCTCATTATTGTAGAGAATAAGCATTGTATTGATTGCGTAGAATGAGCATTGTGTTGGGTGTGTGAATTTTGTAAACATTTGACAAGCTTGCCTTTATTTCTGTGAGATAAGCCTCCTCACTAGGTTTCCCAGTTACTAACTTCTGGTGACAATGTACTTATCCCAAGAATAAGTTTTTCCTAGTCTTCATTCGGAGCCCTAGTGGTGCAGTGGTTAAGAGCTTCAGCTCCTGACCAGAAGTTCAGGAGTTGAAATACACCATCTGCTCCTTGGTAATCCCATAAGGCATTTCTACTCTGTCCTATAGGGTTGCTATGAGTCAGAATCAACTCCACGGCAACGGGTTTGGTGTTTTTGGTTTTTTTTTAGCCTACATTCAGTCACAGTAGCCATTTTCTCCCTGATGCCATTGATTGTTTCCAGGTGTTACTGGCTCTCTGCTTTTCTAGTTTCTGAACAGTAAATAATGCCTTTGCAATAAGAAATAATGCATTGCAGTGGTAATATTCAAGAGGTTCAGACTCCTATAAGTTATTCTTACCCCACATTAAATCTTAGGGCCCAATCATTGCTTCCACATGTAGCAGGTGGAATGGACCAATGTAAGCGGGTTTGCAGTATTCCAGGGCAGCTGTTTCTGCTTCTTAGCTGTTAGTATAGCTTTTATTATAATGAAGAATACATAGTAATGATAATTTTTCTGAGATTCAAATTCCTTTAGTTCAACTTATTTGGGCTGTCATTACTGCTTTTGCAATAATATAGAATGCATTGTAGTGGTAATTTTCCTGAGGTAAAAAATCCCTTGGCTTTATTTGTCTGGGCTCCAAGTACTGCTTTTGCAGTAAGGAAGAATACACTGTACCATGTTTTGAAAAGTTTCATGAAAAATAATAAAAAGGCTAAGCAGAAGGAGACTAGAATAAAACGTAGGTGCAGTCGTTGCTAGGTGTTTTCATGTCTTATCTCATGCTTTGCAAATTTTCAAGAAGTAATATAAAAAAATATTTTTTAAACTATTTTTATCATTGACTCATATCAGTAGATTTTGCTACATCCAGAGTTGTCTGGGACATATGTGATCTCAAACAATGGCTATCAAAATCCATAAATCATAATAAAAATTCTGAATTGGCGCTTTAATCAGCATGCCTTCCATTAGTGAAAACACAAGGTAGTAAGAAAAAATTCAAAGGAGAAAATAATTGAGTCACCAAAGTTAAAGAAATCACGGAGGATCAGGCTCTTAACCTCCTTGTCTGCCATCCTCAGAATCTGATTTTAGTCTTTGTGGTTGTAACATGGCTGTTCTACTCCAGGTATTGTGTCTGGATCTCAACAATGAAGAAATGGCAAGGGCAAAGGGTCAAAGGTGCGTGCCAACTAAATTTGTGCCTCTGTGTGAAAAAAAGAATAGCTTTCCTGAAAGCCCCACCCAACAGACTTCCTCTTTCTTCTCATTGTCTAGAACTTGACTGCATGGTCACCTCTTACTGGGCACATTGCTGTCCTAACAAAACTGGCATTCTGCTAGAAAGTAAGAGGAAGAGACTGGGTATGAGATAGACAATCAGTGTCTGCCACATGTTCATAAACTATTCCACCCTGTGTGAAGTTTACTCTTACCTGAGCAACTATTTATTACTGGAATTCCTATAGTGCTAAAGGGTAGAACACATGCCTGTAACCCCATAGCACTTAACTGAGTGTTGAGCATGTGATAAATGTTCCATACCAGGCAGGTAGAGGCAATCCCCCATAATGGTTACTAGCCAGGCCCCAGATGGCCTGGGTTTGAATCCTGACTCTGCCATTTATTAGTTGATTTTAATGGAGCATTTAGAATAGTAAGCACTCTTCAAGTCTTTGTTCAATAAATAGGTGATTGCCACTTCTGGTTAAAATATTCTTCAAACCAGAAATTGGTACACACAGCTGGAAAATTTAGAGCATTTCCGTGGGGCTGAAGGGGCAAAGAGGAAACCCTGGTGGCGTAGTGGCTAAGAGCTTTAGCTGCTAACCAAAAGGTCAGCAGTTTGAATTCACCAGGTGTTCCTTGGGAACTGTATGGAGTAGTTCTACTCTGTCGTATTGGGTCACTATGAGTCAGAATCAACTTGACAGCAATGGGTTTTTTTGTTGTTGTTGTTGTTTTTTTAAGGGACAGGATAGTTGCACCCAGGACTGTTGAAGACAGTTGAAGATGCACGGTGATCACTATGGCTGACATCAATAAGGAGAATTCAGGATCTAAAGTCAGGCTACCTAGACTTGGCCACTAGCTTCCCCGCTTATTAACTGTGTGACCTCGGGCAAATCACTGAATCTATTTAAGGCTCTATTTTCTCTACTGTAAAATTGGGATTAAAATGCCTACTCAATATTGTACAGTGAAACCTGTGACAGCCAGAACTTGACAGGACTGCCTTGATTTTCTGGGTCTTGAAAGTTTTCCATCTTTGACAGGGTCCAGCCTTATCACTTTTATATTCCTCATTTTAGTAGAAAATGTTTGCATTTTCCTTCTCTGACTGGTTTCCACCTTACACAGGTTTGGCTTTCAAGGGTTTTACTGTAGCTATGTTATGAAGATTAAATGAGATTGTCTGTATACGATGTTTAGCATGACTCATGGTAAGTCAGAATAAATGTTAGTTTTGTTATGAATCAGGACCTATGAGTGAGAGGTCGGCTGGACCATTTGAACCCCCAAACTGAAGTGGGCAAAGCAGGAAGAATGGCTCAACTTGGGGTGCTCTGCAGTGGGAAACTTGTGCAGGAGTGCAGAAAGAGGCTTTGCCATAAATGTTAATTCTCACTGAAATCTATCTACTGTGAGACATGTTAAATCCAAGACTGGAAGTCAGAGCCCAAGGAAAATGCCTGTGAGTTGCAAAGTCATTCAGCCTCCCTGAGACACTCCCAGGCAGAGCCGGGAGTTAATGCCTACTCCTTTGAGTTCTGACAATGGATCCTTTCAAAAATGTGGCGAATAGACCTCTTCTGAGAAGCATCTAGAAACCCTGGTGGGGTAGTGGTTAAGAGCTATGGCTGCTAATCAAAAGGTCGGCAGTGCGAGTCTACCAGGCAGTCCTTGGAAACTCTATGGGCAGTTCTACTCTGTTCTATAGGGTCGCTATGAGTCAAAATCAACTCAGCGGCAGTGGGTTTGGGTTTTTTGAAAGAAGTATCTATTTTATCTATTCTTAAAATTGGCATACAGCATACATTTGCTTATCTCTGGAGTTCCTACTTACCATGACTAGAGGCTTATTAAGGCAGCCCTGCACCAGCCTTTACCATCACTATGCCAAGAAAATCACATGGACCTTGAATCTAGCACAACTTTCTTCAAGGAAAATAGGGCACTGTAAATGACTTTTATCAACTGTTTCCAAGCTTAAATAATCCCACTTGTGCTTCTCTATTTCCCAATTTGAGGCAGGAATTTAACTTATTATGTAGTTTGCCCTTTCAATTGGAATAACAGAGAAAACTCAGTCCAAAATTACAAGTATAGATTGTGAAGTTTTAAGGATCTTTTTAGGTAGAACACACACAATTAGCATGAACATATTTGTGATGATTAATGCTATGCGTCAACTTGGCTAGGTAGGCTATGATTCTCAGTGGTTTGGCAGACACTATGTAATCACCTCCCATTTTGTGATCTGATGTGAGCAGCCAATCAGTTGAAAGGGAAGTTTCCTTGAGGAAACAGGCCTGCCTCCAGTATATAAATGCATGTTCTGGGAAATTTGCTCTTTTTCAACTCTGCACTCTTCTTGCCTGACCACCAGTTCTTGGGATGTAAGCCTACAGAAGTTTCCAGTCTGCGGATTGACCTGCAGATTTTGGATTTGCCCACCCCTGCAACCCTGTGTGGAAACCCTGGTGGCGTAGTGGTTAAGAGCCGTAGCACTTAACCAAGAGGTCGGCAGTTCGAATTCGCCAGGGGCTTCTTGGAAACTCTACGGGGCAGTTCTACTCTGTTCTATAGGGTCACTATGAGTCGGAATCGACTCTACGGCAGTGGGTTTGGCAACCCTGTGAGCCAGCAGAGGCCTTAGCCTGCTGCCTGGCCTACAGATTTTGGGTTTATCAGCCCCTGCAATCATGTGAGCCAGCGAAGATCTTCAGCCTGTTGTCTGACCCATGGATTTAGGACTTGCAGCTCCCACAGTTGTGTGAGCCATTCCCTTGAAGTAAACCTATATAAACTAAAAACCACACCCATTGCCATCCATCAAGTCAATTCCTACTCATAGAGACCCTATAGGACAGAGTAGAACTGTCCCATTGGGTTTCCAAAAAGCAGCAGGTGGATTTGAATTTCTAGCCTTTTGGTTAGCAGCCATATCTCTTAACCACTGTACCACCAGGGCTCCTATATTTATCTGCTTCACTGGTTTTGCTCCTCTAGAGAACCCAGACTAAGATAATATTCTAATAAACTAAATAAGACAAAAGCTGTATTTTATAATAGTTGTGTATCATAACCATAGTAGTCCTTGGATATACAAGAAGCGATTGTTGATCTCCAGTACAGAGTGCATGTTGAGGAACATAAATTTTTTATGCTTTGCTTTAAAAATGCAAGCTATGAATTTAGCAAGTAAGACATTGAAAATTGTCAGAAAAAACAATTTCAAAATTTTAAATTCAGTAAATACATGTTTGAACTATTACAGAAGTTAAAAAAGTATTTACCAAGCATCTGCTACTATTTGTATAAGGTATTATGATAGCTCATTTACTACTAACTTCCCTATAGGGTCTATGTTATAACACACATACACATGTTCAGGAAAGTGAGATGTTACTATCTTAGCCAGCATCACCTAGTTAGTAAGTGGAACTTGAACACCAACTTTAAAGTTGTGGTTTGCTACATTTCAAAATGATTTTCTCTATCATAAAATCAAATTCGGGACAGTCTGAATTAGTGCACATTTCTGGTATTTCTACAAAATATCCTCCTTTTAAGTAATGGATGATATGCTGTTGCAAACAGAGAAATAGATGAGCTGGACAGGAGGCCAGAACCCTTCAATTCTATCCTTCACTTGTTGCCTAACTCTGGGTGAGGTTTCAGAGTGCCACATGTGTACTGAAGACAGTGTTGAGCCAAGCGAAACTTTAATAGCAACTGCCAATGCCGGTACAACCTACTGGCAGGCAAGGCTGAGTCAGGTAAAGAAGCGACCTAGAACCTAGAAATAAAACAAGTCACATGGTTATTTAGGCCCTCCTTTCTAGGCTCCCTGGGTGGTGCAAACAGTTAACTGAAAGGTTGGTGGTTCAAATCCACGCAGAGTTACCTTGGATAAAAGCCTGGCAATCTACTTCTGAAAAACCAGTCACTGAAATCCCTATGGAGCACAGTTCTACTCTGACACACATGGGACCACTCTGAGTCAGAATCTACTCAATGACCACTGAAGACTCTACGTACCATTGAGTCTCAACCCCCCTCATCCCAGAACTCAATAGTAAGGTGAGGCCAATCCAATGCAAAGCAAGAATGAGGACCCAAGAAAAGGAGAGAGAGTGAGTCTGTGTGTCAGCAGTGCCCAGGGCAGAGCTACTCTAGGCAACCAGCCCCAGTCCTCAGATTAACTCAGCATAGCCCTTCTGATTTACCCAGACAGATGGGAAAGTGTGAGAGTGAAGAAAAGAGAGAGAATGAAACCAAGTGGCCAGACCTTCTTCTTCCTCCTCCCTCCAGAAGAAAACCATCCCAAAAGGCATGAATAGTGTTGGTCCCCAAATAGGTTTATTTACTCTCCACCTCCAAGGCTCTCTACCTTAGAAAGCATGGACAAGAATATCCCTGAATGTGACCAGTCCACAGTAACATCCCGCCTCCTGGGATGAATCATAGAAGCGGATGAGGAATCATCATGAACTTTCTTAGTCTACAAGTCAATGTATTTTACTGATGTCAATATTTTAAAATTTAATATGGATATAAAGCATAAAATGATAAACAATGCGGTTTTTGTTAAGAGCCTTGGAAACTCCCCACCCCCCTCCAACACACTGGAAATCTACTACATTCTCTTCCAATTTTACCCTTATAAGCAGACACAATCCATGTTTCTGAATGAGTTTAAAATGGAAAACCTTCAAAGGGTGGCGTGTCAAGTTCCACCTACCTCATTTTTACAACAGGGAAAGATTATTTCCAGAGAAGGATTTTGAAGATGTGAATATTAAGTGAGAAGTGCTATTATACATATATGAAACAAAAGTCTCCCAGTGTTTAAGAACTGGTGCAGTAGACCAGAGCTTGTTTTAATTATGTAGAAGTGATTGGTTACAGTGAAATTCAAACTGGAAAATTGCCTCAGAGTCAAGAATTCATAAGATTTTAGAGTTGGCAGAGACCAAAGTGATCTTATCCAGTCGTACCCTACATTTTAATTAATCCAGTCAACAAAATTTACTGAACAATTGTTATGTGCCAGGAACAAAAGTACAAAAATCCCTTTTTAATATTAAAAAAAAGGTCACAATCCCACATGTGATAGTAATTCCACACTTTCAGATACTTCTAGATTTTAGGAAAAGAAAGTGTCTAAGAAATAGATTTAACAACAAACAGTAAGATTTAAAAGTAAATATTATATTTTAATCATTACAATAGCACATACATTTGAAAATCAGTAGTATGCACAGATGTGAGGCACACTATTCATCCCATTGACATAAATGCTTGATTCACAAATATATCATAAGATTGCTTGCAGTAACACCACAATTCCTTCTGAGCCTAAAGCCTTTAAGTTGGAAACCGCTGACCTAGTCCAATAAGATCATTTTACAGATAATGAAAACTAAGGTCTAGAGAAGTGATAAATAACTTACATATAGTCTTATAACTCATTAGTGGTAGAGCTAGAAGTCAAAGCTGGCTCTGCTCACTCCTAGCCCGTTGTCTCACTATGTCATGCAGACTCTGCTTATTTGCTGTAAGCTCACTTATGTAATGAGAATACTAACTGTCCCCCATGATTCATTCTCCCCTTCTTCTACCCCACAAGTTTGAGCTGGGCATATGGGCAACCGGATGGAGACTACCTTTCCAAGCCTCTCATGCAGTTAGGCATGGCCATGTGACTAGGGCCAATGGGATGCAAGTAGAATTGAGTTGTGCAATTTCGAGCTCACATCTTTATAAAGGTTAAAGGTAAAGGCTGTTAATTCTCCACATCCTATTTCCCTCCTTCTTTCCACTGGTGAACTAGCTTTGACTATGCAGTTGAAACACCCTAGGGACAAATACAACAAATAGAAGGAACCTGAGTCTCTGGATGCCCCCCAAAGAACAGGGCCACCATGTAGTGCCCCACTCTCTTCTGGACTGGCATCTGAAAGAGGGCTCTCTCTCTTTTTTGCAGAAATTCAGTCTAAACCTAACAAATATACTCACATAGAAGGTAATAGGGTGAAAGGGTGAGGAAAATAAATCATGCTTTTTAAAATAAGAAAGAATGGTATTTTGTTTGTATTTCTGAATAATTGTATTACATCTGATTTTGGGTGATCACAGAAGAAAATTAATCTTTCCCTGTGGTAGTCAGCTTCCTGGTGTTTATACCCTGTGTAGTCCCCTCCCATGATGTATCTGTGTAGGTGTGTGTGACCGACAAGCTCTGACAGACGTGATGATGTGTGACTCTGAGGCTAGGTCATAAATGCATGTGGCTTCTGTTTTGTCCTCCCCCTCTTCGATCCCTCACTCTGGGGGAGGCAGGTGCCATGTCAAGAGGACACTTAGGCAGGCCAGTAGAGAGGCTCTTGTAGTGAAGAACCTGAGGCCTCCTGCCAACAACCAGTGAGGACCTGAGGTGAGCACAAAGTAGATCCTCCAGCCTCAGTCAAACCTTCAGGTGACTGCAGCCCCAGAAGACAGCTTGTCTCATAAGACAGCCTGAGACAGACCATCTAGCTAAGTTGCTCCCAATTCCTGATCCACAGAAACTGTGAGATAATAGATGTCTGTTGTTTTAAGTCATTAAGTTTTGGTAATTTTGGTATGCAGCAGTAGACAACTGATATATCATTGAATGTGTTTGGTATTTTACTTTATACAGAGCTTGGGAGGTGTTATGGCATCTTAGAAATGTTGGCCTGCCTCCCCTGCTAACTAGGTTAATCCCATGGAAAAGTTTAGTAAATGCTCCCTAGTTTTCTACAGGCTAAGAGGCAATAATACATATAAACACATCTATTCTTAATGAGTTTTAGACGTGTGATTTTAGGGGGTGAAGGTAGGGGTAAAGGATCTCATCATGTATTACCTCAAGCCCTAGACAGTTGTCAAATAAGGCAAATTGGTATCAAGTTACACAACTGATTTAAATTTTAATTTTTCATGATATTTAGGTAAAATGAATTTGTAAATATATAAGCTCATTCTTTCATTAATTATTTAGGTAGCGTCTTAGTCATCTACTGCTTCTATAACAGAAATACACAAGTGGTTAGCTTTAACAAAGAGAAATTTATTCTCTCACAGTCTAGGAGGCTAGAAGTCTGAATTCAGGGTGCCAGCTCCAGGGAAGGCTTTCTCTCTCTGTTGGCTCTGGGGGAAGGTCTTTGTCATCAATCTTCCCCATATAGGAGATTCTCAGTGCAGGAACCTCAGGGCCAAGGTACGCACACTGCTCCTGGCATTGCTTTCTTTGTGGTAGGAGGTCCCCATGTCTCTCTGCTCACTTATCTCTTTTATCTCTCTAAAGAGATTGACTTAAAACACAGCCAAATCTTGTAGATTGAGCCCTGCCTCATTAACATAACTGCCACCAATTCCACCTTACTAATATCATAGAGGTAAGATTTACAACACATAGGAAAATCACAGCAGATGACAAAATAATGGGCAATCACATAATACGTGGACACACACTTTTGGGGGACACAACTCAGTCCACAATAGTGGACTCAATACACTGAGTACTAAAATGGTTCTGCTTATGGAAATACTGATAATAATAAAGTACTCTTCCTCTCCCTCAACCAGGTCAGAATGATGGATGCTCTGGAAACCTGCGCGATAGGGGGTATCACCCTCCACTATGTCGAATACCTAGAGAAAAACCTGAATCGTACAGATATTCTGTACTGTAGAGAGTAACTCCTGAATGCCCCCATGATCTCTTCTGCTGTCTGAGACCCAGCCTTTCCTGGCAAGGTCTCAGGAAAGGGACTGCCACATTGCTTTTTCAGGGGGGTGTGGTTGTACTTTTAGATGAGGACTCAAAGGGCACCTGAGCTGAATAAGTCCCTTCCTAAATAAACCCATTGCTATCAAATCGATTACAACTCATAGCGACCCTGTAGAACTGCCCTGTAGTTTCTAAGGAGTGGCTGGTGGATTAGAACTGTTGACCTTTTTGTTAGCAGCTAGGCTTTTAACCACAGTCCACCAGGGCTCCATTCCTAAATAAAAAAATAGTCACCCTAATTTCCAAACCCCAAATCAAGACATATTTTAATTACGAGCTGTTCTAAAAAATCCATGACCCAGAAGGACAATCATTAAAAAAAAAAAAAAAAAACCAGAGGCTAATATGGCTACCAGCATTCCCTATGATCATTCATTCATTCATTCCCCAGATCTCTCCGGAATGACTGCTATGTGCTGGGCACTACGGCACTATGAATAAGAAGGCACAGTCCTGCCTCTGGCTCTCACAGTCTAGCTTTCAGAACAGCTCTTCCCTCCCACCAGGACGCCCATTAGCTTCTCCCTGCTCTCCCACCCCAAGCTGAAAAGAATGGTAGGAACTCAAAATGTCCTTTATGCACAGTCACCACTTTTCTCTCAGTGGGCCTGGTGTGTTGTTATAATACTGAACAGGTTTCAGTGGAGCTTCCAGACTAAGATGGACTAGGAAGAAAAGTCTGACGATCTACTTATGAAAAATCAGCCAGTGAAAACCCTATGAATCATCGATAAGTTGTATACCTGTAAAAAGTTGAAATTGCAAAAGTTGTGTGATAGATATATTTACAACAATGACAAAAAAACAAAAGAATAGGTGTTGAGGCTTCTTATGTGCAGTCAAAAACCTCATGGGATTCAGTTCCTTGCTTTGTAGGTTTAGGGTCATGGTTTTATAGGACATCGCAGTTAATCAGCCTAATAATGTATATTGTTTAGTGCTTCTGTTCTATCTCCTAGTTCATTGCATAGTGCCTAGGGTGTTAAAAGCTTGCAAGTGACCATCAAAGGCACAAGAATTGGTCTCTATTCTCCTGGAGCAATAGAGAAAGAAGGAGAGCCAGGAGTAGTAGGATGATATGGAATGTGTAGCTAATTGCCTCCATGAACAACTGCTTCCTTTGTCATGAGACCAGAAGAACTGGATGGTACCTGGCTACCAATACTAAATATTTTGATCAAAGATTCTATAGAAGGATTCTGATCAAAAGGGGTAAAATGCAGGACAAAATTTCAAATTTTCATGGACACCAAACTTTCTGGAGCCATGGATGCTGGATGAACCCCTGAAACTATTGCCCTGAGATAATCTTTAAACCTTAAACCAAAAATAACCTGAAGTCTTCTTAAAATCAAACAATAATTGAGCTTAACTAGTAAAAAATGTCTGCCTTGAGCATTATGCTCTTTCAAGAACTATCTATATGGGATCAAATTAACAACAGCAACTCGAAAGATAAGATGGGGAGCTTAGGGGCAGTGAGTTCATGTTAATGCAGGAAGTACAACTGAGAAAAGGAGGCTGAGAATGGTTGCACTACTCGAAGAATGTAATCAATGTCAGTGAATTATACTTGTAGAAAGGGTTGAATTGGTGTATGTTTTGCTGTGTATATTCTCAACAACACAACAAAACAAACAAACAGCCCTATGGATCACAACAGTCTGATCTCGTTGTATATGGGCTCAGCACGAGCGGGGGCCTAACTTGCCAGTAGCTAACAACAAAAACAACGTAGGGAGCTGTTGCATTGACCTCCTTGAATATGAATATAAGTGTTAGGAGACGTGAAAATGAGCCATGAGCTGCACCATCCATCACACTGGATAGGCTCAGGCTGCTGTGATGGTATCACAGAAGCTGATCAACAGTGTACAGTTCGTGGAACACTGTTTGGTGAGGATAGTGCAGCTGAAGAGAATTGAGGCCAGTGTCACATATGGACAGAGTAAATGACACAGTGTAATTGGAGGAAGTAAGTGTCATGGATTGAATTAGGTACCCCAAAATTGTGTGTATCAATTTGGCCAGGCCATGATTTTCAGTGTTGTGTGGTTGTCCTCCATTTTGTGATTGTAATTTTATGTTAAAAAGGATTAGGGTAGGATTGTAACACATCCCTGACCCAACGTAAAGGGGGTTTCCCTGAAGTGTGGCCTGCACCACCTTTTACTTCTCAAGAGATAAAAAGGAAAGGGAAGCAAGCAGAGAAGGGGGACCTCATACCACCAAGAAAGCAGCACCAGGAGCAGAGCGCATCCTTTGGACCTGAGGTCCCTGCACCTGAAAACCTTCTCAACCAGGGGAAGAATGAGGAGAAGGACCTTCCTCCAGAGCTGACAGAGACAGAAAGCCTTCCCCTGGAGCCGATGCCCTGAATTTGGACATGTGACTTACTAGACTGTGAGGAAATAAATTTCTCTCTGTTAAAGCCATCCGCTTGTGGTATTTCTGTTATAGCAGCACTAGATGACTAAGACAGTAAGTGAAGACAAAGCCCAAAATATCTCCCCATGGGCCTTGTTGGCTTCATGCCTGACATCTTACATACCTCACTCTACCAGCCAGTCCCATAGATATTTAATGGGTGTGAACCAGGGGTAAATACAATTAAGTCGGTGCTTACCTTGCCCAATGCAAGCTGGTGCATATCGTGCTTACTGGTTAATCTGCCCCTGTACAATCCTTGGTGGGGCAGCGGTTAAAGCATTTGACTGCTAACCAGAAGGTCGGTGGTTTGAACCCACTGGTCACTCTAGGGGAGAAAGACGTGGCAGTCCACTTCCATAGAGATTTACAGCCCTAGAAACCCTATGGAGTTACTATGAGCCAGAATCCAGAATCGACTCAATGGCAGTGGGCGTGGCTTGGTTTTACAGCCCTGGAGAATTTTAGAAGTTAAAGATTTGCCCCAAATCACCCAGCTAATAAGTGATCCAGCTGGAATTTGATGATAGATTTTCTAACTTTGGTCTCTGTCTGCAGAAAAGGCAGGCTCTTTTATGAATGTTATATTTTATTTCATGGACATAAGAGTTTGGTGGACCTTGACTTGTTGTAAAAT
Source organism: Loxodonta africana (assembly GCF_030014295.1). Classification (NCBI taxonomy): domain Eukaryota; kingdom Metazoa; phylum Chordata; class Mammalia; order Proboscidea; family Elephantidae; genus Loxodonta; species Loxodonta africana. The sequence goes on along the minus strand of NC_087344.1, from coordinate 148,258,388 downwards.
GTTAGATTTCCTAGTTATATGAGCAAGGGAGTTTGAAAAGCAGAAAGAAGGCCCTTTCAGAGATGATCTGTCCCCCTCCTCCTGGGTCCATCTCATGGGATATTGCAAAGCGAGAAGCACCACAGAAAGCAGGGAGGCCCATTTCAGTTGGTTTATATGGGCCAATGTGCAAAGAAGGCCTGATCTCGTTTGTGGAGGGGGAGCATTCAGGAAGAGCTTGGCCATTGCCCTTCAGCTTCCTCAGCCCCTGAAGTGTCAGCTTTACAGCTGCGTGGGTAAGCAACACCATTGTCGGGTCACTCTGATTCGGAGATGAATGCACATTATGCTAAATATAATGCTGGCAGGCGTCTTAATTTTTAAAAGGAGAGAAACGTGGGAGGAATGAGCCAGCTCATGTCCCATCACTGCCAGCCTCTCGGCAGGCACCTGTTTCCCCACGTGAGGCTCCTGTTCTCCTCCTGGGACTCCGGTAGTCAGGGAGACTGGGCTGGGAAACAAGTGCCGGAGACTCAGAACCTCCTTTATTGGTATTGTTTTGCAACCTGAGCTCTCCCTTTCAGTCACACAGCTTGAAAACAGAAGTTGTTTTCCAAAATCCAGAGGAAATAGCTTTGATGCAAAGTTGCCTCAGTTGCTCTCCAAAGTACCTCTCCCTTCAGGCCCCTGAATACTTTTGACAAAAGAGAACAGCTAGCATCCCTTGGGGTGTTTTTCTTCTTTGTTTATGCAAACCTTCTTTACCCAAGACGGAAGGGATAGTTGGGGAAATCAAAGAGAACAAGTCTGTTTACATCACCATTGCTAAGCCCCAGGAGAATTCACCAGTGCCCACAGCTCGTGGCTCTGACAGTGGTCTTTCACTGGGCTTCTGGGATTGTTTTTATCTTTATTTTTTAAAGGACACAGCATGGTTAGCAGAGTTTGGGTCAAGGACCCAGTGACAAGGAGTGTCTGTCTCACCACGAGTCCCAATGTTTTGCCTCTAACTGAGCAGAATTTTCTGCCCTATGCTGGATAAGCTAGTGCCCCTCTAAGCAGGATGGTCCAGAGGGGCAGAGAATTCAAAGTCCAGAGATCTGGAGCTTTGTGTATGTGTGTGTGTGTGTGTGTGTGTGTGTGTGTGTGTGTATTTAAGGTGAGAGTTTACTCAGCAAATGAGGTTTCCGTTTAACAATTTCTACACAAATTATTCAGTGATGTTGGTTATATTTTTTACAATGTGCCATTAGTTTTATTCATTCCATTCTGGTTGTACCATTTCCAGTACTCTAGTTTCCCTGCCCCCTTAACTTCTCACCTTCACTTTAGAGTAATTTTTGACTATTTGGTCTCCTACAGTTTTTGTTTTTGTTTTTAATAAGCTCATTACTCATGGGTGATATTCATTTCATGATCCAATCTGTTATTTAGCTAACAGGTGACCTCAAGGGATAATTTCAGTTCAACTTTTGAAATGTATCTCAGGGCAACAGTCTTGAGGAGTCCTTCCATCTCAACCAGTCCAGTAAGTCTGGATGGTCCAGAACTTTTTAAATAATCATGCTGCCTCTGTAGCTCTGGCCTCCTAGAATAAAGCAAGATACTGAGTTTCTGAGTTGACTATTCAAGTAGATTGCCAGAAAAGCCTCTACACCAAGCATGGGCCTTTGACTGCTGTTCTCACATAGTCTGACATCTTCTAGTGGCTTTTCTGTTAACACATTCCCAAAATTAAAGATGTGTGCTATGCAACAGGTCTAAAAAGGGTCTGAGAATAGAGTGTTTGTTGATTTATGAAAAATCTTTCAGCTCTTCTCTACTGTTTAAATGCTATGATGAAATTGACCAGAGTACAACAGTAAAAATCAGTGGAGTAGACTCCAACGCATGGCAGCCCCACGTGTGTCAGAATAGGGTTTTTGGTGGCTGAGTTTTTGGAAGTACATCACCAGGCCTTTCCTCCAAGGTACCGCTGGGTGAACTTGAAACTCAGACCTATTTTGAGCTCTTACTACATGCCAGGCATTATGTTAAGCCCTTTCATAAATTTCTTATTTAATCCCCACAACAATATTGATCCCTCTGCTTCATAGATAAAGAAAATGAGACTTAGATTTGCCTAGAGTTACAGGAGCTTCTAACTGGTTGGACTAGGATTAAACTTAGATATGTCTGTCTTTAAGGCCCTTAACTGCCACACATTGTTCACAAAGAAATGACTAAACAAAAGGTCCTTATTTTAGAGCTTGGCATTTTCTATAGCACTTTATAGTTTTCCGAGTATTTTGCAAACAACATTTTTTTTAAGGCTTATAGTAGCTCCTTGAATAAGGCAGAGCAAGTTATTTCCCATTTTACAGATGAGGAAACTAAGTTTCAAACAGGTTAGATGATTGGCCAAGGTCTTGGAAATGCTTAGTACTAGAATGCTGTGTGCTATAGAGTTGATTCCTTCTCATAGGGTCCCTATATGTTAGAGTAGAACTACCCCTTCGGGTCTCCTAGGCTGTAATCTTTATGGGAGCAGATCACCAGGTCTTTTCTCCCACTGAGTAGCTGGTGGGTTCCAACAACAGACTTTTCATTCAGCAGCTGAGAGCTTAGCCATTGTACCACCAGGGCCCTAATACTAGAATAAAAAATACTAGAATAGGGATCAGGATTAAGGTCTTGTGACCCCTTTCCCAGTGAGATATTGACTCCCCACACTGCCTCTCCATTAATATATTGAATTGTTTAAGCAAAGGATGACATGATGGAAGAGATCTGAGAGATCATGGGGTCTACATCTCCCATTTTACATTTGCAGAAACTGAGATCCAGGATTCTCGCCTTCCAAGAGGGAGGTCTAGGTTCAATTCCAGGCCAATGCACCTCATGCACAATCTCCGCCCCTCTGTCAGTGGAGGCTTGCACATTGCTACTATGCTGAACGAGTTTCAGCAGAGCTTTCAGACTAAGATTGACTAGGAAGAAAGGCCTTCCAAAAATCAGCGAATGAAAGAAAACCTTGTGGATTGTAAAGGTCCGATCCACAACTAATCATGGGGATGGCACAGGACCAGGCACTGTTCCGTTCTGTTTTGTATGGGGTCACCATGAGCCAGGGGCCGAATCCTCAGCAACTAACAAGAAGAAGATCCAGAGAAGAAAAGTTACTTAACCAAGGTCACCCATTGGCACCAGAAATCAGACTCCTTATATTTCTGGTTAACTGATATTTCCTCTCCGTCAAAAAGAATTAGATTTGTAAGTGAAATTAGAATAAATAAGAGAAATATTTGAAGGAAACAGTTTTCTATTACTTCGACAGCATGAAAGACGAAGCCTCAGGATAGAGTATCTTTGTGTCTTGTGTTCTGTCCTCAACCCCACAGTCTTTTCTAAACGATTTTGTTTCAAGACGAAAATTGTTAATTGGCCGTTGATACTATGGCTGTAAAATTACAACATAATATGCTCTTGGTGTCAATGTATAGCTTCCTATTAAAAATGTTCCTATTATGTACGATACATTAGTTTTCAAAGGATAGTTTCTTGTGAGATTAGAAACTTTGTATTTTGGAGACGGAATGAGTCATTAAAGCATGTAGCACTAGAGGGAGCTCCAGGAGAAGACTAGGCTGTGCAGACCCCCAGGAAGAATGAAGCGGCATATGGAGGACGAAAAGAAAGGAAATAAACAGTAAAAAGATACAGTAATTACCATGGGGCCAGTTGTCACAAGCCACACAATGGGTTATGAAAATCTGTGCGTGCCTGCGTGGATGCACGTGTGTATGATTGCTTTTAATTTTTATTATTGATTTAATAGAGCCTTGGTCCAGAATAGGACTGGTTTTTCACATATTAGTTTGCTAGTGCTGCTACAACAGAAATACCACAACTGGGTGACTTTAATGAAGAGAAATTTATTTTCTCACCGTTTAGAAGTTTAGAAGTCTGAATTCGGGGTTTTTAACAAAAATTAAAAGCAATCATACACCGACTCTAGGGGAAAGCTTTCTCTCTCTGCTCTAGGGAGAGGTCCTTATCTCTTTGCAGCTGCCATCCCTGTGTTCCTTGGTGATCTTCATATGACCTGGCATTTATCTTCTCCCTTCTGTGCCTAATCTGCTGTTTTATATCTTAAAAGTGATTAGTTTAAGACACTCCTTATATGGATATGGTCTCATTAACATACCATGAAAACCCTGTTCTCAAGTGGGATTGCATCCGCAGATATAAACTCATTGCTTTCAGAGTCATAGCAACCCTATAGGACAGTGTAGAACTCCCCCATATGGTTTCCAATGAGCAGCTGGTGAATTCGAACTGCCGACCTTCTGGTTAGCAGCCAAGCTCTTAACCACTGCACCATCAGGGCTCTAAAGAGATGTAGGGGTTAGGATTCCAACTCATATTTTGGGGGAACATAATTCAATCCATAACACATATGTATCATTTAATCTTCACAAGTCTGAAAAGTAGATATTATTATACTCACTTAGAGATTAAGAAATCGAGATTCAGTAAAACGAAGCCGTGTTCCCAAAGTCATAAAAGCAAAAATATTTTACTATTACCCATCCTTCCAATTGCATTTTCATTGCAGTAGGGCTTCTTCTGTTGAAGAGCATTTAATAGTCCCTGAGTGGTACAAATGGTAAAGTCTTTGACTACTAGCCCTGTAGGTTGTCAGTTTGAACCCACCCAGAGGAGCCTTGGGAGACAGGCCTGTGATCTGCTTCCAAAGGGTCACCATGAGTTGGAATCAACTCCACAGCAAACAACATTGTCTAACCGTCTTTCATTTGCAGATTTTCTTTAGCAAAACCTTGTATTATTCCACAACTTTGCCTTTCCACTTCAACCAGTTCAGTATTTTTGCTATCCCATGCACACATCTTTCTGGATTCCCTTAGGGACTTTGTTCCAACCAAACCTACTAGAAACATCCTCGCTTTTCTTCTTTTACCTCTGTGGCAACCATTCCCTCACCCCCCAGGTCTCTGTTGCCATTTCCTCTGGGTCTTAGACCCTTCACTCTCATTTCGTCACTAGGGACTTGTTGAGCCATAGGAGGTGCTCGATAAATCCTGGCTAACAATGGTTCTCAAACCTTAATAGACACCAGAAGCAACCAGAGCGCTTGCTTGTCCAACTAACAGATGCCCAGCCCTCACCCCAGACATTATGATTCTGAGGTCTGGGATAAGATCCAGGCTTATTTAACGTGCATCTCCAGGTGAGTCTGTTGCTGATGTCTGTGAGCCTCCTTTCAACAAGATACCTCTTGGTGCATTCTTCTGAGTATATTTACGCTCATATTACATCATCTGATATAATTTGCCATTTGTTCCTCTCAGATATTTTCTCGAGTTGCCTCATTTCTACACTTTTTTTTTTCTTCTCATGACTGGTAGCTCTTAGAGGGCAGAGACCTCATTTTCTATCATCTCCTATTCCCCTGAAGGAGCCCAGGTAGTGCAGTGGTTAAGTACTGAGCTGCTAACTAAAAGGCCGGCAGTTCGAAAATGCAGGAGAAAGACGTGGCACTCTGCTTCTGTATACAGTCTTGGATGGCAAGGGGTTTGGTTTTTTTTTTTAGTTTTCCTATTCCTCCATTTCATACTCGTCAGTTCCTTATGAGGTTGGTAGTTTCCAAACACTTCCCTTTGCCTAAAATGTAAGTTAGCCCCCTCACCCCTTAACTGTGTAGCGCCTACTCCTCTTGATTTAGGAGATAAAATTGGAACCATTATTCCCTGTCCTTGGGCATAAAGAATGGACCCAGCTGGAGCTGGACTCCCGAAGACATATCAACTGAGCCTGGAGGTAGAAAGACAACAGCTGGGACAATCCTGGAAAACATCTTTTAGGAAACTTTTCACATAAACAACTCATTAACAGAGCACAACCAAAAAAACAAACCAAAGCCGTTGCCATCCAATTCATAGCAACCCTTTAGGACAGAGTAGAATTGCCCCATAGGGTCTCCAAGGAGTGGTGAGTAGATTCAAACTGCTGACCTTTTGGTTAGCACCCGAGTTCTTAACCACTGTGCCACCAGGGCTCCAACAAAACACAGAAGACCTACCTACATATTTTTCACTCGTATCTTTTTTTTGGTACTCAGTAAATGGTAAGATTTGTTGGACCAGTGAAGACCCTCCTGACTGTTGTTACTGAAACCTGTACCAATGATTATCAAGAAAGACAATTCGAAATGTAGAATCACGATGATTTGGCACTTTTTAGCCAATCTGTGAAAAGGTGAAGGTTTCGACGATTTTACCCATTTGTAATATGACTATATACTGATGATTCTGTAACATTCCTTGCACAAGGACAAACATGGCTCTGGCAGCATGCTTGTCCATTTCCCACTTTCGCCTCTTTGAACACATGCTGAATAAGACCTTTCTTTTTGCTTTACTGTAACTTTCTGGTGATTGTACCTTAGGACACTCTTCATCACCCAGTTTAGATGGCTCCAAGCGCTCCTATTGCCTGAGCTCAGCTGAGATGCTTCTGTGCCGTGTTCCCATTGCACGTCCACTTCTCCTGCCAGATCCTGGCACATGGCACACACATCTTTCTGAATTCCGTGGTGACTTTATTCCAGCCTCTCCTACTACTATATTCTTGCTATATCCCCTTTGTGAGAGCAAGAACTTTTCCTGTTCATTATTGAATCCCAGCACCAAGAACAGTCTGGCACGTAGAAGGCACTTGATGATTATTTGTAGAATAAACAAATGAATAAATCGAGAATGACTAAGAGGAGAGAAAATCAGAAGATTTAAAAAGATACTTTAGTTCACAGCAGGCATCTGAAGCGTGGAGACGATGGCCTTTGGGGTCAAAACAGGGAATCAAGGAGGTGGCCAAGGGGAACTGTGAGGCCCTAGTAACTTCTCCAACCTTACTGTCCCTGGGGACCTAGGTTGGTTCAACTCAATACACATTTACCGGGTGCCTTCAAAGTGACAAGCAGTGTGCTAGACACTGGGGAAGCAAAAATATTGAAGACACAGTCCCTGAACTTGAAGGTGTGATATTTAAAGTGAAACCATTTTGTGATATGTATGCTGGATTTTTTTTTTTTATGCTGGTGTGTTTAATAGGAAAGAGGAGATAACAGTATTCCACTCCCAGGAGAGTTCGAATGACTCTGAGTCTTATAACTGCCATCTAATGTAAGTCTTAAGAAACAATGATGCATAGCAGGAAAAAAAAAAAAAAAACTAGGCTTTGAAGTCCCACAGACCCACACTGAAATATTAGAGCTACCTCCTCTTACTAACTATGCTACCACTAGCCTCAGCTGTATGTATAAGGTAGGTCTAATAACAATAATCCTGGCATATATAACAAGGGCTGAAATTATTGAGCACCATGACAGACACTCTGCTAAGTACTTTGCATGCATTGTCTTGTTTAATCCTCTCAGCTATTTAATACAGGTGCCATTATTATTCCCATTTTACTACTGAGAAGATTGGCTCAGAGAGGTTAAGTAAGTTGTCTAAAGTGATTCAGCTAACAAATGGTACAGCTAGAATTTGAACCTAGGATGGGCTGATGAAAAAATGAGATATTGTATATAAAAGCCTGGCATGGTGTCTGGCAGATAATACCAAAAAAAGCAAACCAAACCTGTTGCCATCAAGTCAATTCTGACTCATAGCGACCCCCTATAGTACAGAGTAGAACCGTTCCTTTTGGTTAGCAGTCAAACTCTTAGCCGCTGCACCACCAGGGCTCCATAAACCAAACCTGTCCAGTCGATTCTGATTCATAGTGACCTTATAGTAATAAACCGTCAATAATTGGTTTCTACTATTCTTACTGTACTCAAGAAGTCTTGCCCACAAATTACTGTTGCTGCAGTTAGTTACTAAGAGGACAGTTCAGCAGATGGGTAGGGAGGCTGGGCTGGTGAGCCCACGGCAGAGACCAGAGGCAGGAAAGGAGCCCACCAGGCCACCAGTGCTGCTGAGACGCATGTTGTACTCTGCTTCCCTTCATTCAGGAGCATGATACCCAGAACCTCTGCTCCTATGGAACCATAGCGTCTTAGGGCTAGAAAGACCTTATGGGCACTCTGTTAAGTACCCAATCCGGTGCAGGCATCCCCCAACCACGTCTCTGCCAAGGGGCTGTTGCTGTTTTAATCTCTGCTTCAGCCTTACCCACTATCTGCATGCCATCTCTGCGTTTCTCTCTGGCAGGTGGGGCAGAAAATAAAGCCCAAGCCCCAGAAGCCATTGCTGTACGTCACTTTTAAGATCTTCTGAGGTAACCCCATATGGTCTGAGTGTGGCCTGCCCAGAAAGGAGATTAGTGAAGACATGACTTTGGAGTAGATGGCTAGTCGATTCCGACTCACAGCAACCCCACGTGTGTCAGAGCAGAACTATGCTCCATAGGATTTCGATTACTGATTTTTGGGGCAAGTAGATCACCAGGCCTTTCTCCTGAGGTGACAGAAGGTTGGTGGTTCCAATCCACCCAGAGACAGCTCTGTTTTCAAGAGGTCGCACCCATTAAAAACCCAATGCACAGTTCTGCTCTGACACACACGGGGCCACCACGAGTCAGGATCAATCTGGTGGCAATGGGTTTGATTTTGGGTTTTAACCTTGGCAGAGAATGAACCCTTCCCTCTTTCCTATAGAATGAGTGGCTCTTTCCCACCATCCTCTTCCCTTCTTGTTCCTCCAGGAGACAGTGAGATGCCGAAAAGGTTCATGTGCTTATGAATCTAAAATAATGGCACCGGCAAGAAAGCCTTGGGAACTGGTATGTGCCACAGTGACCTGAGGTTGTCAGATGAGCAGCTGGCTCAGCCCCCCGTCGTTCAGAAAGCCAGAGATGCACAAACATGCACACACTTAGTCCACAAAGAAGCACCTCCCCAGCTGGCATCTCAGCCCTCTTTAAAGCTCTCAGCCTACAGAGTGTTCATTGATGACTAATTTTCATCTCCAAGGCTCTCCTTGACTTTCCTCTCAGTGACATGAAAACCTGGGTGAGAGGTACCAGAAAATAATTTGCTGCGGCCTGAAGCCTCCCTTTTAGGTTAGCTTTCAGGACAGAGAATCATTCTTGAAGGACCAGGGAGTAAAAACCCACTTCCTGCTACAGTCACTCACTGGTTACCTGTTTGTTTTGTCTTCTCTTTCCTGTCAGCACACAGCAAGCAAGGCCTTGTCATTCCTTGATGTGTTAGGATGGCTGTCTTCTTCAAAGAGGCTGGTGCCTCACAATGGAACAGTCCTTCAAAGTTCCCAGTCTCAACTCTTTCTTGAAATGGTACCAGGTTCTCAACATCCTAAGCAGACAGGAGTCAAGAACATATATTGTTACTATCTGGTATCTAATAAAGGAGCCCTGGTGGCGGAGTGGTTAAAGCAATTGACTGCTAAACAAAAGGTCAGTGGTTTGAATACACCAGCAGCTCCATCGGAGAAAGAAGTGTCAGTTTGCTTCCACAGAGATTTACAGCCTTGGAAACCCTATGGGGTTGTCATGAGTCAGAATTGACTCAGTGGCAATGGATTGAGTATCTTACATATTAGTAGGTGCTTGATAAAAGCAAATTTGAATTGAATCTGAAGGTGAGTATGTGATGGTTAACTTTACGTGTTGATATGGCTGGGCTATGGTTCCCAGTGGTTTGACCAAATACTAGACTAGTTAATGTTCCATAATGTAATCTAATCTAATGGAGTCATCTTCTATAATGTAATACAATCAATTAATCAATCAGATGGAAAGGGAGTTTCCTTAGGTCTGTCTCTAGACTATAAATAGATCACTGGGCAGAACTCTCTCTCCACTTTGCACTTTTCCCGTCATTTGACTTGTGCATCTTGGGACACAAGCCTGCAGAAGTTTAGCTTGCTGCCTGATCTAAGGATTTTGGACTTGCCAGCCCCCTACAGTTCTGTGAGCCTGTAGGACTTTCCAGCCTATCACCTGACGCACGGATTTTGGGTTTGCCAGCCCCTGCTATTGTCTAAGCGAGTTCCTTGAAGTAAATTTCTCTCTTTCTCATGGACGGATAGACAGAGAGAAAGAAAGAGAGAGAGAGGTAGCTATCACTGAGTTCCAGTCTCTAGAGAATCCTGACGAAGACAGTCCATCTTTGAAAGCAGTGCTCTGCCTCCACGGCCTCTGTCTCCTAGGCCTCCAGCCTTCCACTTCTATGGGGTTTTGCTGCTCCTGCAGGGCTGTGGATTTTCAATTGTAACATCCCCTCTGACCTCATCCCCAGTTCTTCGTAACTACCAAGGCTTTCATTGCCTCTAAGATTTAAACTTAGGCTATTTTTAACTTGTCCTTTCTTTTTAAAAATTACACCAGAGGAGCTTAATGAGCCTCATTTAGCTTTTTGTAGCAAAAGAAAATTTGCAGACATTAGCCAGTAAGTGCTAATGGATGCCCTTGCTGGCTGGCACGCCTCTTAACACCAGCCTTTCCCCTTCTTAATACAATATTTTTGGGCAGCAGCCTCCGCACAGTATCACAAACATGCGACACCGGGGTTCATCGTGAATTTAAAAAAAGGTGGAGATTTAGGTGAGAGGTTGAGAAGAAAATCCTGAGGGTTCCAGAGGTAAGGGTATGGGGGGGAGGAAGAGAAGAGTTTCTGTATGACGCACTGGGAGGCCTGGCTGCCGAAAGCTGCCTTCAGCACCTCACGCTTACAGATTCTATAACTTTGCTTCTGACCATCCAGCAGTCTGATGGATGTGAACCAAGTGGAGAGAGTGAGAATTCAGATTTGTGTTCATTATCATGTAAAACAAAACAGAAATCCACACAACAACCAAGGAAACAAAAAAGAGGTCAAGTGTTAAGTGTTCTTGCTGAGGATAAGAAACCTTGACAAAAAACATCCCAGCCATCCCTCCACCCAAACTCAGGAGTCTCCTGGGGTCAAAATTGATTCCAGAGAAAGGCTCTCAGGAGATCCAAGTCACAAATTACAGCACCACCCCTAACACTGCCAAGGCAGTCGGGGCACGACCATTTGTTCTCTGGACTTTGAAGCTACACTGTCTTTGGAGGCTTTTCCAGGCAGGCAAGTCAAAGCCTTAGTCTTCTTGGTGCTCACATGCCATTGTTCCAAAGTCTGCTAATTACATTCCTGAGCAAGGTACTCGTGCTCTTGATTGGGGCTCAGCCCTCCTTTTACTTAATGAACTTGCAGTAAACACTCTCTGTCTCACAGTTTCTGCCTGCAGTCCGGGACCTGCACATGCAGTCTTTGTAACCGCCAGTGGTCTGCCTACAGTCTGGGACTAAGAGAAGGAGATACTTAGACTTCATCAGGGGGAAAACTGCCTCCTTGGATAAACAATCCACTATCTCTCAACTGTGTTAGAGTTATAAGGTACCACCCTTTAGAATTTTTCTTTGGAATCCATGTCATTTCAAGCACCCCACAATAATTCAGAAGATAAAGTGCTTGCTCACAGCAGTATAAACTGCTATTGGACTGTCTTGGCTAAAAGAAAAGGTTTTTAGAATGCCGAAAGATAAAGGATAAATGTTGAGAGAACAGGAAACATTTTAAAATTTATTACTGTAAAAAAGAAATTATTTGTGGTCAAAATTGAGTGTGAAGTCTTTATTCATGATGTATACAACTTCGATTAATTAATCAAAAGGGGACAGGATGAGAAGAGTCGTTCTCTGGAGTTGTCACTGAAGTCTAGTGCTCATAATGAAAAAGGCAATCTCGTGTTTAAATTCTTGATGAGAGATTAAAAAGTCAACCAACTTCCATCAAAAAAGCAACTTGGTGAGGTCTTTACGTGTTTGTTAGTGAGGCAAAAGAATACAAACAAGGCTTTTGCTTTACGCACAGTGTAAACAGAGATTTTGTAATCCTTATTCAAGGGCTCATTGAATTTAGATCTAGAAGAGACTTTATCTCTTGAGCCACGGCTACATGATAGAGTGGGGGAACCAAGCTCTGTGCCTGTGTTCATACTCTTCCTTCTGCATGTAGGACCTTCCCTGCCTTGTCCACTGGGTAAACTCCTATTCATCTTTACAGACCCAACAAAAAAATCATCTCTTCTATGCAGTATCCCCTGATACACCCAGGCCGAGTATAATCTTTATATTTGCACATCCGTCTTTCCCCACTAGGCTGTGAGCTCTTCTTTATTGATATTTGTGTCCCAGCATCTAGCACAATACCTGGCACACAATTAGTATCTAATACAGGTTATTATTATTTATAATATATATAAATAAAGACTTGCTGAATGCATGCATGCATGGCAATGGAAAGGAGGATAAATAATAAAAAGGATTGAGGTGAGGCATTATTTCAGAAATTAATAACCATTGGCTCATCACTATTCAAGGCAGTGGGAGAGACTGAAGACAGAAGATGGAGTCTAGGTCCTTGTTGAGAGAATCAAAAGACACACACATGAACTAGCAGAAGAAACACAACATGACATATGATTGCATCTTACAGTTCGTGGTTCAGAGTAGTGGGAGGCAAGTGTCAAAGCTTTGTACTTCGGGTTCCACTGCTTTCCAAGAGGAATGTCCCAAACCAATGTTTAAAAAGCAAATAGCTGCCAGAATGCCTTTTCTGGGTTGTTCCTGATCCCACACCTTGATCTACTTTTGCCTGTTCTCTGAAAGCCCTGCCTCTCTTATCTGCCCAGGCCCCACTCTTCTTCCTGCTTTTGCCTTTGGATTGCTTGCTCCTGACCCCCTTTTGGTACTTCCTACCATTCGACTTCTCACTTCTTTTCTAGCAGCCCTGGCTCAAACTGATACCCAGCATGTGCCTTCCCTGGCATGACCTTAAGCTTTGGCCCAGTGGCCTGGTGCTTACCCTTGTCCGTGGTACTAGAGAGTTTTCAGTGAAATCCAAGTAGTTACGTAAGACCCTTGAAGGAGAAGCTGCCTCAGCCTGCCACACCCTCTAAGCTTCACACAGAGAATATTCTGCTTCAACAACAAACCTCACCCACTTCCTACCTTGCTCTCACCATTCTTTTATCCCGTCCTGGACAAGGACCCTGTTTTCTATCTACAGTTTTACGCCTGTGTTGACTTTTGGTCTGATGCCCATCCAATTTCCCCAGCTTCTGATCCTAACTTGCCTCTGGGACCTTCTGAATCTCCCCTTGCTTCCTGGATGCAGTTGTTCCCTAGAGCACTCATGTAACAATTGTCTTGGGGTTTAACTAGGTCTCTGGTATCCATTGCCCTGTTATATTTCCACTGAGCACTTCCCCACCACCTATCCAGACACCATAAAAAATGAGAGGCTTCATGAGAAAGCCAGGTCTTAAAGACTGGGTCCAAACCGGAAGAGTGGTTGGGAAAGTCTATCAGGTGGTGAGAATAACAGAAAACAGGCATGAAGAAAACAGGTTCTTCATGAGATGGGGACCATTAGATCAATTTATGAGGCTTTTATACTGTGGCGGGATCCTTTTCCTTGGGCAGCCACTGCTGATTTTGCTACCCAACTTAAGGACTCCAGAGTACCCAAAAGAGCCACCATGGCAGTAGTGAGAGTTCAGGAAATAAGTTGCAGAATCCATCTGACTTTGGGTGAACTGCTAGTCACTTTGTTTATACATCTCTAAGAAAACAGTTTTTGATTCCAAAGTTTGCAATCCCATATGTAATCTTGAATGGCTTGTTATTTAAGGGAACGACTATGTTTGAAAGGAGCCCCAGTGGTGCATTGGTTAAGTGCTCGGCTGCTAACAGAAAAGTTGGCGGTTCGAACCCACCAGCTGTTCTGTGGAAGAAAAGACCTGGCAATATGCTCCCATAAATATTTATAGCCTAGGAAACCGTATGTGCACAGTTCTACTCTGTCTTATATGGCCACTACGAGTAGGAATTGACTCAAACTTACCCAAGAACTATATTTGATTAGTATACAAACTGGCTTTAAAGGTCAGATTGTATATCCCTATTGTATGTACAAACAAAATATCTACAAGTTTCTAGATTTCCTTTTGCCATAGCCTAGAGAACTTGGGTAAAGCTAGCTATCTAATTTGGGCACAGCTTTTGCCATCAAATTAATAAGAAAAATGGTCAGTCCAACTGAATTGGTTCTAATTCAGTGAGGATTAGAAAAGCTATGGACAGTACATACCTCAGTACTGAGCACTGGGCAAACAGCTGACTCTGGAGAATCATAGAAACGGGCTGTTTATGGAGGCTGTATCAGTCAACTTTCTCTGGGTTACCTGTGATTAACAAACAACTCTAAACTCTCAGTGGCCGACAATAGCAAAGGTTTCTTTCTCATGTTATATGTCATTTGAACAAGAAGTGGGACTGCTGCAGTAAGTCTGCATGGCCCTAGGATCATTTTCTTTATTCCAGGATCTAGGCCAGAGGAGCAGCCCTTATCCACCACATTGCCATTCTCAGCACTCAGGGAAAAGAGAGGTGGCAAGAATCCAGAGTGTCTCTTAAAGCTTTTCCTCAGAAAGTGTTACTTGTCAATTTCACTCACATTTCATTGGCCAAGCCCAAGGTCACTGGAGTGGAAAAGTATTATCCTCCAGGACAGGAAGATAACAAAGACTGGGACAATGTCACAGCCACCATGAAGACCCTGAACTTCAACTCAGGAGTTTATATCTGATGCATTAGAAAACCACCATAAGTTTCTGAGACAAGCAATAGGACCATGAAGCTGTATTACAAGACCATCTACTTTGTAGGCTTTGTGGTGTAGGTTGTGGGGGCAGAGGCTGCTGTATAAGAACCTCAGCTGTAGACAATAGCACTAATTCAAGTGTGAGTTGAGGAGGTTGGGATTGGGATGGTGGTAGAGGTAAAGGAGAGGAACATTTGGGATATTTATTTTAGACTAGGAAAATTAGACAGGACCATTCATCTGTTTAGATATGGGGGCTGGCGGGGAAGAAGTCAAAGATAATTCCATGGTTCTTCCTCACTAGAAGAGTTGATGGCTGAGAAAATTCTGAAGATTTCCAACACAGCAGGTGGGCTTTCAAGGATAATATGGTGAGGCATAATGAGCACTGGACTTGGCTTCAAAAATCTGGGCTCAGAGCGTATTAGCTGGGTGACCATAGGCAGGTCACTTAACTTCTTTGTGACTCAGGTTTTGCATTTGTAAAAAGTAGAGATAGTGATACATACCTCATAGGATTGCTTAAGCACTAAATTTTGGTGACAGTTATTATAATGACTTATAAGACGGAGTATTAGAATCCTAGTTAGAAGTGCCTCCTCAGTCTAATCACCTGACAACGATTATATATTTCACATAAGGCATTCCACCGCCTTATTTTTGAATTCTAATTAGATATTTCCTTGCTGAAAACAGGGGAGGTCAACCAGATAATATAAACGATGGATCACAATCTCAATTGCCTAGAGTTGCCCGATTTAAAAAAAAAAAAAAAACCCCAAAACCCATTGCCATCAAGTTGATTCCAACTCATAGCAATCCTGTAGGACAGGGTGGATCTGCACTGTAGAGGTTCCAAGGAGCAGCTGGTGGATCTGAACTGCTGAACTTTTGGTTAGCAGCCAAGCTCTTAACCACTACACCAGCAGGGCTTCAGGTAAGTAGTTTTAACGTGGGTTGGGTGTAGGAAATATTAAGACATGGGTACAAAGAAATATTTCTTGGTTATAGAAAAACAACAGTGTACACAAAATGAAAAAGGGCAACTGGCCCCTGCCTTAGAGTCAGGTATGATAAGGAGAAGCAGAGGTTCTTATAAACTGCAGGTCTGAAACCAGTTGGTCCGTTGCTATCCAGTCAATTTTGACTCATGGCAACTCCATGTGAGTCAGAGTAGAACTGTGCTCCATAGGGTTTTCAATGGCTAATTTTTCAAAGTAGATTGCCAACCCTTTCTTCCTAGGGGTCTCTGGGTGGACTCCAACCTCCAACCTCCAACCTTTCAGTTAGCAATTCAGCATACTAACCATTTGCACCACCCAGGGACTCCTTGCAGAGCTGAATCTCGGATAAAAGGGGCAGCACGTACTCAGCCCCAGCAAGGCTTTGCTGTACAGGAATTACTCCAGGTTTGCCAGACGTTCTGGTTGTTAAAAAGGACAGAAATCTGCTTGTGTGTGTGTGTGTGTGTGTGTGTGCGCGTGTGTGTGTATGTGTAATTTCCTGAATAATAAGTATTGGCCACTAATTTAAACAAGTTTTTAAAACACTGTGCAGTTAAAACACACCTGTAGGCTTTGAGTCTACAGGTTGTCACCCAGCTATCACACAAAAAGAGAAGGATGATGAACATACTTAACTCACAAAACTTTACCCCATGAGAAAGAGAGAAAAGAGTACAGTTCTTAGGAGGTAGGACAAGCATTAGTGAGGAAAGTAGCAAAAGGAGATATCTATAGGCATGCTGGAGATAAACTTCCAGAGGCTATCAGAGGTTCTTAGGAATGGAAGGTACCTGTCATCTAGACTCATGTATGGATGGTTTAACCACTTGGTCTCTGCACCTCTTTGGCTCAGACTCACTGTCCAAGCAGAGCAAGGGCATCACTTTGGAGAATGATCAGGAATAGGAGCTGGGACTGCTACCTCCTCTTATAAGTCTTCATTGCCTCAGGAGCAGCTCACATTGGGACAAGGGTGACTTTAGTTCCATGACTACATTTGTTGATCGGAATTGTATTTTCAGAGTGTTTCCAGGTCTCCCTGCTTTGAGGAGCTGTCGGACGAAGTTTCAGACAGTACTCAGACATAATAATCTTTCAAACCCAGAATGCTAGAATTTCACCCATGAGTAAGAAAACCCCACAGGCTGGTTTCTCTCTTCCTGTCCCCCACATTCCTCTCTCCAACTCAAACACTGCTCAGCTTCATCTTGACATTTAAGGCTTCCGGCTGTGCTCATCTTCTCTTCCCACAGGCAGGAGCTTTGAGGAAACATCCCAACACAGTCAGTGCTGTATGGATTTTGAAGCATTCAGTTCATCGTTTGGAAACAACAATTACCCTTCCTCTTTTCAAACGACCATACGAATCAGTTTGTCTTGGGGGCTTTTTTTTTTTCCTCTTAAGAATTCCCCAGTTCCTTTTTATGGTACTTTTTCTCAGGATTTTTGTGTCATTTCAACTTTCAATTGGCAAAACTATAATATTCTCACTTGCTACTTTGCATGTCACATCTGTGTCCTTGCTGTTTCACTTTAACTTTTTATTTTTTCCAGATTAGAATACATGGCAGTCTGACTACACAACAGTGTTAAATAAGTAATGTGTAAGGCAAAACAAACATTTAATCTGCTCTACTTTTTTTCTTTGCACTATTGTGTTACTTTTAAAAAATATTTTATTTAATAAGAATATAATTTAGAACTTTGGGATTATTATTCTATAATTTTGTTTGCTTGTTAATTCAGATTGTTTTCTCTTCCAGGAGACTAGCAAGCACAGATGAGTTAACAAGCAAACAGTTTGGGTGAGTGGCTAATGAGTTAATCCAAGAGAAAGAAGATGGCGGATCGGCCCAAGGTAGTAGAAATGGAGATACATATTCTGAAGGCAGAGCCAACAAGATTTCCTGACAATCTGGATATAGGTTATGCTAGAAAGAGTCAAGGATGACTAGAACTTGTAGCCCAAGCAGCTGGAAAGACAGAGTTGCCATTTACTGAGATGGAGAAAGCTGTGGGAGGTACAGGTTTTGTGGGGAGAAATCATGAGTCTGATTTTGAACATGGTAAATTTGATATAAGTACTCGACTACTAGCCAGAAGGTTGGCTGTTCGAACACATTTAGAGGCACCTCAGAGACTTTTTCAGAGACAGGCCTGGTGATGTACTCTGAAAAGGTCACAGCCTTGAAAACCCTATGGAGTACAGTTCTACTCTGACACACATGGGGTCACCATGAGTCGGAATCGACTCACCAACAACAACCATTAAACATCTGAATGGAAATTCCAAGTAGGCAGTTAGAAACACAAATAGGAACTCAGAAGAGAGGACCGTGCTAGAGAGACAAATTTCGTGTTGTTGGTATAGAGCAGTAATTCAAAAAAGATACGTGACTGGATGAGCTCATCGAGGGAGTGAGTGCGGTGTCATGGAAGTTAAGAGACTACAAAGAGTCAAGAGTAGCCAGTGGTGTCAAATGCAGCTGAAACATCAATTAAGGACCAAAAGCTGATCACTGTATTTAGCAATGTACAAGTCATCAGTTACCTTGGCAAGATCACTTTCAGTGACTACAGAGATAAACCTGATTAGAGTGGGTTTAACGGACAACAGAAGAAAGTATAGACAATGAGTCTATACTCAACTGTTTTGAGAAATTTTGATGCAAAGGAGAGAAGAGAAATGGGATAATGGCTGGCAGGGTAGCGGGGCCAAGAGAAATTGTATTCTTTAAGATGGGAGAAATAATAGCAGTTTAAAAAATGATGATGGCAGTAATTCAGTAGAGAGGGAAAAATGAACAATGTAGAAGAGAGGGAACAATTGCTGGAGTTATCATTCGAAACTGGATGAGATTTAGTGCAAAATGAAGGGATCAGCTTTTAGATAAGAGCATGGATATTTCATCCACAGAGGTGTCAGGCAGGCAGGCAGAATATATGGGTACTGTCCTAGTGAAAACACTAGACTGATGCTCCACTAGAAAATAAAATGAGTTTTATTGCAAGAAAAAGACAATTAAAATCATTACGCAAAATGGAGAAACACTCAGGCACTCAAACAAGAGGCTACAACATCTGCTCTCCTTTGCAGGGAGAGCAGTGAGGTATTTATCAGGCACAGCAGCAAAGGCAAAGTGGTTTCACATCAAGGAGGGGTGGTGCAGGAGAAGGAAGGACAATTTATAAGTGGCTGTCAAGCTGCAAACTTTCCTAACATCAATTTCCAGGGTGACATCAATCTCTTATTTCTTGATACCAATTGACTAAGGCAAAAATTCTAATGCAAGCATGTAAACATTCCTGATGTGGGGGTTTAGTGATTGATTGTAGACCAGATTAACCCTAGTTGGAGTCCTTGAACTGTGAAAGTTGACCATTTGGTTAGGAAGAAGATTAGATCAGCTCCAACTTGAAACCTTTTGAAATGTAAAGATTGCCCATCCAGCTAAGAGGGAGTGAGTTAGGGCCTAGGCATTTACTGAGAACAGTTAAGATAGCAAGATATTATGTCAACTAAGGCCTGGATCTCTACACTCTTTATGTCACAAGCAATTAAAACTTTCACAGGAAGCCAACTTGTCTTTTGCAGAAGGCAGAGGCAGGCTTCAAGCCTAGTTGCAGCTTAATTTAAAACAGAATTTCAAGTTAGGATTAACCATTTCAATCATGCCAAGCAGCCCCAGTTTTAAGCTTTGCTTTTTCAGTGCAGACCTGCTGGTGGTTGAATTTGGTGTTTCTGCTTCCTTTTTTTTTTTTTTTTTTAAATTTCCCCAGTGAAGGGATTACAGTATAGGGCTACAGATTAAGAAACACCCAATTACCTAGATAAAACAAAAAACATTGCCACTGAATCGATTCCAGCCCACAATGACCCTGTAAAAAAAAAAAACAAAAACCCAAGCCCGTTGACAATGAGTCAATTGTGACTTATAGCAACCCTATAGGACAGAGTAGAAGTGTCCCACAGGGTTTCCAAGGAGTGTACAGTGGATTTGAACTGCTGACTTTTTGGTTAGCAGACACAGTTCTTAATCACTACGCCACCACGGTTTATGGTGACCCTGTAGGCAACTCTAATTTTACTTCTCTATGAATCCATTTTAGAAGAAGTAGATCCACTTCTTTCTTCTCACTGTGGTTAAGACACATATCCTTAATTTTTCTAGTTTCAATTTCATCATATTATTTCTAACTATAGTAGTCTGGCAATTTCCCTTCCTCTTTGGACTTCATGTTACTTCTGTCCTCATGGAGAGTTACCCTGTACACTCCACCCTGTTCCATTTCCTCCACCCTGCTTTTCCTCTCTCAACAGGATGATTTCTAGGCCAGTCTCCAAATGGATTTCAATTTCAATCATTTCAATTTCCTCAGCTGTTAAGAAGAGAGACAATTTGCTTCCTAACTCCAAGGCTGAGAGCTTAAATCAGTCTAACAAGTGAAATGGTTTGAACGTATGGGAAGAATAGAAAGAAGAGGCAAGTAGGAGGTATTGCAGGGGAGCAGTGAAAGGAAAGATGAGAAGGTAAGCTTTACCATTTCCTTAGGCTGAGCCCCTACTGTATCAATTCAAAGCGATATATATACATATTTATAAACTCTGGTGGCATAGTGGTTAAATGCTATGGCTGCTAACCAAAAGGCTGGCAGTTCAAATCCACCAGGCATTCCTTGGAAACCCTGTGGGGCAGTTCCACTCTGTCCTATAGGGTCACTATGAGTCAGAATTGACTTGACGATAACAGGTACAGGTAAGGTATATGTATACATACATATACATATATGTACACATATGAGTTCCTATTTTTTTTTAAATATGCTGTAGATACTGCATATTATTTTGGCTGTGGCATTAAAAGAGCCAGGATAAAGAGGTTAGGAAATAGGAGATTTGGTCAAACTTATATTCTGTAGCTACAATCATGGTAGGTAACATTATGAGAAGTACCTATGTTCCGGGTACTCCGCATATATTATCCCATTTAATCCTTGACCTCACAATAACCTGAGATACATATTTTCTCCATTTCAGAGGTGAGAAAACCAAACAAGGTAAAAACAAACAAAAACAGAAAGTTGCTCAACTAATTTGAAACTGCATTTTTTCAACATTACTACCACTTTGCCAGTAAATATATTCTATGTATTTGTGTATGGTTATGCAGGTGTATCCAGAGTTTGTCCCTTCTCCCAGGGCTATTTTTTCACTTTACAAAGGAATACATCATGATACTCTTCATAAACAGCACCAGTGCATTTGGGATCAATTTACAAAGCTTGATTTCTGTACAGCTTTTCAGGAACATGTTTAGAGATGATTGAGACTTGGTTCCTTACATTTTAGGCATCTCTCTACTATAGAAGAGGAAGAATGCAAAATCAAGGATCACAAATTTTTCCCTAGTAAGAAAGTCAATTATTCACTCATTCCACAAATATCAGAGTGCCTTACAGCATGCTAGGTTGTATTGTTTAGGAAAGCACAAATCACTTTGGATTTACTTTGTAAAAGGAGAAATGCACATATAATGGCCTTTCTCTTACTATCCTTTAGACAGTATTGTGATTAAATGCTTGAACCTCTGGAGCCAAGCTCCCTGATTTGAAAGTCTAGATTTGCTACTGCGTGATCTTGAGCTAGTTAAGCAACCTCTGTAGGCCTTCGTTTCCTCATCTATAAAATGGAAATAATAATATTTACCTCTTTTCAATTACCTCATACGCATACTAAAGGTGGACAATGAAAAACAAAGACAGAAAAACTGATGGATTCAAGTTGTGGTGTTGGCAAAGAGTACTGAACATACCAACCATTGCCAGAAGAATGAACAAATTAGTCTTAGAAGTACATCCAGAATGCTCCTTGCAAGTGAAGATGGCAAGATTTTGGTTAGCTTATTTTGGACATGTCATCGGGAAAGACCAATCGCTGGAAACATCATGTTTAGTAATGTGGAGGGCCAACAAAAAGGACAGAAACCCTCAATAAGACGGATCGATATAACAGCTGTAACAACAGACACAAGCATATCAAGGATCATGAAGATGGTGCAGGACTGGACGATGTTTCCTTCTGTTACACGTAAGATCGCCATGAGTCAGAGCTGAACTGATGGCTACTAACAACAACAATCTCATAGGGTTGCTTTGAGGATTAAATGTGAATACATGTCAAGTACTTAGAGCAGTGCCTGGTACATCATAAGCACTGTGTAAGTATTAGCTCCGCCATACTGTCATACTGTGTTGGCTTGTGTGTTGCTATGATGCTAGAAGCCATGCCACCGGTTTTCCAAATACCAGCAGGTCACTCACGGTGGACAGGTTTCAGCAGAGCTCCCAAACTAAGACAGACTAAGAAAAAAAGCCTGGAAATGTAACTCTGAAAATTAGTTAATGAAACCCTATGGATTACAACAGAATATTTTGTCCAATATTGTGCTGGGAGATGAGCCCCCTAGGTTGGAAGCCACTCAAAATACAGTGGCCACAATAATGGACTTGAGCATACCAATGATTATGGACATGGTACAGGACCAGGCAGCATTTTGTTCTGTTATACGTGTAGGATTGTCATATTTCGGAGCTGACTGAACACAACTAACAAAATAACAGCAAAGTATTAGCTATTGTTATTATTATTATGATAGTGATTTACTATGTGCCGGGCCAGTTGCTGATTCCTGATTATAACAACTCAGCAAAGGGCAGTACATGCTCTGTAAGCTGTTGCTGAATAAAATTTCCTCACAGCCTTATTTTGTTGTCCCCGCCTCACTGCTGTAGACACGTCTAGAGTACCTTCAGGCTCCTTTTCTATCCTATTTCTTAATTCTGAATCCAATGTCAAGCCAGCTATTACCCTTTGCTGCCCGCTTCGTATTTGTTTCCTTAGGGTAGAAGAGCAAGCTGATAGTTTTTTTTTTTTTTTTACATCCTAGACCATTTGTAGAGCTTACTAATTTTAGCTTTTTTTTTTTTTTTGCTTATTTTTCCAATTATCAAATATATACTTACTGTATAAACAATTCAACCATATAGAACTTTGTGACAGAACTGAATGTGGTTGTTAGGCACCATTGAGTGGGTTCTAACCCATTGTGACCCTATGTACAACAGAATGAAACATTGCTTGGTCCTGTGCCATCCTCATAATTGTTGCTATGCTTGAAACCATTGTTGCAGCCTCTGTGCCAATCCATCTCATTGAGGGTCTTCCTCTTTTTGGCTATCACTCTATTTTACCAAGCATAATGTTCTTCATCAGGGACTGGTCCTTCCTGATACCATGTCCAAAGTGCATGAGACGAAGTCTCACCATCCTCACTTCTAAGGAGCATTCTGGCTGTACTTCTTCCAGGACAGATTTGTTCCTTCTTCTGGCAGCCCATGGTATATTCAATATTCTTTGCCAACACCATAATTCAAAGGCATCAATTCTTCAGTCTTTCTTTTTCATTGTCCAGCTCTTGCACACATACGAGGCAACTGAAAATATCATGGCTTGAGTCAGGCGCACCTTAGTCCTCAAAGTGACATCTTTGCTTTGCTTTTTAACATTTTAAAGAGGTTTTTTGCAGCATGCTTGTAACATATCGCACATATTGATATTTATTAACATCACAGACCCTGGGTAAATGTTGACTGAACATTCGCTGAGGTGGAGTGATCTGGGTAGATGTGAGATGAGATTTCCCATTGTTCACAGAGAAGGATGGATTCAGATAAATGGAGACACTGATTTACTGTACTGGAGCCATTTACCCTGTTAAAAGCCAACAATTCCAAACATCCCTCCTGACTTTATTTTTTGACTCCTGCCTCTCAGCACCCACGAAAAAGGCTGCAAAGAAACTTCAATCTTACGATTGAAAACACAGTGAAAATTATCAGGTTGGATAACACCTCTTAGCAGAGGACCACCTTTTCATGCTGGACGTCTGTGCTTGCTTCAGATGCAAGTTTTTGGTGAAAAGGAACGTGAGGGGGGAAAAGAACAGACTCAAATTAAAACAAATAACTGACTTTCCAGTATATCTTTAATAGCGGAGGCAGAAGAAATCAGGCTGGGGAACTGTGCCAAGATAAAGTTGGGTGTGCCACAAATCCCAGGTAAGTACCTTCTCCTTAGGGTTGGAAGCTGCTTAAATGGCTTTTAGTGCAATTTGCCCCCAAGTCTCAATGTCAGAATTTTAGTCGACAGGACCATGCCTCGCTCCCAGCTGGGCAGCGCCCGCCGGGCACCGCGCCGTGCCCAAGTGGGCGTTCGGTAGGTATTACCGCCACTGCGTTATACCGCTGCTGTTCTTCTCTGCCCCATGCATCTGCTCACCATTTAACAGTTTCTCGCCACTAGTCCCCTACCCGGGGCCACCTATTTCGCCACACAGCCGACCTGCAGTCAGCCAGCCAGCCCCGGCTGCGGAAGCGCCCGGACCCTCGGCAGGCGAGGCAGGACTACAAGGAGACAGCGCCGGCAATCACATGGACGCCCGGGCCCGCCCCATTGGCTGCGGCCGGGCCAGTCGTGGAGCTCGCTGGCTGCGGTTGGTCCCGGAGCTGCAGCGCCTGCACGGGCCCGGAGTCCATGTTACGCTTTGTCTAATTCCCTTCCTTACAGAGTCATGTGCTGCTGCTCCCATCGCCGCCGCTGCCGCTGCCGCTGCCGCCGCCCGTGGTGCCCCGGCTCCTCCGCCGCGCTTCGAGGTGGCAGCCGCGGGCGGGGCCGCGGAAACAGGCCCCAGGGCGCAGCGCGCCTTCGCCGCCCCGGCGCGTCCCGGTGCAGCCGCCGCAGCGCCACCGCCCGCCGCAGGTGATGCCGCCACCTCCCGCTTCGGCATAAGCCCTAGTTCGGCGCCCAAACTGCCGGGACTCCCCCCCCAGGTTGGTGTGCACCTCTCCGGGGCAGGGGTTGGGGCCTGAGAGGGACGGCGCCGCGCAGGTGAGAGCTGCACCGGAGCTGGAGCGCGCAACACGGGCGCAGGCGTCGTGCCCTGCTGCGCGCCCCGCCGCGGCCCGAGCGGAGGCTGCTGCCGGGAACTCGCTTCGGAGCACTGAAAGCGAGTGGGGTCGGGTTCCCGCTTTCGACTGCCTGGGCCTGCAAGATTGTTCCGCTTTTGGCAATTTAAGGGGCGGGCGCCTGGTTCGTCCGCGGAGGGCCCTGCCAGAGGCGAGTGCGGTCTGTCTCGCTCCTGCCCTGGCTCGCGCAGTCTCCCTTCTCTCTCCTCCTTCCGCCCTGATCGCTAGGGCTGACAGCCCGGGGTACAGCTCCCCTGATTCTTCCCCAGAGGTGGGTGTTTCGTGCCTGGCCTTGCTGGCTGGATGCCCATAAGGTGAGCCCTTTAACTTCTCCAGAAACGCCTCCTCTCCGCCTCCTTCCCGCGCTGGGTGGGCTGGGCTGGGCTGGGGTGGGCTGGGTGCCGCGCCCCGCCCCTCGCTCAGAGGGGGGGCCACGGGGGCCCGCAGGTGCACCCAGCCCGCCCGCGGGCCATCTCCGGGTTGGGTACCGGTATAATCCGCTTCTAGCTTGTTTGGGCGCGTGGGCGCTCGGGAGCGGGACTTCTGCTAGGATACTGCACGGGGGCTTGGAAAGGAGAAAGAAAATTGGGGGTGTTTGCCAAAAGGACCATCAACTCCAGGTCCTGAAGGGTTGATAGGGGCCTTCTCCTTTATGCCCCCTTTATTTGGAGCATCCCTTTGGGATAAAGAAATGAGTTTTTTGGTTTCTTAAAGAGCCAGCGGCAGCGAAGAAGAGCTGCTACAAGTCCATGAGAGGAGAGGTAGGTCTCTGCTGAAGAGGAAGAGGTGGAAGTTGAGGTCCCAGCATGTATGCAATTGGGGGAATGTGTGGCATAAAAGTGGGGAGGTAGGGTTTTGGGAAAGAAAACCGAATAAATGGAGAGGGAGGGAGGACTGAGGAGGTAGGCAGAGAGATGGGGAATAGGTATTGGGGACTCTTAGCCTAATGTGGGGCCCAGCTTGAACCACTTGGGCCCATATATGGTTACTGTTGCTTCTGAGATTTCCTCCTTCTCCATGACTTTGAAAAATATTTTCTTTGGGTCAAGGAAAGATAGGAAATATTTGAAAAGGACATAGGACTGAAGAGAGAGCTGACTCTAAAGTTTTCTTATTAGCTTTAATAATAAAGTGCAGTTAAAAAAAACAAAAACAAAAAAACCCGTTGCCAGCTCATCACCAGTGATCCTATAGGACAGAGTAAAACCACCCATAGGGTTTCCAAGGAGCTGCTGGTGGATTCGAACTGCTGACCTTTTGGTTAGCAGCCTGTGCTCTTAACCACTGCACCACCAGGTAGCATTTATTGAGCACCTATTATGCTGTCTTTGCTGAACCATAGAAAGAGTCCAGACAGGGACGGAATTCCTGTGTTTAGTAGTGCTAAACAGCTGTTTACCTCATAAGCAACCAAAAGGCCTGTTCAAATGCCAAGAATGACAGTGATTCACACCTTCCCCACCAAAGCTTCTGGGGCTTCTCATTTTTAGAGACCTATGGAAAGACTCTTACACATAACCAGGAAATGGGGTCTTCAGACAGCATTCATTTTTATGGTCCATAAGTGCTGACCAAATACCTACTGTCAGCTAGGTCGGGTTTAGAGTTGTGGGTTCTCCTGTTTTTTGACACTGACTAAAATCCTGTTAAAATCCAAGAACAAAATAACAAAGATCCTGACATTAAAAATTAGGCGGCTAAACTAAGGATTGCGGAAAGTTGATCTGTAGTGTTTGGTTTCTGTAGGTTATTTAGGGAGCTTCCCATAAAATGATTAGGCAATCCAAGGAGCTGGAAAAAAAAAATTCCCAACTCTTGAATTAATGTTGTTTATTTTTGTATTTGAACTTTTTCATCTTAGGTTTGCCTTCTTTTTATTGAGGGTGTATGCATGCTTTGTTGATTATATCTCAACAGATTAGAAGGTCTGAGAGGAAGCTGTCCTTAAATAACCCAGTCTCCTCACCCATCCCCCCAGCCTCTTCCACTACCATGTTGTGTAGTGTATGATGCAACAGTTAAATTATTGAGCCATATTTGTAGCTCTTTTCTCCCTGCTAGATAGTCCAGCATTTTAAAAACTTGGCCAAAATTTGACCTTTTTTCCTTACTTTTTGTGCAGAGCTGTTTTTGATTAATTTTAGGGAATTCTGATATGTTTGTCTTATCTAAATAGTTAAATTGTTTTGGTAGCTGTATTTTGGAAATTAGTTTTGGTTCAATCTCAGCACTGTAGGTAAATTGGCACTAGCTATGAAAAAGCTGAAATTTTATCAAAGCTATTTACTCATGATCACATATGTTCTTGAAATGGTAAGGGATTTTCAGTATTTGTAATTGGAGCTGGTGTTTGACATTGTAAGAAATACCAGTCAATATTTATTGGTTACTAGCAGTAAGTAGAGAACCAAAGTGGGTGCTGTGAGATCTTAACAAGGAAGAAGGTTCTTACACTAATCACAGAGGGTAGATAAGACAGTGTACCTGTGAGAATGCCATCTGAAGCACAGAGTTGCAGTTGTGTAAGAGGTCAGGGAACGCTGAAATGGGAAGGGTGTTTGGAGCCAAGTGGAAATGGTGTGTGTGTATGAGTGTGTTGCGGGCGTTGTGGGGGGGGGGGATAATAAATGTGAACTGATTGACTTTTTTTTTTTTTTAATTTTTATTGTGCTTTAAGTGAAAGTTTACAAATCAATTCAGTCTCTCACATATAAACTTAATCACCTTACTACATACTCCCACTTTTTCTCCCCCCAATGAGTCCGCTCGCTCCCTCCCTCCAGTCTCTCCGTTTTGCCAGTGTCTAACCCCCTTTGCCCTCCCCTGCCCCCTCCAGGCAGGAGATGCCAGCATAGTCTCAAGTGTCCACCTGATGCAAGTAGCTTACTCCTCATCAGCCTGATTGACTTTTGACAATGGTCGGGGTTGTGGTTGTCTCAAAGGAAGTGGTGGGGAGGAACCCATATTAAGGAAATAGCATATGGTAATCACGGGTCAGAAACAGTAAATAGGTTTGTTTGTCTGGCTGGAGCAAAGGACAAGACTGGTGAAGGAAGTTAGAGTACAACTAGTTAGCGGGAAACTTGTACCTCAGAATCCCCTTGTACCTCAAAATCTTACAGTGTGCAAGACAGCCCCCACAACAAAGAATGATCATGTCCAAAATATCGGTAGTCCTGTGGTTGAGAAATCCTGACTTAGAACACGGCTGTGGCCTTCTGAGAAGTGGGATTCCATGACAGATTAAGCCTCGAGGGAGGCAGTTCTTGACACTTGAGGAATAACGCTGAGGTTACGAAGCGCACCTGTGAGTCTTCTGCTGTGTCAGGCCTGAAGTCATTAGGGTCTGGCAAATCTTGGGAAGAAAGGGGTGTTTTTAAGAAAGATTGTGGCAGATGAGCTATCAGGACAGTATAATACTGGGATAAGTGTCTAGTCATAGATTTGGAAAGGGTTTTAGAGAAGCACTGGTCTAATTTCTTTTTAAAAAAAAATACTGTATTTTTGGTGGAAATATACATAGCAAAACATGCTCCTATTCAACAATTTGTACACATAATGTTTGGTGACATTGGTTATATTTTTCACATTGTGTCAAGATTCTCATTATTTCTGTTCTAATTGTTTCACTACTGTTAACTTAGTCTCACTGCCCCCCAAACTTCTCATCTATACTTGAGAGTAACTGTTGTCCACTTGGTCTCATATAGATGATTTTTTAAAATAGTACTCAAGGTGACATTCTTTACTTTTTGAGTTAACCTACTGTTTAGTTAATAGGTGACTTTAGGAAATAGTTTCGCTTCAGTGTTTAAAAAGTATCTCAGGGCAGTAGTCTCGGAGATTCCACCAGTCTCAGTGGGTCTGGTAAGTGTGGATTCTTTAAGAATTTAAGGTTCTATTCCACATTTTTCTCCCCTTCTATCGGGATCCATCCATTGTGTCTCTGATCAGAATGATCGGTAGTGGTAGCCAGGTACCATCTAGTTCTTCTGGTGTCAAGATAGAGGAAACAGTGATTCTTGGAAACAATTAGTCTTGTAGTCTGGTTCCTTCTCTGATTCTTGGGTTTCCTTCTTTCTCTTTTGCACCAGATGAATAGAGACCAATAGTTGTATCGTAAATGGCTGTTCATAAGCTTTTAAGACCCTGGTGGTGCAGTAGTTAAGAGCTCGGGCTGCTAAGGAAAAGATTCGAATCCACCAGTCACTCCTTGGAAACCCTATGGGGCAGTTTTCCCCTTTCCTTTAGGGTCCCTATGACTCAGAATCAACTTGATGGCAACTGGTTTTGTTTTGTTTTGTTTTGTTTTGTTTTACTCTCCAAATTAGGATGTAGAACATAAACTTTAAGAACTGTATTATGCCAATGCACCGAATTGTCCCCTGAGACCTGGTCTAACTTCTTCACCTAACTTTACTATTTACTAGTAAATTCTTACATTTCCTACCAGCCTCTCTTTAAATGCCCCCAGGAACAGGGAATTCTCTACTTACCAAGGCAGTGTGTTACAAATTTAGACTGTTTATATTACTAGAAGAGTCTTCCTCATTTTTAGCTGAAGACTTCTGCCTTGAAACTTTCTTCCATTGATTCTGTTCCTCTGGAACTACCCACTTCCACATGGGACAGCCCTCGGAATGCACAAAGACAGTGTGATGACCCACATCATCCCCATACTTTTGTCAGTATAAAATAGTCCCGTTTCTTTTCATCGTCCTGCATGGGACATGGTTTCTAGATGTCTTCTTTGTTAACATTTCTCATGGAGAGTAACCGGATTTGAATATGGTATTTGAGATGTGGTCTGGCTGACAAATAGTGCAGTAGGACAGCTGTTTCCTGAGACACACAACTATTTACTGCAGCTTGAGCTTACAACTGCCTTTTTTGTTTGTTTTTAAAGCAGCCCCTGACACAGGCTCATGTATACATAGGATGGTTAAAACTCCCAGATATTTGTCATATGAGGTGCTGCATCCGTAATTATTGGGCAAAAAAAAATTTTTTTTGTGCAGTGGAAGTTTTTTTAAATTGTACTTGAAGTGAAAGTTTATAATTCACGGCACTTTCTCATACTAAAACTTATACACACATGGTTACGTGACCATAGTTGCACTCCATATAATGTGATAGCACGTTCCTCCTCTCCACCCTGTATTTTCTGTGTCCTTTCAACCAGGTCCTGTCCCCCTCTGCCTTCTCATCTCAGCCCTGGACAGGAGCTGCCTGCTTAGTCTCGTGTCTACTTGAGCTAAGAACCACACTTCTCACCAGTATCATTTTATGTCTTATAGTCCAGTCTAATCTTTGTCTGAAGAGTTGGCTTCGGAAATGGTTTTAGCTTTGGGCTCATAGTCTGGGGGCCGTGTCCTTTGGAGTCCTTCTAGCCTCAGACCATTAATTCTGGTCTTTTTTTTTTTTTTTACTAGAATTTGAGTTCTGCACCCCACTTTCCTCCTCCATCAGGGACTCTCTGTTGTGTTCCCTGTTAGGGCAGTCATTGGTGGTAGCCGGGTACCATCTAGTTCTTCTGATCTTAGGCTGATGGAGTCTCTGGTTTATGTGGCCCTTTCTGTCTCTTGGGCTCATATTTTCCTTGTGTCTTTGTAGTGTTCTTCATTCTCCTTTGCTCCAGGTAGGTTGGGACCAATTGACGCATGTTAGATGGCTGCTTGCTAGCTCTTAAGACCCCAGATACCACTCACCAAAGTGGGATGCAGGATGTTTCCTTAATAAACTTTGTTATATCAGTTGACCTAGATGTCCCCTGAAACCATGGCCCCCCAGACACCCACCCCTACTACTCTGTCCCTTGGAGTGTTTGGTTGTATTCAGGAAACTTCTTAGCTTTTGGTTTAGTCCCATTGTGCTGACTTCCCCTGTATTGTGTGTTGTCTTTCTCTTCACCTAAAATAATTCACGTCTACCATCTAGTTAGTGAATACCCCTTTTTGCTCCCTCCCCACCCTCCTAACCATCAATGAATGTTTTCTTCTGTGTTTAAACCTTTTCTTGAGTTCTTATAATAGTGGCCTCATACAGTGTTTATCCTTTTGTGACTGACTAATTTCACTCAGCATAATGCCTTCCAGATTCATCCACGTTATGAGATGCTTCGTAGATTCATTGTGTAGCATTCCATTGTGTGAATGTACCATGATTTGTTTATCCATTCATCTGCTGGTGGACGCCTAGATTGTTTCTATCTTTTTGCTATTGTAAACAGTGCTTCAGTGAAAATGGGTGTGCGTGTATCTATTCATGTGAGGGCTCTTATTTCTCTAGGGTATATTCCAAGGAGTGGGATTGCTGGATCGTATGGTACTTATATTTCTAGCTTTTTAAGGAAGCGCCAAATCGATTTCCAAAGTGGTTGTACCATTTTACATTCCCATCGGCAGTGTATAAGTGTTCAGTCTCTCCACAACCTCTCTGACATTTATTATTTTGTGTTTTTTGGATTAATGCTAGCCTTGTTGGGGTGAGATGGTATCTCATTATAGTTTTGATTTGCATTTCTCTAATGGCTAATGATGGTGAGCATTTCCTCATGTATTTGTTAGCTGCCTGAATGTCTTCCTTGTTGAAGTGCCTGCTCATATCCTTTGCCCACTTTTTAATTGGGTTATTTGTCTTTTTGTTGTTGAGGTTTTGCAGTATCTCGAAGATTTTAGAGATTTGGAAGATTAAAAAAATTTTTTTCTATTCCTGTTCAGTTTTATACTCTTTTATTTTGGTCCAGAATACTAGCCCGTTGAGACTTTTAAATCTTGATTCTGCCTTTTCTAATGTTAGAGAGGAATAAAGGATGCCGAAAGCTCTGTAGGCATTTATATCAGGACTACATAAAACCCGGTAGCTTGCATTGCTGGTGCTGTTGAGAGCTGGGGCTTCTGACTGATGGAGACGAGTTTCAGGAGCTGATTAGTCAGTCCTTAGTTTAGGGGCTTCTGAGGAATCTGTGTTTGTGGCCAAGCCACATTGCCTTCGGCTCTTGCAATGTTTGTACCCTTTCAAAATTGCTCTGAGTCTGTTGCAAGCTTCTAAAATCTGTACACCATCCTCTGGGGTCTTTGTAAATGTTTAGACATCTGGAAGAGCATTTCTAATGTTTTATGCAAATCTGCAGCTTGCCAGATCAGAGTTACTTTTGAAATTCGTGAAGAGGCATGTGGGATAACCAGTACTAGCAAAAACCACATATGAACTTGGTCCCTGGGCTAAGCTGCTTTTTTTTTTTTTCTCTTTCCTTTTTTTTTTTGGCTAGCATACAGCTTTATGTTTAGTTATGGAGAGAAGATTGGGGCTTAGAAACAAACCATTTTCCCAAAAGCAAGCTTTAGCTTGTCGTTGATGTAATTTTATATTTAACTCAGATGTCACACGTCTTCACTGAGAGGACATTAGGGAGATTACCATTGCCAGATAACTTCTGAAGCAGGTGGGTCACAAAGCCTAGATAAATTAATGCCAAATTCTCAGACTGTTCTGGATCTGTCTAACAAACTAGATTTAAGTAATTGCTTGTTACGGGTGAAACCCTGGGGGCGTAATGGTTAAGTGCTAGGGCTGCTAACCAAGAGGTTGGCAGTTCATATTTACCACATGCTCCTTGAAAACTCTGTGGGGCAGTTCTACTCTGTCCCATAGAGTCCCTATGAGTCAGAATCGACTCAGCAGCAACAGGTTTGGTTTGGTTTTTGGTTTGGTTTGGGTGGTAGCCATCCATCAGTATCAAAGGGTTTCTAGAGTGAAGTTCTAGAACTCATAGCCACCATGTGTGACCTCTTTGTTAAAAATGTCCATTGTGTCCTGTTCCCTTGTTGGTGTGTTGTCTGTCCAGAGGGTGCAGTCCCTATGGTCTTAGTTCTCTGCTGGTCCACAGGAGAAATCTGTCTCCAGACTCTGGAGATGAAGGCTATTCCTTTGGGAAGAAGGGATATTTTGTGAATATATGAAATTTCTTGAGGGGGGGGGAAATAATTGAAAATCCTTAGATATCGTCCTCTTGTATTTTCAAAGGCTATGCCAAAGTTGAAGTCACCTTGGAATTAAAGATAGAACCGTAGCATTTTGAGTAGGAAGAATTTTATAGCTGAAATGAATCAATCATTGAATTTTATAGATGAGAAAATCAAGGCACAGGGAAGTGATGGAAGTAACTTAAGCTTACACATGTAGTGACAGAGCAGGCACTAGAATCTTAACTGCCTTAAAGAACACAAATATAGGCTAAGGATAAAGATTTATCTCTGGTTAGTGTGTAAACAGTGGGGTCCCTCAGGTCTTATTTACATAATCAATCCAAAAGGAGGAGCCCACAGTGGAATTTCTAGGGTTACATGTAACAGTAAACTCTTCTGAATTATGAAATATTTAACCAATGGGGATTTAATCCAGGGAAACTACACTTGAATGTGTTAGTCATCAGAAGATTTGCAGGTGAGTTTCTATGTGGGCCAACTACAAGGTCAGGTATTAATAGGGAAATTACAGAACTATCATAGGATAGGAGCCCTGGTGGTGCGGTAGTTAAGAGCTTGGCTGACCAAAAGATTGGCAGTTCAGATATACCAGCCGCTCCTTGGAAACCCTATGGGGGCAGTTCTGCTCTTTCCTGTAGGATCGCTAGGGGTTGGAATCAACTAGATGGCATTTGTTTGTTTGTTTGTTTGTTTTTGTATAGGATAATGTTTTGTTGGGGAAACCCAGAAAGGGGGAAATACTTTCACAATGTTGTCTCAACTTGCTGTTATAGATAAAAAGGAGAGGAAATGCTAAGCTTCATCCAAAGATTTTGGAAACAAAACAGAAAACAGTCTTAAATGAGTTCCCATTGTGCTTTGTTCAAAGTCACGGGGTACCTATCCTTAAGAAAGACACTGGAGTTGCATTGACTGACATAACGGTGCCTAGAAAGTTTGGAACTTTCCATTAGAGTGTAAGTTCCATGAGCACAGGGACCTTGCCCATCTGTTTCTCTGATAAAAATATTAGGGCTTATAAAAGTGTCTGGAAAAAAGACAACTGGGAGGAGATGTTATTGAAGCCCATGAAACCACTAGGATAGGGACACCTAATCCAAGTAAAGCTCCCTGTGGTATTTTAATTGCCTGCTCACCTGTCTTCATCCTCCAGTACTCCCTTAGTATGGAAGAGGTGAATTTGTCTTGTTCACCGTTGTTGCCCTAGTACCTTGTTTATGGCAAGCTCACTATTAGTGTTTGTTGCCCAAGGAAGGAATGAAGAGGTACACCTTAAAGTTTTATATGCCAGAAATTCAGGATGGACATAATCAAAGGAGCGTTTTAAAAATACACATGCTCAGGCCCTGTCCCATACCTATTGAATCAAAATCTCTGGTGGGGAGACTTAGGCATGACAGTTTTGAAAAAAGCCCTTCCCTCGGATGATTCTGATGTACAGCCACACCTGAGAACTACCGTCATACTTAGTTGAACACAAAGGTGGGATACTGACTGCAGATACCTTCCAAAAATTTTGAAACGTTCATGTAACTGGCCCAAATTAGTTATTAAGACAAATAAGGAGCTTTAAGATACATCTTTCTCCTTAGAAAGTGTTGACCAAGATAACATTTCCACAGTGGGGCCTCAGTGCCTCTATGAGATCTTGCATCCTGGACTGGATAGCATGATGGGGCCAACTCAGTCCGTTCTTGAGCAGTGGCTTCCAGATGTGAGTCCCTGGTGACGCTTTCACTCACCCAGGAAAAAATAAGAACCACGACAGTGTAGCAAGTGTTCCAGTTTTAATTTTTGTACTAAGTTTATTCAGCTTAAAGGGTGTTTGAGAGGTTACATTATTTTTATGGTAGAGTTCTTGGTGGTAGTTTGCTGTTTGGTGTCAGTTTCTTAATAACATAAAACCTGGTAATATTGTGACAGTCTTCTTTTTGAAATTTTACTGGTCTATGAATTCAAAGATCTGAGAACCATTAGTGCTCTGAGGTTTTCATTATGTCGGTAGCTTCCTCTTAACACCTGCTATTGGGGAAGGCTCACAAATATTGACGTTAGTTAGATTCTCTTACACATGTTTCTTTTCTTAAAAACTTTTCTTTCCTCCCCTTCTTGCTGGTAATTGTTAGGAACATTGCCAGAGAACGATTCACTTCCCCAGCAATGCATAAATCCCATTGTTAAATCTTAGCATCAACACAGCAATGAATTCTAGAGGGTAGGGAGAAGAAGGAAGGGTGTACAAGACAACCCTTCTCCCTGAAGGATGTTGGCCACCAAAAAGCTACTTCCGTACATGTCATATGGTAGAGAGAGACAAGACAGATCTAATGGCTGAGTACAAAATGCCATCAGTCAAAATTCTCTTTGTAGATTGTACCCAACCCAGTTCCAAGAAATGACTGAAAATTCAAATTTTTTTGGAGAATGGCACTCTACTGAATTTTTTAAAATCAGTTGTCGGATATAACTAGTTTTTGAACTTAGCTGGCCAGGTGTGCTAGACCTCCTGAATTTTTACTATATTCTAGAAGCCTGAGTTATTTAAAATCTCTTGGTTTTAAAAGGTTTGCCAATTCAGCTTTAACTACTATTTGTTGAGCATTTATTAATCAAACGTGGGCTCTGGAATTTACATACATCTCATTAATCCTCAAAATAATGCTGAGTGGAAGGTGGATTCAGCCTCCCTTACAGAGAAGTAAATGAAGCTTAGAGAGAGGTTAAGTGATTTGCCAAAAGTCACACACAAGTGGTAGAGTGGGAATTTGAAATCAGCCTTGTTTTCTTTCAAAGCCCATTCTCTTATCTACTTATATTTCTCTACTTAGAGTTCTTTGTATTTATTTTATAATGCCTATTAATATTTCTGCTAAAAGACAAAAAAGAGAATCAGATTTTGAGATATAAGGGGACTTTACAACTCATCTAGTTTATGCCCTATTATTTTTTTCAAAGCAAAGGCCTCATTAGCGGAATCAATTTCTTAATGCAGAAACATAAAAATAAAGAAACCCAAATTTTCCCAATACATGTTCAGTTGTACAGATTGTAGTGAAATTTCAACTCGGTATGGTGGAATGGTAGTGAACCTGAAAGAGTAAATCTGTGTGCCATCCCATGCGTGACTCCTCATAGATCCAGCCTGATTTGTCTCCAGTGTCCCCTCTTGGAGTTGTACCTGATTTTATTACCAGTTTTCACTCGAATCCATTGGGGAATGAAGCCATTCTGCTTTTGTTTCTTGGCCAGGAAGCTCTTGAATCTGAAAGCCTTATGAGAAGACATGATGCGGCTGGACTGCGGCCGCTCTCACCACGATTGCAGAGAAAGGGAAAAAGCCACGCCCCTCCTTCTGTGGGTTAGGGTCCGAATCCTGCTAACACAGCTGGTTAAGTAGAGCTGCCGTGGCACCCAGGTTCTTAGGTAAAAGCAGCTGAGTGAAAATGTATCCTAGAATTGAGAGGTTAATTTAAAATCACCTAATTGTTTTGGAAACCCTGGTGGTTAAGTGGTACAGCTGCTAACCAAAATGTTCGCAGTTTGAATCCACCAGGCGCTCCTTGGAAACTCACCGGGCAGTTCTACTCTGTCCTGTAGGGTCGCTAGGAGTCGGAATCAACTCGACGACAGTAGGTTTGTTTTTTTTTTGGTTAATTGTTTTGGTGTTTTCCTTTGCTCTATTTTATATTACGGGCAGTATTGGTGATAGAGTGTCACTTGTAATAGTACATATTAAGTACCTTCTTAAGTAGATCTGACCCTATAATAATTACATAAAAGGTTTTTTTTTTCAGGTAAGCATATTATGTAATGTTTACTAAGGTGGTATGTTCAAATTCTTGCTGAATAAATGCTATAACATGCACTTGAAAACAAGTCATCATTATCCATATCCTCCATGAATAAATATTGGTGTATCTGCCATATTATAATCTGTTTTGTTTATACATTT
The DNA here is from genome assembly GCF_030014295.1 of Loxodonta africana. Taxonomy (NCBI): domain Eukaryota; kingdom Metazoa; phylum Chordata; class Mammalia; order Proboscidea; family Elephantidae; genus Loxodonta; species Loxodonta africana. Next base: position 148,221,782 of record NC_087344.1, on the reverse strand, counting down.
ATTATGCTCGTGTGCAGTCATTTCAGTGGAGTGAGTTTATTCTGCGAAAGTTTCTACTTCAGCTGCTTTATTTTTCATGTAAACATTTAGCCAATAATAAGTGCAAGCTGGTAAATGGTATGCAGTATTACACAGCTTTCACAAATACCTTCTTCCCTATACACACACATAACACATTTTCTCTTTAGCTTAGTTCTTATCAAATATTTTCCTATTAGGGGAAAAATTTCTCTCTCTCACTTTGCGCTAAGTTCTTTTCCTTATAAATTATTTGGATCTAGCAAATTTTGCAGTAGGCAAACACTTTATAATTACAACTGTAATTTCTTCACTCACCAGGGAGAGAGACAGAGAGAATGAGAGTGGAATTCCAGCTCTAGCCTGGAGGTCTCAGGCAAATACCAACCAGTCAGTGCCTGAAGTGGGCCTCTTAGAAGGTGGCTTATGCCATCTGGTACTTGGCCTCAGGGAAGTGGAGATGGGAAGGCAGGGATGGGCATGGGCTGAACTAGAAAATGCAAGTCTTTGTCTAGAGGGGGTCACTGCCATTTAGCAGCCCACTGTTGCCAGGTGGGAATGTGGGCTGAGGTCGCCAGATCTTCTGATTTTTCACTGTAATGCAGAAGTCTGGATTATTATGTAAAATCTGGTTTAAAAGCTTGACTGATTCAAAATTTTAAATAAGAGTCTGCTGCAGGCCAAAAAAATAGCTTTGTGGACTGAATACAGCTTGTGAGCTAGATCCTTAGAGGTGGCCCAATAAATGGAAATATAAGATTGGAATAAAGACCACAATACACTTGTAAAATCAATTTAACTTGAAGCAAATAAAAACTTGATTTCATCTTTTTGTGCCCCCCCCCCCACATGTGTAAAGCAGAACAAAATAAACTCAAAACCCCATACTTGTTGAGGAAACAATTTCTGCTCTTTAAATTTTGGTGTATTATGTCTGGAGTGGATGCATTTAAGGTGAGTTGTCATGCCAGGGAGTAATAGGTTCAGAGAGAAATACATAGACTATGGGAATGGAGCAGCCAGTAGAAGGTGATGTGGTATATTGGGGTAGGAGGGAGGTATGAGAGGGCAGGTGGGCCCAGTGTTAGTGGTAGAGAGTGAGGGGTAAGAGCCACTTGTAGTTGGAGAAAGAGATCATGTATCACAGAAGATAATGGAAGGAGATTTGTTTATTGTCTTAGTTATCTAAAACCAAAAAAATCAAACCCATTGCTGTAGAGTCGATTCTGACTCCTACCAATCCTGTAGGACAGAGTAGAACTGCCCCCTAGGGTTTCCAAAGCTGTAATCCTTAGGAGTAGCCCTGGTGGCCCAGTGGTTAAGAGCTCGGATGCTAACCAAAAGATCAGCAGTTCAAATCCACGAGCTGCTGCATGGGAACTGTATGGGGCAGTTCTGCTCTGTCCTAAAGGTTGTCATAAATCAGAATGGATGAGACGGAAGCCGGTTTAATCTTTACAGAAGCAGACTGCCACATCCTTCTCCTGCGGAGCAGCTGGTGGGTTGGAACTGCCGACCATTCAGCTAACAGTGGAATGCTTAACCACTGCACTACCTGGGCTCCTTCTTAGTTATCTAGTGCTGCTATAACAGAAATACCACAGGTGGGTGACTTTAACAAACAGAAATTCACTTTCTCACAGGAGGCTGGAAGTCTGAAATTAGGGTGCCTGCTCTAGGGAAAGGCTTTCTCTCTTTCTTGGCTCTGTTCCTTGGCTTCTTGGTGTTCTTCATGTGGCATGACATCTGTCTTCCCAACTGTGCTTCCTTGCTCTGCCCTAACCTGTGCTTTTATATCTCAAAGGTGATTGACTTAAAACACAGCCTGTATTGATATGGCCTCTTAACACAGTAGAGAAAAACCCATTTCCAAATGGGGTTATAACCACAGCTATGTGTGTTAGGATTTATAATACATATTTTGGGGTACACAGTTAAATCCAGAACATTCTACCCTTTGGCCCCTCCAAAATTCATGTCTTTCCCACATGCAAAACACATTCACCCTATCAGATCATCCCCAAAGTCTTAACTCCAAGACCAAAATCTCAACTCTAAGACCAAAATCAAATCTGGGTGAGATTTTAGGCATATTCCATCCTGGTGCAAAATTCTTCGTCTGTTATGCTGTGAAATCTAGAATACAAGTTATCTGCTTCCAAAGTATAATGGTGGATCAGGTGCAAGGTAGACATTTTCATTACAAATGGAAGAAATTAGAGGGAAAGAAGGGATGACAGGCACCAAGCAAATGCAAAAGCCAGCAGAACAAATTACATTAACTCTTAAGGCTTGAAAATAATCTGTTACCCAGGACCATCTGGGCAATGACTCTGCCTTACATACTCTGGGTGTTGGCTATAATCTTTGGATTCTAGATAGAGGCCCCTTGACCCTGGGCTTCCACCTTGCCTTCCAGGCCTACTGGGATGGCAACTCTGCTCCCTCGGCTCTGGGTGGCCCTATTCTCTGAGTGGCAGCCCCACACCCTCGGCCCCACAAGGTGCCATTCTTCTGCCTTTTGGGTACACCAGTCCTGCCCCTTCAGCTTTGAGCAGAGGCCCCATCCTCTTGACATACGTAAATGGCAGCCCTACACTCTAGAGCTGATGAAGATCTGACTCTTTGAAACCCAGAAGGCTAGGGTTCAACCCTTTGAAACTTAGACAGCCCTGCTTTCCATGCTCCTTAGAACAATTCCTCTAATCTGCAAAACTTCTCCAGGGATAGTCCTTTTCTTTTCTTGGAGGACAACAGATGTATCTCCTTTGGCCTGTTTTCTGCTTGTAGAATTCCAAGAGGCAGATAGCTTTCTTTCCTTTTGTTCTGTCTCTTTCCCCTTTAGTCTAAGCTGATGGTTTTTTTGCCATGATAGTTGATTAGATCCATCAGTCACAGGTTTAATCTCTTTAAAAAGAAAATTGTATAGCCATGTCCTTGGTGAAAATTTTAGGGCACATGTCCTTAGTTTGTGTAACAGAAGTTTCCAAATCTTTAAGTTCTGTTTTCATTTTGCGTTGTTCATTTAAGTCCATCTCCTTCCGCTCACGTATTACTATAAGCTCCAAGGAGAAACCATGTGGCCCCTTTAAGATCTTGCTTAGAAATCTCAGCCAAATACCCGAGTTCATCACTTACAAGTTCTACCTTCCACCAACCATTTGAACATAATACAGATGAGTTTTTTTGCTACTACATAAAAAGCACCCTTCCTCCATTGTCCGATCACATGTTCATCACGTATTTTCTAAGATAGAGATTTTCTGTATGGCTCTCCTCACTTCTGAGCTCTCACAAGAATTTCCTGTGATGGCCATAATTCTATAAACTGCCCCTTCAACACAATCTAGGGACTTACTGTGAAGCACCTCAAAATTCCTCCAGCTTCTACCCATTATCCAATTCCAAAACCACTTCTACATTTTAGGTATTTAAGGCAGCACCCCACTCTCCAGTGCCATAAAATATAACATTGATTGAGAATAAGTGGGGAAGGGAGGGAGAAAAAAAGAGTCCTTACAAGAGAAAGGGAAAATTGAATATTTAGAAATATTGCAGAATCTATGTGGGTGGATAAAGAGTGCTATTATTTTGCCATTCTTAGTATGCTCACATTAACTTATGTTGTGGATTTTGCCACAGGGGGTTTGGAGGCAAAGGGAAGGGAGAAGGGCTCATGTTAGCGAGAAATAGTGAGAAAAAGCAGAGGGGTCCACAGAACATCAAATATAAAAAAGTGACCCAGGAAAGCTGCAAAATACAGGCATTGCGGAAAGCTGGCTATGCTAGAGTAAGAACCAACATTCTTTTTTTTCCCCCAAACCACAAGATTGTCTAGGGGGTATGTGTGACAGACCTGAGAGAAGAGAAGACTCCCGGCACCAGCTTGCTTTGCTTGTGGAAGGCCTGTGCTCAGCACTGCTTGGACTGGCCCCAGGGTTCCTTTGGGAGAAAAGTATTGGTTGGGTTTTAGTCCCCTCTCCCTGGGCTACATGTCCCACAGGAAACAGCCTGACTGTACTGTGACCTGGTCTTTAGTTTTATGTGCTGTTCTGCGTAAAATGCTTCTGTAGTTTGTGTAATTGTATACACTTCCTCTTTGAGGGAAGAACATGCTCAGCATCATTTTTCAAGCTAAAAGAACTGAAGAAAAAATTCAAGCCTCGAGTTGCAATACTGAAGGAGTCTATGAATCGGAATCCACTCTACTGCAACGAATTTGGTTTTTTTTTTTTGTTTCATGGGCAAAATACTGAATGATGCAGAAAGCATCAAAAGAAGATGGAATACACAGAGTCATTGTACCAAAAAGAATTGGTCAACATTCAGCCATTTCAGGAGATAGCATGTGATCAAAAACCAATGGTACTGAAGGAAGAAGCCCAAGCTGCATTGAAAGCAGTGGCAAAAAACACGCGTCCAGGAATTGACAGAATACCAGTTGAAATGTCTCAACAAATGAATGCAGTGCTGGAAGCACTCACTTGTCTATGGCAAGAAATTTGATAGACAACTACGTAGTGAACTGATTGTAATAACTCCAGCTTTGTGCCAATTCCAAAGAAAGGTGAACCAATGGAATGTGGAAATTATCCAATAATATCATTACTGTCACATGCACGTAAAATTATGAAGAAGATAATTCAAGAACAGTTGCAGCAGTACATCAACAGAAAACTGAAAATTCAAGCGGATTCAGAAGAGGACGTGGAACGAGAGAGATCATTGCTGATGTCGGGTGGATCTTGGCTGAAAACAGAGAATACCCAAAAGATGTTTACTTATGTTTTGTTGACTGTGCAAAGGCTTTTGACTGTGTGGATCATGACAAATTGTAGATAACATTGTGAAGGAAGAGAATTCTAGAACACTTAATCTCATGAAGAACCTCTGCATTGACCAAGAGGCAGTTGTATGAACAAAACAAAGGGATACTGCACGATTTAAGGTCAGGAAAGTTATGCAACAGGGTGGCATCCTTTTACCATCTATGTTGACCAAATAATCCGAAAAGCTGGACTATATGAAGAAGAACATGGCATCAGGATTGGAGAAAGACTCATTTACAACCTGCGACATTCAAATGACACAGCCTTGCTTGCTGAAAGCCAGGAGCACTCGGAGAACTACTAATGAAGATCAAAGTCTACAGTTTTCAGTATGGAGCACACCTCAACGTAAAACAAAAATCCTCACAACTGGACCAAGAAGTAACATCATGATAAAATGGAGAAAAGATTGAAGCTGTAAAAGATTTTATTTTACTTGGATCCACAATCAATGCCCATGGAAGCAGCAGTCAAGAAATCAAAGGACGTATTGCATTGGGCCGATCTGCTGCAAAAGACCTCTTCAAAGTGTTAAAAAGCAAAGATGTCGACCTTGAGGACTAAGTTGCCCCCGACCCAAGCCGTGGTATTTTCCATTGCCTCATACGCATTCAGAAGCTGGGTGATGAATAAGGAAGCCTGAAGAAGAATGGATGCACTTGGAATATGGTGTTGGTGAAGAATATTGAATATACAATGGCCTGCAAAAAGAACAAACCAATCTGTTTTGGAAGAAATACAGCCAGAATGCTCCTTGAAAGCGAGGATGGTGAGACTTCATCTCACGTACTTTGGGCATGTTACCGGGGAGACGAGTCCCTGGGAAGGACATCATGTTGGGTAGAGGATCAGCAAAAAAAGAGGAGGACCCTCAACAGATGGTTTGACACAGCTGGTGCAAGAATGTGCTCAAACATAATGCTTGTGAGGATGGTGCAGGACTGGGCAGTGTTGTGCATGATGCCTGTGAGGTGGAACTGACTCTGATGGCACCTAACAATAACTCCCTCTTTGAAAGAGGAGAAAATGGTAATATTTTAATAGACCCCCCATTACTAGCTGAGCCTAGAATACTAGCCTGAGAGGGGATTTTTCTCTTAATCATCCCAAGTATAGTGCATTGTTCCTGGAATTTCAGCATTTTCTGGGAAGGAAACCTTTTGATTCATCAGCACATTTTATTCCAGTCCTTAGGACACTCATCCCCGTATGACGTGAACCATGTCTCCCCAATTAGTATAACTTTAAATTTGCTAACGCTTTTGGTTGCCTTTACATGAAAATAAAGAATGCATTTTTAAAATGTCTTTGCATTAATTAGTTGAGAGTCTTGTTTTTTTTCTCATTATGGCAACTGGTTTGTAGTGTTGAGAGAATGGACACAGGTTTCCTTGTAGTGTTGCTGTGAAGAGAGAAAATTCTTCATATTCCACTGATTACTCTTCTGGGGACTTTAGTCTACAGATGGAAATCCTGGAAGATCCTATCTGGAAGTGAATTTTGTAAATAATATTTGTGCTGGTTTTGAGCATTATAGATTAACAAGTTGTATAAGAAGTCACAATTTTTTTTTTTTTTATAAGAAGTCATCTTTAACCTTCGTACAAGATATGTTTAGAAAAAAAACCCCATCCTAGCGGCCAGTGCATTCTGAAAATATTTATAGGAAACACTTTTGAAGCATTCACTCTGTGCCAGGCACTGTCGAGCACTTTACATATATTAATTCATTTACTCCTCACAATAGCCCCATTTTGTAGCAGAGGAAACCGAGGCCCAGCTCCCCAGTTCTGGCTGCACCTCCCAATCACCTTGAGCAGCCAAAAATCCAGGGTCACACTGGTAAGTGGCAGAGCTACGATTTGACCAGTCCAAGCAGTCCTGTCTTCGAGATTTGTTTTCTTGAGGACTGCGGCATTGCCTCCTGTACTCTCTCTCACAACAAAAACCATAACGAATTTGCTTTAGAAAACTTTTGCTTTGCACATCACCTCAGTCTTAAAACTCAGGATCAAAAAGGAAAGAAAATTCTATTTCTCCCCTATTACCTGTTCCCCAAACCAAATGTACAAACAGAATCATCAGGAGACAATTCCCATCCGGGAACAGGAAAGCTGACTAAAGGATATTCCTGGAACTACTGAAATGCTAGACTGATCATTAAAAAGGCTGTATGTAGTTGGAGCCTTGTTGCTGTGACAGCTCTGACCCTGGGCACCAGGATTATTAAGAGCACAAAACCCATCTATTTTACCTTTACATTTAGTGGATTTGGTGAGCTTCTAAGAGCATTTGTAAAAATTCTTTTCATAACTAAAAAAATAGGCAGTGGGAAGGATCTAGGATCTTGAGCTTAGATCCTGGTCCAGGCACACTTCTGCTGATCTGTTGTCTGATGTTGGATTTCTCAAGACTTGGATTTCATCATCTGTAAAATGGGAAAGGGAACAATAGTGGCAGTAGGATTGATTTGGTAAAGAAGAGCTAGTATATGAGACAGTATTTTATTAACAACAGTAGCCATGTGTGTTAGGCAGTGAGTTGACCAACATGTCCTTTCTGAGTCTTGGAAGTCTTCCATGGGTGGATGTTGAGGTAGATGCTTGGGAGCAGTGGAAGAAGGTTTGTGTTACTACAAACTCCTTTCCTTTCCTGTTCTCTCTTTACCTGTTACAGTGTGAATGATAGTGTGGGTGTCGACTCAGTTTCTGGCCCAAATTCCTTTTCCTTGGTTTTTTCCCCCCTCCTACTTTTGGGCTCGCCTCCAGTTTGCCTACAAAGTGCTGTTTGTTGTAAGGGTGAAGCAGTCGATTCTCTGGGCAGCGACACTGTGGCTGCAGGCAGTTACTGTAGTTGAAAGCAAAAAGCTAAGCTCGAGTAGGAGGGACACTGACAGGGCTTGTTCATTAGAATTGTATACATGGATTTTTGAAGGAAAGAAAGGGGAGTAAGAGATGACTTCTCAATGGAGAGATTATGAAATGCCCTTCATAACAGAACAAAATTGGGTAAGGAGAAAGGGCTCTGAGAAGCCACTCCTTATTACTTTGAGAGCAAATACTTTTTGAACTATTAATATGTCTGCAGTACACTTTAGTAGAATAGGAAATAGGGATAATAATAAATAACAACAATGGCCGTCATTTTAGGTGGTCTGCATTTGGCCAAATACTTGTCATGTTTTATCCTCACATTAGCCGTGAAGGCAGGTACCAATGGTGTCCCACTTCAAAGATTAAAAAATGGAGGTTCAATGTGGTTAAGTAACCTGCTCAGTTAAATTGCCAGTAAATAACTATAAGAACTAAATTATGGACCTAGGTCTGTCACTTATCCACAATAGGAAAAGCAGGATATGTCGTAGCGTAGTGTTGGGAGCTCATCTGCTAACCAAAAGATTGGTGGTTCAAAACTACTAGCCACTCCTTGGAAACCCTACGGGACAGTTCTGTGCTGTCCTGCAGGGTTGCTGTGAGTTGGAATTGATTCGATGGCAATGGTTTTTCTTCAAGGGAGAGACAGGCATGTAAGCAATTTAGTGTCATTCAGGTCAGCATTCAGAATATGCTGTAGTTCCTACAGGAGCTAAATTTTGTGGGCATTTGCTCAGAGGAAGGAGGGACTGGTTTTGACTGGAAAGACCAGGGAAGGTTTCATAAAGAAGAATAACTTGAGCAGGATATTGAAGGATGTGAAGGATGGCGATGGGTAGAAAAATAGGTGGGGGAGCTGAGGAACATTGGAGCAGCAAAGTATGGAGACCTGCCAAGTACATAGTGAGCTTGGGGAATGGTGTGGTGATGGAGTGCAGAGGGATGTAGTAGGAAAGGAGGCCAGAAAAATCATTTGGGACAGAGTATGGCGGACCTACAGTGTCCCGCTAAGGAGTTCGGACTTCACACGATAGGCTTGGAAGGTTATTTCATTGAAGGTTCTTGAGAAGGGAAATAATTTACTGTAGTCAGTGACCTCAGTGATTCTGGTGGTAGAACAAGAAAGGAGTAGAATGTTTGCAGCAGACATCCCCCAGACAAGCTGCACCTGAAGGTCACCTGGGAGCTTCAGTGTCCACACCCCCCCCCCCCCCCCCGCCAGATTCTGCTACAGCAGGCCTACCAGGTCCTGGGAGGTTATGTTAAAAGGCCTTGCAGGTCACTGTGAGTGTAGTTAAGTGAGGGATCATTTCCTGTGGGCATTAGGACTTGAGGCTAAACTTGGGTTTATCATTGTGTGAATGATCGTTAAACCATGGGAGAAGGCCAAATCATCAAACCTTGGGGAATATTTCTGTATACAGGCAAAGAGGGTTTTATGGTTTTCCTTTATTTTTCTGTGAATATTAAATAATAATGTCCAGTCATTAGCATTTGACATTTTTCCCATTCCTGTGTAGAATGTAATATGGCTCTTATCTTTATACCTTTGTGCTAAATTTCCTTTTTTCTTTACTCAGAACGAAGTAGAGGAACTCAGCCATGTATAGGAGACTAAACAGGCACATCAGCCCAAGGGCAAGGACAAGAAGGCAGGAGGGGACAGGAAAGTTGGAGTAGTGGAAATGGGGAACCTAAGGTTGAGAAGAGAGAGTATTGACACATCACAGGGTTGGCAGCTGTCTTAGTCATCTAGTGCTGCTGTAACAAATACCACAAGTGGATGGCTTTAACAAAGAGAAATTTGTTTCCTCACAGTAAAGTAGGCTAAAAGTCCAAATTCAGAGCATTAGCCCCAGGGAAAAGGCTTTTGCTCTCTCTCGGCCTTCTCATCAGTTTTTCCCTGGACTAGGAGCTTCTTTGCGCAGGAACCCCCAGGGCCCAAAGGACTCACTCTGTTCCTGGCACTGCTTTCTTGGTCGTGTGAGGTCCCCAACTCTCTGCTTGCTTCTCTTTCCTTTTATCTCTTGTAAGATGAAAGGTGGTGTAGGCTACGCACCAGGGAAACCCCCTTTACGTTGGATCAGGGATGTGACCTTGGTGAGAGTGTTACAATCCCACCTTAATCCTCTTGAACATAAAATTATAATCACAAAATGGAGGACAACTGCACAGTACTGGAAATCAAAGCCCAGCCAAATTGATACACACATTTTTGGGGAGGACATAATTCAGTTCATAAAAGCAACCAATGTCACAAAACAATATGCGTATTAATTGTTAAATGAGAAACTAATTTGCTCTGTAAACCTTCACCTAAAGCACAGTTAAAAAAAAAAAAAAAAAGGAAGTAGAATATGTAGGATTTCATTGGTACCTGCTCTCTTCATTGGCAGTCTGTCCTAGAATATGAGCTGTGGAGCCTACTGTCTGGGATTTAACCAGACTCTGCCATTTACTAACCATAGGACCATGGAAAAGCTACTTACCTTTCAATAAAATGGAGATATAACAGTATTTGCCTGTTAGGATTAATTGTGAGGATTAAACAGTTTCTGGAAAAGGCTTAGAACATTTCTGAGACATAGTTAACACTTGGATCTTAGGCTGTTGTTGCTGTTAATTGTTGTCATTAATTCTGCAGATACCCGAAGGTATTCCTTTCCCTAGTTTCCCGTAGATAGAGAGCTTCGTTTTAAAAATAACAGTACAAATTGTCATTGAGAGTAGTAAGGGTGACGTATTAGGAAGTTTGAATCATGCAGTGTTCTCTCTTTGAGGGCTTTTTATTTCCTAAAAAACATATGTTGTCCTCCAATAAAAAGCCTGCTAGGATTTCCTTAGAGCCCACATCTGGGAAAGAAACTTGCCTTGCATGTTGGCAAGTTATAGTAGTTCTGTTCTTCAGTCTCTTAGGAGTTGCATGAAAGGATGCTCACGTGTACATTTCCTGGGACCCAGCCTGAATTTGGGCCATTTTTTTTTCAAACATTACAGACTTCTCTGACTCCTATTTCTTGAATTCTAAATCAGCTGCTAACTTTCAAAGTATAATTTTTGCTGGGAAGACAAACAGTTCTATCAAGAGAGAAGAGATTTCTCAACATTAAATAAATTAGAAATTATAATTTATGCTTAGAAAAATAATGTTAGTCCAAGTTTTAGCCTCCCACTCTCCCCTTCCTCTGCTGTTCTTTATCCTGCCGTGCGTTTGCAAACCATTCTCATGACCTTCTGTCTGTGAGGCATATTTGTAGTGGGGCCAGATTATACATCCACCAGACTTTTTCATCTGACCTCCTAAATTCAGCCTTTGAGCCCCTTCATTTCTTTGGGTTTTACTAACAAAGTCATCTGTTGAAAGGAATATTATTTCCCAGGGAACTTGATGGACAGTGTGTGGAATAACAGGATCACATTTTGTGAAGTTCAGACCTGAGGTCCTAAAATTTTAAACATTTCCAGTTTGTTATTGCTTATTTTACTTAGCTGAGTATCTTGGCATTTCATGTCTAGAGGCGGTTCCTACCCTTTGGAGATCCTCAGCCCTCCCCTGCAAATGAAAAGGAGCACAAAAATGAAACTGAGCTGCTTGTTTTTCCTCACGCCTCTGTTAATTTAACTAAGTCGATTGGTTTGCCCTCATTTGCCCTTTTCACATCTCCCAAATTAATGTTACGTGCAAATTTGATTTTAACAGTGTGAATTATTTCTAAGTTACTTTTGAATACAGGTTGAATACTGTTTCTTACAGCTCCTTTTCTAATCATACTTATAGACATATCCAGTGCTTTCTTTCTAGCCAGCTTAGCCACTGTGTGGTTCTTATTGCCAAGTAAGTTTCAGTTGCTTTAGCTATCCTGATTTCAAGACACGGTTTCGAATGGTTCACCAAGATCACAGTACATGGGGTTCATTGCATTTCCTTCTGCTAATTCAGTTGTGTGGTAGCTAGGCAGTCCTGGAGCCCTGAAATCCAAGGTTCTGGACAAGGTGAGGAGCCTTGTTGGCACAGTGGTAAAGTGCTTGGCTGCTAATCGAAAGGTGGGTGGTTTGAACCTACCAGCTGCTCAACGGGAGAAAGATGTGGCAGCCTGCTTCTGTAAAGATTACAGCTTTGGAAACCCTGTGGGGCAGTTCTGCTCTGTCCTATAGGGTCACTATGAGTCAGAATCAACTCGACAGCAGTGGGTTTAGTTTTTGGTTTTGGGGCAAGGTGAGGAAGCAGCCAATCTTCTTGACTTCCTGTGGGTTTGTTCCTGGCTTCTTCAGTGAAAATCGTTCCCTTCTATTCAGTATTCCTTTATTCAGCAGCACGTACCAGGCTTCACACCCCTGACCTGTAGAAACTTTTAGCCTAGTGGTCCTACAACCAGTGGTAACATTCTTGATACAAAAAGGAAAACCTCTGAACCTTTGACCCCATTCCTTTTCTTCTGCCATATCCATGGGACTATATTGGTGGTATAGTGATTAAGAGGTACGACTCCTAACCGAAAGGTCAGTAGTTCGAATCCACCAGGCGTTCCTTGGAAGCTCTGGGGCAGTTCTACTCTGTCCTATAGGGTCCCTATGAGTCAGAATCGACTTGATGGCAGCAGGTTTGGTTTTTTTTTGTGGGATGAGGGTACCCCCTGTGAACTTTTTCACACTGGAAAAAGCAGCCCAATCCATTTGTGCTCTATTGTGAGTAAAGTGCATTAGGCAAAAGTACACTCTGTGGCCAGCCAGGCTGTCCAAGTTCTGTTATTTACTGGCAGTGTGACTTTGGGCAATTTACTTAACACCTCTCTGCTTATTTCCTGATAGGTAATAGGGAGATGAAAGAGCCCTGGTGGGGCAATGGTTAAGCGCTCAGCTGCTATCTGAAATGTTAGTGGTTCCAACTCACCTAGTGGCTCCATAGGGGAAAGATCTGGTGATCTGCTTCCGTAAAGATTATAGCCAAGAGAACCATATGGGGCAGTCCTACTCTGTAACATGGGGTTGCCGTGAGTTGAATTGAGTCAGTGGCACCCAGCAACAACAACAATAGGGAGATAGTGATCAGAGTATAACTGCCCCATAGGGTTTCCAAGGAGCAGCTGGTGGATTTGAACTGCCATCCTTTTGGTTAGCAGCCAGACTCTTTAAGTACTGCTGTTAGAATTTGGTGAGCTAAGGTTAGCTTTAAAAAAAAAAGACAAAATAATCTTTCACAAGTCGATAATAAAGTTTGTGGGTTTTTCAGGCACTTTGCTTTTCTTTCATGCTGTTTGCCTTGGCCGTTCCACCACAGACAAAGATAAGGAGATGAAAATCAAAGTATCAATTTTGCAACCTTAAATTATTTGTGAATTATTTTCCTCCTCTTAAACTCTGTTAAAATGGGCAATTGAAAATTGGCATATTCAAAAGACAGTGATGTGTGTGACTTATTCCCTATCAGCTGATATATTTTGCTACTTCCAGATGTGTGATCTTTCAGATGTTTACATATTTTTAAGATCAAGTCTAAGAATATTTTTTTTCTTAGTAATGAGCATTATATTTATTTGACTCGTTGGGATAAGTCCTTTTAAATTGTTGGGGTTTTATTTATTTATTTTAAATAAGAATGCCCAAGAAGAACTAAAATTTTTTTTTTTTTTAGTAAAGAAGCAGAAATAAGACAGAAAATGAACAGACAAAACATGCCTTCTAAAGAAAAAATGTCTTATAGGATCATGTTTAGTCTACATAAAACACATCGTGACCAACAGTCAGTAAATAACCCGTGGCTGTTCATTGCTGCGGTCTGTGCCAGGAACGTTTTGAATACTCTTCAACTTGTGTCCAGGTATTTGCATTTAGTTGAATTTTTGTGGCATCCTGCTATTCTTTTGTTTTTTTATATTGTGCTCACTAAATCGTAGTACAACAGTCAGCAGTCAGCATGACCCACTTAACATACATATTTACATACTAGCTGAAGAATGAAAGCGGGGAAACTTGGAAAAAATGTATAAAGATTTTATCTATCTCAATTTCGTTGGCCAGTGGATCTGGCTTATTTACATTTTTGATGCAAAAAGGACAGTCTTTCATTCCACTCCTTTTTTTTTTTTTTTCCTGCCGTATCTGTGGGACTACACCCCAAGAACTCCAGGACTCTGGGTGAAGTGAAGCAGCAGCTTTGGTTCAAGAGCATATTTAATCCAACTTATATCTAGTTATATTAAAAAAAAAAAAAATATATTGCTAGGGCTTAAAATCAGCTGACCTGTTGCAAAAATACATGTTTATTGATTAAACTTTTTCAATATTCGGCAAAGAAGCATGATGCTGTTGCGAGAGAACATTACAAGTTGTGGGGTTTTTTTTTTTCTTTTTTTATTTATTGTACTTTGGAAGAAGGTTTACAGAGCAAACAAGTTTCTCATTAAACATTTAATACACATATCGTTTTGTGACATTGGTTGCCAACCCTACGACATGTCAACATTCTCCCCTTCTCAACTTTGTGTTCCCCATTACCAGCTTTCCTGTCCCCTGCCTTCTCATCCTTGCCCCTGAGCTGGTGTGTCCATCTAGTCTTGTTTTGTTTTATGAGCCTGTCTAATCTTTGGCTGAAGGGTGAACCTCAGGAGTGACTTCAGCACTGAACTATAAGCGTGTCTGGGGGCCATACTCTTGGGGTTTCTCTAGTCTCTGTCAGGCTAGTAAGTCTGGTCTTTTTTTGTGTGTGTGAGTTAGAATTTTGTTCTATGTTTTTCTCCGGCTCTGTCCAGGACCCTCCATTGTGAACCCTGTCAGAGCAGTCTGTGGTGGTTGCCAGGCACCATCTAGTTGTGTGAGCTCAGTCTGGTGGAGGCTGTGGTAGTTGTAGTCCATTAGTCCTTTGGACTAATCTTTTCTCTTGTGTCTTTGATTTTTTTTTCATTCTCCCTTGCTTCCGACGGGGTGAGATCAGTGGAGTATCTTAGATGGCTGCCCACAAGCTTTTAAGATTCCAGGTGCTAGTCACCAAAGTAGAATGTACGACATTTTCTTTATAAACTATGTTATGTCAGTTGAGCTAGATGTTCACTAAGACCGTGGTCCCCAGAGCCCTCAACCCAGTAATTTGGTCCCTCAGGGAATTTGGGTGTGTCTGTGGAGCTTCCGTGATGTTGCCTTGGTCAAGTTACGCTGGCTGTCCCAGGATTGTGTACTGTCTTACCCTTACAATTTGTGTTTTAAAAGTGAGATTTTTCTGAGTAAAAGATTGTAGCATGGAATAATAAATCCACAGCCAAAATGAAGCTGTTCATTCTCTTCAATTAAAAAGAGGAAGGACAAATTCATGAAGAGTTTTAACTCCTGTAGTTAATGCTTTGGGAAAATCACTTAACATCTCTGAGCTCCACTTCTTAACTGATAATGATTCCTTCCTTGGAAGGGAGTTCTGAAAATTCAGTGAGAAAGGGTGTGTGACGGTCCTATGTAAAATGTCAATAATTCTGTACAGGGTGTGTGGGTTTATGATGTGTACATTTAGAAGCTAAAAAAACTGAGGCACTAAGCTGAGGGAGAGACTGGCTCAGTTCAGTAGCCATGCTGGCCTTGACTTTCTCCCTTCCATGTCCTGTGGTGGTGTCCTCTAAGTAATGCTTTCTTCTCAACTGGCTCAAAACCAAGAAACTTTGTGCCCAAAAGTAACGCAAACAATTTCACAGGTAGTTTTCTTTTTTAAATTGTTTTATTGTGAGTATATATAAAATATAAAAACCCGTTGCCATTGAGTCGTTTCCGACTCACAGCGAGCTTATAGTAGAACTGCCCTATATGGTTTCTGAGGAGCAGCTGGTAGATTTGAACTGACAGCCTTTTGGTTTGCAGTTGAGATCTTGACCACTGTGCCACCAGGGCTCCGTATAAAACAAAACATTTGCCAATTCAGCATTTTTTTACAGGCTCAATTCAGCAATAGGTTACATTCTTGTGTTGTGCAACCATCACCACTGTCCATTTCTGTCCATTAACAGAAACACAGTGCCCCCTAAGCAAAGCCTCTTCCTTTTCCCCTCCTCTTCGCCTGTGGTAACCACTGATAAACTTTGGTCTCTACAGTCTGCAGGTAGATTTTTTTTTTTCAAGTTTATTTGGAGCCCCTTGCTGCATTTTGCTTTGGGAGCTGCCATTTAACTCTAGCTTCTTGAAGATGGCTGACACTCTGTGGGTAAATACCAATCAAGCCAGCCAGCTGGCTCTGAGAAAGGCTTCCTGGAAAGCCATGGCCCAGCTTTCACAGAGACCAGGAGGAGGAGGTGTGCGCGCGTGAGTACCACAGACCTCCCCAGAAAATCCTGTTGCAGGTGCTACCTTGGAAGTGAAGGCAGACTGCAGGTTAATAGGGACACTCGGCTGTGAAGGCTCCTAGTCAGAGAGGAAAACTAGTAGGTAACTATACAGCCTGGCATGGTTTTTATTTTTTTTCCTTGTTTGCAAAAACCATCTATAATAATCATCAAGAATCCTGATACTCACATAGAGAAATCTTGTACCAAGCATTTTTTAAGCACCAAAGTGATTTCTTTGTCTTTTAAGATGAAGAAAGGCAAGCAGCATCATTTTGGATATGACTTTATCACCTATCTCCTCCTCCACACCACGTAGAAAAGCTCTCTCTTAGAACTTAATTTGGAGCCTCTAAAATGGTGTTTGCAATGTTGCTGCCGTCATCCATGCACTGTGGTACTTAGGGAGTGGAGACTTTCAAAATGAACCCCCAAAAGTCTTCCAGAATCAGTTGTATCTTTTGTGGCATCACTTGTGCATACCTAGGAATAATTTTTTCTCTTCTTATGAGGTGGTGGTTTTCATACTTTCTTTTTCTACTCGGCAGTGGTGAGAAAGAAACACTTCTCCGTGAAACACAGAAGGAGGAGGAGAATAGCTGAACTATAGGAAAGCGTGACATGATGCTCAGGAGTTGTGGTTATTAGGAAACATCTTAGAGAATGATGCCATCTTAGAAGTGTTGTATTCTCCAAACTATAAACTTTAGGATCCATATATAGAAAAATGTTAATAAATTTTTTTTTTATTATTATTGTACTTTACATGAAGGTTTACAGAACAAACTAGCTTCTCGTTAAACAGTACACATATTGTTTTGTGACGTTGGTTACCAACGTGTCAACACTCCCCTTTTCGACCTTCGGTTCCCTATTAACAGCTTTCCTGTCCCCTCCTGCCTTCTAGTCCTTGCCGCTAGGCTGGTGTGCCTTTTTAGTCTCGTTTTATTTTATGGGCCTGTCTAATCTTTGGGTAAAGGGTGAACCTCAGGAATGACTTCATTACTGAGCTAAAAGAGTGTCTGGGGGCCATACTCTCAGGGTTTCTCCAGTCTCTGTCAGGCCAGTAAGTCTGGCCTTTTTTTGTGAGTTAGAATTTTGTTCTACATTTTTCTCCAGCTCTGTCCAGGACCCTCTATTGTAATCCCTGTCAAGCAGTCAGTGGTGGTAGCTAGGTACCACCTAGTTGTGCTGAGCTCAGTCTGGTGGAGGCTGTGGTAGTTGTGGTCCGTTAGTCCTTTGGACTGATCTTTCCCTTCTGTCTTTGGTTTTCTTCATTCTCTCTTGCTCCCAATGGGGTAAGACCAGTGGAGTATCTTAGATGGCCACTGACAAGATTTTAAGACCCCATATGGTACTTACCAAAGTAGAATGTAGGACATTTTCTTTATAAACTACGTTATGCCAATTGAACTAGGTGAGAGAGATTTTGAGCTAAATGCCCTCCTTCCTGCTTTCCCTCCTACCAGGTTCTTTGTGGAAAAGAAAATGTAACTTTTTGGGGAAGAAGCATTAAGTTTGTGAAAAGAGACAAAGAGCAGCTCCAGGGTAAGCAAGGGACTGAGAAAAGAAAAAAAGTTGCAGTAGAGACGGAGCTGGACCCTAAAAGGATACTAAGACCCCTCAGGAACTTTTTAGTACAATAAGCTAATAAGTTTAGACTCTGAGAACCTAAGGAGTCCCTGGTTGGCGCATATGGTTAAGTGTTCAGCTGCTAACTGAAAGGTTGACAATTCAGATCCACTCAGAGGTGCCTTGGAAGAAAGGCCTGGCAATTTCCTTCTGCAAGGTCACAGCCACCAAAAACCCTATGGAGCATAGTTCTACTCTTGAACACATAAGGTCATTGTCTTATTCATGTACTGGTGCTATAACAGAAACACCACAAGTTGATGGCTTTAACAAAGAGAAATTTATTTCCTCCCAGTAAAATAGGCTAAAAGTCCGAATTCAGGGCATCAGCTCTGGGAGAAGGCTTTCTCTCTCTGTCGGCCTTCTCATCAGTCTTCCCCCAGACTAAGAGCTTCTCTGCCTAGGAGCCCCAGATTCAAAGGACGCGCACGCGCTCTGCTCCCGGCACCGCTTTCTTGGTGGTATGAGGTACCCCTCTCTGCTTGCTTGGCTTTCCTTTTTATGTCTTGAGAGATAAAAGGTGGTGCAGGCCACACCCCAGGGAAACTTCCTTTACATCCGATCAGGGATGTAATCTGGAAAGGGTGTTACAACCCCATCTTAATCCTTTTTAACATAAAATTACAATCACAAAATGGAGAACAGCCACACAACACTGGGAATCCTAGCCTAACCAAATTGACACATATTTGTGGGGACATAATTCAATACATGACAGTCACCATGAGTCAAAATCAACGGCAACTGGTATAAGCACCTAAAGAATAGAAGTGTACCTTGCTGGTCTTTGTAGCCCCTCTGCCCAGCCCCTGTCCTCACACTTGTAGGCTGCTGCCTTTGCATTTCATCTGTCAGCTCTACAACCACAGAGGCTGCTGTTCTAGTGGAGTGGTGCGCAAAGGCAGGTGGGATCTGGGGATGAAAGCATTCACTTCTCAGTAAGTGTCTGGGAGGTCTCCCCATTGCCGGGATTCTTGATCGCTTTTTAATATGTGCTGTGTTTCTTGGCCTCTGTCAGAAGGCTAATAGCAGCATGCTACTGACAGGTGAGAGAACTGAATGATAACGCAGAAGGAAACAGAAAATGAGAGGATTTTAACAGTTTTGCTAAAAGTTGAGGCCACATATGAGTTTTTGTGAACAGTGTTTGCTTTAAAAAGCCCCATTAGAGAAAAATAATTCAGAGAACAAATATTAGTCCGCTGACTCGCTTCTGATCTGGACAGACTTTGTACCTTGGCATATGAGTGGCTGTCCTAGAACTTATTGAACTTTTGCCACCGAGTAATTCTGACAAGGCTGACAGAGCCAGTAGTAGATAATAGGAAAGAGCACAGTGTCCTCTGCTTGAGTAATCAAGGTAGATACTATTCAGGTGTGCCAAGAATCCAACCCATTCAACAGAGTGATAGCCTGTAACTTGCAGGATGATTTAGAGATGAAGGGATGGATCATAGATGGTTGCTGGACTTGATTTTCCTCCCAGAATGTATTACTGTTTTGAGAGTTAGCAGAGTATGGAGGCAATGGCCCAGATTTTATACTTAGGAAAGACCTGTACAGGTTCAACACTCCATTTGGCCACATTCTAGCTGAGACATTGGGCCAGTTACTTTAACTTCTCTGACCTTGTTTCCTCATTTGGGAATATGTGATTAGGACTCCCTGTCTTGCAGATTTGTTGTGAAATGTTAAGACCAAGAGGACATTAAAATGAGAGCCTCTCTAGCACTGAGTAGGAACTTAAAAAAAAAAAAAAAAAAGTTCAGTACGCATCAATTTTTTCTCCTTCACTCAAAATCCAGCTTTTTATGTAGAATAACTGTCCTTTATATTCTGTCCCCCAGTCTGAGTTTGAAACATGAATAGCTTTTATTTAAGTGAGCAGCTTGATGATAGGAGGAGCTGTTTATCAGAGATGGGCTGTAAGTGCCTCATAACCTGATTCTGTGTGCAAGGACAGGCAGCCTTACAGATGCAGCAGTCCACACCTGGCAGCCCAGGAGCCTGCCACTGAATACAGATGTGAACTAGAGCTGCCACACTCTGTGTATAGCAGATTCTTAAGCCATCTGATCACTGTTTAACACTACCCTGAAGTTCACCTAAGTCAGAGGTCAACGAAACCAACAGTAAGCCCAGAATTTTGGAACTATACAGTGATTCATATGCAGAGAAATATGGAATAGTTTTCTGGAAGAACTCACTAGATTATGTATCACTGGAATTTTACTATATGTAAATATTCGGGGACCATGAGGTGAAGTGGGTCTGGATAGGGAGACTCTAGGAATCAGAATACTTTGTAGTTAGCTTTCTTCTCTCTCTCTCTTTCTCTTAGTAGCAACTCAGTTGCTCAGTTTGTGGCAGCAAGCACGTTTTTTCTTTTGAATCAGCCAGGCACAAAACAACTATATTCCCATCCTGAAGCTCTTTCAGCTGCAGGACTATCGTGAATTTACTGGGATGTGGCTGTTAACTTTTAAAATTTGCATAAATCCAGCCTCCACTCCCCTGGCAGTGGTTTTGTCTCGTCTTTACTGCTTCCCCGAGGTGATTTTATTTTTTTCAGAGGTGGGGGTGGAAGAGGGAGAGGAAAGGAGGAAAAAGGCAGACCAAGGGCGCTGGGAAGAAGCTCGGAGTCCATTGATTGTAGGTACATGTGGGGAGAGAGCGAACCCAGGCTGGGCTGGAAACGGAAGGGCTGCGAGGCGCTCGCTCGCTGGAGGCGAGGCGGCCGGCAGGGGGAGGTCCCGGCCGAGGCCGTGCCGCCTGAGGGGTAGCCGGTGCGCGGGGTCGCCGCTCGCTGGGGAGAGCTCCTGGTGGCGACAATGGCGAGGCGGCCGGCGGTGATGCAGCCCGCAGCCCCCTAGTCCTCCCTTCCCGCTGGTCTGCGCCCCTCCCTCCACTCTGCCAACACTCGGATCTCTCGCTCTTCTCTCCCCTGTGTTTTCAAACAGGAAGTGCTCGGCTGTCTGTAACGTGCTGCCGGGTCCCAGAATGGAGGAGTGAAGTCTTCCCGTCGCTGCCGGTTCCAGCCCCCGGAACCCGCCCGAAGCTGAGTCCCCGGAGAGCGCCCTGAGGGAGCAGGGTGGCCGCCTGGTCCAGGTGCGTGGGGCCGGGTCGGGGAGCCCGCGGGGCCGGGCGCGGGGCTGTCACTGGACACCGCCCGCGTGTGCCGCTAAGCCGGATCTCCAGCTCCACGCTGCAACCTCACTGGGGTGTTATGTTCTATGTCGCCTGCCCCTCTCACTGCTTTCTTTCTCAAGGGTCTCTGCAGAACTGTTGCTGCCACCGCTCGGGCTGTGTTCAACTCGAGCGGGCACCTTTGGGCTCCCCAGGGCTCTCCCCTGGCGACCGAGCGCTTTCCAGGCTGAGCTGCCCCCAGCTGCTCCCGGGGCTGCCTCTGCCTCCGGCTTCCCGGAGTCTGCAGCCGCCCTCTCCGCCCTCACCTCCTCCTCCTCCTTCTCCCGCTGCTGCCTGAAGCAGCAGCTCTTTGTTCCTCACTCTCTGGCCTGGGGTTATGTACATAAATGTTCTGGGAAGCTTGAGACAATGAGGTCTTATTAAGGATGGTGTGAGTGTGAGGGGTGGCGAGAGAGAGACGGAGAGGATGAGTGGTGCGTGGGGAGGTGTAAGGTGGAAAGGAGAGCAAGAGTCTTGGCATCCAGGCTCAGCAATCTCTCATCTTCATCTGATGAAAGAGTAACCCTGCTCTTTGCTTTCTATTTTGGGAGAGCCAGGCCATCACAAACTGAGGGAATTCGTGATTCCCTCACTACTTACAGGCACAGGAAAGGTAGCCACCAGGAATGAGGGACGGGGAGCTCTGAGGTGTTTAGTCTGGTGTCTGGCTTGTTAATTCCAGTGTGGTTTCTTGGCTGGGTTCGCCTTGCTGAGACAGAAGGTACTTTAAAATGTATGAGCCAGGCATCTTCCTTTACTAAGCTCTATTTGTCATCAAGGTAAAATTGAGGAAGACACTTCTAAAATTTACCAGGTAGATCACAGATTTCACATGCAGGCTTTGCTCCATCTTAAATGTTCACAGCAGAGAACAGAACACCAGGCAAAGAGTGGTTTTATGCTACAGACTTTTTGCTTTTTCATTTCTCTGGTTGCTCTTCTCTCAGCAGGCTCTAGATCAGATTGACTTCTCCCCCAGTGAAAGCCGGGCTTTGTTTCACTGCCTATATTTACCTGGGGAAACTCGAGTCTTGGAGTGACACTAAGGGAGGTGGGATGGTTGAGAAGAATCTGCTTGATGGGAAGACTGTATGGCTTCAAATGAAATGTTCAAACAGTGTTGAAGCCAGTAGTAGCATCTTACTCTTTACTTTGTAGGATATAAATTGAGCAAATGACTGGCAGGGAGAAGAGCGAGACTTGCCAAAGAAGGGTCTCTTCTGTAGGACAGAGAAAAAAATGTATAATCACGTTACTGTGTGGTGCACTTAGTGCCTTCAATTTATTGGGTGGCCAAGTTTCCAAAGCAGGCAGGGATAGTGATAGAATTTCAATTCATGATGGGGGATGTTGACTAAAACATTCTAAATGTTGAAAATTTTATAATAAAATGTATTTACTATATAATTTTGCTTTGAAAGGAGAATCTTTGGAAGCCAGGCTGCCTGGTAAATTGTACTAATCCCCCCTTCTGCCCCCTCTTTCATATCAGCTGTAGGGAAGTAATTTGAATTATAAGATCTTATTCCAATTGTCCTTTAGAACCTTAATCTCTTATGCATTGGCTTTGAGCATTGTGATAGTATCTGTAATTGGTGTAGTTGAATTAGTAGTAAGATACTCACTGACTCAACGGTAGCAGTTTTTTTTTTTTTTTTTTACTAAGATACACTGTAAGAAGTGAGCAATTAATTTCATCTTTACTAGATAGATGGAAACCCTGGTGGTGTAATGGTTAAGCCCTATGGGTGCTAACCAAAAGGTTGGCAATTTGAATCTGCCAGGTGCTCCTTGGAAACTCTACGGGGCAGTTCTACACTGTCCTATAAGGTTGCTGTGAATCGGAATCGACTTGACGGCAGTGGGTTTGAGTTTGCCAAGATACATCACAAGATTAAAAGTGAAAACAAGTCAAGACCTGTACAATGTCTGTGTTTTACCTCTATTTTTACACCCGTTTATACTCCTTGTCTTTTGGTTCATTAGTTTATTTGGGGATTTTCTTACACATTTGTCATTCTGCTCCAAGATACAACAGAATGATCTTAGTGACTCTCTAATCCTGTCACCTATCTAGGAACAGGATTTATACCCACCCTAGTGGAATTTAAACCCAGGAATAATAACTGGCCTCTATAGTACTTTATAGTACCATTTCAAGTGGTTAAGCACTTACCCAGGTGCCAAAAGGTTGGCGATTCTAACCCACCCAAAGGTGCCTTGGAAGACAGGCCTGGTGATTTGCTTCCGCAGGGTCACAGCCTTGAAAACCCCGTGGAGTAGTTCTACTCTGCACACAGGGGGTGGCCATGAATCAGAATCAACTTGATGGCAACTAACAACAACATATTGCCACTTTATATTTTACAGAGCGTTTTTTCTATATCTCATTACAATTTGTTGGTCCTTTCAGCAGGCTGGCAAAATGTAATTCATTTATTGTTGTTGAAGAGAGGAAACTGAGGCTGGTAAGATGTGCCTTGTCAATCAGTGGTCAAATTAGTAAATGGAGCTGTTGAGACTTGAAGTAGGGCCTTTTGATTTATAATTGTTGGCTCATTTGTAATCTGGATACTTGCCGCCTAAGGAAGAGGTGGCAATGCTGATGCAGGTGGTCCTCAGCCATTCCCAAAGAGAGCCGATAAACACTGACTCTAGACTAGCCGTACCTACATTTCCAGGTGTCTCCTGCTTCCCTCCACCTGAACTCTGCCCAAAGCCCAGTTTGGGGGCTTTTTTCCTCCCCTCCAGTATGTTTGAAATTTACACTTCCTCTGTGTCAGTGACTAGATTTAGCTGTGTTTGCATCAATGTGATTTGTATTCTGCTAAAATTCTAACGGTATATTTTGATTTTTAGTTGTCCTTTGTCAGGTCTTAGTGGGTATCTTTTTCAAGACTCGAATTAGCATATTTTACCTTCTTAGACTTAAAAAAACACCACTTCTGGTTTGCCCCTAGAGTAGTTTACATCCCAGAAAATAAATAAATAAGTTAATAAATGATATATTTGACTCTCCCTAGACCACACATAACTGCTCACCCCACCCCAGTTCAGGATATCCCACTGAAAAGCTCACATTATGGAAAAATGGTAAACACATATACACTTTAAATTATATAATATTCCCCAGATGGAAATAAGTTTATTTTTAATTATTTTTATTTTTGCAGTGCTTAAAGTTAAGGCTCCCTTCAGCTAGGGTTGATGTTGCATTGAGAAAAATGTAAATTAAAATTTGGAGTATATTTTCATTGGGAAGTACTGCATTTTCTCTTCAGTACTTGGAGTGTCTGTGGTGGTCTATAACTTCTCTGCTATAGAATTCTGTCAAGCACGGGGGAGAGAAGTGGGGGTGGAGATAAAATGAGTGCTCTTTCTTTCATCAGTGAGGAATGAAGTGATATATGCATATTTTCCTAATACACAATGCACTGCTATTTCTGTCTGTGCTGGTGAGTTGCAGTGACTTGTGAACTAGCCATGTGTTTTCCAACAGAAAGGCTAAGAGTAAAAGGGTAACTAGCTTTGATGTTAAATGCCAAGGAAAAGCTAATGGCCAAGGGAGGACTAGGAGTGCAGATAGATGGGAGTAGATTTTCTGTTTTTAAAAACCATCTCTTTTTTCCTTCATGAGTGTTATAAAATGAAAATTATCTTCTCAGTCAGAAACAACATGTTAACTTTAAAGCATTGGTTCTCAACCCTTACAAAACCCAGGAAGCTTTTATTTAACACTCAACAGTTTCAAAGATCTTCAGAGTTTTACTTTTTGTCTCTGATGGCAAAATATTTAGTGACAAAGTTACTATTTAATAGCACTCACATGAATATGTATTGTAAATAATTACCACAGCATCTTGCTACTTTTGTAAAATAGTACATGTATGTGTGAGGTAGGGATTCTGTCTGCTGAGCCCCTCCTAGTACATAGGCTGGAAATCAGGCCCAAAGTAAAAAAACTACTCCAAGCTGAAATACCCAAAATGTACATTATGTCAGCCATCAGTTTATAAAGGTGGAATTTTTCCTCTTTGTTTTGCATTAGATAGGAGAATGTGTAAAGTTTGAACTTTGGATCTGGTCTTGTTTCTGGGTTAATTGTTTTTCATGGTAAGCTTTGAGGTCTTTGCTGTTACGCAGTCATGGATAACTAGATTTCTTGTAAGAGCATTTTCTCCTTGGTACTTCTGTGACAATCCCTTCCTTGCGTTTGTAGAGTCTGGGCTCTGATACCAATTACAGAATCACCACTGTCCATGACCACCACCAGCAGCAGTCTTATATTCAGTTCTCAGAAGCTAAATGAAGCCTCCCAACTTTAAACTTCACCATTTGTGTTAAGTTTGTGAAAGGGGAGGATTTATTAATTTTTTTTTCTTCTGCAGTGGGAAAAGCTGACATATAAATTCATACTAAGGCAGGCTGTCTTATTTCATTGCCTGTTAGTGTGTGTCTTAGTTATCTGGTGCTGCTATAACAGAAATACCAAAAGTGGATGGCTTTAACAAAGAGAAATTTATTTTCTCACAGTCTAGTGGCTAGAGGAAACCCTGGTGGCGTAGTGGTTAAGTGCTACAGCTGTTAACCAAGAGGCTGGCAGTTCAAATCTGCCAGGGGCTCCTTGAAAACTCTATGGAGCAGTTCTACTCTGTCCTATAGGATCGCTATGAGTTGGAATCGACTCGACGGCAGTGGGTTTAGTAGGCTAGAAGTCCAAATTCAGGGTGTCAGCTCCACTAGAAGGCTTTCTCTCTGTTAGCTCTGGAAGTCCTTGATATCGGTCTTCCTCTGGACTGGGAGTTTTTCCGAGCAGGAACCCTGGGTCTAAAGAATGCACCAAGCTGCTTTCGTAGTGGTATGAGGTCCTGCCTCTCTGCTTGCTTCCCTTTCCTTTTATCTCTTGTAAGATAAAAGATGGTGCAGGTCACACCTCAGGGAAACTCCCTTTACACTGGATCAGGGATGTGACCTTAGTAAGGGTGTTACAATCCCATCCTGATCTGCTTTAACATAAAATTACAATCACCAAATGGAGGACACCCCATATATCTGGGATTATACGGCCTAACCATGTTGACACAAAGTTTTGGGAGACACAATTCAATCCATGTCAGTATTGCTCTGGTATTCTGCTCAAGAGGGGTTAAAAAAAAAAAAAAAAAACCCTTTGCCGTGCAGTCGATCCCTACTCAGCGGCCCTAAAGGACACAGTAGAACTGCCCCATAGGGTTTCCAAGGAGTGCCTGGTGGATTTGACCTGCCGACCGTTTGGTTAGCAGCAGTAACACTTAACCACTACGCCACCAGGGTTTCCCCAAGAAGCGTTAGGCAGGACATTTACATCCATTAGGATTGGTGCATGAAGTTCTTTCCCATAAAATAATCGCTTCCTATTTATTAAATGGAGTCCCCAGGTGGTGCAAATGGTTAAGTACTCAGCTGCTAACCAAAAGGTTGGAGGTTCAAGTCTACCCAGAGAAGCCTCGGAAAAAAGACCTGGGATCTACTTCAGAAAATCAGCCATTGAAAACCCTGTGGAGCACTGTTTTTCTCATACCGCACCACTGAGTCGGAATTGACTCAACAGCAACTGGTTTTATTTATTGAACACCTCGTACACGTCAGACGCCACACATGGATTGTCTTCAATCCTCCTGGTATTGTGCAGGGTAGGTATTACGCCTGTTCTCTAGGTGAAGAAACTAAGGCAGGCAGAGATTATCTAAGTCACATGGACAAGCTAAGGCCCTAGAATCCAGGTTTGTGCAGTCTCCATTGTTAAAACATTTCCCTCCCATCATCTGCTGTTTCTCCATCCTTAACCTAACCTATGAAGAGAAATAATAACATTTTGTTTAGTCTTACCTACCTTTTCAGCAAAAGTTAAAGTCATAGAGAATATACAGAAATTAGGAATAGGGACGTAAGAGGATCAACATTTTATAAACGTTTTTGGTTTTCACACAGTATTTCTTTTTTTTCCTAAGGAGCCTAAAACCTAACCCATTGCTGTCGAGTTGATTCCAACTCATAGTGACCCTACAGGACAGAGTAGAACTGTCCCATAACGTTTCCAAGGAGCGGCTGGTAGATTCGAACTGCCAACCTTTTGCTTAGCAGAGCTCTTAACCACTGTGCCACCAGGGCTCCTAAGGAGCCTAGGTATATGGAATTTATTGGCCTTTGTGAGAGTTTCTTGAGGCAATATTGCCCACAAGCAATATTACTGGATTATAAGAAGTGGGCATGCTAATTTTACTAAGAATTGTACGTATTGTCAAGTTTATACCCTCATCAATACTGCATGGAAATTTCTTTTTTATTATGCCAATTTGATAGATGTTACTTTTACCTTATAGTTTTATTTTGCATTTTTCTGATTTCTAGTGAGGCCAAACATTTCTTCATCTACTTCATGTTATTTCCCATTTGTGTTAATTGTCTGTTGCTATCTTTAGCCTATTTTTTTTCTGTTGGGTCTCTTACCTTTTTTTGCAAGAAGTTCTTTGAAGGAGTTTTTACATAGTTCCTTGTATATCCTAGAATTTAATCCCATGGTGGATTTAGATAGTGTGACTGCCTTCTCCCTGTATGTCACTTCTCTGATAACTTTGTGGTGCCTTTCATTAACTAAAGAATAATTAACGGATTTTTTTTGGCTCATCAGTTTTTATTATTGTTACGGTTTGTACCTTTTAAATCATTTAAGAAATCGTTTCCTGTTCTGGGATCACAGATGCACTCCCCTCGCTTTCTTCTGTTAGCTTTATAGATTTGCACTTACAGTTTTGGTTTTTAAACTATTTGGAATTAGAGATATGAGGTATAAATTCAATTTTTATTTTTAAAAAACTGTATTGTGAGCCAGTTTTTCCAACACTACCAAATCAGTCTTTTTCCACAGATTTTTGATGTCACCTCTAGCACATTAAAGTGTGTGTGTTTTTTTGTCTTTCTGAGACCTCTGTTTTATTTAGTTGGCTTATTTGTCTATCCTGGGCTATTAGCAAAAAAGGAGCCCTGGTGGCGCAGTGGTTAAGTGGAAAGGTCAGTGGTTCGAAACCACCAGCAGCTCTGCGGGAGAAAGATGTGGCAGTCTGCTTCCATAAAGATTACAGCCTTGGAAACCCTATAGGGCAGTTCTACTCTGTCATACAGGGTTGCTATGAGTCAGAATCAACTCTATGACAAAGGGTTTGGTTTTGGTTTGGGCTACTAACACAGTTTTAATTATCATGGCTTTGAAAAATACCTTCTTACATATACATTTATGTAACTTGATCTTATTAGTATGATTGATACAGTAATATATATTCAAATCTCCAAACATGTTTAAATTATTTTTAGGCAAGTTTATTGCACTTATTTGTTCGTGTGTTAACTCTTTACACTTGCAAATGTGTTTTATAGAAATATACTTACTGTCATGGATTGCATTATGTCCCCCCCCACCCCCCGAAAAATGTGTCAATTTGGTTGGGCCATGATTTCCAGTATTGTATGGTTGTCCTCCAGTTTGTGATTGTAATTTTATGTTAAAGAGGATTCCTGTGGGATTGTAACATCCTTACTAAGGCCACATCCCTGATCCATTGTAAAGGGAGTTTCCCTGGGGTGTGGCCTGCACCACCTTTTATCTTACAAGAGTTGAAAGGGAAGCAAGTAGAGAGTTGGGGGACCTCATATGACCAAGAAAAGCAGTGCTGGGAGCAGAGCATATCCTTTGGACCTGAGGTTCCTTCGCTGAGATGCTCCCAGACCAAGGGAAGACTGATGCATCGCAAGGACCTTCGTTCAGAGCTGACAGTGAGAGAAAGCCTTCCCCTGGAGCCAGAGCCCTGAATTCAGACTTGTAGCCTACTAGACTGTGAGAGAATAACCTTGTCTTTGTTAAAGCTATCCACTTGAGGTATTTCTGTTACAGCAGCACTAGATGACTAAGACACTTACTTACCCGGGAATATTCTTTAATTTTCTTCCTTTGTAAAATAATTTCATTTTAACATTCCTAACATTAATTTCCTTCTCAGTTTTTTTTTTTAAGGCAGTTATGGCTCCCCCTCACACCTGGCCATCCCTGTAGACAGTGGGTATCTCACTTCAAAGGCTTCCCTTTTGTCTTCAGTCCCCTGCATGTGCGTACAAAGCTGTGATGTGCATTCCTGGTACAGCTTTTGAGTGAATGTTTTATAAGATATGATGCCATAACATGGATGAATACTCTTGAAAACCTGTTAATTATAGATGTCTCTTTATTCTTTGGAAAACATCACTGTCTTAGTTATCTAGTGCTGCTGTAATAGAAATACCACAAGCGGAGGGCTTTAACAAACAGAAATTTATTTTCTCACAGTTTAGGAGGCTAAAAGTCTGAATTTAGGGTGCTGGCTCTAGGTGAAGGATTTTTCTGTCAGCTCTTGTCTCTCCAGCTTCTGTTTCCTGCTTCCTTAGGTACCTTTTTGTGGCTTGGCATCAATTTTCCCTCTACCTCTGATCGCTTCATCTGCTCATTTTATGTCTTGTAAGAGATTGACCCAGGACACACACTACACTAATCCTGCCTCATTTAACATGACAAAGATAGTCATTCCCAAATGGGATTATAACCACAGGCATAGAGGTTAGGAATTACAGTACATATTTTGGGGGCCATAATTCATTTCATAACAATCATTGTTTAGTTGCAGTCTGGTTTTCTCCAAGTTTACGTTCCTCTGCTCTGTTCTCAGTTCACTGGGTCTCATTCCTTCTTCCGTATCCGATTTATGTCACACTTGAATGCTAGGTCATTTGTTTGATAAGCAACTATTTGCATGCCTAGGCAGTGTACAGTGTACTTTTTCCTTAGTTTATAAAATATGATGAAGCTATGTTGTGTGTAACATGCTTATCATCATAAATCATTTTGAAATTTTTGTGGGGGACAAATCATGTTCTCAAGACAGATAAGACACAGTCTAGGCTAAAGATGTTACCCTGGGCCATCAGTACTAGGATTATATGAGTGATAGGCTGTATTTTATTATTTTTTTCTTTTGTCTGTAGTTCTTAAGGTATTTTATAGATGTAGAAGAAGGTTGCAGTCTTTTTAGCTAGACTGAAATGTACTAAGCTTACACAAAGTTTGATAAGATAATGATGTTAGAGCATTCCAGAATCTAAACCCTGCTTAGTTTTAAGACTAATGTCCTTGGACTGTTGAAATTGTTCTGTAGCGCTTTAAGCAGGATTTATTAGGTATCCACGTGAGCTTGATCATAACAGCCCCAGCCACTGACCTGACTGAACTAAGATACTCATTAGAGGACTTCATCGGTACAGATGTTTGCCACTTCTCATTCAGAGTCTTCTATGCTCACCTCGCCAGCTGTCACATCCACCTGTCCTGCCAGCCCCCTCTCTTATTCTATTATTCTAATTGACAGCCAGGCCACTGCATCCATTTGACAGACATTTACTGAACTCCAAACTTTAAATATTAGTTCTCTGTCTTCCTCCTACTTGCTATGTCCCAGTCATTGTGCTAAATTCTGAGGATACAGTGTGAATATGACCCAGGGCCTGACCTCAGAAGATAGGCGCATAAACCCTTGAACATGGATTTAGAATTCAAAGCACCTACAGTGATACATTGTGTTAAATGGTACTAGAGAGTGGGATACAAAGGAGAGAGCCACTTGTTCTTTCTTGATTCTGAGAGAATTCATGAAGAGGCTGATTGTGGTGCCGAATCTTGGAGGGGGTAAGATTATTTACCAGGTTGAGCAAGGGAAAAGCAATCCAGACAGAGGAAACAGTGCAGGTTCAGAGCTCCGAAGTGCTTGGTCTGTGAGGCACATGGAGTGTGAGTGACTGGAGCAGAGAGACCGTGGTGTGGAGCAGAGGAGAGGCTAGAGGTAAGTCTTGGTCCATTCAGCAAAGGGCTGTGTAAGCCATTACTGGAGGTTTGGACTTTATCCTAAAAACATTGTGGAGTCATCACTGTGAAGTAAATGCTCAAACCAGTGTCTTAAGATACGTGAAAAGAAAGCAGGAGAAGTCCCTAGGTTATTACAATAATCCAAGCAGAAGAGATCATAAGGGCCTGAAGCTAATGTGATGGTAATGGGAAAGAAGAGGAGAGGAGGATTTTGAAACACAAAAGAAAAAAGTGTTTAGTGACTAGGTGGTAAGTGAGAGGGGAGCAAGGAGGAGGGTATATGAAGAAAGATGGCTCTGCATTTTTCTGGTTGTGAAGATTCACTGGCTGAGGGTGTTGTTATTTGGGATGGAACACCTAGGAGGAGCACATTTCAAGAGCACAGCTAGGCAGTTGGAGTGAAGTCAGGATGTCTGTGGGATAGTCAGCTGGTTGTAAGAGGTTTGGGCCCTGGAGAGAAGCCAGAGCAGAAGATGTGTTGGAAAGTCATTGGAATTGATTGTTGCAGTCATGAATATATCCCCAGGGAAGTCAAAAGATAAAGAGTAAGCAGACAAAAGAAGGGAGATAGAGAATCGGGAAAATTTATAAAGAAAAGTGGTAATAATATTGAGCACCAGGTGCTTTTTTTGTGTTTGTTTTCACACATTATGTCATGTAATCCTTATAACAACACCTGAAACAATTACTGTTATTTTGTTGTACAAAAAAAAAAAAGGTGTCTAAAACTCAGGTAAGCAACTTGCCAAGTTGTCCAGGTAGTTAATAGGAAAAAGCTGTCAGATCTGTCAGAGGCTACAGGGAGGGGGCAGGTACAGTGAAGACTGAAAGTAGGACTTCTCGTGTTTAAACCCAGATTGCCATGGTGAGGAAAGAGTAGAAGTTGAGCATTTGGGGACACTTGAGTGATGTGTGTGTTTTTATGCATTTGTCGATGAAGGAGTATTTCTTGTGAGTGATGGTGATTGGTGCCTATATTTTGGTTGAGAATAGTGGAGGGGAAGTGACTAAAGGCAAATAGAGAATAACTACTGGAGTAAGGTTCCGGAAAAGGTAAGGGACACAGGTGGTTTGAAGTTAAATTGCTTTCTTCCCATAAAATTACTTTGCATATAATTTTAAGAATTATAATTGAATAGGGTTGTCTTGGGAGTAGGGGCATGCATTCCTTTGACACAGGAAGGGAGGAGAAAAAGATATGTGTGACTAGAGACGAGTGTGCCAGTGGAGAGGAAGGAAGTTGAGAAAGTTCATTCCTGATAGCTTCAATTTTCTTAGTAAAACAAAAGATGTAATCTGCTGAGAATGAGGGGGCCTTAAGGAGACAGTTGAAAGTTTGTAACAATCACCTTGGAAAAAGGAGCTCACTGATTTGGAGTGACTAATAGTTGTACATCATTGAAGGCCCATTTGGGGTTTTGTCAGTGAGAATTAGGTACTGATGGTAGATTTTTCAGGTTTAAAGTAATATGAATAACATGAATGACCTTTTAAAATAGTACATGTGGCCTTGGCTGAAACATTTGGATGGTAATTTAAGGAAGCTTAAGAATCTATGGGGAAAGGCAGAAAAGGGGCCTAGAAAAAGCACTGGATTGAGCATTAGGGAACTCGAGTTCTAGACCTAGTTCATCCATTAACCAGGATGGCCTTAGGGAAGGCAGTTAATCTTTCTGGGCCTCAGTTTCCTCGTCTTTCAATCGAGGAATTTACACTTAATATTCTCTCAGGTCCCTTTTACCTCTGAGAACTTTAATGAGACTCATTGTATGCCTTTAGACAAACATGAGTGGATAAGAGAATAGGATTAGCTAGGTTCCTGTCCTTATTTATGGGTCTTCTAATAGCAATTCTAATGCAGTATCTTTGGAAAATCAATAATACGGGACCAGGACAGCTGTCAGATAACCAGCTGCAAGTGTCTGCTGTTGTGACTGAGTGTAGCAGCAGGTTAAATGAGGGGAAGAACAGGCACATGAGACTGGGATGGGAGCTGGGCAAGAGGTAGACAGGCTCCGTGTGCCATTTGCCCCTCCTGCTGTGCGCCCTGGCTCCCTGAGAAATCATAGGAGGCAGATGGTATGTTCGTTTAGGTAAGGTGCTGGGTGGTCTTTGCATTCATCACGTATGTTGTTGCTCTGTGATATTTCTTTGCCTCTCTGGTTGCATTTTTGTTTTACCAGGCTTGTTTTTTCCACTTTTAAGAGCGGCATCGTAGAGGAGAATCCAACAGGTGGAGAAAGCTAAGAATATTTACTGCATCTTACCCTAAAAGAGTCCTTTTTCTTTCCCACCTCCTTCACCACTCCTTGATTTTCTTTGTCCTAGAGAAATCAGAAAGGGTTTGAAGCATGTCATTACTCTTCCCAGTTGGGTATGTTCTTCTCCTGGAATTTTTACATTTCAAAGTCATTTTATTTCTTTTTTTTAAGAACAAGGAATGATGCCTTAAAGGCCCGAAAAGTAGCTAGCAATGAAAGGTGAATCCAGGTCAGAAAAGTGGCTCCAAAGAGTATTGTAATAATTTAACAGGCCTCAACAGGTAATAGGACACTCTTTTAAAAATTAAGTCACTACACTTTCTCTGTGCTATTACAGATTTAAAAGAAACCTGGGCATTTCCTTTTCTTCCCCGCTAAGCTATTACACAATTTAATGCTTGGACAATTCTTCACAGGAAGAAACAGGGTGTAACAGTTTTTATAAGACATTCTTAAATATTCACCCTTTAAGCTAGTCTGACAATTCCATTCTCTCTCCACTCCACTGCTCTAGTTTCCTTCTGAAAGTCTTAATTTCTCCATGTAATTAAATATTCTTCGAAGTGAAACATCGTTAAAAAATTAAAACCGTTGAAACTTGAAGTTAAAACATAGTCTATAAACGTGTTCTTCCATTTCCTGAGAAACAACAGGAAGGATTTGATTTCTCAAAATAAATAGCCTAAAGATGAACTCAAAGCCGTAGAGACCAAAGATTCTAGCATCCTCACACCATGGGAAACTTTCAGGCACTTTTCTAACCTCGGTAAATCAAGACTAATACTTGTGTGTGTGTGTGTGCGTGCCAGGCACCAGAAGATGTATGTATAATTCAGAAACACATCTTTGGCATATGTGAATGTGCCGTAATGTCTTAGCCTAAATGCATGCCTTAGCCTGCATGTTCACTACCTAGTGTGTTTGTGAGACTTCATTTCCAAGATGTATTTGATCAGTATGGGCGCGCTAGACATGCCAACAATGAGTATATCCTTCTTGGGCAGGGGTGGGAAAACCCTGGTGGCATAGCAGTTAAGTGCTACAGCTGCTAACCAAGAGGTCGGCAGTTCAAATCCACCAGGTGCTTCTTGGAAACTCTATGGGGCAGTTCTACTCTGTCCTGTAGGGTCGCTGTTGAGTCGGAATCGACTCAATGGCAGTGGGTTTGGGGCAGGGGCGATTAACTAGTAAGCATGGTATGTACCGTTTGCACTGAGGAAGGTACACATGGGCTTAACTGTATTTACTGTGGTGAGCAATTTCACATGAGTTTCACCGCATCGTTGATGTGGGTTGTTGTTGTTAGGTGCTATCGAGTTGATTCCTCCTCATAGCGACCCTATACACAACTGAACAAAATACTGCCGGGTCCTGTGCCATCCTCACAGTCATTGGTATGCTTGAGCCCATTGTTGCTGACACTGCGTCAGTCCATCTCATTGAGGGTCTTTCTCTTTTTTGCTGACCCCCTACTTTACCAAGCATGATGTCCTTCTCCAGGGACTGATCTCTCCTGATAACATGTCCAAAAATATGTAAGACATAGCCTTGCCTTCCTTGCTTCTAAGGAGCATCCTGGTTGTATTTCTTCTAAGACAGACTTGTTTGTTCTTTTGGCAGTCCATGGTATGTATATTCAACATGGTTCACCAGCACCACAGTTCAAAGGCTTCAGTTCTTCTTCAGTCTTCCTTATTCAGTGTCCAGCTTTCACATGCGTATAAGGCAGCTGAAAGGGATGGGTGAAATTGTGCACCGCAGATTGGTGGGAAGGCACAACTGGGCTCGTGCATACCTTGCTTATTGGGAAACCCGGCCCAGTCTTGGGAATTAAATTTAGTAATAGAGAAAAACCACTGACTTTCTGCACCCATGTAAGCACCTAATCATGAACTTAAACTTGTTAGATCTGTAAATTATTTCATAACTGTGCTAGTAAGAAAAGTTAAGTAGTTCATGTTGAGCCTGAAACCACACTGAAGAAGGAATCTGCTATGGTACAGTATTTGTAAAACCTGCAAAAGTTGGAGCCTGTGTAAGGTGGAAACCTGTCAGAGAAGGAAAACTCAAATATTTTCCACTAAAATGAGCCATAGGAAAGTGATTAAGATTGCGCCCCGTATAAGGTGCGAAACTTTCAAGACTCAGACAAGGCATTTCCCTTGAATTCTGGCTCTCACAGGTTTCACTGTGGTAATATTTCTACCACTTCCAGAAACAAAGGGTTAGAGCTTCTTTAAAAAAAAAGGAAATAAACTGGGTTATGGTGGGCAAATTTTTGTTCATAGGGTACAGAGCTTGGAACCGGTTTGTTCTGGTTCAACGCCCTGCTGAGGATTTACCTTTCCATCCCATATATACTGAATTAGAATCTACATTTTAGCAAGAGCCCCCAGTGATTCTTCAGGTGGGGCTCTTTGTTAAAATGTAGATTCTGATTCAGTACATCTGCTGTAGAAAGGCAAATTCTCAGGGTCAAACTGGAACAAACTGATTCGAAGCTCTGGTAGAATACAAGCAAGATTAGGGAGAAATGGGTGTATTTTGTATCCATTATCATCAATTTGGGGGCTCAAATAGTACAAAATACTGTATTCCCCAAGGAGTATAAAATAGGTCAACATTTTGAAATATTGAACAGTGTTTGTATTGGGAAAATTATATACACTAAGAACTTTGTTGAACTAGATTTTTTTTTTTTACTCCATTTGCCTTCCAAGAAAAGTAGATTTTGAAGTAATATGGAGCTGATGATGTCAGGGTTTTTTTTTTTTTTTTTTTTTTTCTTCATTGCTTTACTTTTAATCTAAGTCATAACATTTAAAGTGAGTTTCTCATAGAAAACCTTTATTTGGGTCTTGTTTTTTAATCTGTTCTGACAACCTGTCTTTTAATTGGTGTATTTAGATCATTCACATTTAAAGTAATTATTGATATAAACAAAAACCAAACCCATTGCCATCTCATCAAGTTGATTACAACTCATAGTGAGTGACCCTATAGGACAGAGTAGAACTGCCCTGTGGGGTTTCCAAGGAGCAGCTGGTGGATTCGAACTGCTGACCTTTTGGTTAGCAGCCGAAAGCTTAACCATCACACCACCAGGGCTCCATTATTAATATAGCTGGAGTAATATCTACCATGTTTGTAATTGTTTTCCATTTGTGGCATTTGTTCTTTCTTTTCATTCCCCTCTTATTTTGCTGACTCTGGTTTTAACTGAGCCTTTTATATGGCTTCATTTTATTTCCTCTCTTAGCACATTGATTATACTCCTTTTCAGAGAATTTTTAGTAGTTGCCCTAGAGTTCACCGTTGATCTCAGTTTCTAAATAAACAAAAACATATTTGTGTGTATACCTAGAAAAAGTTTTTTAGAATAATATACACCAAAACCTTAAGAGTAGTTATCTCTGGGTGGTGGGGTTATAGATGATTTTTACTTTCTTATTTATATAGCTTTCTGTATTGCTTGTTGTTTTTAATGAGAAGCATCTATTAATTTATAATCAGAAGCAACAAAGCTCTTTTCATTTTGATGAGCTAAGAAGTGCAAATCACAGCAAAACAAGCTAAAATCTCCTCAGGTATTTATAATTTGCACCCTCTCTGCTTTCAGCCTGAGATAAGCACATTGTTCCACAACCACCTGCACTTGCACAGGTAGGAAAAAGCAAAGGAGTTGGTCTCTTCTCGCCTTGCATTGGGAAGGTTGTTGACCCTTAGCTTTTTTTTTTAATTATGCTTTAAGTGAAAGTTTATAGTTCAAGTCAGTTTCTCATACAAAAATTTATACACACGTTGTTACGTGACTCTAATTCTCCCTGTAATGTGACAGCATGCTCCTCCTTTCTACCCTGTATTTCCCATGTTCATTCAACCAGCTTCAGTCCCTTCTGCCTTCTCATCTCGCCTCCTGACAGGAGCTACCCATTTAGTCTCATGTATCTACTTGAGCTAAGAAGCATACTCTTCACAAGTATCATTTTATGTCTTATAGTCTAGTCTAATCTTTGTCTGAAGAGTGGGCTTCAGGAATGGTTTTAGTTTTGGGCTAACAAAGAGTCCAGGGGCCACATCTTCTGGGGTCCCTCCAGTGTCAATCAGATCATTTAGTCTGGTCTTTTCACTAGACTTTGAGTTCTGCACCCCACGTTTTTCCTGCTCTGTCAGGGACTCTCTGTTGTGTTCCCTGTTTGGGCAGTCATTGGTGGTAGCCGGGCACCATCTAGTTCTTCTGGTCTCAGGCTGATGGAGTTTCTGGTTTATGTAGCCCTTTCTGTCTCTTGGGCTCACATTATCCTTGTGTCTTTGGTGTTCTTCATTCTCCTTTGCTCCAGGTAGGTTGGGACCAATTGATGCATCTTAGATGGCCGCTCGCTAGGTTTTAAGACCCCAGATACCACTCACTAAAGTGGGATGTGGGACATTTTCTTAATGAACTTTGTTATACCAGTTGACCTAGATGTCCCCTGAAACCATGGTCCCCAGACCCCTACCCCTGCTGCTCTGTCCCTTGAAATGTATGGTTGTATTCAGGAAGCTTCTTAACCCATGGTTTAGTCCAGTTGTGCTGACTTCCCTTCTATTTTGTGTTGTGTTGACCCTTATCTTATACTGTCTTGACAATTATTTGGAATCCCTCCAGGGGTGGTGGTTTGACATAAAAAGGTTTCCACTTAACACAGAATGAACCAGACCCCCTTCTGTTTCTGCATAATTGTGGTTTTTTGTTGTACATGGATTGTCTTCATGCTTTTAAACTATTTTTCAAAATATAATGAACAGAAAAAGAGCATTTAAAAACTAGTTTAAAGTACAGCTTTACAAACAAAATTTCTAAGAGTTGGTTGGCTTGTGGTATGAAACCTCAGCTTTTGGGAGGGTGGGTGTGGGGAAAGGGGTGTCAGTGGTGGTATCTGTAAGTAATAGGTGAAGAGATTCTAACTAATGTAAGGCTCTTGGTTTGTCTGGATTTCAGGGAGCTTGTGAAGACTACTGTTACTGCTCTTGAAATGTTGATTATGTCTTCTAAATTTATTTGGGTTTACACATAAGCTAAACCCAAATTAAGGTGGCATTGCTTAGTGCAAAGAAACGAAATGTATATTTTTTTCTCAAAACGAAATGTATATTTTTTTCTCAAAAATAATACTAATTTTTTAACCTCTCTTTTTTAAAAAAAAATTTTTTTTCTTTTTTTTAACCTCGGGTGTTTTCAAGAGAGTTACACACTTTATAATAGCAGTTTATTAGCCTATAAAATTCAGACCATTATCTTTTGTTGCCTAGTGGCACAGTGGTTAACTTTTCTGCTGCCAACCAAAAGGTTGGCAATTGGAACACACCAGCCATTCCATGGGAGAAAACACCTAGTGATCTGCTTATAGCCTGGGAATCCCTATGGAGCAGTTCCACTCTGTCCTATAGGGTCACAATGAGTTGGAGTTGGCTCAGCAGCACACAACAACAATCTTTTGCTGCTTACCTGATGCGTTCAAATACACAAATGATAAGTGAAGTTTTCAGAGTTTCCGAAATAAGACTTTCTGTTGAAAATTATAGATCTCCATTTTAATATATCTAATTTTTAGAGTAAAAAATTTCAAGGTAAGAAATGAAATGGTAGTTATTCTGTTTAAAAGAATTAAACATTGACATATAAATGAAACAATTAGAGAAATTATGAAATAAGTGTACAAAAGATTCATGTGCAACACAGTGATTGTTTCAACTAAGTTAGTGTGTAAAATTTTTGAAGGGACTGCAAAACTATAAGTAATTTGCTGTTGTAGGAATTATGAGTATAATTTGATAGATTTTCTTTTATTATTTTGATTTTAAATATTTTACAAAAAATAGTTCAGAGACCAAGTTTCTGGGATACTTATTGGGTAAGCTTGGAATATTATTGAATTTTTAGTATTTGCAGCATAAATCATTAGACTGTTGAGTAGGTATGGGAAGTAAGGGTAGGCAATTTGAATTTTTTTTTACTCATTTCTGAATGAGAGACTTTTGATACAAGGAGTTATTAGTGAAGGAACAATGAGGAAAATTCTAGAGGTTCTTACTATATTAGCCTATTTGTCTAAGCATTATCTGTGTTGGCCTTGGTGCCTTTGACGTACCAACATTGGTCCATTCTGTCTGGTTTTAGCTTGTCAAAGTCTACATTGTAACCTCTCTCTGAGTTTTTGTTCCTCAAGTATGGCCATAAAAATTATTTGAAAAATAGTTTGGGGCAAGAACTGTGAATGGAGAAAAGAAATAGTCTTCTCATTATTTTAAATATAGGGAAAGAGGATTATCTGCACCCCTGAGCTTTTACCCTCAAAGAACAGACAGAATATAATAGGTTGTCTTGGCTTTTATAAATGGAAACCATAATGTTGTAATGACTGCTCTTAGGAAAATGTTGGTAGGCACGAAATTTGACTTGTGTTTTCATCCATTTATTTCATAACAATTCATCTACGTGTTTTCTAGTCATTTGCTCTTTGAGAGAAGTTAGAGCTTATAGTTAGTCCTGTCACAAATGCCCAGTATGAGATCGAGCTGTTGGAACAGCACATTGACAAAGAGGCCAAGTCTCATTTTGTGCTTTCAGAGATGATTGTAAACAGTGAAGTGGAAAATTATAAAAAATTATTTTGGCAGTATTCCTGTAAAAACATCAAGCCCGAAAGTCATGTTTACATATTTGATAAATTAATATGTGTAATTATTTGCATATAATGAATAAAATAATGTATTAAATATTTCATATATTTATGTAATTTATAGTTTTCCCTGCCTCTTCAGTGTTTAATTCTAGGTGAACAATTAGTATATTTTGAGAGACAGTAACAGTAAGACCAAAAAAAGAAGCAACATTAACATAATCTTAAAATATTATTTATGTAGTAGTATTCCCACTCGATGGATGGAACCTAATAGCCAAATAGTTAAAATTGAAGACTACACATTAGATGAACTCTTCTCATTTGTAAGTAAGTTTTCATCAGTGTTGGGAGAGAAAGCTTTCAGATCACCTTCTGATTTGAACCATTCCAAGATAAATTGTACAATTTAAGCTTCTCTGAAGGAAATAAAAGCTTCTGTACTCTGTCATCTCTCTCAAATGAATATTTTAAATGAAATCTTTTATGCTAAACGTTAAGGAAACTCTGATTCCTTTCTTAACAAATAGATGTTCTCCATGAAATAATTAACCAAAGGCAGGCCCACCTTCTCCCTAATAAGTTTTTAATTCCAGGGCTTTTAACCCTTGCTTTGGAAGACCTCATTTTTTTTTTTTTTTAATATCATAGTTTTCCAGAATTTCCTTGAAATCTTTCTAACATTCTCCAAAACAACCAAATGAACAAACAAAAAAACCAAACGCACTGCTGTCGAGTCAATTCTGACCCATAGCGACCCTGTAGGACAAAATAGAACTGCCCCATCGAGTTCCGTAAAGGCTATGAATCTTTATGGAAGGAGAATGCCACATCTGTCTCCTGTGCGGATTGGCTGGTGGGTTCAAACTGCCAGCCTTTTGGTTAGTAGCCAAGGACTTTAACCACTGTGCTACCAGGGCTTCCCAAAGCCATGCAGAGCTGCACTGAGCTGTCTGGAGCTGTCTAGGGCCTTGGCAGGGGGCCCGCCCTGGAAAGGCTACCCTTTTTCCTTGGCTGAGTGTTAGAAAGATTTGAAACCTTCCGTGAACCTGAGAGACTTTCTGAGGTCACAAAGTGTGTATATACCGTACATTCTCTAGCTTTGTTATAGAAAAACCCATGTTCAAATATCAGCCATGCACATACTAGCTGTGTGGCCCTAGGAAAAAAATCTAAATTCTCTAAGCCTCAGTTTCCTCAGTTTTAAGATGGAGATGAAGTGACGTGAGGATTAGTGTGTGAGTTTAATGTATGTAAAACATTTAGCGTAGTTATTCCTTCTACTGAGTTTGATTCTCCATTGTCCCTTATTAAAGTTACTAATGTGGGCTTTGACAGGAGGCCTCACTTCCTGCATACATCAAAGGGATCGATACACCCACTCCTCACTTATCAACATGGTTCGGTTCCAAAGACCAGGTCATTATGTGAAAATCAACCAGGTTGTTATGTGAAAATCTACGTTATGGGAAAATGGAGGATGACCACATCAGATCACAAAATGGAGGATGACTATATCATTACACAACTTCCAAATTACATCATTATATAATTCCCAAACCACTGAGAATCATGGTCTAGCCAAGTTGACACATAACTTTAACTGTCACAGAGTTACTCTTGCCTCCTACCTCAGTGTTACTCCCAGGTGTCATTAACGCACAAAATTGTTGGATAGTAGTTTTTTGTTTTTTTTTACTATTGTTGTGAATGCAAAACGGCAGATAACAAGATAGTCAGTCATAAGTGAGGAGTACGTGTACTTTGATGATCTCCTGGGGTAAAGGTAGGTGAAAGGTGCACGGAGACAGGCTTTGATTTAGTACAAGGAATAGACCTCCTTCAAATCCATGCAGAACTGCAGTGAGCTATTTAGCGCTGTCCCGGGCCCCGGCAGAGGGGGCTCCCTATAGAGGCTGTCCTTTCTTGGCTAAGGGTTAGAGAGATTTGAAACTTCCCATGAACCTGAGAGACTCTATAAGGTCACAAAGTATATACATACATTTAGTCTCTAGCTTTGTACTAGAAAAACCTATATTCAAATATCACCCCTGCACATAACTAGCTGTGTGGTCCTAGGAAAGAAAGCTAAATTTTCTAAGCCTCAGTTTCCACGGCTTTAAAATGAAGATGAAATGATGTGAGAGTTATTGTGTGAGTTTAATGTGTGTAAAACTCTTGTTGCAGTTATTCCTTCTACTGAGTTTGTGATTCTGTAGTTTTTCACTCTGTGCCCCCTTTCCTT
This sequence comes from Loxodonta africana, assembly GCF_030014295.1. Classification (NCBI taxonomy): domain Eukaryota; kingdom Metazoa; phylum Chordata; class Mammalia; order Proboscidea; family Elephantidae; genus Loxodonta; species Loxodonta africana. Next base: position 148,179,857 of record NC_087344.1, on the reverse strand, counting down.
TCTCTAAATTCCTTATTCTTTTTTTTTTTTTTTTTAAATTTTTATTAAGCTTCAAGTGAACATTTACCATTCCAATCAGTCTGTCACATGTAGGTTTACATACATCTTACTCCCTTCTCCCACTTGCTCTCCCCCTATTGAGTCAGCCCTTACAGTCTCTCGTTTCGTGCCAATTTTACCTTCTTCCATCTCTCTCTATCTTCCCATCCCCCCTCCAGTCATGAGTTGCCAACACACTCTCCCGTGTCCACCTGATTTAATTAGCTCGCTCTTCATCAGTATCTCTCTCCCCCCCACTGACCAGTCCTTTTCATGCCTGATGATTTGTCTTCGGGGTTGGTTCCTGTCCTGTGCCATCAGAAGTTCTGGGGAGCATTGTCTCTGGGATTCCTCTAGTCGCAATCATACCATTAGGTGTGGTCTTTTAATGAGAATTTGGGGTCTGTATCCCATTGGTCTCCTGCTCCCTCAGGAGTTGTCTCTTGTGCTCCCTGACAGGGCAGACATCGATTGTGGCCGGGCACCAACTTGTTCTTCTGGTCTCAGGATATTGTAGGTCTCTGGTTCAAGTGGCCCTTTCTGTCTCTTGGGTTCTTAGTTGTCGTGTGACCTTGGTGTTCTTCCTTTGCCTTTGCTCCCGGTGGGTTGAGACCAATTAATGTATTTTAGATGGCTGCTTGTTGGCATTTAGGACCCCAGGTGCCACAATTCAAAGTGGGATGCAGAGTGTTTTCATAATAGAATTGTTTTGCCCATTGATTTAGAAGTCCTCTCAAACCAAGTTCCCCAGACCCCAGCCCCTGCTTCGCTATCCTTTGAAGCTTTCATTTTATCTCGGAAACCTCTTTACTTTTAATCCTGTCCAATTAGGCTGACCTTCCTTGTTTTGAGTGTTGTCTTTCCCTTCACCCAAAGCAGTTCCCATCTACAGATTGATCAATAAAAAGCCCTCTCCCTCCCTCCCTCCCTCCCTCCCTCCCCCCTTTGTAACCTCAAAAGTATGTGTTCTTTTCCGTTTTTTCTATTCCTCAAGATCTTATAATAGTGGTCTTATACAATATTTGTCCTTTTGCAACTGACTCATTTCGCTCAGCATAATGCCTTCCAGATTCCTCCATGTTATGAAATGTTTCAGAGATTCGTCACTGTTCTTTATCGATGCGTAGTATTCCATTGTGTGAATATACCACAATTTATTTACCCATTCGTCCGTTGATGGACATCTTGGTTGCTTCCAGCTTTTTGCTATTGTAAACAGAGCTGCAATAAACATGGGTGTGCATATATCTGTTTGTGTGAAGGGTCTTGTATTTTTAGGGTATATTCCGAGGAGTGGGATTTCTGGTTTGTATGGTAGTTCTATTTCTAACTGTTTAAGATAACGCCAGATGGATTTCCACAGTGGTTGTACCATTTTACAATCCCACCAGCAGTGTATGAGAGTTCCAGTCTCTCCGCAGCCTCTCCAACATTTATTATTTTGTGATTTTTGAATTAATGCCAGTCTAGTTGGTGTCAGATGGAATCTCATCGTAGTTTTAATTTGCATTTCTCTAATGACTAATGATCGAGAGCATTTTCTCATGTATCTGTTGGCTGCCTGAATATCTTCTTTAGTGAAATGTGTGTTCATATCCTTTGCCCACTTCTTGATTGGGTTGTTTGTCTTTTTGTGGTTGAGTTTTGACAGAATCATGTAGATTTTAGAGATCAGGCGCTGGTCTGAGATGTCATAGCTGAATATTCTTTCCCAGTCTGTAGGTGGTCTTTTTACTCTTTTGGTGAAGTCTTTAGATGAGCATAGGTGTTTGATTTTTAGGAGCTCCCAGTTATCGGGTTTCTCTTCATCATTTTTGGTAATGTTTTGTATTCTGTTTATGCCCTGTATTAGGGCTCCTAGGGTAGATCCTATTTTTTCTTCCAAGATTTTTATCGTTTTAGTCTTTATGTTTAGGTCTTTGATCCACTTGGAGTTAGTTTTTGTGCATGGTGTGAGGTATGGGTCCTGTTTCATTCTTTTGCAAATGGATATCCAGGTATGCCAGCACCATTTGTTAAAAAGACTATTATTTCGCCAATTGACTGACACTGGTCCTTTGTCAAATATCAGCTGCTCATACGTGGATGGATTTATATCTGGATTCTCAATTCTGTTCCATTGGTCTATGTGCCTGTTGTTGTACCAGTACCAGGCTGTTTTGACTACTGTAGCTATATAATAGGTTCTGAAATCAGGTAGGGTGAGGCCTCCCACTTTCTTCTTCTTTTTCAGTAATGTTTTGCTTATCCGGGGATTCTTTCCTTTCCATATGAAATTAGTGATTTGTTTCTCTATTCCCTTAAAGTATGACATTGGTATTTGGATTGGAAGTGCGTTGTATGTATAAATGGCTTTTGGTAGAACAGACATTTTTACTATGTTGAGTCTTCCTATCCATGAGCAGGGTATGTTTTTCCATTTAAGCGTGTCCTTTTGAATTTCTTGTAGCAGAGTTTTATAGTTTTCTTTGTATAGGTCTTTTACTTCCTTGGTAAGATTTATTCCTAAGTATTTTATCTTCTTGGGGGCTACTGTGAATGGTATTGATTTGGTTATTTCCTCTTCGGTGTTCTTTTTGTTGATGTAGAGGAATCCAAGTGATTTTTGTATGTTTATTTTATATCCTGAGACTCTTCCAAACTCTTCTATTAGTTTCAGTAGTTTTCTGGAGGATTTCTTAGGGTTTTCCATGTATACGATCATGTCATCTGCAAATAGTGATAGCTTTACTTCCTCCTTACCAATCTGAATACCCTTTATTTCTTTGTCTAGCCTAATTGCCCTGGCTAGGACTTCAAGTACGATGTTGAATAAGAGCGGTGATAAAGGGCATCCTTGTCTGGTTCCCGTTCTCAAGGGAAATGCTTTCAGGTTCTCTCCATTTAGAGTGATATTGGCCGTTGGCTTTGCATATATGCCCTTTATTATGTTGAGGAATTTTCCTTCAATTCCTATTTTGGTGAGAGTTTTTATCATAAATGGGTGTTGGACTTTGTCAAATGCCTTTTCTGCATCAATTGATAAGATCATGTGGTTTTTGTCTTTTGTTTTATTTATGTGATGGATTACATTAATGGTTTTTCTGATATTAAACCAGCCTTGCATACCTGGTATAAATCCCACTTGATCAGGGTGAATTATTTTTTTGATGTGTTGTTGGATTCTATTGGCTAGAATTTTATTAAGGATTTTTGCATCTATGTTCATGAGGGATATAGGTCTAAAATTTTCTTTTTTTGTAATGTCTTTACCTGGTTTTGGTATCAGGGAGATGGTGGCTTCATAGAATGAGTTGGGTAGTATTCCGTCTTTTTCTATACTTTGAAATACCTTCAATAGTAATGGTGTTAAGTCTTCTCTGAAGGTTTGGTAGAACTCTGCAGTGAAGCCATCTGGGCCAGGACTTTTTTTTGTTGGGAGTTTTTTGATTACCATTTCAATCTCTTTTTTTGTTATGGGTCTATTTAGTTGTTCTACTTCTGTATGTGTTAGTTTAGGTAAGTAGTGTTGTTCCAAGAATTTATCCATTTCTTCTAGGTTTTCAAATTTGTTAGAGTACAATTTTATGTAGTAATCTGATATGATTCTTTTGATTTCATTTGGTTCTGTTGTGATGTGGTCCTTCTCGTTTCTTATTCGGGTTATTTGTTTCCTTTCCTGTTTTTCTTTAGTCAGTCTAGCCAATGGTTTATCAATTTTGTTAATTTTTTCAAAGAACCAGCTTTTGGCTTTGTTAATTCTTTCAATTGTTTTTCTGTTCTCTAATTCATTTAGTTCAGCTCTAATTTTTATTATTTGTTTTCTTCGGGTGCCTGATGGATTCTTTTGTTGCTCACTTTCTATTTGCTCAAGTTGTCGGGACAGTTCTCTGATTTTGTCTCTTTCTTCTTTTTGTATGTGTGCATTTATCGATATAAATTGGCCTCTGAGCACTGCTTTTGCTGTGTCCCAGAGGTTTTGATAGGAAGTATTTTCATTCTCGTTGCTTTCTAAGAATTTCCTTATTCCCTCCTTGATGTCTTCTATAACCCAGTCTTTTTTCAGGAGGGTATTGTTCATTTTCCAAGTATTTGATTTCTTTTCCCTAGTTTTTCTGTTATTGATTTCTAGCTTCATTGACTTGTGGTCTGAGAAGATGCTTTGTAATATTTCGATGTTTTGGATTCTGCAAAGATTTGTTTTATGCCCTAATATGTGGTCTATTCTAGAGAATGTTCCATGTGCGCTAGAAAAAAAAGTATATTTTGCAGCAGTTGGGTGGAGAGTTCTGTATAAGTCAATGAGGTCAAGTTGGTTGATTGTTGTAAGTAGGTCTTCCGTGTCTCTATTGAGCTTCTTACTGGATGTCCTGTCCTTCTCCGAAAGTGGTGTGTTGAAGTCTCCTACTATATATGTGGAGGTGTCTATCTCACTTTTCAATTCTGTTAAAATTTGATTTATGTATCTTGCAGCCCTGTCATTAGGTGCGTAAATATTTAATATGGTTATGTCTTCCTGATCAATTGTCCCTTTTATCATTATATAGTGTCCTTCTTTATCCTTTGTGGCGGATTTAAGTCTAAAGTCTATTTTGTCAGAAATTAATATTGCTACTCCTCTTCTTTTTTGCTTATTGTTTGCTTGATATACTTTTTTCCATCCTTTGAGTTTTAGTTTGTTTGTGTCTCTAAGTCTAAGGTGTGTCTCTTGTAGGCAGCATATAGTTGGATCGTGTTTTTTTATCCAGTCCGTGACTCTCTGTCTCTTTATTGGTGCATTTAGTCCATTTACATTCAGCGTAATTATAGATAAGTAAGTTTTTAGTGCTGTCATTTTGATGCCTTTTTATGTGTGTTGTTGGCCATTTCATTTTTCCACATGCTTTTTTGTGCTGAGACGTTTTTCTTAGTAGCTTGTGAGATCCTCATTTTCATAATGTTTAACTTTGTGTTTATTGAGTCGTTACGTTTTTCTTGGCTTTTTTCTTGAGTTATGGAATTGATATTCCTTTTTGTGGTTACCTTTTTATTTACCCCTATTTTTCTAAGTAAAACCCTAACTTGTATCCTTCTATTTCGCCTTGTATCACTCTCCATCTGGCAGTTCAATGCCTCCTATATTTAGTCCCTCTTTTTGATTATTTTGATCGTTTAGCTATTGATTTCCATGATTTCCTGTTGTGTGTATTATTTTGTTTATTTATTTATTTTTTAGAATTAGTCTTAATTTGTTTGTTTTTGTGCTTTCTCTGTTTGAGTTGCGTTGATATCAGGACGTTCTGTTTTGTGACCTTGTATTGTGCTGGTACCTGATATTATTGGTCATCAGGCCAAACAATCTCCTTTAGCATTTCTTGCAGTCTTGGTTTAGTTTTTGCAAATTCTCTAAACTTGTGTTTATCTGTAAATATCTTAATTTCTCCTTCATATTTCAGAGAGAGTTTTGCTGGATATATGATCCTTGGTTGGCAGTTTTTCTCGTTTAGTGCTCTGTATATGTCGTCCCATTCCCTTCTTGCCTGCATAGTTTCTGCTGAGTAGTCTGAACTTATTCTTATTGATTCTCCCTTGAAGGAAACCTTTCTTTTCTCCCTGGCTGCTTTTAAAATTTTCTGTTTGTCTTTGGTTTTGGCAAGTTTGATGATGATATGTCTTGGTGTTTTTCTTTTTGGATCAATCTTAAATGGGGTTCGATGAGCATCTTGGATAGATATCCTTTCTTCTTTCATGATGTCAGGGAAGTTTTGTGTCAGGAGTTCTTCAACTATTTTCTCTGTGTTTTCTGTCCCTCCTCCCTGTTCTGGGACTCCAATCACTCGCAAGTTATCCTTCTTGATAGAGTCCCACATGATTCTTAGGGTTTCTTCATTTTTTTTAATTCTTTTATCTGATTTTTTTCCAGCTATGTTGGTGTTGTTTCCCTGGTCCTCCAGAAGTCCCAGTCTACATTCTAATTGCTCGAGTCTGCTCCTCTGACTTTCTATTGCGTTGTCAAATTCTGTAATTTTATTGTTAATCTTTTGGATTTCTACATGCTGTCTCTCTATGGATTCTTGCAACTTGTTAATTTTTCCACTATGTTCTTGAATAATCTTTTTGAGTTCTTCAACAGTTTTATCAGTGTGTTCCTTGGCTTTTTCTGCATTTATCCTAATTTCATTCGTGATATCTTTAAGCATTTTGTAAATTAGTTTTTTATATTCTGTATCTGATAATTCCAGGATTGTATCTTCATTTGGGAAAGATTTTGATTCTTTTGTTTGGGGGGTTGGAGAAGCTGTCATGGTCTGTTTCTTTATGTGGTTTGATATGGACTGCTGTCTCCGAGCCATCACTGGGAAACTAGATTTTCCAAGTAGTCAGCTAAAAAAAAATGCAGTCAGATCCCTATCTGAATTCTCTCTCTGGCTCCGGGTATTCGGATGTTAATGGGGTCGCCTGGGGAGGGTGGGGGAGGGATCTGAGAGCTAGGAGTGTAGCACCACAGAATATAGAGCTGAACACCACGTTCACGCTCCGCCCCCGTTTGCCAAAATCCGGGCTGGACGGGTCCCTGGCTAGGACACTGCTTTCCTTGCTCGGAAACCAGTCCCTTCCTCCTGGGGACTTCCTCCGGTGCGCGGCACCGCTCGTGGGCACTGGGTGGGCGTTTCCCGCACGAACGGGTGGGCCCGCCCCCAGGGTCTATTCAGGCGATTATAATTAGATCCCGCGGTCACGCCCCGCCTGTGCGCGCGCCCAAATCCCAGCAGGATGACTTCCGGGTTGAGACGCTGCTTTCCCTGTTCGGGAACCAGTCACTTCCTCCCCGGGACTTCTCCTTCCGGAGCGCCACACCTCTCGCGCGAACTGGGTTGGCGTCACCTGCACGGCCAGGTGGGCCCGCCCCCTGGGTCAATTCAGGGCAATAAAAATGGACTCCGTGCTCACGCCCCGCCCGCGCGCGCCCAAGCCCCAGCAGGGCGGCGCTCTGTCTGGGATGCTACTTTCTGCGCTTTGGGACCAATCAGTTCCTCCGCACGGCCAGGTGGGCCCGCCCCCTGGGTCAATTCAGGGCAATAAAAATGGACTCCGCGCTCACGGCCCGCTCGTGCGCGCGCCCAAGCCCCAGCAGGGCGGCACTTTGTCTGGGATGCTACTTTCTGCGCTTTGGGACCAATCAGTTCCTCCCGGGGACTTCTCCTTCCAGTGTGCCGCACCTCTCGCGCAAACTGGGAGGGCGTCACTCGCACGACCAGGTGTTCCCGCCCTCTGGGTCAATTCAGGGTAATAAAAATGGACCCCGTGCTCATGCCCCGCCCGCGCGCGCGCGCGTGCCCAGATCGCAGCGGAATGGCTCCCCGTCTGGGATGCTGCTTTCCCTGTTTTGAGACCAGACACCTCCGGGGATTTCTCCCTCTGGTGTGCCGTGCCACACGCGCGGACTGGGTGCGCGTCCTCCCGCACGAACGCGTGGGCCCCGCCCTGGGGTCACTCCAGGGAAACACAGCTGACCCCCCCCCCCCGCGCGCGCCCCGTCGGCTTCTCGCCTAACTCCCGGCGGACAGCAGGGCACCCCAGCTGGGACGCTGTTCTCCCCCCTCTCAGATCAGTCACTGCCTCCCGGGTGTTTCTCCCTCCGGCTGCGCCCCTACGCCGCCCGCGCCAACCTGCTAGGCTTCCTCCCGGGATGGGTTCGGGGGGGAAGGGGTGGGCCCCCTTTCTGTGCCGTCTGCCCCCCTGTGCTCTGCCCCAGATAGAGCTCCGAAGGTCACCTGCCTGGTGCGCTGGCTCCTAGTTCTGAAAACAGTCGCTGTCTGCCCGTATTTGTTCGTCCTCCGTCTCTAAGTCTGTGCTTGTTGTTCAGAGTTCATAGATTGTTATGTATGTGATCGATTCCCTTGTTTTTCCGAGTCTTTGTTGCAAGAGGGATCCGCGGGAGCGTCCACCTAGTCCGCCATCTTGGCCCCCCTGAAATTCCTTATTCTTCTGCCTTCCCATTTATTTGTTTAGAGCTACTAATTATTTTCTCTCCTTTTATTCTTCTGTACTTGTGACTTAAGGTCTACCAGGTGTGCCTAGGGATGCCCGGAGTTCCTATGATAGCATTACCATCGTTGTCTGATCCCTGGGCCAGCCATGCTGCCATGCTCCAGGGAAGCCAATGAATAGGTATTGATCCTCTGTGTTCTCTGGTTTGGCATGTGGGGTAAAGTCAAGATCCATTGCTATGTTAGCCTTCTGTGAGCTTTTACTCAAACACTTCCTGCTCAAGGGTTGATGGTCTTGAAAGTGTCAGATAGAAGTTGTATATAGATAGAAATCTTTTTATACAACGGTTAAAAAACATATAAACCCATCGCCATTGAGTTGATTCCAACTCAGCAGTCCTATGGGACAGAATAGAACTGCCCCGTAGAATTCCCAAGTAGTGGCTCGTGCATTCAAACTGCAGACCTTCTGGTTAGCAGTACGAGCACCACCAGGGCTCCATACAGTGGTTATGGACGTAGAAATCTACATTGATAGCATTTTAATTTTTTCTCTATTTCAGTTTCTGTTTTGGAGCTGGGTTCCTAATTGCAAATGTTGTATTTGAGAGAGAATAGTATCAGGAACAGAACTGCCAAAAGCATTCTCTTTAGGAAGAAAATGAAACATAACTTTGAGGAGTGGCTCTGAGTACTAAACGAAAAAACCAAACCCATTGCCGCGGAGTCAATTCCAATTCATAACGACCCTATAGGACAGAGTAGAACTGCCGCATAGGGTTTCCAAGGCAGGCTGCCTTAGGTTTACAGGAGCAGACTGTCACATCTTTTTCCCATGGAGCAGCTGGTGGGTTCAAACCACCAACCTTTAGCAGCTGAGTGCTTTAACCACTGTGCTACCAGGGCTTCTTATGAGCACAGAAAGGGAACATGAAGAATTTATTCTGTAACTGTTTGAAGACGTATTTGCTTGGCAGAGAGATGTTACTTAGAGATGTGGTAGAATCTCATAGGAATATAATTTATGACTAAAAAACGTGGTAATACCTTTAGAGAAACACAAATTGTTAGAGCTGGAAGAAACCATAGGGGATCACCCAATTTAATTTTTTTTTTTTTTAAACTCACATTCTTCCCTTTGTCCATGTTTGATGATTTTATGAAAGTTTTGGTTTATTTGGCTAGCTCTGGCCCAGGAATAATCTAAATAAGCGCATATTCAGATGGTTTAGTTCTCCTGTGTAATAATAATAACAACAATAACAATAGTAACATTTTTTTACATCTCACTCTCTGCCAGGCATTCTTCTGTTCTTGTGCCTTACATGAATTAACACTAGGAGAACAGGTATAACTATACCCATTTGTCAGGGGGAAAACTGAGGACAGGGCTAGGTGTTTCAGGTTATACAGTTTGTAAGCTGGAACTAGAATCCAGGTTGGTTCTCCAGAGCACCTTTTTGTAATTGCTGCCCTACTCAAGGTTCTCTGCTCCTCCTTCTGACCTGTGTAAAGTGGGAACAGGTCATGGAATTGAAAATCTATTGGTTACAAATGGTCTAACAGTGATTGTCAGGCTCAGCCCCTTGGTTTCTAGCAGAGAAGGTGTTTTTTCCTAGGATTTCATAAATAAGGCATCTGGTGCTTTGTTTTTATTTATTCATTTTGTTATTTCAAAGTAAAAATGACCTTTTAGTTTTTATTATTATAAAAGTCACAAATCCTCATTTAAATAAAAGAGAAAATGAAAATAACCTTTGTAGCTCTACAGTCAGATGGTTAAGAGTGGATTCAAATCTCAGCTATATCGCTTACATGCTGTTTAACCTTGGACAAGTTTTATAGTCTTTCCATGCTTCAGTTCCCCATATGTATAACCAGGGTGACTCCAGAACTTTTAGCCCAAACAAGTGAAAGGACGAAGTTGCCATTTACTGAGATGGAGAAAACCGAGAGATGCACAGGTTTTGTGGGGGAACATCATGAGTTTGTTTTTGAACATGGTAGATTTGATATGAATAGCTGAATAGTTGGCAGTTTGAATCCACCCAGAGGCCTGGCAGTCTGCTTCCAAAAGGTCACAGCCTTGAAAACTCTACTCTGCACACATGGAGTTGCCATGAGTCGAAATTGATTTAACAACTAACGATAACAAAACTAAACCAAAAAAAAAAAAAAAAAAAAGCCCATTGTCTCTAAGTAGATTCCAACTCATAGTGACCCTATGGGACAGAGTAGAACTGCGCCAAAGGGTTTCCAAGGCTGTAATCTTTAGGGAAGCAGACTGCCACATCTTTCTCCTGTGGAACGGCTGGTGGGTTCAAATTGCTAACCTTTTGGTTAGTGTCTGAGCACTTTAACCACTGTGTCACCAGGGCTTCTTATAACAACAATGCAGGAATAATAATTCTTATTCATAAAGTATTTAGAGCAGTGCCTAGCCCATAATAAGGATAATACCAAAAGCAAACCCGGTGCCATTGAGTCGGTTCCAACTCAAAGTGACCTTATAGGACAGAGTAGAACGGCCCCATATGGTTTCCAAGGAGCACCTGGTGAATTTGAACTGCCTACCTCTTTTTTTTTTACCTCTTAGTTAGCAACCATAGCTCTTAACCACTAAGCCACCAGGGTTTCCAAGCATAATACACATGTTGATTTAATGGAATGGTTACCCACGTATACTGAGTTAACACTTGTAAATAGTCTTCCCATCTGTGGCCCCTGGAGGGAGAGGTAGAAGCAGACCCAGAATTCACATCATGCTGTGTGGTAAGTCGATGTTGGGCTGAACTGTATGGAAAACAGGCAGGGGAGGGTGGCCCCAGACCCTCTGCTTCTATATGCCTCCTTAATACTCCTAATAACCTAGAATATGAATCAGGTCCTAATTTATTCACTTTCCATATGCTAAAAACAATTGTAATTTTTCTTTTTCTACTCCTTGGTTTTAGGGCAACCAACCCAGTGTATTTGAGATTTTCAGCTGGGGGGTCAGCCAGACATGTATTTCCTTTCATGTGACATTTTCTGTGGTCTGTGTTAGTTTAGTTCTTCCTTTGTTTTCTTGTGCTTTGGTGTGAAGAAGATGCCCTGTTTATAAAGCCTTGGTGTCTTTCATGTATAAAGCATTCTTAAACTAATTCCAGTTGCTCTGACCCTTTGAGATTTTTAAGTTGCTTTGTTCTGTTTTTTAAGCATTTTTGACATATTAAAAATGTTCATGCAGGGGTGGGCCATGGGAAAAATTTCCCAGAGTTGTTTATTCTGTGAAAATTTGGAATTTGCATGGATGAGGGTTTATGCTGGGTTAAATTCTGCCAGGTGCATCGGTCACTTGAACTTGAATTCCCAGTCCTTTTGATATTTTATATCCTCGTTTCTTCTGTATAAAGCACAGAGTGGGAGCCCCTTAGACCTCAATGCTTGCTATGTTAAGCCATTGCGCATTGTCCCATCAAAGAAGGGTCTTAAATTATCCTTGGGTTTGCGTTAGGTCACCATGTCAATAGTAAGATCAAAAGATCTGTCTGTTTTCTGGTTTTTTGTCTTTGAACCAAGACTTTGCAAAAAGAACATAAACTTGTTTTGAATATTGCCGCCTCTGGGTGTTGAGTGATTATGCAAGTCTCTAGTATTTTTGTTTTATAAAACTGTCCATGATAGATGCAGAGGTATGAAATTGCAAGGAAAATAAAAATGCTTTTTCAAAAAATTTGTGCAAAGCAGTCTATGAGTGCTGTGGTCTTCATCTTACAAGGGTTTGGAATTCTTCCTCCATCTAGTGGAAGACACCACCAGACACTCAGTTACCCAAGGCAGGAGCTTGGGTATTATCCATAACATTTTTCTCATTTAATTCCCACTTCCTGTGAGTCCTCAAGGGAGTCCCTGGGTGGTCCAGACAGTTAATGCACTTGGCTGCTAACCGAAAGGCTGGAAATTTGAGTCTACTCAGAGGCACCTGGGAAGAAAGGTCTAGCAGTCTACACCCAAAATATCAGCCATTGAAAACCCTGTGGAGCACAGTTCTACTCTGACACACATGGGTCTCCATGAGTCAGAACCAGCTCAATGGCAACTGGTTCATGTTTCTGTTCTTGTTTTTTTTTATGGGTCACCAAGTCTTGCCAGTTCTACCTTATACATTTCTGGCGTCTCATGAATCTCTCCAATATGCTGCTCTGTCTTCCACCACAAGATTGTGGCTGCTATTATGGCTTCCTGGACTACTGCTGCTGCTTTCAGCTTCCTTCCCTGCTCAGACCCCCAGTGCTTGCTACACACCAAAGCCTGAGGGGTTTTTATAAAACCAGAATGCATGATGTCAGTGACTTGCTTAAGACTCTCCAGGAAATTCTCATAGCCCTTCTCACAGTTTAGGAGGCTAGAAGTTTGAATTTAGGGTGCCAGCTCCAGGGGAAGCCTTTGTCCCTCTCTTGACTGTGGAAGAAGGTCCTTTTCTCTTCTGAGCTGCTGCCCCTGGGAAATCTTCATGTGGCTTGACAGCTCTCTTTCCCCATCTCTGCTTCTTTGCTTGCTTGTTTAATCTCTTTTAAAGGTACACCCTACACTAATCCTGTCTCATTAACATAACAAAGACAACTCATTCCCAAGTGGGATTGTAACCACAGGTAGAGAGGTTAGGATTTACAACACATATTTTTTGGGAACACAATTCCATCCATAACAACAGTAGACCTTGGCACCGGGTATACCTGATAAGGAGAACTCTCTTTTCATTTCACATTTGTCTACGTAACTCCTGTTTCTTTATTTTGTCATGGGTTGTGTCAATTCCTTCAAGAGACCCTCTCAAAACCGGAGATTAGACTAGACTAGATTAGATTAGGTTCTCCTGCTGAGTGTTCCCGTTGTGTCTTGCACTTTTTTTTTCAGTTTTTTAAATTTTTATTATGCTTTAAGTAAAAGTTTACAAATCAAGTCAGTCTCTCATACAAAAATTTATATACACCTTGCTGTATACTCCTACCAAACTACGAGTCGGAATCGACTCAACAGCAACGGGTTTGGCTTTTTTTGGATATACTCCTAGTTCCTCTCCGTCTAATGAGACAGCACACTCCTTTCCACTCTCTATTTTTGTGCCCATTCGACCAGCTTCTGAGCCCCTAATAGAAGGTCTGGGGCCCATGACCTCCAGGGTCCTTCTAGTGTCAGTCAGACCATTAAGTCTGGTTTTTTTTTATGAGAATTTGAGGTCTGCATCCCAGTGTTCTCCTGCTCCCTCAGGGGTTCTCTGTTGTGTTCCCTGTCAGGGCAGTCATTGGTTGTAGCTAGGCACCATCTAGTTCTTCTGGTCTCAGGTCGATGTAGTCTGTGGTTTATGTAGCCCCTTTCTGTCTCTTAGGCTCATAATTAGCTTGTATCTTTGGTGTTCTTCAGTCTCCTTTGCTCCAGGTGGGTTTAGACCAATTGATGCATCTTAGATGGGCACTTGCTAGCGTTTAAGACCCCAGATGCCACTCTGCAAAGTGGGATGCAGAATGTTTTCTTAATAGATTTTATTATGCCAAATGACTTAGTTGTCCCCTGAAACCGTGGTCCCCAAGCCCCCGCCCCTGCTATGCTGGCCTTTGAAGCATTCGGTTTATTCAGGAAACTTCTTTGCTTTTGGTTTAGCCCAGTTGTGCTGACCTCTCCCGTATTGTGTGTTGTCTTTCTCTTCACCTAAAATAGTTCTTGTCTACTATGTAGTTAGTGAATACCCCTCTCCCTCCCTCCCCGGTCTTATAACCATCAAAGAGTATTTTCTTCTCTGTTTAAACTATTTCTTGAGTTCCTATAATAATGGTCTCATACAATATTTGTCCTTTTGCAACTGACTAATTTCACCCAGCATAATGCCTTCCAGGTTCCTCCATGTTAGGAAATGTTTCACGGAATTCATTACTGTTCTTTATCGATGTGTAGTATTCCACTGTGTGAATATACCATAATTTATTTATCCATTCGTCTGTTGATGGGCACCTGGGTTGCTTCCATCTTTTTGCTATACAGCATTATACTTTTAATATTAATTGTCTTTTCCAGTAGATTCCAAGCCCCATGAGGACTCATATATCTGTCTTGTTCCCTACTGTGTCCCTACAGCCTAGCACACAGTACGATTGCAGATGTTTGTTAAATGAATGCACATGTTTCAAATCACTCCCGTATTACTTATAGTAGTATTTATCAAACAGCCTATGCATGAATTTATTTCCCTTAAAAGGGGTTTTCAGCAGACCCCTTCCACTGACGTGATTTAGCTGTGCTTAAAACCAAAAAAGCCAAACCCAGGGCCGTCGAGTCGATTCCGACTCATAGCGACCCTATAGGACAGAGTGCTTAGTTGTACTTAAATATATACAAACATGGATTAAGATATATACTCATTGCTTACAACTTTTTTGCAACTATTAAAACCTTGAAAAAGCTCAAGTAAATGCAAACAATACTTTGAAACCATTAAAATTTAAATTAATAGTATGAATGTGACGAATGCTGCTTTCCCGAAGCTGCATCACCTATGTTGATTTTTTTAATAATGTAAAGTAGTTGCCTTGGGTCCAAATGTATATTTAATGCATATGAATCTTTTCACTTTGGGAATAGTAATATGAAGAAATACTTGCTTGCATAAATCTTACTCATATTTATGGATTTATAAAGGCCTTGCTTGCAAGCTCAGAACCGTCAGACACCTTAACCACAACTCTACCAGTGAACAGTCCCTGAGTTACAATTTTAGTGATTTTAATGACTTCTGATTTGTTTTTGGAGTCCTAGTAGTGCAGTGGTTAAGAGATCAGCTGCTAAGCAAAAAGACGGCAGTTGGAATCCACCAGCCACTCTGAAAACCCTATGGGGCAGCTCCCCGCTGTTCTGTAGGATCACTGTGAGTCAGAATCGACTCAGTGGCAATGGGTTTAATTTGTTTTTACTAGTGCCATAAATCTGTCTTATTCCCTCACAGATAAGGTTAGCATTGCAGAGTTTATGAAATCAACATCAAATATATATCTCATTCAATTATTGCTATAATCAGGGACAGGAATGTAATGCTTATACATTTTAGTTTTCAAAGATGTGGAAGATTTTTTAAACTTCAGCATGCATCTAAGTGTTGGACTGTTGAAGGAAGTCAATAGGTAATAAGAATGATCCACACTATTTTGAAAACAACTCGAACATTACTTTTTCTTTTTTTTCCTCCTGTTCGTAACTTTTGAACCACTGAAACAAAACCTTTTGTTCTGCACTACCTTCATGCGTAGCATATACTTTAATGTCATTTGACCTTCACGTAATATGACTGCATTGTTTATGAACCAAGTCTGCCTCTGTTCTCTCTTCATTAGCCTGTAACAATTAATATACTGTGTTCCAACGTATGTGCACTGCTTCACTGCCTGTCATTTTGATGATATAACGAAACCAGAGTCTTATTCAGCGAAAGTGTCTTTCAGGTGCACTTTCAGGTGCCACATGTGTTTACCAGGATATCACTGATGAAGATCACTTGGTGCCACTGCAGTCACTGTACAAATGTGGGCACTGATAAGGAGTGGCAGTACTTGGTAAGGGTGTCATTCAGATGATCTAGTGTGTATTTATATTCATTTTCTTTCAGATTAACACTGAAATGAAGACATAAAATTGAAAGATCCTTTAGGAGAATTCACAGCCTCTTGAGTGTGTCTGTGGTCAGGAATCCTTAGACCTCAGCTTGAGAACACCTGCTTTATAGCACTCCTAGCTGACTGTGCACCACCGAAAGAAACTCTGCCCAGTCCTGCACCATCCTCACAATCATTGTTGTGCTTGAGCCCATTGTTGCAGCCACTGTATCAGTCCAAGTCGTTGAAGGTCTTCCTCTTTTTCACTGGCTCTTTTCTACCAAGCATGATGTCCTTTTCCAGGGACTGATCCCTCCTGATAGCAAGTCCAAAGTGTGTGAGACAAAGTCTCGCCATCCATCCTTCTGAGGAGCAATCTGGCTGTACTTCTTCCAGGACAGATTTGTGTATGGATATAGCACATTTCAGTCTTCCATTCATGGGTTGGTGGACATGTGGGTTGTTTCCACTTGTTGTCTATTATATGTAATGCTGCCATGAACATTTGTGTACAAGTTTTTTGCATGGAGTAGAATTGCTAGGTCCTTTTTTTTTGGTAATTGTTGGAGCCCTTGTGGCACAGAGTTTAAGAGCTTGGCTGCTAACCAAAAGGTTGGCAGTTCACATCTACCAGCTGCTCCTTAGAAACTCTATGGGGCAGTTCTACTCTGTCCTGTAGGGTTGCTATGAGCCAGAATTGACTCAATGGCAATAAGTTTGTTTGTTTTTTATGGTAACTGTATGTTTAACATTTTATGGAACCGCTAGACTGTTTTCCAAAGCAGCTGTTGTTGTTGTTAGGTGCCGTCGAGTCAGTTCCGACTCGTAGCAACCCTATGCACAACAGAACGAAACACTGCCCAGTCCTGTGCCATCCTTACAGTTGCTGTTATGCTTGAGCTCATTGTTGCAGCCACTGTGTTGATCCACCTCGCTGAGGTTCTTCCTCTTTTCCGCTGACCCTGTACTTTGCCAAGCATGATGTCCTTCTGCAGGGACTGATCCCTCCTGACAACATGTCCAAAGTGTGTAAGACACAGTCTCGCCATCATTGCCTCTAAGGAGCATTCTGGCCGCACTTCTTCCAAGACAGATTTGTTTGTTCTTCTGGCAGTCCATGGTATATTCAATATTCTTCGCCAACACCACAGTTCAAAGGCGTCAACTCTTCTTCAGTCTTCCTTATTTGTTGTCCAGCTTTCACATGCATATGATGCGACTGAAAATACCATGGCTTGGGTCAGGCGTACCTTAGTCTCCAGGGTGACATCTTTGCTCTTCAACACTTTGAAGAGGTCCTTTGCAGCAGATTTGCCCAATGCAATGTGTCTTGATTTCTTGACTGCTGCTTCCATGGGTGTTGATTGTGGATCCAAGTAAAATGAAATCCTTGACAACTTCAGTCTTTTCTCCGTTTATCACGATGTAGCTTATTGGTCCAGTGGTGAGGATTTTTGTTCTCTTTATGTTGAGGTGTAATCCATACTGAAGGCTGTGGTCTTTGATCTTTGTTAGTAAGTGCTTCAAGTCCTCTTCACTTTCAGCAAGCAAGGTTGTGTCATCTGCATAACGCAGGTTGTTAATGAGTCTTCCTCCAATCCTGATGCCCCGTTCTTCTTCATATAGCCCAGGTTCTCGGATTATTTGCTCAGCATGCGGATTGAATAGGTATGGTGAAAGAATACAACCCTGACGCACACCTTTCTTGACTTTAAACCAGTCAGTATCCCCTTGTTCTGTCCGAACGACTGCCTCTTGATCTATGTAAAGGTTCCTTATGATCACAATTAAGTGTTGTGGAATTCTGTTCTTCCAAAGCAGCTAGTTAGTATCTTTTCATGAGAAGACATTTAATTAAAACAGTTTTTTTCTTTCCTTAAAATGAAGTTTTTCTAGACTCTCAGGGTTACAACCTAAGAAGGAAACATATCCTTTGGGAATTCTTAGGAGGATAGAAATTATGACCCAAATTACTATGATTTCAAGGATTGGAAGACTGAGAGAAAATGACTGAGCTTATTGTACGGACTAATTATTGGCAGGTCAGAATTCAGGTAGAAGAAGTTTAACAATCTGTCATTTTCAGGAAGCTACTAAATGGAGCCCTTGTCTATAATAAGCAAAGGAAGGAAGACGAGGTAGAAGATGGGCACAAATTTAAGAGATTCCCTTTCAAGGTGCTAAGTTACCAGCTCAACCAAGCCAATGAATGGGAAAATACAAAAGCCGTCTTTGTATTCCCCAGTACCTTGTTTTGTCTTTGGCACAAAGTATTCTTAGTTTTGAAGAAACTAAGTTTTGAATACAGTAGAAAAACCAAGAGTTTAGTACCTTAAAATATAATTAGAAGCTAATGCTTCCTATAGGGAACTGTAAATTATATAAAAAACGGTTGCAAAATTAAGCATCCCTGGATTAAATTTTTAGAAGCTACCAGATCCCGTTATATTATGCTGATTTCTTCTAAAATATCTATCTAATCTTTCCCACCACTACCATCACATACATGCAGAAGGTATGCCAATGAGATTTATTTATGTTTGGTACAGTGGTTAAGAGCTATGGCTGCTAACAAAAAAGCTGGCAGTTCAAATCCACCAGACGCTCCTTGGAAACCCTATGGGCAGTTCTTACTCTGTCGTGTAGGGTTGCTATGAGTCAGAATTGACTCGATAGCAACAGGTTTGTTTTGTTTTTGTTTTTTCCGTTTTTTTGATTCCCTTAAAAGTAAGGCAAATGATTTCCTGTAATAGTGAAGCGTCCATTATTGAGCTCTAACTTTATGCCAGACACTGCTAGGCAGCACACAGTCATTGTGTCATTTAATTGATACAATAACTCAGCAAGGACAGTCCTACTCTTATTCCTGTGTTACAAACAAGAAAATTTAGGCTCAGCATGGTTAAGTGGGAGTCCCTGGATGGTACAAATGGATAACACTCTCGGCCGCTAACTAAAAGGTTGGAAGTTTGAGTCCACCCTGAGGTGCCTTGGAAGAAAGGCATGGCAGTCTTCTGAAATTGAGCCATTGAAAACCTTATGGAGCATGGTTCTACTCTGACACACACGGGGTCACTATGAATTGTAATCGACTTGACAGCACCTGGAAGATGATTAAGTAACTTTCCCAGTATCATACAAACTATAAAGAGGCAGTATTGGGAGGCTTCTAGGCCTTCAGCCAATGCTTTAAACCACTGTACTCAGTACAAAAATACTGTTTCTTAGGCCTCTGATACTGTGTTGTGGGAGTTTGGAAGATGTAGAATGAGAACTTTCTGTGTATATACATTGACTGAGATTTTGTGATTGCTGCCTTGGCCTGCTGACTCCAAGTGCAGTTGAGTATGACAGGAATCTCCTAGGGTGTGTGGCCGCAGGTGACCTGAAGTGATAGTGCAACCTCACGCATACCTGGTGAAGGTTGAACTTTATCCTGGAGCCAGTGGTGAGCCAGCAGAGGATTTCTTTTTATTGCTGTGCTTTAGTTGAAAGTTTACAGCTCAAGTTAGTTCCTCATTCAAAAATTTATGCATGTGTTGTTTTGTGACATCGTAACACAATGTGACAACACTCTCCCCCTTTCCACCCCAGGTTCCCTGTGTCCGTTTGTCCACTTTTCCTGTCCCTTCCTGCCTTCTTGTCTTGCTTTTGGGCAGGAGTTGCCCATTTGGTCTCCTATACTTGACTGAACTTTAAGAAGCACGTTCTTCACGTGTGCTGCTATTTATTTTATAGGCCTGTCTGACCTTTGTTTGAAAAGTGTGCTTCAAGAGTGGCTTCAGTTCCCAGCAGAGGACGTTAACCTGGGAGAGTCATGATGAGGATTTTTTTTTTCTTAAGAAACATACCCTGTGGGATTGTGGAGGATGGATGGGAGGGGAGTAGGTAGGCATGGGTAGTAGGGACTTCATTTTGGGGGTGATTAAGGCCTGGATTTAGGCAGTTTGAAAGATTTCTAAGGAGGTGCCATTAGGACTTTGTGTAACCTTCTGGATGTGAGAGTTGATAGCCATATTTTCAGAAGTATATCTGTTCCTTAGGACTTGGGGATGACTTCAAGAATCCTAGCGTGGGAGACACGGAAAAGGGAACATCACTGATGCAGAGTTGCAGAGTTTTGGGGAGGGATGGCGTGATCTGGTGATGCAGGTGGTTAATGTACTCAGCTGCTAACCAAAAGGTTGGAGGTTTGAGTCCACCCAGAGGCACCTTGGAAGAAAGGCCTGACCATCTACTTCTGAAAAATTCACCATTGAAAACCCTATGGAGCATAGTTCTATACTTTTACACACAGGGAGTTGCCATGAGTTGGAGTCAACTCAGTGGCAACTGGTTTACTTGTTAGAATGCGGAATGTAAAAGCCGGTGGTGGATGTATTTCCCAGGCTCTACTTTGGTGGCCTGAGAACCTTTTGTGATTTTCTTGATCTTTGGTGCTTCAGTCAACTTAATTTTAAGATAAAAGAAGTTAAATTGCATTTGCCTGCCTTTCAGTTTTTCTAAAAAGTTGATGAACACTGAAGTTTCTCCTGGCCTCAAGCAGCTTTCTAATGCAAGAGAACGGTTTAGTTAAGCTATTAATACTTTTACCCGTCTTCCTATATTTTTGAGCAATTCTATTTTATTTAAGGGAAACCCAAGAAACAACATTTTGTCACTGAGAAGTGAGAGACATTTTATACTTGTCCTCAACCCCAGCAAAGGAATTCAATCTGTTCACACAGTTGCATTCACAGTTGTCCAGTCCCAGCGAGATTCCCAAGATTGAGCTTTAATTTAAAGGGAAACTGACCCTGGGAGCAAAGATAGCCTGGAACTGGGTACCCTTCCCAATTCAGCAGTTTGAACGTGTATTAAATTTGGTAGTTCACAAGTGAACTAGTAGTATCCTGGGCGTTTAATTCCTCTTGGAAGGTTTAATTTTCGGATAGTTTCTGTTAAGACACTCTACTGTACCTCAACCTAGCACATAGACTTGAACCTTAATAATTCCACTTCAAAATCTGTTTCTGAGATAGGTACTGAGTGTTGTACTGAAGTGGTAGATGGTGAAGTAACTTCCTGTGTTGTTTCATTCATGCCTCAAGGTTGTGAAGTTATGTAAGTTGTTTACAGATAAAATACTACTGAAGAAAAGTTCATTTGCCACTGCTAGAAGGTACAGACCCCAAGAATTCAGTGTGATGACTATCTTTGGTCTTTTCATACAGCTGTCTTAGGTTTACAGAAGCAAATTGTCTTATGTATATCTAGGGTTAAATGTCACAGCCTCATGTGTAATATAAGGTTACAAAGTTTCTATTCTGTACTTTGTTAAAAGGAAGTGAGTGGATGATTGCATGAGGTTGAATTGGTGAACAGTCTCATTAATGATTAATTAAAACACACAGAAGTACTTTTCTTACAAGTGCCTGTACCGAGTGGCCCCTTGGGGTGTAAATATTCAAGAGCCATCCCCTTACTTCTCCTAAAAATGTTTATTTACTCTTAAAAAAATTTGAGTAGAATTCTAAGCTTAGAGTTCTTACACTGTTTACATTTACATCAATTTACACAAGATATAATTACTCTTAGGTCTCTGATAACGATACTGTTCAATTTCATTCATTATCACTCCAGTTTCTGCCGCTTACGGGAATACTAGCATTTCAAGAGTTAATGATTTCTATTAGCTTTGTTATAAAATTTTTTAGCGATCTGAGGTTGCAAAATGTTGGTCATCTGTATTTCCTGGTTACCTAAGGTTTGGTACATGTTGAATAGATTTATTTCAATATCCTCAGTGGCTCTTTCCTGCGATAAAAGTCCATTTAATAGAGTATGAGCAGGCTTTTTTGTTTTGTTTTGTTTTGTCTTTTTTTGTTTGTTCATTTGTTTTGTTTTTGCTTGCTTGGTTTGAAATGCTACCTCATATTTCTCTAGTTTTGCTTTCGAACATCTATAGCTTTCGCCCTAGGTTGGCATTCAACCATTATATTTCTGTGTGTTCCTTGAGTACTCTCATCCTCAATACCTTGTAATCTTTTGCAGAATTTCAAATTTATATTAATAATTTGGGAGATGACTTGGTTCCACAGAGAATCACTTTCGGGAGAGTATAGCCTGTTTCCAGAGTAAATCCAAGTTTTTGGAGGGGACAAACACCATAGTTTAAATATAAGTTATTGGCTGATAGCCTGTCACATGGTGCTTTCTCAGTGAGTGCTCCTTGAATTGAGTTGCCCTGGGTACATGATGGACAGCTTTCTTTTCTGAAAACAGAATATAGAGAGTATTTGCTAGTTGTTTTCAGAGATGTTGCATATCCACTTCCAACCACTCATTGCCAAGGCATAAGGCCTAAAACTGCCCAGTGCGGTAGAGACTACAGGCAGCTAACTGTTGATGCTGACACTTTGTGGGAGTCCCTTAACTGCAGTGAACAGGACTTTGCTCTGTTGTTTACCAAACCATTAGTGGTCTGTGACCTCCTGCCTCTTTTGCTTTCCCTAGCTTTGCATTCTCCATTCCATATCTCCAAGAGAATTTCCTTAAGGATAGCCATATTTTCAGAAGTATATCTGTTCCTTAGGTTAAAGATCTACCTCTGTGCTGTCCTTTAGAGAAACCAAACAGTTCCTATACTTAGCAATTTAACTTTCCTCCGAGTTCTGTTTACTTAATACAACTACCTTTCCCTAATGTGAATACTGATGTGTTTCTATTTCTCTTCCTAACTTGAAACACTGTCTGGTCCTGCGCCATCCTCACAATTGTTGTTATGGTTCAGTCCATTGTTGCAGCCACTGTGTTAATCCATTTTGTTGAGGGTCTTTCTCTTTTTTGCTGATCCTCTGCTTTACCAAGCATGATGTCCTTCTCCAGGGATTGATCCCTCTTGATAACATGTCAGGTATATAAGTGCTTAATAAAAAGCTAAAACCAAACCCAACACCATGCTGTCGAGAAGATTCTGACTCATGGTGACCCCATGTGTTACAAAGTAGAACTGAGCTCCATAGGGTTTTCTTGGCTGTAAATCTTTAAAGAAGCAGATCGCCTGGTCTTCTAAGGCACTGCTGGGTGGATTCAAACCTCCAACCTTTTAATTAGTAGTTAAGCATAAACCCTTTGGAGCTCCCAGGAACCGTAAGTGCTTAATGATGCTTATTTAATACTTGCGTGAATGAATATTTTAGGAGGGTTAACTTTTAACTGACAGTGTTTTGTTTAATTTCAACAAGTTTGCTAGAAGATCAGTGTGGAGTTAAAATTGGGATGGAATGTTGGGAATTATAAGTGGCAATAGTTTGTGAACAAAGATGAATAAAGTTTTTTTTTTTTTTTAAATATTGTGTTTTTAGTGGAAAGTTTACATAGGAAATTAGGTTCTCATTTAACAATCTCTATACAAGTTGTTCAAGGAGCCCTGGTTGCACAGTGGTTAAAGCGATTGAGTGCTAATTGAGACTTCAGCAGCTTGAAACTGCCAGCAGCTCTGGGGGAGAAAAATGTGGCAGTCTGTTTCCACAGAGAGTTACAGCTTTGGAAGCCCTATGGGGTCACTATAAGTCAGAATCAACTCAACACCAGTGGTTTGATTTGGTTATACATAGTATTCAGTGATATTGGTTACATTCTTCACAATATATCAGCATTCTCATTATTTCCGTTTCGGTTGTTCTGTTTCCATTAATCTAGCTTCCCTGTCCCCCCTAGCTTTTTCTCATCTTTGGTCTAGGGTAAATGTTAACCATTTGGTCTCATCTAGATGGTTATTTTGAGAAGCATAGTACTCACAGGTGATATTATTTATTTTATGGGCAAATCTGTCGTGTGGCTGAAAGGTGACCTCGGGGAGGTTTTGAGTGCCAAGTTTAAAGAGTATCTCAGAACAGTAGTCTCTGGGTTCATCTAGTAAGTAGAGATTGATTTTTAAACTATTTCACAACAGGTTTCTAGTGCAAAAGATTTACTTATTCTCTCCAGACTGTGAACAGTTGTCTTGTTCTCACAAAGGCAATTTTATTGAAATGTTCTTAGAAACAGTTTATACAGGCTTCTGTAATTGTACAGGGGAGAGATCATGGAGATCAGGGAACATCAAGATACTAATGAGTCAGCCTGTCCTCTTTGAAACATATTTGAACTCTTGTAATTCAGCAACTCCTCAAAACTGTCAACACAAAGTTGCAAAATAGGAAAGATCAAAATCAATTTCTGAGTCAGTCTTTAGGGAAGAGGATGCTTCGGAAAAAATATTTCTAAATGTATAGTTAAATATATACCCTTTTTAAGTTCCTCTTGTACTTTTAATGACCTGCCTACCTTGAACATTTTTTTAAAAAGTTCGGCTCTTAACAGAAACACTAAACCTACCCCACACAAAAGTCAGCTGGAGACAGTGAGAGACAAGGTGATTTATTGACTCTCATGGCTTCCTTTTTGTGGCCCCTTCTTCATATACAGCTCTATGTTTACGTCCAGAATGGACTTGACAGTATTTTAAATTCCAAATATGCTGTGGAACAGATAAAAGACACAGTAAAGAAGGGTTGTTACTATCATACGTATAAAACAGGACCCCTCTGCAGATGAAGAAGTAGAATATGAAATGTATCTTTGTTGTCGTTGTATAGGGTTGAAAACTAACTGGATTTAGACTATTAAATCATGGCACGATTCTCACAATCCAAATCTTTGTAATCCTGTCTGTTAATTTTGTTAATTGAGCCCAGATGTTTTCTCTGATGTTCCTAAAACAGATTTATAAGGGCAGAGGATCAGATATAGTGGATTTGGAGTACCTTTATTTGGAGTACCTTTCAATGCTGAATGACCTAATCAGTTATTAATCTTTTCTGTGGGGATTTTTTTTTTTTCCTCATCAGCTGTCTGAAATACTTGGAAAATTATATCTTGTGGTAGCTGCCATTCATCAGGAAATGATTGCTCATAGATGTAAGCCAGACCACATGTAGCAGTAACTGCTATTTATCACTATGGAAACCCCAAATCACGAATGGGATAGTCTTGAGTATTATTAAGCATTCTGCTTCTTACAGGGATAAGTCATATCCAGATTTCAGTTCATGTGAATATTTATGGAGCACTTACTTTGAAAAATCCTGGGGGTACTTTGTTTAATGACTGAGTGTCTTGTACATAAAACTGCAAAGATTACTGTAAAAATGGTGTGGGGGTGACATCTGACCTCATCTAACTTCACAAGAGGGGGAGGAGAATGAAGATCCATAGCCCAAGACTGATTCCTATAAGGCGGAGATTGGACTTGCCTCCTATTTCCACCATCTTTACCAATTCTGACACCAGCCGTCCTTCCCATGGCACTCTCTACTTCTGTGATAGGTTTGAAAATTTGTTGCAGTGGCCTCGCAGAATTCACAGACAATACTCATAACTATGGGGTTTATTAGGGAAGTAACAGATCACAATTCAGGTTCAGGAACAATCAAGATAAGATACAGTTCTTCCACCAGGATAGTCTCTTCCCAGCCATGCCCATGCACACCTCTCTCTGGCCCCTCAGCCTCTGTACTGCTCAGGCAAGTGTTACAAAGCTCTTGTAGCTCTGTAGATAAGTGCCCCAAGGCACCCCACTCTGCCAGTAACCCTCTGGCTGAATGCGCCCAGCTCTAGCTTCGTGGGTCAGCAAACCTAGCTCCACCAAGTGCACAGAGGCACCCTACTCCTTCAGGAAGCGTCCTGCCCTAACATGCTCTGCTTTCTCACTCTGTGGGCCGGGGAGCCCACTGCACCGTCTCCTACCCATCTTCTGATTTTGCTGGTGTTTCTCTGTCCCCTCTTCGCCGTCCTCAGTGTTACATTACAGAGCTGTCTCTCTCTCTGCCTTTGTCTGTGTCTGTCTCCTGGTTCCAGGAGCTTCTCAGCACAGGGATCCTGGATCCAAAGAATATGTTCCACTCCTGGCTCTTGCTCTTTGGTGGTGGTGATATCTTTTCTTTCCTCCCTCTGGTTTGGCTCATTTTAAGCCTAGTGGGATGGCAAAACCAACCAGTCCCCTTTGTGGGCCACAAATACATTATTTGCGCAGTTCCACCTAATCACCTGTATGGGAGTTACAAGACCATGATGAGAAAGACCACATGAAAGTGATCCGTCACACCACAATCACTCAAGGGAGAAAGGAGGAGGAAAAGCCTGGGACCTTTTCCTTTTTTTTTTTTAATCCTTTATATGGATTATAAAGGGCCTCTGGTGGCACAAATGGTTAAGCGCTCAGCTGCTAACTAAAAGATTGGCTATTCAAACCCATCCAGTGGCTCCACACAAGAAGGACCTGGCAATCTGCTCCGTAAAGATTATAGCCACGAAAACCCTGTGAGGCAGCTCTGCTCTGTCGCATGGGGTCACTGTGAGTCAAAATCGACTTTACTGCATCTAACAACAATATATGGATTATTAAACTCATAGATGTAGAGCCCACATGTTGTCCTTTGTCAAGTTGGATTGGGAGACAAGAGATTTGGGTTTTAGCTTAGACTCTGCCAGACACTGCCTTGTGTGCCTTTGGGCTTTGAACTTCTTTGGGCCTCAGTTTTCCCATCTGTAATGAGATGAACTTGGACTATCTAATCTTTAAACTCGTAAGTTTCTATGAATTTGTTTGCCCTCAGAAGTAAACTATTTTTTCTTTATTGAGAGGGTTGTTATACTTGGTTGTGTCTGATTATATCAAGAGTAATGAGGATTATTACTATACTTCAGCATACTTTATCACCTAAAAAAAAACCCTGTGCTTGGTGATGATTGGGGGCACATGTTACCATTTGTCTATTGATCCTGCCGTCTGCTCCACTCAGCACGTATTGACACATGATGTCAGTGTTATATCTAGCAGGACGAAGCGTACAGATAAAATGAATTGTAGATGTTTAATTTGACTTGTAGCCCAAAGGTAGCATTTAAAGGGTGTAATTGCTATTCATAGATGAAAGTGCAAATAACGCCTTAAGCAGTAGACATAAGATGGTAAGGAGTTGGTAGGAAAGGCTGGATGAATTGCTTGGTAAACATGTTTATTCCTGTATCCATTTAATTCTTAGTTCTAAAAAGACTTTGTCCTAGTAAAGGGGTGATTATCATTTCAGGAGTTTCTGTAATAGAAATATCCCATAAGTGCAATTTGACCGGGCCCTAATGATTCAGCAGAGCTTGTGAGAGGGCAAAGATGTTCGTATTTCCAACTCTGGGCCTTTTTTCTTATAATATTGTGGGAGAAATGCCTATCCCATCCTTACTCCTCAAGAATATTATGAGGATAAGTAACATACCTAAATGAAGTTGGATATCAGTGTCATTTCCTATAAGTTAAGTAACTTGTTAGAATCTTTTGCATTTGATACAAAATACAAATGCCTTTTGACATTCAGATATTGCTGTAGGTTTTTTTCTAACATGGGAAGAATTTACTAGATACTAGTTTGAAAATTCCTGACCCAAGCCATGATATTGTCCATTGCCTCGTGGTTACAAAAACTGAGCAATGAATAAGGAAGACCAAAGAATTGATGCATTTGAATTGTGGTGTTGGCAAAGAATAGTGAATATACCATAGACTCCCAGAAGAACAAACAAATCTGTCTTGAAAGAAGTACAGCCAGAACTCTCCTTAAAAGCGAGGATAGCAGGACTCTGTCTCACTTATTCTGGACGTGATATCAGGAGGGATCATTCGATCTCCAGCATTGTTTCTATCACCAAGGCCATATTTTCCAGCTACTGATCCTTCTTCTTTGTTTCCAACTTTCACATTCCAATGGCCAGTAATTATCAACGCATCTTGATTGCATGTTTAATCAATTTCAGACTGTAGCAGCTGGTAAAACTCCTCTATTTCTTCATCTTTGGCCCTAGTACTTGGTGCGTAAATTTGAATAATAGTCATATTAACTGGTCTTCCTTGTAGGTGTATGGATATTATCCTATCACTGACAGCATTGTATTTCAGGATAGATCTCGAAATGTTCTTTTTGACCATGAATGCAACACTATCCCTCAAGTTGTCATTCTCAGCATAGTAGACTATGATTGTCCAATTCAAAATGGCCAATACCAGTCCATTTCAGCTCACTAATGCCTAGGATATCGATGTTTATGGGTTCCATTTCATTTTTGACGATATCCAGTTTTCCTAGATTCATAGTTCGTACATTCCAGGTTCTGATTATTAATGGATGTTTGCAGCTGTTCCGTCTCATTTTGAGTCATGCCACGTCAGCAAATGAAGGTCCCGAGAGCTTTACTCCATCCACTTCATTAAGTCCGCTCTACTTTGAGGAGGCAGCTCTTCCCCAGTCATCTTTTGAGTGCCTTCCCACCTGGGGGACTCATCTTCCAACACTATATCAGACAGTGTTCCACTGCTATTCATAAGGTTTTCACTGGCTACTGCTTTTCAGAAGTAGACTATCGGGTCCTTCTTCCCAGTCTGTCTTAGTCTGGAAGTTCAGCTGAAACCTGTCCTCAATGGAAGACCCTGCTGGTATCTGAATACTGGTGGCATAGCTTCCAGCATCACGCAACACACAAGGCCCCACAGTACAACAAACTGACAGACATGATAGAATTTTGCAAGACCAACCGCTTCGTCATTGCAAATACCTTCTTTCACCGACATAAACGGCGAGTATACACATGGACCTCGCCAGATGGAACGCACAGAAATCAAATTGACTACATCTGTGGAAAGAGACGATGGAAAAGCTCAATATCACCAGTCAGAACAAGGCCAGGGGCCAACTGTGGAACAGACCATCAATTGCTCATATGCAAGTTCAAGCTGAAACTGAAGAAAATCAGAGCAGGTCCACGAGAGCCAAAATATGACCTTGAATACATCTCACCTGAATTTAGAGACCATCTCAAGAATAGATTTGATGCATTGAACACTAGTGACCAAAGACCAGATGAGTCGTGGAATGACATCAGGGACATCATACATGAAGAAAGCAAGAGGTCATTGAAAAGACAGGAAAGAAAGAAAAGACGAAGATGGTTGTCAGAGGAGACTCTGAAACTTGCTCTCGAATGTTCAGCAGTTAAAACAAAAGGAAGAATTGATGAAATAAAAGACTGAACAGAAGATTTCAAAGGGCGTCTCGAGAAGACATAGTAAAGTATTATAATGACGTGCAAAGAGCTGGAGATGGAAAGCCAAAAGGGAAGAACATGCTTGGTGTTCCTCAAGCTGAAGAACTGAAGAAAAAATTCAAACCTCGAGTTGTAATAGTGAGGGATTCTATGGGGAAGATATTAAACGGTGCAGGAAGCATCAAAAGAAGATGGAAGGAATACACAGAGTCATTATACCAAAAAGAATTAGTCGATGTTCAACCATTTCAAGAGGTGGCATATGATCAGAAACTGTTGGTACTGAAGGAAGAAGTCCAAGCTACTCTGAAGGCATTGGCGAAAAACAAGGCTCCAGAAATTGATGGAATATCAATTGAGCTGTTTCAACAAACAGATGCAGCACTGGAGGTGCTCACTCGTCTATGCCAAGAAATATGGAAGACAGCTTCCTGGCCAACTGAGAGGAAGAGATCCATATTTATGCCTATTCCCAAGAAGGTGATCCAACCGAATGTGCAAATTATAGAACAATATCATTAATATCACACACAAGCAAAATTTTGCTGAAGATCATTCAAAGACGGCTGCAGCAGTATGTTGACAGGGAACTGTCAGAAACTCAGGCTGGTTTCAGAAGAGAATGTGGAGCCAGGGATATCATTGCTGATGTCAGATGTATCCTGGCTTAAGCAGAAAATACCAGAAGGATGTTTACCTGTGTTTTATTGACTATGCAAAGGCATTTGACTGTGTGGATCATAACGAATTATGGATAACATTGCGAACAATGGGAATTCCAGAACACTTAATTGTGTTCATGAGGAACCTTTACATAGACCAGGAGGCAGTTGTTCAGACAGAACAAGGGGAT
Organism: Loxodonta africana; assembly: GCF_030014295.1. Classification (NCBI taxonomy): domain Eukaryota; kingdom Metazoa; phylum Chordata; class Mammalia; order Proboscidea; family Elephantidae; genus Loxodonta; species Loxodonta africana. The sequence goes on along the minus strand of NC_087344.1, from coordinate 148,150,278 downwards.
ACTGATTGGTTTAAAGTCAGGAAGGGTGTGTGTCAGGGTTGTATTCTTTCACCATACCTATTCAATCTGTATGCTGAGCAAATAATCCGATGAGCTGGACTATACGAAGAATGGGGCATCAGGATTGGAGGAAGACTCATTAACAACCTGCATTATGCAGATGACACAACCTTGCTTGCTGAAAGTGAAGAGGACTTGAAGCACTTACTAATGAAAATCAAGGACCACAGCGTTCAGTATGGATTACACCTCAACATAAAGAAAACAAAATCCTCACCACTGGACCAATAAGCAACATCGTGATAAACGGAGAAAAGACTGAAGTTGTCAAGGATTTCATTTTACTTGGATCCACAATCAACAGCCATGGAAGCAGCAGTGAAGAAATCAAAAGACGCATTGCATTGGGTATATCTGCTGCAAAGGTCCTCTTTAAAGTGATGAAGAACAAAGATGTCACCTTGAAGACTAAGGTACGCCTGACCCAAGCCATGGTATTTTCAATTGCATCATATGCATGTGAAAGCTGGACAATGAATAAGGAAGATCAAAGAAGAATTGACGCCTTTGAATTGTGGTGTTGGCGAAGAATATTGAACATACCATGGACTGCCAAAAGAACAAACAAATCTCTCTTGGAAAAGTACAACCACAACGCTCCTTGAAGGCAAGGATGACGAGACTGCATGTTACATACTTTGGACATGTTGTCAGGAGGGATCAGTCCCTGGAAAAGGACATCATGCTTGGCAGAGTACAGGGTCATTGGAAAAGAGGAAAACCCTCAACAAAGTGGATTGACACAGTGGCTGCAACAATGAGCTCAAGCATGACAGCGATTGTAAGGATGGCGCAGGACCGGGCAGTGTTTCATTCTGTTGTGCATGGGGTCACTATGATTCAGAACTGACTCGACGGCACCTGACAACAACAACAACATCAGGAGGGACCAATCCCTGGAGAAGGACATTATGCTTGTAAAGTAGACAATCAGTGAAAAAGAGGAAGACCCTTAATGAGATAGATTGACACAGTGGATGCAACAGTGAACTGAAACATAGCAACGATTGTGAGGATGGCACAGGACCAGACAGCATTTCATTCTCTTGTACATAATAAGGTCGCTGTGAGTCCGAATCAACTCGTTGGCACCTAACAACAACAGTTTTAAAATATGCACATGATTAAAAGCGACAGAATCTATCTAGTAAAATATTTGGTTACATGACGTTTACTATCATAATACAATAGAGCCATTAAATGTTCCTTTATTGCTTCATTTCACGAATAGTTATTAATCATTTGGTATATCTTAGTGAATGGGTACTGATAATAACCATACAGTCTATGGATACCTATTAAATGTCCTGTAATGTTAATAAGAAAAAATAAGGTATGATAAGGAGAAGAAATGGGAATAGAGGGTGTTAGGTGGTCAAGGAAGGCCTTTCTGATGAGGTGACACTTGAGCAGAGACATTCGAAGGAAGTGAGGGGGCAAGTCACATGGGATATCAGAAGAAGCATCTGGCCAAAGGATTCAATAAGGCAGATGCGTTATGGCTGCTGTGTGGTTGAGAAAGGCCAGTGTGGTCTTAGTGGAGTGAGTGATGGGGACAGGAGGGAAGAGATGAGTTCAGAGAAGGAGGGGATCGGAGGGTGGGCAGATTTGGTAGGACCTTACGAACTATAGCACAGACTCTACATTTAAGTAAAATGGGAAGCTAGTCAATGGTTTAAAAGGAGGCGTTAGCCTCCCAGGCAGTTATTCCTTTCTCTTTGTCTGTTTTTTTTTTTTTTTTTTGTATAGCACGTCATTCCTTTCCTATTCTTTTTTTCTTTTACAGCATATACCACAATATTTTAATTTCCATGTCCTTTGAAGTTCTGTTTATTTCTGTATCGTTAGCATCTAACACTGTGCCTGGCACATAGGAAGGAGGTGCTTATTAAATGTCAAGTGATAGTATTATTTATTAAAAAACTCTTATGCGACACTTACTCTGTACCAACAGTGTTCTGAGTGCTTTGCAAATATTAGTTCATTAGATTTTCACATGAACTGTTTGTATGCTGTTTCATTTTATGAGGAAACCGAGGCACTAAGAAGTTGTACAACATCACAGCTAGTAATGAATGAATAAATTTATAAAGGATAGAAAAAAAAAAGAATGCAAAGAAAGAATGATCCTTGAGTATTCTTTGTGGTGCCTCTGGGCTCCAGTGATACCAGTTCTGCATGCCAGGAGTAAGGGAGACATGAGAGATAGCATGTCAGTTCCTGAGGTCCTTTTGAAAAGCCGCTTTTATTTCTGGTCTGCCTTCCAGGCCAAGCAGACACCGTTCCCTGAGGCTTCCTTCTACCCAGAGTTCTTTTCTGCTGTACCCACTTGAGGCTTCAGCTGCACCCTCCTCTGTCCTTTGTCGCTTGAACTTTCCTGGGGCTGCTGAGGCCAAGCAAGAACTTTCTCTCTGTGGTTTGGGGATTACAGCCACTAGAGGTGAACTTACCACCTAACTCTCCATTCCTTCCCCCACCTAGCCTTTTAAAAGGCTACTGGTGTTTTTCATACTGTGGTCCATGGCCCACCAGGATTAGCATCACCAAGAGGTTCATTTAACATGCAGATTCCTGGGCTCCACCTCAGACCCACTAAATCATTTTTGGGGATGGTGTCCAAAAATCTATATTTTAAGCTTCCTAAGTTTTTTTTTTTTTTTTTTTAAGAACTACTTGGGTTAGAGGATGTGCAGTTGCCCTTGCGAAGGGAAAAAGATGAGAAAAAGAAAAGAGAGTTACATGAAACACATTTCTCTCAACAGGGAGCACAGTGAGCCTGTAGTTCTACTGCAATTCTTTTCTCTGTTGGTTGAGGAAAAGATTACAGAGGAATGGGAGATCAAAAATTAAGGGGAAATCCAAGTGAAAAATCCAGAGCCATCTAGAACGGGGGTCAGGAAACCACAGGCTGTGGGACAGTTGACTGATTTTGTAAATCAAACTTTTGGGGGAACATAGCTATGTTTATTTGTTTACGTGTTGTTTATGGCTGCTTTTGAACTACCATGATAGAGTCGAATAATTGCAACAAAGACTGTATGGCTATGACCCGTAAAAAAGCCTAAAATATTTCCTGTCTGGCCCTTTGCAGGGAAGTTTGTCAGACAACAGAACAGTTGAATAGAACTTTCTGTGAAGATGGAAATGTTTCTGTCTACTCCCTCCAGTATAGTAGCCTCTGGCCACATGTGGCTTTTGGGCCTTTGAGGTATACGTAATGTGACTGAGGAACTGAGTTTTTCATTATATTTACTGTTAATTAATTTAACTGTAAAAATTAATTGAAATTTAAGTAGCCACATTTGGGTAGTTGCTACCATATTGAATAGCACAGAAATAGAGCAGCAGTTTCAGGTTGGGGTTCACTGTAGGGTGTCAAGTAAATATAGACTAATGTCTACTTCAGGCTGCTGGAAAGAGGGAGACTAGGGAAAGGAACATCCAGAAGGGAGGCATTTTAGAAGAGCTTTAAAAACAATTCTCATGTTACCTAGTGTAGTTAAGAATTACCCATGTAGGAACCAGCTCTGCCACTGTTCAGCTTTGTGACCTTGATCAAGTTGCTTAGTCTCTCTCCGCTTTAATTTCCTCATCCATAAAACAGGGATAGTAACAGTACCTACCTTATAAGATTGTTACGAGTTTAAGTATACGTGCTTAAAAAGTGTTTTCTAAGTGTTTGCTGCTCTTATTGTCGTTATGATTATTTTATACTTTTTTGTGTGTTTTTGGTAGCCTAATCTAGGAATGTAATCCTTACATATTTACCTTTTTGGGGGGACTGGGGGAGGGAGTAGATTCTACCTTCCAAGATAATTTGTACACTAACCTGGCTAATGTAGGCTCTAGGATTGGAGACCAGCAGTGTTTAGAGTTTTTCCATTTGGACTCCTTACAATAAGCCTGGGTGTGTCTAGCATAGGATATCTGCAGTATTGTCTGGATTTTATTGATGGTCACTGTAGACACTGATACCTGGTCAGATTATTTTGCAGAAACTCTTTACAAATAAAGTAGGCATGTTTAATGAGAAGCAAAACATTTCTGAGTATTAGCCTTGTTTCTCAGCAGAAGAAACAATAGTAATATTAGAAAGGATGTGTGTTTCTATTTTATCTTAAGACAAGTCGGTATCTCCTAAAATGAGTAAGCTTAACATCTTTTATAGAAGCATGAGCAGGGCAGGCAGGAACGTTGGGAGGTGGGAGTTGCAATTGTTTGAGTAAATGATAACAATGGTAGTAGAAATCCAAAAAGGAAAAAAAAACATGCAGAATCATATCACTATGGATTTTTTTAAATTGAATGATGGTTAACTTTCTCATCTTTGGTGTTACCTACTAGGAACCTGGTACTGTATACTCGCCATGGCTAAACAATATCGTTTTTAAAGACTGCCCGGAAACCAATGAACACAACCTCTTGGAAACCTACTTAGATTATCTGAAGCAACAATGATGTGACAATGCTTTTTAGTCTTTAGAGCTGTCCTCCAAGGCTAGAACAACAGAGTGTTCAGCAGATACTGTGTGCCCACAGTGACTCTCCAAGGCTGCCTTTTTGATCTGTGGGACTGTGTCGCAACATTCCTTGATAAGCAAATAATATACGAAGAAAGCCTTGCTCAGGTGGCGGGGACTGTTTATTAGGCAAGTAGTGATCCATCCTTTAGACCATTGTGTTCTGTTTTTTTGTTTTCTAATTCTAGTTTGTGTTTGAATGTATCTGAAATGCATTGAACCTGCTAAGAGTTTTCATGGGCTCATTTTACATGGAGTAGAAAGAACGAGAAAATGGTCAACTGTTAATGTCCCCTAGCTGGAAACCAAGTAGAGCCTGAAATGGTTGTCTTAAGGAAGGAGGATAGGGAAGGATCGAAGTCTCCGATGTGATGTGGCCCATGAGGGGTAGGTTGTCCAGCAAGCACAGCTAGCTGTCTGGCTAGAGGCTTTATTTTTGCATGCACCTCCCTGCTTGGTATCTCACCACTGCATTCACCTGCTAGCCTTTATCTACTGTCCTTCTAGCACACTTACCTGCAGCCCATTGACACCCATTCAGCTGACAGAGAGTAAGGAATAAAATCTTTTTTCTTACAAATCCAATATTTTTTCACTCATTTTGTTTGGACTTGTCGAGACAGGGTGCAGCTTGCATTTAGAAGACTGTTTCTAATTATAAATTTCCTTGGGGTAGAACACTTATTAATATAAATTGCAGGGCTAGAATTAATGTGTAGAAGTTTATGAGAAGACTGACTTAAGCTCAGCATAGGAAACATGTTAAGAACTAGCAGTCTACTTCCTATTAACAAACCTTTGACATGCTCAAGCAGACAATTCTGTTAAAACCAAAAAACCAAGCCTGTTGCACGTCGAGTCGGTTCCGATTTATAGTGACGATTTTGTTAGGGATGATGAAATGGATAGGAAGCTGGGTGAGATGGTCTTGTATGCTGTGATATTGTATGCTTTTAAAATAGTACAACAAAAATATTAAAAAGTTGTTCAATTTGTGATATATAACATCATGTACAAGAAACTTTCTTTTTTCCTAAATCATAGGTGAGTGAGGCTAACTTACAAAATGTGGCACTTTAGTAGATATATTTGATCTAGTGGTATGTGTTATATAATCATATTCTCTCTACATTTCACTTTAAAATTACTGATTTGCTGATCGGTATATACATGAATGAATCCACAGTTGTTTATTTGGGACCTACTAAATACCCATCACACTATGCTAGCCTCACAAGGAGTAAAAATATAAATGAGGTACTGCTTTTGCATTGTAACTGGGGAAATAGACAAGTGCATATTAACCAGAATCTAAATGAAACTGAAAATATTAAAATCAGATTGCAAAAAACATGCTCTGCTGCTAATCAGAAGGTTGGAGGTTCGAGTCTACTGAGAGGTGCCTTGGAAGAAAGGCCTGGCAGTCTACAAAAAAAAAATCATTGAAAACCTCATGGAGCACAGTTCTACCCTGACACACATGGGGTCGCCATGAGTTGGAATAGACTTGATAGCAGCTAGTGTGTGTGTGTGTGTGTGCGCACGTGTGTTTCAGGATTAACAGATTATTAGACTGAATAACAGAGCGAATTGGAAAGCTAAAAGTTTTCAGAAATGTTTAAAGCATAAGTAAAACTTTCTAACTGATTGAATGATTGTGAGAGAAAGGATGAAGTCAGGAATGTTGCTCAGACTTTAGCTTGGGTTGACTAGATAAATAGGATTCCAAACTCAACTTTTCACAGGGCCAGGCAGGTGAGAGTATCAGAAAATAAAGAATGAGTAAGGACTGTGTTGAACTGGCAGGTACAGGATCTCCTGACGGGATGCAGCTCAGCTCTAGTCATTGTTACCGTGAGGTTTGTGGGTCATGGGCGGCTCGATTTCCATTTCCAAGAATAGGGAGAAATCAGGATTTTAATGTGCAGTCTCCCAGTTTATAAATGTAGCATCTCCATTCCTTTTTTCTTTTTTAAACTAAATACAATGACAAGTTGTATTTCACCTCCTGATCACCACTTTTCCGTCTTTGAGATAGATCAAAGATGGCTGCTAACTATAAGGCACTATAAGAAGAAGAAAAGACTTAACAGCAAGATAGTTGGTTCTGTTTGTCATGTCGAGTTTGAGGTGCTTACTGGAAATCCAGATAGAAATGCCCTGCAGATGAATGAATAGATAATTCTGCAGTACTACATAAGATACCTCTATAGAAATAGTGAATATATTCATGCTAAGTGCACAGTAAATAGGTGCCACTGTTACGATGACAACAATGAAAAGTTTTGATTGACAGGGAAATACAGATTTAGTAGTCATGGGTTCATATATATAAGTATATAAATTATGAATAAATAAACTGAAAATGGATACTGTCATTGGAAGACAGAGTTATATAATGTAAAGAAGAGCGAGTAGAATAGAATCCTGTGGTACACCATTGAGAAAAGAATTGACAAGGAACAGACAGTGAGGTAGAAGAGTTGGGAGAGTGGTGTCATGGACACCAGGAACCAGATACTAACAGTTTCTCATATCTGAAAATTTGGCAAAGATAAAGACCTAAAGATGTCCTTTAGATATGGCAACCAGGAGGATATTTGTGTTCTTAGGGCAAAAGACAGATTGGGGTGTGTTGAGATGTGACTGGGATATTCGGAAATAGAAGCAATGGGTACAGACAAATCTTTTAAGAGATTCAGATGGGCCAGGAAGGAGAGAGAGGATGGTAACTACAGGGTTATATTTTTTAGTAGGGCAGAGGTTTGAGGGATTAGGTTTACAGAGTAAAGAGGAAGAAGCAAAATATTAGGAGTGGAGAGAGAATACAGAAAGCGCCCCTGCCCAGGGTGGTGAGGCATTAATTATGGTGCCATCGGAGGTAAGAGGAAACGGGGTTTTCAGTTCCTGAGAACATTACATCTGCCAGATAAATTAGATTTATGCATGAAATTGCATCTGTACCTTACCTGATTCAAGAAAATATCTGAAGCCATATGAGTATTGTGAGGTGGACGTAAACGAAGTACTGAGCTGTGTTGTCCAAGCCACAGACACAGAGGAGCTGTGAGAAGGGGCTTATGAGAGAAGAAGGCCTGACCAGCATGGTGCTGAGTATGTGCCATCTCCCAGAGCCCTGGGTCTTGCTCTTTGGCGTGAATTCTTGGTGGTTGCCATTCCGTTCACCTTGAACAGTTTCACTGAAGGTTAGTTTTAACTTCTGCCTTTCATTTCAAATTGATTGCTGAGTGAAGTGATCATTGGCCTGATGACCCTTGGCCCAGAGCAGCAAGGCCACACTGAAGGTATACCTGGCCATGAATTAAGAGATGGAGTTGGGCCTTGTAACTTTAAACATTTCTGTGAGGTGTTCATAGAACTGTTCATACATGTCCTTGCCTACGTGGTGGGATAATGCCTTGGAGGGATTAGGAGTACTAAGGTGCTACCCACACAGCTTCTTTTCTACAAGCTCTGGGAGAGGAGACTGGAAGCCTTGGCAGTTGGTTAAGACACATTCCTTAAGGGCAGTGAATGATTATTTAGCAAATGTTTATCTTCCCATTATGTGCGAGGTCCTGTGCTGGGACCTGGGAACACCAAGATGAACAAGGAGGACATATCCCAGCTGTCCTGAGAGTTTGTTCCTTGCTTCCTTGACTGTTGGGAATTTTTGAAAAAATCAATTTATGTCAGTCCACTCCAGGATAAACAGAGAAATTACAAATATACTTAAGTTTATTCTGGAAACCCTGGTGGCATAGTGGTTAAGTGCTACAGCTGTTAACCAAAAAGGTTGGCAGTTTGAATCCACCAGGTGCTCCTTGGAAACTCCGTGGGGCAGTTCTACTCTGTCCTATAGGGTTGCTATGAGTCGGAATCAACTCGATGGTAACAGGTTTTTTTGGTATGTTTATTTTATAGTTGAGACACCTAAGAGTTCTGAGTCCATAGATAATAATAAATGCTGTGGGAAATGCTGAAGAAAAAGGCTCATTCCCCATCTTCAGAGAGTTTACTGTCTATTATAGTACCTTTTGAAGTACACATCCCAAACATTCGAGTTGATTCCAACTAATGGCGACATCACGTGTTACAGAGTAGAACTGCTCCATAGAGTTTTCTTGACTGTCATTTTTACAGAAGCAAATCGCCGGGTCTTTCTTCTGTGGTGCCACTGGGTGAGCTTGAACCACGAACCCTTGGGTTAGCAGTTGATCGCAAACCATTTGTACCATCCAGGGACATAACGCTGAAGCACACATACTGCTGTTTAAATTTTTCACCGTATGATAATGTATTTCCAGTAGAGTACCTGGTGCCAAACCAAACCAAACTCATTGCCATCAAGTCAATTCTAACTTATAGTGACCGTATAGGGCAGAGCAGAATTGCCCTGTACAGTTTCCAAGGAGTGCTTGGTGGTTTCGAACTGCCGATCTTTTCGTTAGCAACTGTAGCTCTTAACCACTATACCACCAGGGTTTCCACCTGGTGCCAAAGTACTAAATTTTAATGTTGGTTGAATTAATGAATAATTAACTTTGTATTGCAAGACAGAAAGTGGCATTTTGCTGTACTAGAAAAGAGTTGTGTAGAAAGAGTGACATTTGAGCCTGGGAAAAGAGGTGGCAGTGAGAAAACTAGAGGAGCCCCGAGGCATTCCAAGATCAGAAAAGTCATTAAGCCCAGGAAACAGCATGGGGCTCTATTTGGTAAGGAGTGCAGGGCATATAGGGAAATGTGGAGCGAGAAGAAAGGATGGGGGCAGATAATGAAGGGGCTTCAACTACCAGCCAAGTGGGTTCAGACTTTATTCAACAGACATTGGGGACTTTAAGGGGGTGTTCCAGGGTGTACTTTCAGAAACCACCTTTGATGGTGGTATGATGGGTAGAGTGGAGGGACTGTAGGATCAAAAGAGGGTTTTATTTTTTAGAAAGGGGGAGAGACCCAAGCAAGACTGGAGGTTTAGGGAAAGGGACCAGAAGGAAGGTTTTCTGATGGAGCAAGGTAAGAGAGAATGAGGTGAGCAGCAGACCTTTGGGGGGCCTGGTCAGGACAGGTGCAGGACGTTCAGCAGTGCCCCACTGGACAGCTGTGCTCCTGGTGGAGCTCGCCTGGGCTGCGGTTTCTGGGCCTTTGAGGCTGCTGTTAAAATGGCTAATTACGGGGCTCTGGTTGGGTGGTGGTGGGGTGGGGTAGGGGAAGAAAGGGAAACCAGAAGAGGCTAATGATAGATCCACAGCACCTAACATGTGGTACGAGTGGTGTAATTGGAATATTGACAAGTGGGCAGAAAATGCAGAACTCTGAGTGTTCATCTCTTGGGGCCTTAATTGCCTCCTTTGTGAAATAATCCCTCAGATCCTGTTCAGCATTAGCCTTCTGCGAATCTTTCAGTGGAGGCGTAAGAGACTTCAGAAAAACTGGGTGCCCTCTAAAAGCCCAGACAGCCGCCTCTGCCAGCGTGCAGCTCAAGTGAGGACGGCAGCGTGTGGGTACTTTCATCCTTTTCTTGCTTACTCATTATTACTAATACTTTGTAGGTAAAGTTTACAGGAAAACAAACTAGCTAGTTTAGAGATGTTTCATGTTAACCTTTTTTTCGCTTCTCATCGCTGAGGAAAGTAGGGCATGTTGTTTGAACAGCGTCTGGTCACGCTACAGCCTGTACCTAAAATTGCAGATGGGCCCTTCTGCAAGGATTCCTAATGTGTGAACACAGATTCTTCATTTGTCCTATATATCTTGGAATAAAGGGAAACCATCTCACAGTGAGCTTTAATAGGTTCATCTTTAGGGTGGGCTGTGGATGAGGTAGACTCTGCTGTGCGTAATGGAGCCTTTATATTTCCCAACATTAGTCACCGAAGGAAAACGCCCACATAATAACAAAAATAATACCTAACATCTGTTCAGTACTTCAGAACTCCCAAGTGCCATGTATATTCACATCCAGATACCAGAAATATGTATGTGATGTTATATTCTAATGAATGCAAAGATAGGTATTGGGTGTAAAGGGAACTGCCTTTATTTAGGTAAAGATTTGTGGTGAAGAGCAGCTGTTTCTGTTCTTTCAAGCTGTGATACTGGGAGGCAGCAGTGGAGAAGAGCATGGGTTCAAATCCCACCTTGTTCAGCTTTGTAACCTTCTGCAAGCTACTTAATGTCTCTAAGTCCCAGTTTCCTAATGTGTGAAGTAGAATGCTCATTCCCCTCAGAGGTGGTGTGACAACGTAGAGAAATTAGATTTAGAAAACTTCTCAGATGCGTCCTGAACCAGGGATGGGCACGGTAACTGAGAATTAGTATTAACAGTCACTGTTCTTAGATGTTATGCTGTTTGAGCTTGGCTTCATCTTTGAACTTTCCGCACTGTTGTCTCTCATATCCAGAATATAACAAGTCCCACCTGCATTTCTCCTTTTGCGACATTGTATTTGTTCTTTCTTCCTCAGTCCTGTTGGTACGCCGTGCTTGACTTCACCTCCAGCTAAATTGTGGCAGCAACCTCCCAGCCAGTCACCTGTCTCCCCTTCTCCCATCTCCCCTGCCTCCACCATGTGTATCATATATCATGATGTGATTATACTTTCTAATGCTCTGTTTGATGTTATGAATTTGCACTGTCTTTGTTGCCTGCTTAGTAAAACCAAACTCAGTTTGGATTTCAGTGTCCTCTGAAATCTGGCTAAACCTACCCTTCTGATTTTATTTCTTATGATGACTCAGGATGAATTCTTTGTGTCAGTCATACCAGACATCTTAACTCTTCGACACACAGTGAACTCAGTCCTATTTCTGTGCCTTCGCTCATGCCATTCCTCCTGACGAAAATGCGGCATACGATGTATTTACATACACACATGTAGGTATGTATAAAGTATTGTTAGTCATGAAAGAAACATGAAGGCCTAGAATCACATCTTTTTTTCCAAAAAATTATAAGAAGAGGTGTGTCTTGACACATATCGCTCTGCCTTCCATTTTATTTTTGCCTCTGATAATTGTTTCTAACAGTGTTGGAAAGCATTGTCTTCCTAATCCGTCAATACATCCTGATAAGAATAGAGCCAGGTGGAAGGAGGGAACAGGCTGTCTCATTGGGGGGAGAGCAATTGGGAGTATGCAGTAAGGTGTATATAAGTTTTTATGTGAGAGACTGACTTGATTTGTAAACTTTCACTTAAAGCACAATAAAAATTATTTAAAAAATAATAATAATAGAGCCAGGGAATTATACTGTCCAGAGGAAGATGTTTTTGAGTTGGGGTATTTGGAAAGTGCAAGAGGGCAATAATAACTTTTCTATTTATGTACACTAAGAAATGCTTTTCTAGATCCTTCAGAGAATCCGTATTTTACTACTGCTAGTATTTACTGTCTTTCCTTAACCTCGTGTGCGTAGATGGATTGAACACGTTGTGCTTAGGAGCCTAGCAATGATTGCCTTAGCGCCCTCACCTGCCATGCCAGGCGTTAGTGAAGACCCGGTGTGTGGCCTTCCTGTGTACAGGAAACAGTGCCCAGCTGTCTCGGACAGGTGCCACAGTTCCTCAAACTGTGGCTTCAAACCGCAGGCTGTGGAGGCAGGAGAGTAAGCAGAACGTTATTTTAAGACCACTGCCCAGGTTTCTTTATCTTTTTCTTTCCTTTAAATAGTATTTTACTGTGTTTTCAGTGAAAGTTTACACAGCACAGTTCCTTTACTTTTGTTTGCCAGTTTTCTTAAGATGTAACTAGGTGTTTCTTGGACATGTAGACAAATGCCGTTTTCCTTGGTCTTCACAAGTTAAAATTATTCTGATTGGTTGAGATACTTTACCTCACTGATTTTCAGTTTACTTCTATCCCTTTATCTCCGTGAGGAAGAGTTAAGAGGTGGGAAAGGAGGGAAGGTGTGAGAATCTGTTCCTTAGTCATGTATCATCCATGATGAATTTCATTCATCTTTGAAATTCCCTCTCCCATGTATTAGAGTATAATGCCACACCCATGACAGTTAATAGGAACTTAAATATCACAAGATTTCTCTTTCTGCGGATTCATTGAATCTCTGAAGAGTAGGAGAGACTACCTTAAAATAGAGAGATGCTTTTCTCAAGAGGCCCAGAGAGGGTAGTAAAGGGTCTCTGTGAGTCGAAATTAATTCAACAGCAGTGGGTTTGGTTTGGTTTTTAAGAGTCAGCAAAGAAGGCCAGGCGGCATAGGTGGTGCAATGATTAAGCACTGGACTGCTAACCAAAAGGCTGGAGGTTCAAACACCAGCAACTCCACGGGCAGTCTGCTCCTGTAAAGATTACAACCTAGGAAGCCCTATGGGGCAGTTCTACTCTGTCTCAAAAGTCGCCATGAGTTGGAATCGACCCTACAGCACACAACGACAACAAGAGATAGCAGTTGCATTTAGGATTTCCTTTTTCTTCCCAGCTTCCTTCATAGGGGTTTAAGTAGTGGAAGAATGATGTGGTAGCCCTTGTAGTCTAGCTCACTCAGTAAAATTTCTCCTTACCCAATAAGGTAGAAACCAAAACCAAACTCATTGCCTATCATGTTAATTCTGACTCATAGTGACACTATAGGACAGAGTAGAACTGTCCCATAGGGTATCAAAGGCTGTAAATCTGTGTAGAAGCAGACTGCCACATGGTTCTCCCATGAAACAGCTGGCAGGTTCCAACCACAGACCAAAGCCAAGCACTTAACCCCTGCGCCACCAGGGCTTCTTCCAGTAAGGTACATGCTTGTTAAATATAGTAGTTATTAAGAGACTGTGCCTCCCCTCATTCCTCTAATCTGACAGAATCTCTGGTTCTTCTTGCCTCAGGTGCATCCGTATAGAGAGTTCTCAAATACCCTTTTTCTTCCCTTAATGTAAACTCTTAGTTACTACCGTAAAGCAGTTATGGAAACCAGGAAATTAACATTGGTACAGTACTGTTACTAATCTGTAGACCTTCCAATTTTGCCAGTTTTCCTGCTAATGTCCTTTTTTAGGTCCGGGATCCCACACAGCATGTCGTTTCCTCTAGTCTATGATAGTTCTCAGTTTTTGTTTGTCTTGCATGATTTCGAAGCATCCTGGCCAGTTATTTTGTACAGTGTCTTTCCGTTTGAGTTTGCTGGTATTTTCTCATGATTAGGTTGAGGTTATGCATTTGGGCAAGATTACCACAGAAGCGATGCACTTTTGTCAGTTCATCATACCAAGAGGTACATGACATTGATGTCTTATCACTGGTGATGTTAACCTTGATCTGTTGATCCAGGTGGTCCCTGCCAGGCTTCACTGTGAAGTTACTTTTGTCCCTTTGTTGAATCAGTATCTTGTGGGGAGAGACTTTGAGACTATGCACATAGCCTGTTTCTCATCACATGTTTGCCCACTGATTTTAACATCCCGTCTATGATTCTTGCCTGCAGCAGTTATTACTGTCATGTTTACATAATGGTGATTTTTCTGCCTTCATCATTCCTTCTCATGTATTAAATGGAATTCTACTCTAAGGATGATCTGTCAGGGTACGTCCATTTGTAATAACAACAACAACAATATTGATTATACTAGTAATAATACTAGTAGCCAACATTATTATTAAATGTAGCACTGTGCTGAGTGTTGATTTCTCTTACTTTTCACAGCACCCTTTGAATTAGATCATCTGTCCTCAGTAGTCATCTTTTCTGGAGAATCTTCGCCAGCCTGTCTGTGTAGATTGGATGACTCTCTTTGCTCCTATAACTTTAAACAGTTTGCTCATCTACCTTGGTCCTCCCTTCCTGCCTTAGCTACCTGGTACTGTCATAACAAAAAAATACTACAAGTGGGTGGCTTTGAAGAACAGAAATTTATTTTCTCACAGTCCAGGAGGCTAGAAGTCTAAATTCAGGGAATGGCTGTAGAGGGAGGTCCTTCTTTGTCTAACTCAGCTTCTGGTAGCTGTTATCAATCCTCAAAGTTCTTGGGCTGGTAGATGGATCTGCCATATGTTTCTGTGTTTATATGGTATCTTCCCACTGAGTGTGTCTCTGTGTCTATTCTGCTTTTTTTTAATAATGCAGAAGTGATTAGGTTTAGGACCCACCCTGCTCTAGCCATGGCCTCATTAGCATAACAAAAGAAAACCCCGATTTCCAAACAGGATCACATGCACAGGTACAGGGGCCAGTACTCCAGTATGTGTTTTGGAGGGACACAATTCAGTCTACAACACTGTGCTCTATGACAACTCAGGGTTTTCTGTTTGTCTCCCACAGTACACTGTTGGTCTCTTATCCCTGCATCCCTGGTTCCATGTATAATGCCTGTCACATCATAGGTGCTTAGAAAGTGTGTATTGAATGAAGTAATTTGTTTCCAGACCCTTCTGAACCCTAGTTTACCCTCCCTGACTTGCTACATTGTCCAGTTTCACACTCTTACAATGGTTCTTTGGTAGCTAAGCCACCTTTTTGCCTCACATGAAGCTCACAATCGATAAAAACACTGAGCCTTTTTCTTAGGTGCTGCTGCTTGTTCAGCCCAGTGTCTGCGCTCTGTCTACTCTTGAGTTTTTAAATTAAGTATGGGGCTTCCGACTGATCTCTTTTAATGTCAAGTTGTTTGTTTTGGGCTATCTTTTCAACCTGCAGAGATCTTTTTACTACCTAATTCTCCTCTCCAGTGCATTTGCTATCCTTTTCACCTTTCTACAATCTAAAAATTTTTCTCCTTCCAAATGACTAATAACATGGTAGAATAAAGCAGGACCAGGTACACAGAGAGAGCACCTATCTATTCCATGCTCTTTAGGTGCTGTGGCGCGATCTGTAAGCGTTCTACAGAAGTGTCACTAGATTGATACTTCTCCATCAAATTCACAACATTATTATATTGGTCTTTCTTAAATACTTTCCTGAAATTAGGATATACTGTCTCTAGTGTTTTTCACTGCAGCACAGAAAGGTAAGGTTCAGTATGATAAAGTTCATTTGAAGTTTTGTGTTCTTCGTGACGTTTTGTTGACTTCTGGTTAATTTGTTTTTTCATGTGCTCATTCATCCCTTCATTAAACATATAGTTATTGAACGCCTACCTACGTGGCAGGCACTGTTCTAGGTGCTAAGAATATAAAAAAAAAAAAATTTTTTTTTTTATATTGTGAAAAAAATAGATGAGGTCCCTCCTCTTATGGATAAACAAACAAAAACAGCAACAATATAATTTCAAATAGTTATGAGAGCTATGAAGACAGTAAAATGGGGTGGCAACTAATCAGGAAAGGCTTTGGTGAAGAAGTGACATTTGAGTTAGGACTGAATGATGAGAAGAAAGGAGCCATGAGAAGACCTGGGGGAGGAACAGTCATGAAGCAAGAGCATGCGCAAAGGCCCTGAGAGATCCTAGGGACAGAGTAGAACTGCCCCAAAGACACTCAGCTGTTAACTGAACGGTCAGCAGTTTGAACCCATCAGCCATGCCATGGGAGACAGATGTGGCAGTCTGCTTCAGTAAAGATTTACGGCCTTGGAAGATTTACAGGCGTGCTATGCTCAAAGACCAGAAAGGTGGTCAGTGGACAACAGCGTGCTTTGACTTTGTTTGCTCGGGTGAAAGATAGCTAGAAAAAAGGTCGGCCATAACTCCAAGAAGAGAATTACCACGTTTCTCCAGCAACAAAGTATCATCTAAAATCAAAAACAAAACACTGACAGTTATGGACTGTCAAGGATAGGAAGAATGCTCTGATCTTCCTAAGTATGCATTTTTTCCCTAGAGTAGATACAGTAGTACTTCATAACTAGAAAACCCATCTTTACTTGTCTTTGGATGTATTAATATCCAGAGTATAATACTGCCTTGAGAAATGCACTTGGTTTTTACACCTCATGAGGACATTTGATGATTGTAGAATTAGTACACCTACTCCTCACATGGAAACCCTGGTGGTATAGTGATTAAGAACTACGGCTGCTAATCAAAAATGATGGCAGTTCGAATCCACCAGGCACTCCTTAGAAACTCTGCAGGGTAGTTCTACTCTGTCCTGTAGGGTCTCTATGAGTCAGAATTGACTTGATGGCAGCGGGTTTGGTTTTACTCCTCACTTATTGACTCTCTTGTTATCCAACATTTCACATTTATGACAATAGTATAAAATATACTATCTATCTTGTGCGTTAACGACATACGTCTGGCAGTAACAAACACCAACGTGCAAGGTGAAAGTGACACTGGCTGTGATAGGTAAGGTTGTGTGTTAACTTGGCTGGCCATGATTCTCAGTAGTTTGACAGTTATGTAATGATGTAACCTGGCAGTTGTGTAATGATGTGTAGTCATTCTCCATTTTTGCGATCTGATGTGGTCATCCTCCATGTTTGCATAGTGCCAATTTTCGCGTAACAACATGGTTTTGGAACTTAACCATGTTGGTAAGTGAGGAGTGGGAGTAAAATCAGATGATGTAAGTTGCCCTTTTTTTTTCTTTTAAGTCTTTTTCAGTGGAGCATGGTGGTAAATAAAAGTTCCATTAGGTGTATAAAGTCTATTCTGACTCATAGAGATCCTATGGACAGAGTAGAGCTGCCCCATAGGGTTTTCAAGGAGCAGCTGGTGGATTCAAACTGCCGACCTCTTGGTTAGCAGCCAGGCTGATAACCACCTCACCACCAGGGCTGCATTATATCTGGAGTAATTTAGTTATTAGTTTGGACTTCTCTGTTTTGATATTTGCAAGTAATTGTGGTTTTTTTTTTTAACTTATTTTTATTTTTTACTGATTTTTGCTGAGTGAACTGAAGATTAAAATATACTAAACTCTTCCCTCATAACTCCCATTGGAGGCAGTATATGCTGAAAGCAGAGGGCTCCATATCTCCTTGTCATCTCTCATTTTTCTATTGTTTGTCTTAGAGTAGGCCAAGTGAATAGCATTCTTGGCATCGGTAGCAAGGATATAAAAGGAAATGGAAGATGACTGGAATGGATGGTAGAAGCCTTTGGTTCTTGTGTATCTCTGAGTGTCAACTTACAGAATATAGGAAATTCAGATGGTTTTTTATCTTAAACATTCTTTTAAATAGTAATTTAGAGAGAGGTAAGTTGAACTTAGGATCCCTGGTGGTATAGTGGTTAAGCACTCGGCTGTTAACTGAATGGTCAGCAGTTTGAACTCACCAGCTGTGCCATGGGAGACAGATGTGGCAGTCTGCTTCAGTAAAGATTTACAGCCTTGGAAACCCTACGGGGGAAGTTCTGTTCTGTCCTGCAGGGCCGCTGTGAGTCAGAATCGACTCGATGAGTTTGGTTTTGGTTTGGTTAAGTCAAGCTTAAATCCTTTAGTATATTGGACAAAATCACATTCTTTTGAGTTCAGAGGTAGTGAATGTAATCAAGACTGGTAATGTTAATTAAGCTGAATTATAGAAAATATAATTTATGCTTATCACCATTTGGATGTGAATGACATAAGTATATTTCCACAAAGGCACTGTAAGTAACCACTCAAATAGTTGTCTCTTTCCTTTCCTTAGGATACAAACTGTCCCATATATTATAGCAGAGAAGAAAATTGGCTTAACTAGTATGGAAAGCCATCTAATTTGCAAAGAACCAGGCAATTGAAAGAGGAAAAAGCTGCGTTCCCTGCAACTTATTCATGTTCTTCTCAGTGTTAGCTCCAGGACTCAAATGTTTCTATAAATTAAGGTCCCCTGCTCCTACCCATCATTCAGTTAGCAAATAGTCTGTTGCTGCAGTGGCTGCGATGAACAACACTTCCATACTTGCTTGTCTGAGGACAGATATAGGTGCTGAATAATTAATAATACGTGTATGATTGTATGATGAACATTTTGGAGAAATAAAATTATTATTACATGTTCCTAAGAATATACCGGAAACCCTGGTGGCATAGTGGTTAAGTGCTACAGCTGCTAACCAAAAGGTTGGCAGTTCAGATCCACCAGGCGCTCCTTGGAAACTCTATGGGGGCAGTTCTATTCTGTTCTATAGGGTCGCTATGAGTCGGAATCTACTTGATGGCAACTGGTTTGTTCAATGGGTTTGTAAGAATATACTGGAAGTACATGCAGGACTTTTAGCTTACTAACAAAGAAAGGATAAACCTAGTGTATCTGTGGAATATATTGTGAAATCTGTTAAAACTAAAAAACAAAATCCATTGCCGATGAGTCATATCCAACTCATAATGACCCTACAAGACAGAGCAGAACTACCCCATAGGGTTTCCAAGGAATGGCTGATGGATTCGAATTGGCGACCTTTTGGTTAGCGGTGCTATCAGGGCTCCATGAAATCTGTCAGATGGTGTTTAAATTTGTTTTTCTTATTTGACAAGAGTTTATACCTTATGTATTTACAAACTTGTCAGACTATGTTTTCTTCAAGCTATCACTGTAAACGAGCAAACAACTTAGAAAAATTCCCAGCTACGTCATTTTATCCTAAATTCTACTTAATTTCAGAGGCAACATGAGTTAGCCCAGAGCAAGCTCAGAAAATGAAATGTAAATATATGTATAATGAAATATTTTTCTGTGTATTTTCTGTGTATACACGTGTAAAGTATCTTCATATCTACAGGTTTCTATTCATATATAAGTATTTTATTTTATACAGCAATTGAGCTCCTGAAAAGCTGTTGAGACCTTGAACTTTTGTAAGCCCAATTATTTTTAGATGTTCTAATAAAGCTCTTAGAAAGTGAAAACTACTCCTAATTTTTTTTTTTTTTTTTTAATGATTTCAGTGATTTTTCGGCTAAAAGGATGGTGGTTCAAACTCACCCAGAGGTGCCTCGGAAAAGAGGCCTGGTGATCTGCTTACAAAAGGTCATAGCCTTGAAAACCCTATGGGCAGTTCTACTCTGCACACATGGGGTCACCGTGAATTGGAATCGATTGAATGACAGCAACTAGCAACAAGAAGCCAGGAGGTAGGGAACGGTCATGAAATTTTGATACTGTGGTCTAGGAGATACTAGGGATCATGTGGTCTAATGCCATCATCTTACAAAAGGGGAAGCAAAACGTTTCTATGGTTGGCCCAAGATCACACAGCTAGTGAAAAGAGCTAGGACCTAGAATCCAGGCCTCCTGATTTCCAGCACACTTTATACACAGATAAGTGCTGGTAGGAGCTGAGAAGTACAGACCTAGAGTTTGGAGCTATGGAGGCTGTAAGGAATGGCAAGTGAAGGGGACTCCAGGAAGGGGATGGGGGAAGCTCCTGTGTCAGGATCAGGTTTCACCTCTCATGGAGGACAGAGATGGCAAGAACTAAGCAGAGAGGTCAGTACTTTAGCCAAATAGATTAGAGCTCAGATCAGAGTCCAGTGTAAGAATGGAGGATTGCCACCCCACTGTAGTGATAACAGTTACTGTTACTATTCACTGGATACATATTATATAGTAGACCTTGTGCTAAGCTTTTTGTTGCAATATGTCATTTAATTTTCATAGTCACCCCTTTAGAAGGGTATGGCATTTCCATTCTTGGAGATGAGGATGCTGATATTCGGAGAGTTAAATGACTTCCTGAAAGCCACGTAGCTTGTTCTGACAGAGAAAAGAGCCATGATTTGAACCTGTCTGCCTGAGTCCAATCTCGATTGATTTCTGCAACTTTATGTTGCCAAGTTAAATGACAGACGGGGCAGATTATCCGATAGGCAAGATAAGTGTAGTGCTTACCTTGCTTGTCAGATCATCTGGAGTGAAAAATTTCACATTTTTTCACCACATCGGAGATTCTCCTTCTAGGTATGGCTGGCATCTGTCTCTCTCCCAACCCCACAGCACCTTTCTATTGAATCAAAGCTTCTTTGCAAATTTATAGTCCTTGACAGGGGCAGATGATCCAATAAGCAAGGTAAGCACAGACTTACTTGTGCTTACTAATCTGTAGTGAACAATTTCACGGGGTTTCACCATATCAGAGATGAAATTGTTCACTACAGATGATTTGGCAAGCAAGGTAAGCACTATGCTTACCTTGCCCATTGGATGATACACCACTGATCACAAATAAAAGGACAAGGCAGATGCGACAGAGGTCAGAGTTGTTAGGTAATGGTGCAGTGCAGTGGGTGCCTGGTTCCTGGAGGCCTACAGCAAAGGGACAGCATTGCCATGGTGTAAGAATTGGCTGAAGCCCCTGGGTGATGCAAACTGTTAAGCACCCAGCTGAGCTAAAAGGTTGGTGGCTTGAACCTACCCAGAGGAACCTTGGAAGAAGGGCTTCTGAAAGGCCACAGCCTTGAAAACTCTTTGGAGGACAGTTCTTCTCTGACACACATGGGGTTGATGAGTGAGTTGGGATGGATTTGATAGCAACTGGTTTGTTTTTTGTTTGGTGTGGTTTTCTTCTGCCTCAGGCTTGCCTGTGGTGGCACAGCAAGTAATAAAACAAATGCCACTCCTAATTCCCCTACTTACTCCTGAGGGACTGAACAAAGAGGTGACTCATTGTCTCTGAAATCTCTGTATATGGTTTAATGCCCACAGGCAACTGATACTCAAGGGGCCATCTTGGGCTCCTAAAACATTTACTGTGAGCCAGTAAGTGGTTAGTGTTATAGCATTGTCACCATATCACAGTCCACTGATGCTGTGGAAGTAAGGCCACCACAGACATTTATGAAATCTAAAAACAGTTCATGGAGGAGAACCGGACTGGCAAAGAATGGAGAAACCATGACCTAATGAGGAACCAGTACATATCTATGGATCACTAAACATCTGTGGATATTTAGCATGAAAAAGGAGACCCTTTGGGGAAAGACTTGTCCTCCACTTTTAAGTGGAAGGGAAGGGGGACATATTATTCATTGAACATCTTAAAATGCTTGAGGTATTAGGTGCTCTGCAATCCTCACAACACCCTACAAAGGAAATACTTTCTCTTCCTGTGGATCAGGGAGTTGATTTTAGAGACCCACATAGCTAAGTAAATGGGTTCAAACCCAAGCATGTCAGAATTCAGAGTCAAATGCAAGAGGAAGTAGACTTAAATCTGAGTGGTGTCAGCAGCACAACTAGGAGCAGTAGGTATAAAGTACAGCGAGGCTGATTTTGCACCTTGATCCAAAAGCTATTTCTTATGATAAGCAGTGTTCCCAAAATGAAACGAAGTACCTTTTTTAAAAACAAATTTACTGAAATATAATTTAAATACCCTAATGAAATTGACCTGTTTTAAGCGTGCAATTCTGAAGTGCCTTTAAAGATAGTGGAAACCCTGGTGGTATAGTGGTTAAGTGCTATGGCTGCTAACTAAGAGGTTGGCAGTTTGAAACCACCAAGCCCTCCTTGGAAACTCTGTGGGGGCAGTTCTCTTTCCTATAGGGTCACTATGATTCGAAATCGACTCGAAGGCAGCAGGTTTGGTTTGGGTTTTGGTTTTTTTTTTTTTTTTAAGATAACACATTTCTAGTCATTGGAAATGTTTGAGTAGAGATGACGAGAAAATCTCTCCATCAAGGAAATTGTAGAGGAATGTTCTACTCCTAAGGTTGGTTCTATCTCTGAAATTTGATTCACGTAACTCAGAAACAATTTCAACACCATGAGTGTGTGAGTAACCATTCAGTTAAGTGTTTTAAGCTTTGATAGACACCAGGAAAAGGAAGGGACCAGAAGGTATTCCAGTTGTGCTTGCCACCTAGAATTTGGATCAGTCAGATGAGCTGTTCAGCTTTGAAAATACCCAGACCAGTAGTTCTAAGGTAGGCTACTGGAGATTCACACTAGATTCACAGAGGAGCTTTTAAACAATTCAGATACAGTTACAGGAACCACACCCCAGTTCAACTAAATCAGCTCCTTTGCAGGTGGGACCTAGCGTTGCATTCTTTTTAGGGGTTTACCCACATTATCCTAGTGTGCACATGTTATCCTAGTGTGTACAGTCCGGTCGATCCCAACTCATGGTGACCCCATGTGTTACAGAGTATAACTCCCCCATAGGATTTTCTTGACTGTAATCTTTATAGAAGCAGGTTGCCAGGCCTTTCGTCCATGGCCCCACTGGGTGAGTTTGAACTGCCAACCTTATAGGTTCGAAGCCATTCACAAACTGCTTGCACAGTTGTGCTGAAACCACAGCTGAGGAAGCACTCAAGTGCTCTGAAGGGTCATGGAAGGTCAAAGACCCAAACCAACCCCGCTCTGCCAGCGGCCCCTAGTTCCTGCCTGCTGTAGCTTCTCTGGGCCATAATGGTGAATCAGTCCCCTCGTTTGGCAACTGGTGCAGCTGTCCCACCTTCAGCCCTTTCAAAATGTCTGAGGAGGGTGTTGGCACTTAACCAGAGGTAATTAGTCTCATGACCTCATAACCAGATAAAGTTTTGTTTGTATCTAATTCATGTCCACGAGATATTTCAGCACAGTTTTAGGACTGGAAAGGCCCTTGAGAAAAGAATTAATATAAACTCCATCTCTGTATCTGATCAGTGCTCTTGCTGGAAGAATGATTATTTTATCCTTATTTGAAAGCTTTGTGTGTCTGCTTTTTTTGGGGGGGGGTGAAAATACCCATAACAAAACATACACTACCTCAACAATTTGTACGTGTCCAATTCGGTAACACTGAATACATTGTTTAAGTTGTGCAAACATCCTTGCTATCCTTTTCCAAATCAATCCACCACCATTAAAACAAACTCCATGCCTCCTAAGCAAAAATTTCCCCCTTTTCCCCTCCCCTCAACTCCTGGTAACCCCTGATATTTGGTTTCTATATATTTGCTTATTTCTATATGTAAATGAGATCATACAATATTTGTCTTTTTGCAGCTGACTCATGGAGCCTTGGTGGTGCAGTGGTTAAGCACTCGGCTGGTAACCAAAGGTTGGCAATTTGAACCCACCAACTGCTCCTTGGAAAGCCTATGGGGCAGTTCTACTCTGTCCTATAGGGTTGCTATGAGTCGGAATCCGCTCAATGGCAGTGGGTTTGTTTTTATGCATTGAAGAGATTGCAAGGGAGAAGAGAAGGTGAAAGATACAGGTTAAAACCCTCTTCATCTGTTCTCTTCTTCATTTGCATGATTTTGTGCAGGTGTTTGGGAAATGGAACAGGACCAAGATTGAATGATTTATGTACATCATCAAAAACTCATGATTAAAGAGAGTTCTTTGTGCAGGTCAGGTGTAGTACATGTTGAACACTTGAGGTGGGCATTGAAGCATATGGTGCTTATAGAAATTTAAATCATTTAATCGCTCAGAGGAAGGAGGCTGGTCTTTATAAAGAAAACCTTTGTAGCTTAGGAGGTCTGGATTGTAATTAAACTGAGAAATGGTCCACAAACCATACAGAGCAGTAAGCTGGAGGTTCTGTTGAGCCTCACAATAATTTGCTGTGTCTGTCCCGATTTTCCAGCCAACAAGCCCACAGCAGCATCCCTTCAGAAGTTGCCTTAATATGCAGCTGCCTCTGTTATTTTACATTTCTTATTTATCCTCACCCTGTATCCTTCACAATCACACTGTCTCGGGAATCACAAAGCCAGTTATTCAGTTGGTGACTTCACTTCCTCTGCAATGGCAAACAGGCAGCAGGGGGACAGAGAATATAAGGATAATTAATAATCATTAATTATGGCATAATTCTCATGCCATCCATTGTCAACATGCTCTACAGTACCCTGGTACCAGCCAGGAGGACAACAGACTGTGCCCCACACTTTTCTAGTACTGTGGGTGGAATCCTAGCACAAGACCAAATGGCTTCACCTAAAGCAGTGTGATAACTAGGGGCTGGTGCTCTCTTTTCTGTTGACTCTGTCAACATGCAGCATTGAGGTGGGGGAGCCTGCAGGGCTTTTTCATGGCTGCTTGAGCTCTGAGCTATTTTTCTGAGCCCTGGGCCCTGTAAGCGTAAAGAGAGGTGAGCTCTAAAGTGGCAGACAGGAGACTGGATTTCAGTTCCAGCTCTGCCTGTAACTGGCAGCTTGACCTTGGCTAAGTCATCCTCAGTGGGCTTTAGTTTCTGTCCTGTAAAAGGAGAAGACTGGGTTTAGATCCTCTCTGGAGTTCTTCTAGATTTAAGCTGGCAGAAATCAGTTGCTAACCTTCAACTT
The DNA here is from genome assembly GCF_030014295.1 of Loxodonta africana. Lineage (NCBI taxonomy): Eukaryota > Metazoa > Chordata > Mammalia > Proboscidea > Elephantidae > Loxodonta > Loxodonta africana. The sequence continues at coordinate 148,125,605 of NC_087344.1, read as the reverse complement.
AATTGTTGCTCCTCCTCAACTGTCCCCATCTCTGCCCCTCCTTTCTTTCCCACTATCTCGGTCATACTTCCCTGTCCACCTGCCCTGCCCCATTCTTTTAGGCCTGCTTCTCTGTATCTGGAGGGAACTCTTTGGAGCCCAGGCAGGGCTAGATTACTAGATAGACTAAACATGTTTAGGGCACCTGTGGAGCAGAGGTACCAGGATACAATGTTTTTAAAAGAATTTGATACTTGGTGCTTAAAAAAAAATCAAAGCAGTCATCATGGGAAAAGAGGCACACCTCGATGGACTTCTTTATACTTACTTTATGTTTATTATTTTAATTAATTTCTATTTGGGATTTAATCTTTTTGTACTTCCAGCCTCTGAAAGTCTTAATCCTCTTCCTCCTGAACTTTTTGGACACAGAGCTTGTCCACCAAAGCCTCCCAGAGGTGGGGGCAGGCATGCCACCTTGCTCTGTAACTGTGTCCTGGCAGCCAATCGTGTGCTTATTTTACTGCAGTAATGTATATCTCCATAGCACGGCTCACTCAAGTCTTCTGTTGTGCACACTCCAGGTGAACAACTCCACATGGGGTGCTTGGCTCTGGGGCAGGCAGGCTGGAGGGAGAGGCCCAGGAGTGTGAGGCACACTCATCACCCTCAAAGAGTTTACATTCGAGTTGAGGCAGGAGTTACTCCCCAGCACAATTGAATGCCCCCAAGTAGCCATAAATATTCGAAGGAGCACTGTAGGAATTTGGAGGCAAAGCAGTCTCTGGAAGATGCTGCCTGCAGAAGGGACCTCGAAGGAAAGGTGGTGGAGAGTTTTACCCTCTTAGCAAAACGTGCGTATCTGAATGGGCTGTTACTTTATTTCTGAGCTTGAAATCCCATGATTGTGGACTGTTGGCTGCTACCCATTCTCAGAGCTGCCCCAAACCGGTTTCTCCCAGACTTAGGCATTCTTTCTCCTTTTTTCCATATCTCCTCTGCCCTTGTTTTGGTTCTTTGAGCCTGCCCCTTCTGATAAGCTGCTGTAGCTACTGTGAATGACCCAAGTTAAAACTCCTAAGCCCGCAAAATAAAGGGGCCTTTTCCTAATGGGCCCTGTCTGGGTGGTTGCCAAGGGGCCATTTGGCTTTTGCATAGGCCCTGGGTAGCCCCTAGTTCCTTATTTTCACCACAGTCTGTTTAGACCTATGTAATCATCATTCTCAGCAGCAGCAGCAAAGTTAAACATATTGAGTGCTTCTTGTGTGCTAGGCAGTATATGGACTCATTAAATCCTCATTGCAGCCTCTGAGGTGAGTGCTGTTTTATGCCTCTTATGATTCAGAATCAACTCGAAGGCAATGGGTTTTTGGTTTATTGACAAGGACAGGAAAGCACAGAGATGTTAAGTAACCTGCTTAAGGTCACACAGCTAATAAATGACAGCCAGGATTCCTCCCGTGGCAGTGTGATTCCTGAGCCTTTGCTCTTAACCATTACACTGCACTACTTGTTCAGAAGACGAGGACCTGAGGGGCAGGATAGTGGGCTGCATAGAGTTTGGGAAAAACAGTAGCAGTTTGTGTTTAAGGAGATGAACTGGTTTTGAGTTTCTTTCCATCGCCATGAAAGTTATTTGAATTGTTGACAAGAGGAAATTCCAGAAAGTGCTTCTTTTTAAATATATTAGGTGATATCTTTTCTTTTTAATGCTATCTTTTTTCTTCATTTTAAGAAGTTGGTAATCTGTTCACTTATTTTTTTTTTTTTTAACCTTTTGTTGATCAAAATAAAAGTTGTGTGTTGTGGGTGCCTTTTCAGTGAGGTACAGTTAAAATTGCCGTGTGTAATTTCCACTCGTGACACCATTCTCACCACTGAGAGAAACAGCAAGTTAACTAGAAAAGGTGGTGATGGCCAATTTATCTCCCTTCTGCCAGCAGGCGTGGTTACAGCCATTGGATTTTGTCTTTTCAGGATTCGGAAAAGGATTCAGGAAACAAACAGGATTGGTTTGTTGTAAGAAGGAAGGTTTCCTTCAGAAAGTCAAACATTTTGTCTGCTGTTTTACCCCATTTACTTTTTGAGGTGTTTTCTTATGTTCATAACTGTGGTGGCAGCCGTTTTTTTGTTTTTTGTTTTTTTTTTATGGTGTTTTACTGAATGATTCTAATGGGGTTTGGGAGGCTCCTGTTGAACATTGTTCTTGTCCTTAGTAATAATTATCATCATAGAGTTCCCAGCCTAGTCTGAGACCACCAGATTTCCCCCTATTCAGGATTCAAGTGTGTCCCTGTGACTCCAAGGAGAAACCAGAGAGGGTGGGGGCCTAAAGAATCAAAATGGGTGGGGCAGCATGAACACTAATAGTGGAGAGATCTTTCTGAGTACTCTGGCAGCCCCTGCCCCCTGCCACCACACCCCGCCTCCAGTACTTCTGGTAAAGCCAAAAGCATTTCATCCTTAGCTTGGTTCCTTCTAGAGTTTCTCAGGCTCAGCTGCAGTTTTCACTGCAGCTGTAAGTGACCATCTGACCACTGGGGAATTCAAAAAAGTCAGACCTTCAGGTTCTTTTTGGAATTAATGGAGCATCCTATGGTTTAACAGATGTGAAACAGTTCTTAGAGATCTCAGCTGTCCACTGGTCATTCCCTGACCTGTGCCTTTTTGGGTCAGGCCAGGGGAAATGAAATGTGTTCATTCACTTTTCTTCCTTTAAAGGACTTTGCAGAAATATATGAGGAGAAGGATCAGGGGAATCTGAGCTCAGTGAATTAAACTGCTCTCTCTACTCCAGGTTGTTTCATTTGGTGTTTGCTGGCACGCTCTTCAGTGGTTCTGTTTGCCAACCCTGCCATGCCCAGATCTCGGGACCAGGGAGGGATGTGGACACCTTAGAATCCCAAACCTAGAATCATGACTTAATGGAAACAGCATAAATTTCATTATCAGAAGACTGAGTTTGAGTCCTAGTGTCACCACTGTTAATTACCTGAATAATCTTGGGCAAAGAGTTGACTTTTTAAACAAGAGTTTTCTCCCCTAACTTGAGGTTAAAATAACATTTATTTCAATGGATTCTTCTAAGGTCATGAGGCTGGATTCAAATGATGACACATGTTAAAGTCACTTTGTAAGCTGTCTACTGTCATTGTTATAATTCTACCCAGTGTTAGGCAGATGGCTAGCTGCATGAATTTTTACCTTGAAGCATCTCATTTTGAAGGTTTTTTAATAACCTTTTTAAAATAAATGATTGATAGTTTAAAATATTTGGCTGTAAAAATAGGGAAGCACTTGTAAAGAACTTTCGAAGTCACTTGGTTAATTTCAGCGCATACAAAGAAGTCATCCCAAGGGTTACGTTTTCACCTGTGTCATTTGGTTTATAAAGCCTTTGGGAGAAATATTTCATGTGGTTAGCGCTCTTGATGTGTCAAAAACTTCCTTCTCATGTGCTAAGTCATCAGATATTTAGATTAGTTGTTTCCCTCTAAGAATTTACACAAAAATTAGATACCATGTTTTGAACTGCCTTCTCAAGAATTTGGTGAGATGTGATACGGTCAAGTCTCCACCCATGAACGAATAAGACGAAAGAAAAATTTTTAATGTTTTTCTTACCACAGTTTTGCACTTAGGTCTTCAGTAAATATTCACTGAAAATTGTAAGATATACAAGACAACGGGCTGCCCATCTTGAGGTTTGAGGTAGCCCAGTGAATAACCCTCTTCTGTGGCCAAGTTCAAAACTGTTTGAGAGGGACAAAAGAGTCAGGCTGACGGATGACAAAATATCGTCTTTATTGCTGATAATGCTTTTTGGAGACTGTGGCTTTGGGTCTGCAGCCAAGCAGGCCTCCTAAAATTTCATCCCTGAATTAGATAGACTTAACCACCTTTTCCCTGGCACAGCAGGATAACAGAAGGTGGCAGCCAGCAAGGTGGAGCCACCTACCACACAGCAGAAGTCAAGAATTCACAGACTCTTTTTTTCAGGCAGGTAGATCCCAAAGAGAAGAAAGGAAGGAGGGTTAATTAGTAAAGGGGTAGTAAGAGGCCAGGAGTATTATTCTAGGGAATTCTCTCCAGGTGGTAATACGAGGAGAATGAGTAAATATCCTCTCTCAGCACCTACTGTGAGGTCTTCAAATGAAATTAGACATGGTCCCTGACCACCAGGCACATTCAGTAAGGAGGGAAGAAAGGGTACCTATGCAACTATGATTGAATGCAAAATTACTCTTTAAGGCTTTGGTTAAGGCTTTTAAAGATATGGTGTTGGGAGCACATTTTTTGTGGCAGCTACAATATTCCTTGTTTTTCAAAGTAATCCCAGCCCTTTTCAATTCTCTCCCCCTTCCTAAATTGGAAGCTTCTTTCAAACATTACTTTTAGGCTTTAAGAAATTAAAACTTATTTGACTAAAAAGTGAAGAGCAGAATGATTCCTCCTCATAAAGGGCCAGATGCTTCTGCCTGCCAAACATCTGGCGGTTTGTACAACTTAGTCTAGAGGTGAGTTTCACCCTAAATATAACTAGGGGTAACATGGACGTAGGCAGCTTAAACAAAAGCAACTATACATCGCAGCTGCTAAAGAAGAGAAAAAGATAGAGCCACTGTCATCACTGATGGGAATTTATTAACTATTTTCATAGCTTTGGAAATTGATTTGTAATAATTAACTGACAATCCTATCTCCACCTCTTCTTTTCTAATTTCCGTGCCCTTTCTAAGGAACAGCGCTTTGCAAAAGACTGACTTAACGCAGACCACCATTGGCCAAGTTTCTGCCCGATCATGGTGACCCTGACCTTTCTGTTGGTGTTCTCAGCCAAACTCTGTAGAGCTGGTTGTCAACCAGGACCTGGAGCTTGCTGTCTTCAGAAAAACCTGCCTGAGTATGGTGCCAAGTTGTGTTAGCCGTGCCTTTATTCTCAGATGGGCTCTGGAGTAAGACCAGTCTGTGCGCATGCATTTGTAGTAGGCACTGAATAAGAACCGAAATAATGACTCCCGAAGTTAGGGATCATAGCTCTAACCTGCTGAGTCATCTCAGCTGAGCCTGGCTGGCGAAGCTCCCCAACTGCTGAGTTTGAGTTTGCATTCCAGCCTGTCCACAGCTCCTCTGCAAAGAAGGAGCTCTTGTAGAAAGTGAGTGTTTCAGACTCAGGCCTGCCCTCAGAGGTTCTGGATGAGTAGGTCTGGGTGCAGCCTAGGAATCTGAATCTGTAATATGTACTTCAGCTGATCTTGACTCAGACTTCATAAGAAACACAAAAAACTGGGTAACTCATACTCTTTCAGACCTATCAGCATTTACTCATGCGGGAAGGCTATTGTGATCTGTCACGTTCAAAACACCAAAGGGTCCCAAAAGGCTTTGTGCTCATCTTTCAGGTACTAGACTTCCTGTCTTCCCCTGGGTCTTTATGCATGAGTGCCAGCAAACTTCACTCCCTTTTTGTTCATAGCTGCCAGGAATGTGCATGAACAAGAAAAATAAATACCAAAGAACAGACAAGTACAGCATGAGATTTTGTTTTGGAACCTGGAAACTAAACACTTTTCAGGTCAAAAAACATACATCTTCTTTTCTTTTCCCTGCCCTGGCCTTATGTAACCTCACTCTTACACCACCTGGTTAAAATTTTTTATTAACCTTTCCTAAATTGTTTTTTATTTTCTCAACCATCAAGTGTTAGTGTTTTCCAGCTCTGAATCCATTTCTATCTTTATGAGGTCACTTCTTATTCTGAACTGTCAAATCATTAAAAATAAGCATGACAGACGTTCATGCCCATAAATCAGAGGAGGAGAAATGATAAGGCTCTGCAAAGTCAATCAGAAAATAGAACATAAAAGGATCTCAGAGATCTTAAACTCCTGTAGAACTTACTTAAACTTGATATTTAAAATGGACTAACCAGTTGCTATAGACTCAATTCCAACTCATAGTGACTCATGTGTGTTAGAGTAGAACTGTGCTCTGTGGCGTTTTCAATGGCTGATTTTTTTGGAAGCTGAGTTTTTGGTCTTTCTTCCAAGTTGCTTCTGGGTGAACTCAAACCTCCAATCTTTTTGTTAACAGCCAAACACCTAACCTTTGCATCATCCTGTTGTTGTTGTTGTTAGGTGCCGTCGAGTTGGTTCCAACTCATAGCAACCCTATGCACAACAGAACGAAACACTGCCTGGTCCTGAGCCATCCTTACAAACGTTGTTATGCTTGAGCTCATTGTTGCATCATCCTAGGACTCCTAAAATGTACTAAACATTACTTTTCACGGTCACCCCTGATTGCCTTTTTCCAAATTGTAACTGTTTTGCAGGTGGGAAGCTTGGTATCACTCTAGAATGTAGCCTAGTGCCCCAAACAGAGAAGGTGCCTCATGGATGCTTGATAGTTCAGTTTGAAGAATTTATTTCACAAACATTTGTTGCATATTTTTTGTATACCAGGGAGTTAGAATCTAACTGTTGGATGACAAATAAACAAAGATCAATAAGACATTATCTTTCCTTTTTTTTTTTTTTTTTCTGGAATAATTTACAGTCTGTTGGGTAAACAAATAATTATATCCTAATGATTACCCTAATGAACTGTGAATAAAGAAGTGTGGGAACTCAGAGGTTCAGCTTACTTTGTCTTCGGTTGGGGCTGGAGAAGCAGATGGCTTTAGTTGAAAGACACATTTGAGTCTGGACTTTAAGCATGAAGTAAATCTTTAGAATTTTAGATCAGGAAGGGACCTAAAAGAGAATCTAATATAGTCTTCTCACTTTACAGATCAGGAACCTGAGACCTAGAGATGGCAACTGCCATTGCCAGGATCCAGCAGCTAATCAGTGGCAGAACTAGAAATAGAACTTGGGCCACCCTGTTTTCTTCCCATAGAAATAATTGTTTTGGTGAAATGGGATCAACTCTGAATATAGTTTCTCAAGAAATAGCCTGCTGTTTATTATTGTTGTTGTTAGTCACCATCTAGTCGGCTCTGACTCATGATGACCCCATGCAGAACAGAATGAAATGTTGCCTGGCCCTGCACCATCTTCATGCATCATTAGTGTGCTTGAGTCCATTGATGGGGCTATTGTGTATTTTGAGTGCCTCCAGCTTAGGAGGCGCGTCTTCCAGCACTCTACCAGACAATATTCTGTTGTGATCCACTGGGTTTTTATTGGCTAATTTTTGGAAGCAGATCACCAAGCCTTTCTTCCTAGTCTGTCTTAGTCTGTAAGTTCCAGTGAAACCTGTCCACCATGGGTGACCCTGCTGATATTTGAAATACCTGTGATACAGCTTCCAGCATCCTAGCAACATCAAGCCACCATAGTACAACAAACAGACAAGTGGCGTGCTGGTGTTTATAAAACCAAAAACCCACAGCCGTTGAGTGAGTTCTGACTCGCAACCTTATAGGACAGAGTAGAACTAACACATCTTTCTCCTGTGGAGCCGCTGGTGGGTTTGAACCACCAACCTTTTGGTTAGCAGCCAAGCGCTTTAACCACTATACCACCAGGGTTGCCTTTATCCCAGACTTAATGGACTGTTAGAGACTAGATGAATCCCTGAGATGGTCACCCTGAGATACCCTTTAAACTTGGAACTCAAACCATTCCTAGAGGTTACCTTTCAGCCAAACGACAGATTGGCCCATAAAATAAGTAATGTCACCCGTGAGTACTGTGCTCCTCAAAATAATCATCTAGATGAAGCCAAATGGTTAACATTTACCCTAGACCAAAGATGAGAAGCTGCGGGGGACAAGGAAGCTAGATAGTGGAAACAGAACAACCAAATAATAAAATAACAAGAATGCTGATATATTGTGAAGAATGTAACCAATGTCACTGAAAAATAAGTATAGAAATTATTAAATGAGAACCTAATTTCCTGTGTAAACTTTCACCAAAAATGCAATAAATCCTTTTTTTTTTTTTTTTTTAAAGTTACCTTTATCATAAACCTGTCTTAGAAGGGCAGACCCTGGTGGTACAGTGGTTATGAGTTAGTCTGCTAACCAAAAGGTTATCAGTGTGAATCTACCAGCCACTCCTTGGAAATCCTATGGCGCAGATCTACTCTGTCCTGTAGGGTTGTTATGAGTCAGAATCAACTCGACAGCAACAGGTTATCTTAGAAGGACTGGTTACCTATTAAATTCTCTTTAGTAGGCTCCTAAAGAACAGTTCTCATGGTACTTGGGCTAGCCGTGTCGTTTTAAGATTTCATTACAAAAACAACAAAAGGCAGGACAGTCTGGAAACCTGTTAATAGGACTAGTTTGTGGCCCCCAGGTAATCCAGGAGCTATAAATCATTGTATCAAATATACCACAATGTCACATGATAAAATTAAGTGGGTAAAAGAAAGGAAGAAAAAAATCTTATCTGTTTTCTGAACATAGCTCTCCTGGTACATAATAGAAACTTAAATATCATTGAATTATTTGAATGTTGAACCATGTCCTTGATTTCTATAAAATATAATAAATGTCACTATACTTTTTGTTTTTAATTAATTCTGATTGTTAGGATTGGGTAGATGAGAGTTACTGTGACCTTTTGATTTTATAAGGATTCCTAAAAATTCTGTTTCTGTAAGTTTATTCCTAAATTTTTCCGATATGCTCACAATGCACTTATAAATTTATTTTATCCTATTTGTAATTTCTGATTAGCAGAATTAAGTAGGCTAATCTAATACCCTCATCAAGAAACATTTGAATACCTCTGTCTTTATTTTTCTGTAAAAAGATTACCTAGACAACTTGCAAAATAATGGATGTTTAAAAAAAAAAATAGGATAGTTGTTTGGGAAGATAATTGTTTTTTAAGTTTAATGCCTGTTTTTTTGTTTTGTTTAGTTTTTATAAAATTTGTTCTAGGCTAGCTACCTTTCCTGATACCTGAAATGAATTGATCTAAAATAGGTGCTCTCTTTATACATAGGTGTATATTTATTTTAGTTTTGTCTCCTGGTCCATCAGTTTTTTAGCCTTATGACTTTATGAGCATGTTACTTTCCATTTCTGAGCTTCCATTTTTTTTTTTTACGTGTAAAATTGAGAGAGTATCCTACATCAAGGAGTTTTACCAATTAAATGAATGACGTTTGTAAAACTCCTCTCCCACTGCTTGGCATGTACTTGGATCTCAGTAAATTAGAGCTTGAATTATTTTGCTTCATTGTCTATCTCTGGATATGTTACAAAACACCAAGGAGTCATAAAGCACATCTGTTTTGTATTGAAAAAGGTTTCCCTTTTTTTCTAGAACAGAAGAATATAGTAAATATTCCACCCCCCCCCCACCCCTTCTCTTTATGCTTTGGGGTTCTGGTAGATATTTTTGCAGCAGTAGGTTTCAGTGATGAATTTTGAAGCCTGAACCAAAGCATTATTGACTAAGATAAAAACCACAGGCCCCACGAGTCAGTAAATATTGATGTTAGTTTAGAGCCACATGGATGAATGATGTTTAATATATGAAATATTAAATGCAGGATCTTTTGGGTTTGGTGAGTGCCACTAAGGCTGCCAATTAAAACATCCAGCTCGAGTTACAGAAGTTTAATTTTGTCTGGATACAGTCCATTTCACCTGACAGTTTCTATATAATAATATTAAAGCACTGTTAACAGCCTAAATGATTCCCTAAAATTTGTGTGACTAAAATGAAAATAACTTTGTTGTTTAAATGCTTATTATTTTTGGTGGCGGAGAGAAAGGTGGCCAAATTTGCATCCTTAATGTTATGTTTAGTTCTTACAGTTTAAACTATTGAAAACAAATACTGTAAACTACTTTTTAAAGAGAAACTTTTTTAAAAAGAGAGGATATGAAATTTTGTAGGAATTACAGCATCCCTTCCCCCCCATTTTCCTTTTTTTTTTTTTTTGGTAATTTCCAAAATATCATTCAAAACCCTGGCATAGTCACTTTAAGGACGTATGATTTTCTGAAATACAAACATTTCTGATTTTATCACCTTAAACCCAGTATTGGTTGTGTTAGCTTCGTATCTCCCACTGGAGATAAGTTTTAAAAATCATACTTAATGTGTTATGTTCCCCCAAATTTTGCTTAAGTGTATTTCCGAAGCAAACAACCTATATTTCATCATTGATTAATTGAACTTTGCATAAATTTCTTGTTGTTGTTGCTGTTAGTTCCATCGAGTTGACTCTGACTCATTGTGACCTTATGTATGAGGTCCTGTGGCATCTTCATCGTCGATGGTGTGTTTGATTCCATTGTTGCGGCTGTGTCAAACAATCTCATTGAGGGTTTCCCCTATTTTCATTGGCCCTATACTTTGCCAAATATGATGTCCTTTCCTGATGACCAGAGTAAGGCAGTTGAAGTTCTAAAAGATTAAAATTCTGGTTTGAGGCCAAATTTGAAACTTTCAGCATTAAGAGACTATTTTAGAATAACCAAGAAAAAAAAATCCATTGTGTTGAGTCAATTCCAACTCATAGCGACTCTATAGGACAGGGTAGAACTTCCCCATAGGGTTTCGGAGAAGCGGCTGGTAGATTCAAGCTGCTGACCGTTCGGTTAGCAGTTGAGCTCTTAAACACACTGTACCACCAGGGCTTCGTATTTTAGAATAGCAAGCTAAAATGCTAATTATTACACTTTTGCAAATAACAACAGCAGCCAACATTATTTTGTGTGAGGGACTGTGCTTAGTGCCTGTGTATATTAGCTCATCTAGCCTTCACAACACCCTGTGAGATTGGTGGCGTTATTATTATTGCCACTACTACTACTACTACTACTACCACCACTATCTCATGGGGGAGGAAACTGAAACACAGAGAGATCAAGTGACTTGCCCGAGTTCACACAGCTAGTAACTAGCAAAGTCAAGAGTTGAACCCAGTCTGGTTCTAGGCACTAGTCTCATAGTTACTACACACAGGGCTAACTATAGACCCAGCTTCTGCAGATTAAAGAGTATGATTTGTATTTGAGTAATATTCTGGATTTTTTTTTTTTTAATATCTAGTGCTTAAGATGTAGAATGTATTTAAATCGGCTATGAATTTATGAGCAAATATACAAGAGGAATTATACTGTATATTGAAATTGCTGGCTGTCTCTAAGCCCAAGTTTTCTCAAGAGTGTTAGCCTCAAAAGAGACTTTGACAGCTATGTTAGTCTGGTTTCTTTCCTTCTTTTCCCAGTTTACAAATTAGAGGAATTCTTCCATGAGTTCCCCAGACTAACTTAGTCACTTCCTGCTTTTTGATCCCTGTCGTGTTTTGTCCATACTCTATATTTTAAGCAACTACTGCTTAGTAATTAATCTGTTCATATGTCACTTCTTTCCATCCCCCCACCCTTGCCTCCAACGAGTTTTTCAAGAGCTGGAATGTCAGGTCTAATTTATTTTTGTCTCCCACCAACCTGGTGACAAATGGATGAATCATGTTGCCCGGAGAGGTTCAGGGACTTGCCCAGAGTAGCAGACCTGGAATGTGAACAACTTTCATAACTCTCAGTCTGCTACTTAGCACTCACGTACTGCCAGAAAGGCTTTCAGATGATTTGAACTCTTGCTAAGGATTTACGACACAGTTTCCCTTATGTGCCCCTCCAGGCTAGCTCATTTATAAAATAATAATGAGGATGAAGATGATGATGACACCATTTCCAGTTATCCTCCTGTGTTATTTTGACGATCAAACAAAATTATAATATTTGTGAAAGTTTTGGAATTGGGAAAGCCCCTTATGCAGGCATTTATGTTGCTATTACTCTAGTCTGTTGTTATTCATATGTCGTTTATAAACATTTTCACAGGAGTTATGATTTACAAAGTATTTTTAACGTTTATCATCCCATTTACTTCTCCTTACACCCCTGTGACATAGGTGGCCTCGTGGCCATTTCACAGGTAAGAAAACTGAGGCTGAGTGTCATTAAGTACTCAGCCAAGGTCACAAGTGGCTGAAGGAAGACAGAAACCTAGCTCTCTTGCTTCTTTCCATCACACTCCAGAACAAGGCTGTGCAGCCCCCTAGGTTATGTCTTTGCCTTCTATTGTGGAGTCAGGCTCCTGACGCCTTCCAGAGTGAGCCCAGGAGAGTCACCTTCATGAGAGAACAGAACTAAGCTCTTCTGTGAGCTGGGCAATTACACATGAGTGTTTAAAATCTACTTTTAGAGTACCGAAGGTTCCCATGTTAGCAAAATGCAGGGCTTAGACATAGAAAGCTTCATAAAGTGAGCAGTTTGGGTTTTTTTTAATTTATAATTTATTTTATTTTTGTTGTTGAGCACTTTGATTTTTGAAGCGGCCAACCAGCATCCGCTGCCATAACAAACAGCCACAGCATGTGGGTTGTGTGGGGTCCTGGCAGGAGGAGGCTAACCTCGCCAGTGCTTTTGCCTTGACAGGGAGTTCCTTACTGCGACTCTCAGAGGAAATGAGGGATGATAAGTCCAGCTGCTGCTTCCTGTTTCTATAATTCTGAGCTTTATTTATTTATTTTTTTGGAAGGGTAGAATGCTTTATTTTTAAACTAGTGGAAAATACTCTCAACCTGTTTCTTGTTAGTATTTTCTTTAAAACTCGATGTATTCACTTGGTCTTTAAAGGGTATGTGTGTTTGTATGTGTATGTGTCTGAAATTCCCATGATGCTGCCTGGGCTGGCTGCCTTGCTGTCTTTTCTCGAAGGCAACAACAACAACAGCAGGAATGAAAACCAATTAAAGCACATTTTACTGGACAGAAAGCTCATGAGATTTATGACAGTATATGGTTTAGAGGAAGCCCCTAATTATATTGGTAGTATTGTTATCTTTCAGGCTATACATGTGCAGTTTCTTCTGTTTATGATTTAGTCATTAGTAAATCAAGTCCTGAGCCATTTAAGAAGCACCCTACCTCTTTGCATACCATAGTTTACTGAATGTAGCTGTTAGGTACAGATTACTAGGATGCAGGTTGATAGGTTTGATTGTGTAACTCCATAACTAAAAGTAATACATAGAGCAGTTTCTCTAATGTTACTAGTTCCATTTCCTAATTTCAGAGACATAGAGAATGTCAGTGGAGTGCTAATAGTGTACCTTTTCAGAAGCGCTAAGGGTAATTTAGAAATTAAAAGTCAAAATTTAACTTAAAGTAGGATTATAAGACTATAGCCAATCCCCTCACTTGGTAAGGCTCTTAGCTCCGATTTTAAGATCCTTAAAGTTAAGGTTTAAGAATTATTAATTATTTAATAAATGATTACCATTAATCAATAATTTTTTAAATTATTTAAGATTCTTAAAATTAGAACGAAAGCTTTCACAATCGGTAATTAGTACATACTGTACACTTAAGAACTGTCTGGCCTAAGTGAGTTATTTACTCTTTAAGATAAAATTTATGGTTATAATTTATATTAAATGAATTCAGAAATAACAAGGAAATCTTTTTATTTAAAGAAGAACTTATACTGAAGATTCGGTCTGACTTCTTTAATGATCCCTTCTGAAGATAAGTAAAATTTTGAGAGGATGCACATGATACCACAGAAATCTCAGATCTAATCTCAGCTCTGCCATTTCCTCATTGCATGACCTTAGGCATGTCCCTGAAGCAATCTTAGCAACAGGTTTCTTGGCTATAAAATGAAACTGACATTATTTCTTTGTTGTACAGCAATTTGTAAAGATCAGATTAGTTGGAATCCACAGAAGTGCTTTTAAAAACCCAAGATGACGACAAAGATGTTAGATAATACTGTTAATAAGTTACAGTTGGATTGTCTGTTGTAATTTCATTTTTCAGACTTGGCTTCTTTACTCCTGAGGCAGCCTCTGAACACCAGGATTTTTTCTCTTTCACTTAAGGGTTCAAATCTCCAAATAGTTTATAAATTTTGAGGGAAAAAAATTGCTAATTTAAAGCAAGCTGAAGGAGGCAGGCAGCATGGGTTTTGTAGGGTCGGTCAGTCAGATCTGGGTTTGAATCCTGGTCATCTACCATGTGTTAGCTGTGTGATCTTGGACAAATTACTCCCACTTTCTAAAACTCAGTTTTCTCCTCTGTAAAGCTGGGACAGTAACACTACCTGTTCAGGGTAGATGTGAGATGTGACAATTTAATGAGCTCAACTATGTGAGGTGCTTGGTTACTCAATAAGGGTAGTTTTCTTGCTGTCTTCCCTGTGTATTTGCAGCAGCCTCCACGTTGCGTATAAGATACAGACTGAGATTGTCACTTACAGATGCCAGCAAGGCACAGCACTTCACCTTCCCACCCTACTGGGGAAACTGTCTTTCTTCTTTCCTCCATGCTGTGACCAAGGAAGTGAGAAGTAAATTAAGCTGATTTAGGTCACTAACACTCTCCGCTGGGAATAATAAATATTTCTTTTCCCACCTCCTCCCTTTCGGTAGAATCTAACTTGAGTTGTTTTAATGCTTGACCTTCACAGAGAGTTTCAGCGGGCGCGAAAGCCAGCCACTGTTTGGATTACTTGAACATACACAGAACTACTCATACTTATGTCCATATGGTGGTTTTTTTTTTCAAAGTTATATGGGTTATGGAATTATTTTTGCAAGGCACTTTTTTTTTCTTCTCTTCAGACTTTTCCCGAAAAGGACTCTACATCTTTATGACCGGAGAAGTAATATGATGGTTAGCAAGGTTAATATTTACTACCAAGCTCTCTTTCAGAATTTCCATAGAATTATGAAATCTTTAACCTTTATGCCTTTTATCAAGTCACAACAGCAGGTTACATACTTGCATTATAGCTCCTGGTAGAAATGTGTTTACAGTATATGATTTGACTTTATATTGGGAAGAAAAAAACAGGTACCAGTTGTACCAGCTGTCATCTAGTTGACTCCAACTCCTGGCAACCCCCCAGAGTACAACTGTGCTCCATAGGGTTTTAAATGGCCTTTTTTTGGAAGTAGATGTCCAGCCCTTTCTCCCGAGGCACCTCTGGGTGAACTCACACCTTCTGTCTTTCGGGTTAGCAGCTGTGCACATTAACAGTTTGCATCACCCAGGGACTCCAAAAAACTGGTAAACATATGAAAAACATCTCTGTACTTTCTCTTCTCACTCCTTTCAGCTTCTACCTTCCTAAAAGAAAGAGGGGGGCACATAAACCAGAGACTACGTCAGTGTGAGACCAGAAGAACTAAATGGTGCCTGGCTACAACCAATGACTGCCCTGACAGGGAACACAACAGAGAACCCCTGAGGGAACAGGAGAGCAGTGGGATGTAGACCTCAAATTCTTGTAAATAGACTAGACTCAATGGTCTGACTGAGACTGGAGGGACCCTGGAGATCATGGTCCCTGGACTTTCTGTTAGCCCAAGACTGGAACCATTCCCAAAGCCAACTCTTAAGAAAGGCATTGGACTGGACTGTAAGACATAAAATGATACTGGTGAGGAGTGAGCTTCTTGGCTTAAGTAGACACATGAGCCTATGTGGGCAGCTCCTGTCTGGAGGCGAGATGAGAAGGCAGATGGGGACAGTAGCTAGTCGAATGGACACCAGGAATACAGGGTGGAGAGGAGGACTGTGCTGCTTATTAGAGGGAGAGCAGCTAGGAGTATATAAAAAAAAAATATATATATATATATATATATATATAGCAAGGTATATATACGTTTTTATATGAGAGACTGACTCGATTTGTAAACTTTTGCTTAAAGCACACACACACAAAACAAATACGTGGAAAAAAACGAAACTCGTTGCCGTTGAGTGGATTTTGACTCATAGTAACCCTGTAGGACAGAGTAGAACTGCTGCCCCATAGGGATCCCAAGGAGTGGCTGGTGGATTCAAATTGCGCCGCCTTTTGGTTAGCAGCTGAAAGCTTAACCACTGCACCACTAGGGCTCCTACCTTCCTACTCCTTTATTATCCTAAAAAATATGCCCTTCACTAAACCTGCGTCCTCTTCTAGCTTTGTCCCAGCTTTTTCTTTTCCACCCTATCCGGGTTTCAAGAAGCATACATTCACTTTCTTCCTTACTCCTTGCCCACAATGAGGCAGACTTCTTTACTGAAAATGCTAGGTCAAAAGACTCAAGAGACTTCTCAGCTGTGAAATCCAGCAGTCACTTTTTACTCCTTAACTTCCTTGACTAGTTTGTGGTGTGCAGTACCGTTTACCACTCTCTTCGTGGAGCATTTGCCTCCTTTGTTGTCCAGGCCAAAGTTTTCTTCATAGTTCTCTTCCTCCTTCTCTGACCCTTCCTTCTCAGTCTCCTTTGCTCAGTCTCCTTTTGTTGTTGTTTTTCCCACCTGTTCCCTAGTTGTTAGTGATCTCCAGAATTTTGCCTTTGCCCTTTTTTCTTCATATGCTCTCCTTGGGCTATCTCATCATATACTAATGAGTCACAAATCTATGATTTCATATCAGATCCCTCTGGAGATACAGATTGTCTTAGTCATCTAGTGCTGCTATAATAAAAATACCACAAGTGGATGGCTTTAACAAAGACGAATTTATTGTCTCACAGTTTAGGAGTCTAGAAGCCCAAATTCAGGCTGCCAGCTCCAGGGGAAGGCTTTCTCTTTCTGTTGGTTCTGGGGGAAGGTCCTTGTCATCAGTCTTCCCCTGGTCTAGGAGCTTCTCAACACAGGGACCCTAGGTCCAAAGGGCACACTCTGCTCCCAGCACTGCTTTCTTGGTGGTATGAGGTCCCCTGTGTCTCTGCTTACTTCTCTGTTTTATGTCTCAAAAGAGGTTGACTAAAGATACAACCTAACCTTGTAGATGGAGTCCAGCCTCACTAATATAGCTGCCTCTAATCCTCCCTCGGAAACCCTGGTGGCATAGTGGTTAAGTGCTACGGCTGCTAACCAAGAGGTTGGCAGTTCGAACCTGCCAGGCGCTCCTTGGAAACTCTTATGGGGCAGTTCTACTCTGTCCTATAGGGTCGCTATGAGTCAGAATCGACTCGGCGGCAGTGGGTTTTTAGTGGGTAATCCTCCCTCATTAACATAATAGAGGCGTAATTTATAATGCATAGGAAAGTCACATCCGATGACAAAATGGTGGACAGTCATACTGTAATGGGCATCATGGCCTAGCCAAGTTGATACATATTTTGGGGGACCCTCATAACACCAAGAAAGCAGCACCAGGAGCAGAGCACGTCCTTTGCACCAGGGGAAGACTGATTTTGCCAGAACCGATAGAGAAAGCCTTCACTTAGAGCGGGCACCCTGAATTTGGATTTCTAGCTTCCTGGGCAAACTTGAGAAAATAAATTTTTCTTTGTTAAAGCCATCTACTTGTGACATTTCTATCATATTTCTATTATAACAGCACTAGTTAACTAAGACACAGGTCAACTGACTACTGGACATCTCTACCTAAATTAACTACACCAATCTTAGATATTCATACTGAAAAACTGAACTCACTTGGAAGTAGATACAGGTATATCCTCTGCCGACTGCCCACTACAAAGGCTGGTTAAAGAGAAAGAAAAGACAAAGGCTGGTTAGGCTCTGTTAATTCCATGTCGCAGTTACTCTAGGTTGCCCTTCCTCTCCCCTCTTAGTTGAGTGTCCTTATCACCCTCATCTGGATAACTGGAATAACTCGTTCATTTTCCTGCCTCCATTTTTTCCTCTCTCTATTCCCACTTCCGGAAACCCTGGTGGCGTAGTGGTTAAGTGCTACGGCTGCTAACCAAAGGGTCGGCAGTTCAGATCTGCCAGGCGCTCCTTGGAAACTCTATGGGGCAGTTCTACTCTGTCCTATAGGGTCACTATGAGTCAGAATCGACTTGACAGCGCTGGGGTTGGTTTTTGGTTTTAGTCCCACTTCCATACTCTGGCTAGAATTATCTAATTTGGAACCCTGATTTCATTGCCTTATTTGTTAAAACCCTTCTCTCTCTAGGTGGAAGAAGTAGCACTCGTTTTCTGCTTTCTTTGATTCTTTACTCTCTGATGATTTATAAATAAAAATCATCTCTCCATTTGTTAAGGAGTCCTGGTGGTACAGTGGTTAAAGCGATCGGCTGCTAACTGAAAGGTCGGTGGTTCAAAACCACCAGTGACTCCACTAGAGAAAGTTGTGGCAGTCTGCTTCGGTGGATATTTACAGCCTTGGAAACCCTGTGAGGTCACTATGAGTACGAATCAACTCAGTGGCAGTAGGTTCAGTTTTTTGGGTTTATCCATTTGTTGCATAATTTGGATCAGTTTCTCAGCTGGCATGCCATGGCATAGAAGTAATACAACAGCACGTGTTTGTCAAAATACAGATCCTCTCAGCCCATAGGACAGCCTCCCACCTGTGAGCAGCCTCAGCTCTTTCCCACTTTGCTATAAAAATATTATCATTCACATATACCCTGATGTGAAAAAATTCGGGAAACATTGTTTAGATGATATTATATCCAGTCCATCTCCTATTTTAGTCTAGACTTCTTATTAGAACATGGTTGTAATATGCAACATACACACTTTTTTGTGGGTTTTTTTTACTGTGTTAAACCGTCAGTCCCCATCCCAAGATGTCAGCCACTTCAAATCAACTATAGTTATGAAATATCTAAGATAGGATCTTAGAAACATCTAAGATTGTTTGCCTAAGAAAATCTAGATGTGTGCTTATATTATACATCAACCTTACATAATGGCACCATAATTTAGCCCCAATTATGCAACAAATCTCTAATACCAAACACAATACATGGTGTTTGAGCTGAATTGATGAATGATTGAACAGTCGCCTCTGTTCTACATATTTCTTAGTAATCCAAAAAAATATTAATAGCAACGTCTGTATAATGATATTGGTTCATCGAATCATTAGAGCCCTGGTGGTTAAGCTCTAGGCTGCTAACCAAAAGATCAGCAGTTCAAACCCACCCATAGCTCCATGGAAGAAAAGACCTGGCAATCTGCTCCCGTAAAGATTATAGCCTAGGAAACCCTATGGGCCAGTTGTACTTTCTTATATAGGATCACTATGAGTCAGAATCGACTCAACGGCACACGACAGCAAGTTATTAAACATTGTTGTGATTATATTTCTGTGTTCTATGTAAAGTTACAAAAATGAGCAGATTCTTTCTTGGTTATATTGATACTTTTACTATTTTATGTTCCCATCTGTCTCATGAAGACGAAGGAAGGTAACATTTTACCACTCCGAAAATTATCACAACATCTCAGATGGATAAATTCTTTTATAAGATTTAGGCCTTGGTTTACACCCAATCTCTGATATTTTAGGCTTGAATCCCCAATGTCTGTGCCAGAAATGGGCACCAGATGACTGAGATAACAGTTCAGGTGAGTGAGGCCTCATGCCCTAGGTCTCATTGGTTCAATGTCTTCAGTTTACCTGAGTGTGTATAAATTTTGTCATTTTCTCCCCTAGCTATGACATAAAATGGGTTGAGAAGCAGTGTTATATACTGAATAAGAAAGTATGCTTATTGATATTTTGTACTTCTCAATGCGGGAAAGCTTAGGAGTTTTTACAAACCATGGGCTGGCTGCTCAGTTGTGGCTCAGTATTAACACACCACTAATTCTGTATAAAGGAGCCCTGTTGGTACAAATGGTTAAGCACTGGACTGCAAACTAAAAGGTTGGTGGTTTAAACACACCCAGTAGCCACTCTGGGGGAGAAAGGCTTAGCAATCTGCTTCCGTAAAGATTACAGCCAAGAAAACCCTATGGGGCAGTTCTGCTCCATCACATGGGATCCCTATGAGTCAGAATCAACTCGATGGCACCTAACAACAATCCTTTATAATTGGGGGAGTGTTATAACTTATAATACTATAATATCATAACTGTGATTCTCTATTAAAACTCCAGTGTTTCTTTGTAATTGGGAGTAAGGGGAAAGACCATTAATTCTAAGCACACCTGAACTAGGGAAGGAAGGGCTTCCAGTTGAAAGCCCCGTCAGACCTGCTTTTCTAAGTAAAAAGATCATTTTAATTTTCACAAGCACTGCACAAGTAGATGCTAAGTACTTAGAAACAAAATTAAGGAAATCAAATATGAATAAAGCATTCCTTTGTTTTTAGCAAATCCTTTGAAATAGGACAAAAATAATAATATTCACTCAGGTTTACGAATTACTCACAAATTCTAAAATAAGGCTTCATTTGTATTACTTTAAAAGGCCAACACTTTGGGGGAATTTTTAGTTACCTCTAAGATGTTCTTCAGTAATGTATTCCACTATAATAGAAATTATATTGTCAAAGATTATTAATGATTTTTACAATCTTGGTTGTCCTTAATCTCTTTAGTATTTGACTGAGTTGTATCTTTACTCTCTTGAAGTGCCCTTCCCTATTCATCTCATGGTTTTCTTTATTCTATTTTCTTCTTCATTGACTTTTCTTCCCTCAAAATTTCCCAGGTCCTTTTTGTTCCTCTCTGTCACCACTACATTCCAAATCCTGGTTTTCCCTTAGGGATCTCTACCTCTTGAAATCTTTCTGGACATCTCAGGCAAATGTCAGGGAATGATTTGAGTGGGAATATGCAATGAACAAACCTACCATGTGTTCACACTTATATGAAGTGGTATGTGTGCATTGTCACAGTGGTGTTTTATCCCCATTTCACTGATAAGTTGAACAGTAGTTGCCCAAGTTTACACAGCTGGTAATATGGGGCATTATTTTTGTTCCCATTTTACAGATGTGTTGGTAAGGGTTGGAGATGAGATGCCAACTCAGGCAGACTAACTCCTAACTCCTTAAACGATGCTCTTAATATCCGTTATGCTGCTAGGTTGTTACAAATCGAAATTCTATTTTAAATTATTAGCTCAATGACAGAGACTGTAGATTATTTGTGCATAAATTACACCATTTGTTGATTATCTTTGTACAGGTTTAAAGTATGTGGTTTTGTTCTTACACTCTTACCAACTTACATCTTTGCCCCCCGCCATTGTTACCCTGTTATTGTTTACTTCAAAAATATAAGCGAATTTTAATATTGATCTAAAGAAAATACAATAAGGAATGAAACTATGCTTCCTTCCCTATCTCCCTAAAAGATGTTCTGAAGGATATTTTTTTCTTTTTTTTTTTTTAACCAGTATCTATTTTAGTTTATTCTGGAAACCAGATTCTACTAACATGAATAATTGCAGGTTTTGCCTGTAGGATTCTTAAGGTATTAGAAGCTGGCTCCATTCTGATGATACTGTGCATAATGGTACACTCTGTATGTGTATATGTGTGTTGTATGTATGTTGTTGTTGTATGCCATCGAGTTGATTGACTCATAGCAGCTCTATGGGACGGAGTAGAACTGCCCCATAGGGTTTCCAGGGAGTAGCTGGTAGATTCCAACTGCCAACTTTTTGGTTAGCAGCCTGGGCTCTTAACTGCTTTGCCACCAGGGCTCCATGTTCTGTAATTGACAGACACATTTTTCAGGGGACATAAGTTTTTCAAACTATCTAAACTTACAGATTTTGTGGTGTATTTCATGCCCAAGCATGCGAGGGCTTATATTTTTTTCCTTTACTGTATGTAATCTGCCTACTTTTAAGGCACAGTGGAATTCAGTAGAATTCTCACCTTCCGTGTGAGAGACCTGGGTTCTGTTCCTAGCCAGTGCACCTCATACAAAGCCACCACCCATCTGTCAGTGGAATCTTGCATGTTGCTGTGGTGCTAAAGAGGTTTGAGCAAAGCTTCCAAACCAAGGCAGACTAGGAAGAAAGGTCTGGCGATCTGTTTCCAAAACTCAGTTCGATCCGCAGATAATCATGGCAATGGTACAGGACCAGATGGCATTTTTTTTCCGTTTTGCATGAGGTCACCATGAGTCGGGGGCCAACTCGATGGCAGCTAATAACAGCAGTCTACTTTTAAAAAGGACCGGAGAGTTTATTAAAAAGAGAGAGTTCTATTAAAACCATTTAAAATGATAAAAAAGAACAAGGGTAAACAATGAAGTGGAAAATTAAATCTGAGAGTCATCCTTACCATCTCTATCTCCTTTGCCCTTCCCAGGTGGTCTATTTTTAAGTTCTATTTGTTCTATTTATTTATTTGGCCTAATTAGTTCATAAACGCATCCCCTTAACTTCCTTCTTCACCACTTCCAGCCTAGGCTTGACTACCTACATCCTTTGCCCAGAATAACACAATAGCTGCATTCTTGAGCTCCTCCCATCATCCCTCACTAATGTGGACGGTAGGTCCAGAGTGACTTCTTAAGAGACACCGAATCTGATTTTTACTCACCTCCCAACCCCAGCTGAAAACACATCGTGGCTTCCCACTGCTTTTAGTTTCATGAAATCAAAATTTAACATAGATTACAGGGCCTTGTCTCGTCTCACACTGCGCACTCCCAACTATTAACCTCCTTTCAGTACCTCAGCCATCCTTTGCTCCTTCTCTACAGAGGACCTTTACGCATTCTGGTCCAGCTTACACATTCACTTTAACACTTTCTTCGCACCTCAGTTTAGTCGTGACTTCCTCAGAAATTTCTTTCATGATCTTGCTGACTGGGTGAAACCCCCTATTAACTACTTTCATGCAACCAAGGGAAGGCCCAGGTTTTCTGGAATCTGAAATTTATGTAGTTTGGGGGCCCTTGTTAAGAAAAAGAACACGAAATTAGAAATACAAAAGTACGTAGGGCTTCAGAAGGGGCCTGTGGAAGCCAGGGGTCCTCTCACTGCCTGGTGAACCTGCCTCTGCCTGTTCCTCTATCTGGTTGCTCTTCTCAGTTGGCATTTGATATATATATATTCGGCACTGGGTTTCTGGGTATATTCAACTAGCTTGGAAATTCCATGGCTCTGTTGTTAGGTGCCATCAAATTCTTTTTGACTCATAGCGACCCCATGTGACAGAGTAGAACTTCCCCACAGGGTTTTCTAGACTGTAATCTTTAAAGGAGCAGATTGTCAGGTCTTTCTCCTACAGAGCCGCTGGGTGGGTTCAAGCTGCCAGCTTTTCGATGAGCAGCTGCGTGCTTAGCTGTTGCACCACCAGGGCTCCTTAAGAATGTTTATAGGGTTCTTTACATATAAAACACCTCATTCAACACAGTGAATAATAACAGCATCTAACTTTTATTGAACTCTTATTGTGTGCCGTGTATTTGGTCAGCCCTGGTGGCTTAATGGTTAGGAGCTGAGCTGCCAACCAAAAGATCGGCAGTTCAAATCCACCAGCTGCTCCTTGGAAACCCTATGGGGCAGTTCTCTTCTGCCCCATAGGCTCACTATGAGTCGAAATCGACTCAATGGCAGTGAGTTTTTTGGTTAGCACAGTATTCTGATATAAGTGTTACTGACACACAGATAGGGCATTCACCACTAACTCAAGGGTTAATAAGAACTTCTGCATTTATTGTCTGCGTGAAAGGGCAGAAAACTCCTTGCAGGACAAAGAGAAGGAAGGTCTGAGGCTCTGGCAGCTTCATCTTCTCACCGAGCCTCCCTTTCTATAGTTCCTTCCTCCCTGGCCTTTTATGTCACCTGGGTATGTGCAAGGATGGTGCTTGTTCACGTCTGCCCCAGCGTTCACACTGACTTACAACTTGCCCGGCATCAGGAATCATCGGATCTTGGCCTTGTCTCCGGGTGAGGGTGTGCCCAAGCTTCCCTTCATCTTTTTGTCTTTCTGGAGAATGTTTGATGATGAGCCAAGCTGCATGCAGATGGTCTATCAAAATGAGTTAGCTTCAGAATAACCTGTTACAAAGAGCTGTGTAGTGTTATCCATCTGGACGTTGAAGAATGCATGTCAGAGCTGATCATTTTGCCTTTGGCATAATTAATAGTGACCTTTTCTCATTGGCAGTCTTTGACTCACAGCTTCGGTGCCTCCTCAGCCCTCTCCTGGAATGCTGTTATTGGTCTGGGTGAATCATTCTGTTAACAAACTTTTATTAAGTTCCTCTCCTGTGCCATGCCCTGGGGACACAGGGATAAAAGAAATCATCCTCCCATTAAGGAAGGAATTCAAACCCAGGTGGGAGGAGAAAGAGATACCTACAAGACAGAGTTCAGCAAGTGCCTTGAGCAACCATTGTTTGACTTTGCATTCCTCCCCGTACCCCCAATGTCTAAGGTTTCCTAAAAAAAAAAAAAAAAAAAAAAAACTGCCAAGTAGCCTTTTTAACTAAATGAGGTGCATATCAAAGAATTAAAATTTTTATCAGTATCTGAGCATCTTTCTTTCTTACTAACTTTGAGAAGTTTTTTAACATTAATTAGCACTAAGGAGAGGTACTCAGGGGAGACTGTTTTCCAGCATTCTTTACCAAGCCAGGAATAAGGATCAGCATATCCAGAGCAGACATCCATGGGTTTAGGATTGAGGGGCTTTCTGTCCAAGAAAGGAGTCCTGGTGGCACAGTGGTTAAAGCACTCAGCCGCTAGCAGAAAGGTCAACAGTTTGAACCCACAAGCTGCTCCGCAGGAGAAAGACGTGGCAGTCTGCTTCTGCAAAGATTTACAAACCTGGAAACCCTATGAGGCAGTCTGTTCCGTCCTGTAGGGTTGCTATGAGTCAGAATTGTCACAGCCGCAGTGAGTTACTGTCCCAAAAGACAGCTGAAAGAGAATGTGGCAAACTTCCTAGGGGTATGGAAAGCTGCTTAGGGTGTCAGGGGGATCTGTGCTAGTTCACCTTTTTTAAAAAAGTGTATTTCTTATCACAATCTTTAAAGGGGGAGTGACACTAGTGAATTATATTTTTTTAATTTGTAGAGTTGCATCAGCCAGAGTATCTTGCATATTTATAATACCCATAACTGTTAATACCTACATAATGCCAGTAGTACAGAGGTCTGTTGGAAAAAACTAATTAGTCTTTTTTTCCCATTTTGCAACTGAAACATTGACTTACCAGACAGCCAGGCAATTTCTTTAGCCATCTGAATTTTTGATACCTGATTTGAATGTGGTATGTGTATACATGTTCATGTGTATATGTGTTCATGTGTATATTTAGTGTTGGAGGAGAGTTTGTATTGATCATATTGTTTATCTTTCAATGAAGGATTTGAAAATTTGTCCCTCACCTTTCTCTTGGATGGTCTCCCTTTTGCCCAGTTTGGCCAAGAGGGCTGATTCTTTTTTTCTGCAGAATACTGTAGAAAGAAAGTAAGTTGGCATTTGACTGGGTAGGGGCCACGTGCCTGTGTTCAAAATTAAGAATTTGCTAAATCAAGCTGTTTGCTTGTTCATACTTTAAACCCTTCTCATTAAATAATATTTCAAAGTCATCTGCTGTCTTTATTTTTAATAGGGGTATTGAAGACTTAATAATGCATATGGAGCTAATTTTTATTACAGTTTTAGTTTAGGTAGATTTTTGTCTTTGGTGCTAGAATTTTGCTCTATCATTAATACTGTTATTATAATGATTTCCAAGGAACACTAAGTTACCTATTTTTACACTGCTAATATGAATTTGAACAAAGAAGAGGATTTGAATCCAGGTCTCTTTGGCATTGAAGTTACGAAGTTTGTAGTACTTGCTGCTTTCTTATATAAGTAATTTTAATTTGAATGTTTTTGAAAGAACTAATAAAATTGGAAAAGTTTTACTGTCAGTCAGTCGTTTATGTCGGGATTACTCTATGTACATAGGGCTACATTTTAAAAAATCAAAAAATGGCCGTTGTCGACGAGGCGATTCTGACTCATGGTGACCCCATGTGTGTCAGAGTAGAGCTGTGCTCCCTCCAGTTTTCTGTAGCTGATTTTTTGGAAGTGAATTACCAAAGCCTTTCTTCCAAAGCACCTCAAGGTGGACTTGAACCTCCAACCTTCCTGTTAGCAGCCTAGCATGTTAAGTATTTTCACCACCCTGAGACTTAAGACTGCATGATAGCTCAACATTCAAGAAATTGTCCTAATCATCTTCAGTTAAAGACCAGTGATGATGGGCTTGCTTTTCACCTCAGTGATTCATTTTTCTGCATTCAGATTCAAACATCTTTGAAGGGTGTCTTAGTCATCTAGTGTTGCTATAACAGAAATACCACAAATGGACAGCTTTAACAAAGAAAAATTTATTCTTTCACAGTCTAGTAGGTTACAAGACTAAATTCAGGGTGTCAGCTCCAGGGGATAGCTTTTCTCTCTGTCGGCCTTCTCATCAGTGTTCCGCCAGACTAGGAGCTTCTCTGCACAGGAACCCCAGGTCCAAAGGACTTACTCTGCTCCCGACACTGCTCTCTTGGTGATATAAGGTCTCCCTGTCCTTCTTTTCCCTTCTCTTTTCTATCTCGAGACACAATCCAATCTTGTAGACTGAGTCCTGCCTCACTAACACAACTGCTGCCCATCCTCCCTCATTAACATCATAGATTTACAACATACAGGAAAATCACACAATACTGGGAATCATGGCCCAGCCAAACTGATACACACATTTTTGGGGGGACATAATTCAATCCATGACAGAGGGGCTTACTTTTTGCCAGACCTTGTGCTGGATATTTCTAGTTTATGGGCCTATGAGGTAGATGTGCTCAGAGAGGATAAGAAGAATACTAAAGTGTTTATCTTCGGAATCAGTTCAATGCACAGTAGTCATATAACATGATAGCAATCATTTAAACATATTTTTGTACCTAGAATATAAAGTATATAATTCAATGTTTTTTAGTATATTCACAGAGTTGTATAACAATCATAGCTTCTAATTTTTTAATCTGGTTATTGCTTTAGTCTGTCATTACTGATCATACTTTTAGGTAAGAAGACACAGGCTCATGATCATAAAAGAATTTAGATTCAGTCCTTGTTATTTTCTGATCCAACTTTGTCCATCCAGAGTTCAAAAACTTCCGCTATCAGTTCTAGTACAAAAAGCTCTCTTCCATGAGAAGTGTTTGCTTACAGAAATGTTAAGCTGATTTTTATATATGCCATGGACAAAGAGAAACCTTGGAATGTGAAGTCCACTTCCTCTTAATGTAGTTTTCTAAGTCCTCTGCATCAGAGATGTTGTAAAGGAGAACCCAAAGAGTGTGTATAAGTAAAGTTTATTCAGAAGATGTTCTACATCCCACTTTGGTGAGTGGCATCTGGGGTCATAAAAAGCTAGCGAGCAGCCATCTAATAACATGCATCAATTGGTCCCAACCCACCTGGAACAAAGAAGAATGAAGAATGTGAAAGACACAAGGAAAATATTAGCCCAGGAGACAAAAGGGGCTACATAAACCAGGGACTGCATCAGCCTGAGCCCAGAAGAACTAGATGGTACCCAGGTACCACCAAGGACCGCCACAGCAGGGAACACAACAGAGAGTCCCTGACGGAGCAGGAGAAAAGTGGGGTGCAGAACTCAAATTCTAGTAAAAAGACCAGACTTAATGATCTGAGACTGAAGGAACCCCAGAAGACATGGCTCCCAGACTCTGTCTTAACCCAGAACTAAAACCATTCCCAAAGCCAACTCTTCAGACAAAAAATAGACTGGACTATAAGACATAAAATGATACTGGTGAAGAGTGTGCTTCTTAGCTCAAGTACATACGTGAGACTAAATAGGCAGCTCCTGTCCAGAGGCGAGATGAGAAGGCAGAAAGGGATAGGAGCTGGTTGAATGGACATGGGAAGTTCGGGGTGGAAAGGAGGAATATACAGTCACATTTATAGGAATAGCAACTCTAGGGTCACATAAAAATGTGTGTATAAATTTTTGTATGAGAAACTAACTTGAGCTGTAAACTTTTACCTAAAGCACAATTTAAAGAAAAAAGAATCTATGCAAGTAATACCTTCTAAATGTACCTTCTTCTGGTAATAAATGGAAAGAAAATAAAAGAAAAATCCCCTAATAACCATTTACAGCCATTTTTGTGTCCTGATTCACAGATGTGGTTAAAACTCAAGATTTGGGATCCAGGAAGCTGGGTACTGACCTCCTCTCTCACTGACTTGGCTTGCAATCATTAGGAACTTAATATACTATATTATATGTATACGTATTTAACATATTTATATTTAACATATTTAAACACACACCCTTTATTTATGAAAAACAGCTTTTGTTTTCAGAGTGCTGTTGCAGTTAATGGATCCAATACCCCAGGGAGGTGGGAAGGGCATGTGTCATTCCAGGTTTTGAGGATAAAACAGGGTGCCACCACCTGTTGCCTTCAAGTCAGTTCCAACTCATAGCAACCCTGTGTGTGTCAGAGTAGATCTCTGTTCTGTAGGGCTTTCAAGGGCTGTCTTGGGCTGTGTTCTCTAGAGAAGCAAAACCAGTAAAGTATATAAATGTATATAAACAAACAAAAAAACGAAACTAGTTGCCGTAGAGTTGATTCGACTCATGGAGAGATTTATATCAAAGAAACAGCACACACCATTGTAGAGACTGGAACGCCTCAAGTCCGTGGATCAGAATAGAGGCTCCTCTTGATTCACGTAGTCACAGGGCCTGGCGAGCCCAAGATCAACAGGTTGGAGAGCAGGATCCCTGCTCTCAGGCTATGAAGACCTACGAATCCCAAGATCTGCAGATAAGCTGATAGCTCAAGTCTCAAGAGCCGGAGGGTCAGATGAACAGGAGGCAGCCTCAGGACCCAGAGTGAGCAAAAAGCCAGAACGTCTGCTTATATTTGGATGCAGGCCACACCCCCGAGGAAACTCCCTTTCAACTGATTGGCTGGTCACAGCAGATTCCATCATGAGAGTGATCACATACAAATACTGAGACTCATGGCCCAGCCACGTTGACACACAGTATTAACCATCAAAGGGCTGATTTTTTGGAAGTAGATTGCCAGGACTTTCTTCTGAGGAACATCTGGATTAGCAGCCAAGCACATTAACTGTTTGCACCTCCCAGGGACAAAATGATAACAAATACATGAATTCAAGGCTTGTGCTTGAGAAAAAAGCCCTAAACCAGTGGCTGACATTGAAGGAAAATACTCATCCCCGGCCCAGAAACCTTCTACAGACTGTATCTACCATCTCATGCCTTCGTTTCTATTCCGTGGCTTACCCACAAGATGCGATATCCATACTGAGGCATTCTAGACTCATAATGGACTAACATTAGAATTATTTGTAGTTTCCGTAGCACATAATTTCTCTCATGTCTCTCTACCTTTGCATTTGCTATTCCTTCTGCCAAAAAATGTTTTCCCTACCCTTCCTACCCCCATAGTCTACTTTTTCTAGCCTCAGCTTAAAAATCACCTCTTCTGTCAAAGCCATCCCAAATTACCGCATGCAGGTTGGTCTTGCCCTGTCCTGTGCCTCTCTTACGTGGTCAGAAGGTCAGAGCAATTATCTGTGTTGTAATTGCACTTTTATTTGTTTGGTGTCCCCACTAAACTGGGAGCTCCTCGAGGGCAAGGACTATTTCATGTCATCTCTGGATGTTCCTCCATGATGCCTGGCACATGACCTCTGAGTGTATGCCCTGAAAGGTTGTAGTAGGGAAGGTGGTGATTACGTTATGTTATTGCTCTTTCTCCTCAGAGCCAAGGACACCGGTGAGAAGTTCTCTCCTTCAACTCCCAACCCTAAGCCAACAGCACAGTCACTGGAAAACCTCATGATGGAGAAGAAAAGATTTGGAGATGAAAGATTGTGTTAGCTTTCTCACTTACTGGCTTCGGGAGGTTGTTTAAGTTTTTTATGCCTCATGTTTCCTCATACTTTCAGGCAATAGCAGAGTCTAACTCACTGGGTTATTGTGAGAATTGATTGAGATCTTTATCAGAAAGTAGTTTGCGAACTGCAAACAGGAGAAATAAAGAAGAAAGAGGCATGGTAGCTAGTAGAAAGAACATGTACTTTGGCCTTACAAGGATTTTAAATCCTGGCTCCGTCACTAATTGACTTACCTTTCACCACTTAATGTCCCCTAGCCTAGTTCTTTACCTGCCAAATGCAAACAATAACACTTTGCAGATTAAGTAATGTTGTGAAGGTTAAATGGGATTCAGGCAATGTTTCAATTTGTTCCGTCTATTTATGTTCAACTGTTACCAGACAGCTTTTACACATTGTATATTCATATTTCCACACTCTCTGCCATCTGTACCCCAGGAAGAGGAGGCTGCCTGAGGAAAGGACAGGCTCCCCTGGCCTGTGCCCCCAACCAGCCTGGCCATGCGTTGGGACAGGGACACAGCCTCAGTCTGGTATCACAATGCATTTCTAGTGCAGCTCTCTCTGCTGCAGCTTCTCATCCCCATTTCTTTTTGAAACTTTAGTGGAGTAAAACATTCATACCAAAAAAAAGCACATAGCCTAACTGTGCTGTTGTTAGGTGCTGTTGAGGTGGTTCCGACTCATATTGTCCCTGTGTACAACAGAACAAAACATTGCCCGGTCCTGCACCATCCTCACAATCGCTGGTATGCTTGAGCCCATGTTGAAGCCACTGTGTCAATCCATCTCATTCAGGGTCTTCCTCTTTATCGCTGATCATCTACTTTATCAAGCATGATGTCCTTCTCCAGGGACTGATCCCTCCTGATGATATGTCCAAAGTATGTGAGACGTAGTCTTGCCATCTTTGCTTCTAAGGAGCATTCTGGTTGTACTTCTTCCAAGACAAATTTGTTCATTTCTTTAGGCAGTCCATGGTATACTCAATATTCTTCACCAACACCACAATTCAAAGACGTCGGTTCTTCTTTGCCCTTCCTTATTCATCATCCAGCTTTCACATACATAGGAGACGATTGAAAACACCATGGCTTGGGTCAGGCGCACCTTAGTCTTCAAGGTGACGTCTTTGTTTTTCAACACTTTAAAGAGGACTTTTGCAGTAGCTTTACCTAATGCAGTATGTGGTTTGATTTCTTGACTGCTGTTTCCATGGGTGTTGATTGTGGATCTGAGTAAAGTGAAATCCTTGACAACTTCAGTGTTCTGTCTGTTTATCATGATGTTGCTTATTGGTCCAGTTGTGAGAATTTTTGGATTCTTTATGTTGAGGTATAATCAATATGGAAGGCTGTAGTAGTTGATCTTTATCAGTAAGTGCAGCAAGTCCTCTTCACTTGCAGCAATCAAGGTTGTGTCATCTGTATAACACAGGTTGTTAATGAGCCTTCCTCCAATCCTGATGCCATGTTCTTCTTCATATAGTCCAGCTTCTCTGATTAAGTGCTCAGCATACATATTGAATAGGTATGGTAAAAGGATACAACCCTGACACACTCCTTTCCTGACTTTAAAACACACAATACCCCCAGCTCTGTTCAAATGATTGCCTCTTGATCTATGTATAGGTTCCTCGTGAGCACAGTTAAGTGGTCTGGAATTCCCATTCTTCGAAATGTTATCCATAATTTGTTACGATCCACACAGCCGAATGCCTTAGCATAGTCAATAACACACAGGTAAACACATCTTTCTGGTATTCTCTACTTTCAGCCAGAATCCTTCTGACATCAACAATGATATCCCTCTTTCCATGCCCTCTCCTAAATCTGGCTTGAATTTCTGGCAGTTCCGTGTCGATATACTGCTGCAGCCGTTTTTGAATGATCTTCAGCAAAATTTTACTTGTGTTTGGTATTATTTTGTTTGATAATTTTTGCATTTGGTTGGACCACCTTTCTTGGGAATAGGCATAAATATGGATCTCTTCCAGTCAGTCATTCAAATTTCTTGGCATAGGCGAGTGAGCACTTCAGCACCGCATCCGTTTGTTGAAACATCTCAATTGGTATTCTGTCAATTCCTGGAGCCTTGTTTTTCACCAGTGCCTTCATTGCAGCTTGGACTTCTTTCTTCAGTGCCATCAGTTCCTGATCATATGCTACCTCCTGAAATGGTTGAACCATCGACCATTTTGTATAGTGGTATAGTGGCTGTGTATATTCTTTCCATCTTCTTTTGATGCTTCCTATGTCATTTAATATTTTCCCCATAGAATCCTTCAATATTGCAATTTGAGGCTTGAATATTTTTTTTTTTCAGTTCTTTCAGCTTGAGAAATGCAGAGTGTATTCTTTTCTTTTGGTTTTGTATCTCTAGGCCTTTGCACATGCCTTTATAATACTTTGTCTTCTTGAGCTGCCCTTTGATACCTTCTTTTCTGCTCTTTTACGTCATCATTTCTTCCTTTTGCTTTAGCTACTCAATGTTCAAGAGCAGGTTTCAGAGTCTCTTCTGACTCTCTTCTTTCATTCCAGTCTTTTTAATGACCTCTTGCTTTCTTCATATATGATGTCCTTGATGTCATTCCACAACTCATCTCGTCTTCGGTCATTAGTGTTAAATGCGTCTAAACTAGTCTTGAGATGGTCTTTAAATTCAGGTGGAATATACTCAAGGTCATACTTTGGCTATTGTGGACTTGTTCTAATTTTCTTCAGTTTCAACTTGAACTTGAGTATGAGCAATTGGTGGTCTGTCTGTTCCGCAGTCAGCCTCTGGCCTTGTTCTGACTGATGATATTGAGCTTTTTCATTGTCTTTTTCCACAGATGTAGTCGATTTGATTCCTATGCATTCATTCTGATGAGGTCCACTTGTATAGTCACCGTTTATGTTGGTGAAAAAAGGTATGTACGACGAAGAAGTCACTGACTTTGAGATGTCTAGCATCGTTTATGTCACGAACGTCATATTTTCCAACTACCAATCCTTCTTTGTTTCCAACTTTCACATTCCAATCTCCAGTAATTATCAATACATCCTGATTGCATGGTTGATCAATTTCAGACTGAAGAAGTTAGTAAAAATCTCCAATTTCTTCATCTTTTGCCTTAATGGCTGATGCGTAAATTTGAATAATAGTATCAACTGGTCTTTTTCCTTGTAGGTATATGGATATTTTCCTATCACCAAGAGTGTTGTACTTCAGGATAGACCTTGAAATGTTCTTTTTGATGATTAATGCAACACCATTCCTCTTCAAGTTGTCATTCCCAGCGTAGTAGACCATATGATTGTCCAATTCAAAATTGCCAATACCGGTCCATTTCAGCACACTAATGCCTAGGATATCAATGTTTATGCATTCCATTTCATTTTTGATGATTTCCAATTTTCCTAGATTCATTCTTCATACAGTCCACCTTCTGACGGATGTCTGTAGCTGTTTCTTCTCATTTTGAGTCATGCCACATCAGCACGTGAAGGTCCCGAGAGCTTGACTCCATCTGCATCATTAATGTTGACTCTACTTTGAGGAGGCTTCTCTTCCCCAGTCATCTTTTGAATGCCTTCCGTCCTGAGAGGCTCATCTTCCAGCGCTGTATCAGACAATATTCCGCTGCTACTCATAAGGTTTTCACTGGCTGATTCTTTTTAGAAGTAGACCACTGGGTCCTTCTTCCTAGTCTGTCTTAGTCTGGAAGCTCAGCTGAAACCTGTCCACCATGAGTGACCCTGATGGTATTTGAATACCAGTGGCATATCTTCCAGTGTCACAGCAACATGCAAGCCCCCACAGTATGACAGACTGGTTGTTGTTAGAGACTAAATATAGACATCATAGTTTATGAACTAAAACACCCATGTAACCAGACCGTTAGAGGCAGCAATGAGAATGAATGACCTGGTTACATGGGTGTTTTAGCCTAAATGTAGACATCACATTTTATGAACTAAAACACCCATTTAGCTAGAACATTCATTCTCATTGCTGCCTCTAACAGTCCATTCTATGAATACACCACATTTCATTTTTCTCTACCTACTTTTGAGCATTTGGATAGCTTCTAATTTAGGGTTATTACAAGTAGTGCTGCTGTGAACATTCTTGTACATGTCTTTTGATGAATATATGTATTTCTCTTGAGTATATACTTAGGAGTGAAATTGCTAAATTGTAGACCATACATACATTTGGTTTTGTAGATACTACCTAAAAGTTTCCCAACATGGTTATGCCAGTTCACTCTCACTAGTAGTGTTTAAGAGTTCCAATTGCTACTCTCATCAGCATTTGATATTATCAGTCTTTTTAATTTTAGGTATTCTGGTGGATTTTGTGATATTTTGTAACATTTGGGAAATGAAACCATTCCTCCAACCCCCAATACCTGAAATTCTAAACTTTCATGCAGTTACTATAAGGAATGTACTCTATACAAAAGGGAGATTATATCAGATGTAAAGTGCCTAGTATAGTCCTTGCTATGTGGAAGGCAGATGACCAATGATAGCTATCATTATTAGGTATTATTATCACTAAATGCCTTCTGTATTTTGGGGGGCTGGGAGAAGAGTAATGTGGTGGATACAAAGGTGAATAAGACACAGTCTCTGCCCACCAGGAGCTCCATATCTAGTTGAAAAAACCAACTTGGAAAACAGATTACTAAGCAGTGTGATAGGAGTTAGGGAAAGAATGTAGTGCTTGAGCTGGGTCTTGAAGAATAAGTCAGAGTTCAACAGAAAGAAAAAAGGCAAATGGGCTAGAGGAGATGGCAGGGACACAGAACCCTTGGGGTGGGGGTAGCAGAGTAGACAGTGAGCCGAAGAAGAGCTCACTTGAGGGTGGGGTTGGCGGCATGCTGTTCTTGGTGGTTCCGGCACTGTTGCTCTTGCAGGGAACTTGGGGGCCTGAGCTGGCAACCATTTGACATTTGTGTGAAGGTCTGTTCTCCATCACTCTATTCTCTGCCACCACCTTTTGAGTTTCTTTTTCCTCCACTGGGAAAGTGTTCAGCCCCTTCTCCTCTCTCCGGGAACAACGTCTGTACCAAGTAAAAGGTGCCTGAAAACCACTGTTGAAGCTTAACAGCTGCAAGATATTACGAGTTACCAGGATCCCACAATTGCTCTGCTGTGGTCCTTTAGCTATTTATTTTTATACTGAGGCCTGGCTTAGATTTTTCATTCTTGCATAGGCCCAGGTTACTTAGTGGTAGAAATTAAATTTACTAAAGTGCTTTTCTGCCCAATACCATATGTAGACAGTTAATAAATGTTCTTGAGGAATTTGATGATGATGGTGATGATGCCAAAGATGGTCAAGATGTTACACATTCTTTAACTGATTGAGCACCTACTAAGTGTCAAGCATTGTATATATAACAATAAGCAAGGTAGACATAATCTCTGCCCTCCTTTAATGTATTCTGTAGTGTGGGATCAGACCAGTAAACAGTCAATTCTGTTACAGTGTGGTAAGAGCTATGATAGGGGGAGGTACAGAGTGCTGTGGGAGTACAGAGAAGCCTTTCACCCAGACAGAGAAGGCTTCCTGGAAAGGTGACATCTAAACTGAAGGGGGATGGGGAAAAAGTATTCCAGGCAGAGGAACCCAGGGGGGTAGGGAAGGGAGGCTGAACGTAAGGGTGAGTATGACTTGTTGGAGGAACTAAAAGAAGTTATCAACCTAGACCATAGGAAGTCTGGAGAGGAGAGATAGGGGCAGGGCAGATGAGTACTTTAGAAGGATCTTCTAAAAGCGTGGCTCTCAAAGTCTGATCCCTATATCATTGGCATCACCTGGTAACTTGTTAAAAAATAAGAGCCCTACCCCAGGCCTACTGAATTAGAAACTTTGGGGATGAGCTAGCAGCAATCTGTGTTTTAGCAAACCCTCCAAGTGATTCTGATGCATGCTGAAGTTTGAGAACCACCGTGGTGAATAAACCTTTGTAACTCAAGGGCAGTCTGAGCCATCCCAGACCTACCGGATCAGAATCCACATTCTCGCAGGATTCCCCAGGCAATGCGTGTACATGTTAACATTTGAGACACACTGATCTAAACCACGTTGAGAATGGTGAACTTCCATCTTAAGGGCTGCAGGGTGGAACATGGATTAGAGAAGGTTAAGGCTGGAGGTAAGGAGACCAGTGTAATAAGGCTTAACAGAAAAGCAACCAGCATTCTCAGTACCCAAAAAAAAACCCAAACCGATTGCCTTCTATTTGATATCAACTCATAGCAACCCTGTAGGACAGAGGAGAGCTGCCCCATAGGCTTTTTCAGTACGGTAACTTTTTAAAATTCTCCCTCAATCCTCCAATCCAAATATCCTGGCTTCTCTAGAGCCCGCTGCAGCTGTATGAAGAGTAAAGAAAAATTTGATTGGAAAGAAGTGTTATGTGGAAAAATTCTATCCATTACCCCTGCAGATGGCCCTTTAAAACCGTGGTCCGTAGGTATGATCATACAGAGTTTTTTGCCAGGAATTACCCCATGCAAGGCATATTCCTCCAGTCTCTATGCATGAAGTAATATGTGCTCTGTAACCTGTGACTTGGTGCTGTCTTTTGTGCATTCTCGATAGGGACTGAAGAGCTCAAATGACATGTGGCATATGGTTGAGCTGTTCTCATTTAGTCTGGCTTACTGTATATTCTAAAAGCCTTTCTTCCTGCTTAAATCCCCAAGCGACTCATGAAAACAAAACGCATACAGGACACAGGAGCTCAGAATAAAAGGGGTTGGGGTGGACAGGGTATTTCTCACTTTGCCTAACCCAAAAACCGAACCCACTGCTGTCAAGTCGGTTTCGACTCATAGCGACCCTATAGGACAGAGTAGAACTGCCTGGTAGTTTCCAAGGAACGCCTGACGGATTTGAACTGCTGACCTTTTGGTTAGCAGCCGTAGCACTTAACCACTACGCCACCAGGGTTTCCCCACTTTGCCTACTGAGCTACAAATGTTTCTTTTTCCTCACTTCCTTGGTAATTTCTACAAAGACTCGTTGCCAGTCATTTCATACTTAACCACTGAAATCTGGGAGTGTGGTTTCTAGCAATTTTCACAAAATATTAAGTACAACTCAATAGTTTAAATATGTTATAGAGTTTTTAGGCTTATGTTTTCCTGATTACATAAGAGATGTTTCACTTAAAAAAAAACACTACAGATTTGAGAATTGCTATTACAATTGAAAAGATATTTGTATGTTATTAAGAAATATTTTACACCTGATCTGTACTATACTAGGTACAGAGAAGGGTTTCAGGAAAAATAAGATGTGAGCCTTGCCTTCAGGGACTTAATTTTTTTTTTTTTTTTTAAATCTTTAGATGAAGGTTTACACAACAAACTAGTTTCTCATTAAACAGCACACATATTGTTTATGACATTGGTTACCAACCCCACGACATGTCAACACTCTCCCTTCTCTACCTTGGGTTCCCTATTACGAGCTTTCCTGTACCCTCATGCCTTCTAGGCCTTGCCTCTGGGCTGATGTGCCCCTTTAGTCTTGTTTTGTTTTATGGGCCTGTCTAATCTTTGGCCAAAGAGTGAACCTCAGGAGTGACTTCATTACGAAGCTGAAAAGGTATCTGGAGCCATACTCTGAGGGTTTCTCCAGTCTCTGTCAGGCCAGTAAGTCTGGTCTTTTTTTTTTTTTTTTATGAGTTAGAGTCGTGTCTACATTTTTCCCTAGCTCTGTCTGGGACCCTTTACTGTGATCTCTGTATCAGAGCTCTCAGTGGTGGTAGCCAGGCAGCATATAGCTGTACTGGACTAGTATGGTGGAGGCCATGGTAGATGTGGCCCATTAGTCCTTTGGACTAATCTTACCCTTATATGTTAATTTTTCTTCATTATTCTTTGCTCTTGAAGGGGAGAGACCAGTGGAGTATCTTAGGTGGTCGCTCACAGGCTTTTAAGACCCTAGGCGCTACTCACCAAAGTAGAATGTAGAACATTTTCTTTATAAATTATATTATGTCAGTTGAGCTACATGTTCCCTGAGACCATGGTTGCCACAGCCCTCAGCCCAGCAGTTCAGTCAAGGGACTTAATTTAAAACAGAGATAGCGGAATCACAGTACTAATGCTACCACTCTCTATTTTGTCATCCAAGGGAGATACTGTTTTCTATTGAGCCCAGGGTCAGCCCAGGATCTTTTGCAAGAAAGCACTCCAGGCAAATTTACACAGATAAATAAAAAGCTATCTGCTATCCTTTCTTTAAAAGATAAATGCATTCCC
This sequence comes from Loxodonta africana, assembly GCF_030014295.1. NCBI lineage: Eukaryota > Metazoa > Chordata > Mammalia > Proboscidea > Elephantidae > Loxodonta > Loxodonta africana. Next base: position 148,087,735 of record NC_087344.1, on the reverse strand, counting down.
AGTACCTTGAGTACTTGCCTAGACTTTTTAGTTTTTAAGTGTTTTCCTAGTTGTTTTTTTTTTTTAAGAAGTAAATCATTTTACATGTGACTATTAGAACCGTAGAACTTCCTGAGAAAGCAGAATGTGGTAAGGTTACTTTTCAAATAGAGAAGTTGAAACTCCTAAACTCAGGAAGATAAACATTTGGTTCAAGTACATGATTACAAAAGCTCATGCCATTACTTGCTCCTTGGTTACATCCAGCATGATCGTCCTTGTACTTTGTTATTCATATAAACTAGTTACAATACTCTAAAGCAATAGTGAATGTTGACCACATTTTCGAGTGTCCTGGCACCATGGCTTCTTTCAGTGCTGCCTGGGTCACCTGCTTTTCTAGACATCAAAGGCCTTATTGGTCTTGACTTACTCAAAATCAGCATTACTGATGATTTCACACCCACATGTAGGTTTGGCCCTCTTCTCATCTCACACATTGTTCATGGACGCTGCATCACAGGCCAGAATTTCAGCTACATTTATTGATAGATCCCAAGTATGTATTCCCAGACTCCTCTCAAACTCTAGACCCTTAGTTTTAACTGTCCAAGGGATGTTTCTACCAGGGTGATAACAGAGGCTTGGGTAGGGTGGGTAGAGGGGGCATTTGCCCCTGGGAGCAAGTCCAAGGGGATGGCAGATAAGGGTGGCTGTTGAATCACCATCCCTGCCCCCTACCCCTGTCGATGAGGTGGGGCAAACTTAGAGGTTGCCCCTGGGCGTCCGTTACCCTCCTTACTCCTTTGGGTAATAAGAGTTAACATAAATAAGTGCTTTCTTGGGGGCAGGGAGTATGTGAGAGCTTTCCAAGCATAACTTAATTGAACCTTTCAAACAACCCTGAGAAGTCATCATCCCCATTGTGCAGGTAGGAAACAAAAGGCTTGGAGAATCACACCATTAGTAAGTAGTAGAACTGAGTCTGGACACAGGCTGTCTATAGTTTAATAGTATCTCCGGACACCTCAGTTTTAGCTTATACAAGATTGAAGTCATCCTGTCCCCCTACCCCAAACTCCAGTCCACAACAAATGCCATTTTGGTCTCATATCCTCCTTCAGGGTCCAGTAAGTTACAAATTCTATCAATTCTGTTTCCTAAATAGCTCTCAAATCTTTCCCTTCCATTCTAGGCTAACCATTAATAGACTTTGTGCAAGCTATCATTATTTCTTACCTAGAATGTAGTCCTTACTCCCCACCTTGCTATTTTCTTTCTTGGATAGAAGAGGAAAACTACCATCTCCCTTTAGTTTTTTTACTACTATACCTATCTTAGGTACAAAGATAGGACCTGGATGAGCCAGCTTTAATTAGTTTGGAGCAAGTCAAAGGTTTTTCTCATTTAGTGTTTTCACTTGCACCTTTGTAATAATGTCTTTTGTTTGCTTGTTTTCTAGGAATGTTTACCCTTGCAGAAGTTGCTTCACTTAATGACATCCAGCCAACTTACCGAATCCTGAAGCCATGGTGGGACGTGTTTATGGATTACCTGGCTGTCGTTATGTTGATGGTAGCCATCTTTGCAGGAACCATGCAACTTACCAAAGATCAGGTGGTCTGCTTGCCAGTGTTGCCATCTCCTGTAAATTCAAAGGCACACACGTCACCAGGAAACGCTGACGTCACCACCGACATCCCGAAGATAGAAGCAGCCACTGACCGAGACCGAGATGGGCAGGCAGCAAATGGCATTTCCTTTGGCACATCTGCTGTGACACCTGACATACCTCTCAGAGCCACATATCCTCGTACAGATCCCACAGTTCCCAGTCAGGAAGCAAGGAAAGAGAAGAAAGACCCAACAGGCCGAAAAACAAACTTAGATTTTCAGCAATATGTATTTATTAATCAGATGTGTTACCATCTGGCCCTTCCATGGTATTCTAAGTACTTTCCATACCTTGCTCTTATACATACTATTATTCTCATGGTTAGCAGCAACTTTTGGTTCAAATATCCCAAAACATGCTCAAAAGTAGAACATTTTGTTTCAATACTAGGAAAGTGCTTTGAATCTCCTTGGACTACTAAAGCGTTGTCTGAGACGGCGTGTGAAGACTCAGAGGAAAACAAACAGAGAATAACAGGTGCCCAGACTCTACCAAAGCATGTGTCTACCAGCAGTGATGAAGGGAGCCCCAGTGCCAGCACCCCAATGATCAACAAAACTGGCTTCAAATTTTCAGCTGAGAAGCCAGTGATTGAAGTCCCCAGCATGACCATCCTGGATAAAAAAGATGGGGAACAGGCCAAAGCCCTGTTTGAGAAAGTGAGGAAGTTCCGAGCCCATGTGGAAGACAGTGACTTGATCTATAAACTCTATGTGGTCCAAACAGTTATCAAAACAGCCAAGTTCATTTTTATCCTCTGCTACACTGCAAACTTTGTCAACGCAATCAGCTTTGAACATGTCTGCAAGCCAAAAGTTGAGCATCTGACTGGGTATGAGGTATTTGAGTGCACCCATAATATGGCTTACATGTTGAAAAAGCTTCTCATTAGTTACATCTCCATTATTTGTGTGTATGGTTTTATCTGCCTCTACACTCTCTTCTGGTTATTCAGGATACCTTTGAAAGAATATTCTTTTGAAAAAGTCAGAGAAGAGAGCAGTTTCAGTGACATTCCAGATGTCAAAAACGATTTTGCATTCCTTCTGCACATGGTAGACCAATATGACCAGCTATACTCCAAGCGTTTTGGTGTGTTCTTGTCAGAAGTCAGTGAAAATAAACTTAGGGAAATTAGTTTGAACCATGAGTGGACATTTGAGAAGCTGAGGCAGCACGTATCCCGCAACGCCCAAGACAAGCAGGAGTTACACCTGTTTATGCTGTCGGGTGTGCCCGACGCTGTCTTTGACCTCACAGACCTGGATGTGCTAAAACTTGAACTGATTCCAGAAGCTAAAATTCCTGCTAAGATCTCTCAGATGACCAATCTCCAAGAGCTTCACCTCTGCCACTGCCCTGCAAAAGTTGAACAGACTGCTTTTAGCTTTCTCCGCGATCACTTGAGATGCCTTCATGTGAAGTTCACTGATGTGGCTGAAATTCCTGCCTGGGTGTATTTGCTCAAAAACCTTCGAGAGTTGTACTTGGTTGGCAATTTGAACTCTGAAAACAATAAGATGATAGGGCTTGAATCTCTCCGAGAGTTGAGGCATCTTAAGATTCTCCACGTGAAGAGCAATTTGACCAAAGTTCCCTCCAACATTACAGATGTGGCACCACATCTCACAAAGTTAGTCATTCATAATGACGGCACTAAACTCTTGGTACTGAACAGCCTTAAGAAAATGATGAATGTCGCCGAGCTAGAACTCCAGAACTGTGAGCTAGAGAGAATCCCACATGCTATTTTCAGCCTCTCTAATTTACAGGAACTGGATTTAAAATCCAATAGCATACGCACAATTGAGGAAATCATCAGTTTCCAGCATTTAAAAAGACTGACTTGTTTAAAATTATGGCATAACAAAATTGTTACCATTCCGCCCTCCATTACCCATGTCAAAAACTTGGAGTCACTTTACTTCTCTAACAACAAGCTCGAATCCTTACCAGTGGCAGTGTTTAGTTTACAGAAACTCCGATGCTTAGATGTAAGCTACAACAACATTTCACTGATTCCAGTAGAAATAGGATTGCTTCAGAACCTGCAGCATTTGCATATCACTGGGAACAAAGTGGACATCCTGCCAAAACAGTTGTTTAAGTGCGTGAAGTTGAGGACTTTGAATCTGGGGCAAAACTGCATCACCTCCCTCCCTGAAAAAATTGGTCAGCTCTCCCAGCTCACTCAGCTAGAGCTGAAAGGCAACTGCCTGGACCGCCTGCCAGCCCAGCTGGGCCAGTGTCGACTGCTCAAGAAAAGCGGGCTTGTTGTGGAAGATCACCTTTTTGACACCCTGCCACTTGAAGTCAAAGAAGCATTGAATCAAGACATAAATGTTCCCTTTGCAAATGGGATTTAAACTGAGATAATACGTGCATACCCATGTGCAGGAACCACTTCCTAGATTGCAAATGCTCACGTACAAGTTATTGCAAGATAATGCATTTTAGGAATAGATACATCTTTAAAACTAAAACCCCGAGAGGATGCATAGAAGGCTGATAGGAGACATAACTGAATGTTCAGTGTTTGTAGTGTTTTAAGTCATTCATTTCCAAATCTTTTTTTTGTTTTTCTTTTGGGGAAGGGGAAGGAAAAATTATAATCACTAATCTTGGTTTCTTTTTAAATTGTTTGTAACTTGGATGCTGCCGCTGCTGAATGTTTACAGATTGCTTGCCTGCTACAGTAAATGATTAAATCGACATTTTCTTACTATATCACCTGTTTTGGGGTTGTCTTGATTTGCTTGGGCTAATTGGTGTGATATTCCTTTAACTCAGACTACTAAAGACACACCAGGTTGGAACTTGTAAATTTAAATTTGCTGAAATATGGATTTCTTTCCTTTTTGATTTAAAACACCTCAAATAAGCACATCTTAAAACACTGGCCTGGAAGTGTTGCTGCTGCTGCTGCTGCTGCTGCTTCTGCTGCTGAAAATAGCTTTTGTACTCTTAAAATGGAGTCCCCGGGTGAGCCAAACAGTTAACACACTAGGCTGCTAACTAAAAGGTTGGAGGTTCAGGTCTACCCAGAGGCATCTTTGAAGAAAGGCTGGCAGTCTACTTCCGAAACATTAGCCATTGGAAACCCCATGGAGCACAGTTTTACTCTGACGCACGTGGGGTCGCCATGAGTCAGAGTCGACTGTGGCCACGTGGTAGTGGTGGATAGTCTTGAAGGCATGGAATGCAGTAAAGCTGTGTCGATTGTTGAGACTTTTGACTTATTTGTTAAGGATAAATAGTAACAAGGAAAAACCAAAGGAAATAACATTCCTTAATAATGACCATTGTATGTAATCTGGAGTCCTGATTATGTGGTACATTTTTCTATCAATAATACAGGGTTGACAATAAATAGGAAATTTTTAAAATACATTTATCTTAATTATAACAAAATTTTTAATGACTTAATGGTTAGAAACTTTCCGGTATCACCATTTGGAAGAGCGCATACAAATCAAAGCAGGTGTCATCATTTCTTACCCTTTTCACTGGTGCTGTAGTGATGGGAAGAAATAGGACCCACAGTTCATCCAGGTGGAAAACTCTGACCTTCCTTGTTCATTTCACTGACAGGCTACATTTCCAGTGTTTATCTACGTCTGGGTGGATCATGTCCAGGGAAATGCTGACAGAATGCACTGTATAGATACCATCTTTGTTTTTTATCTAACTTAAACCAAACTCATTGCCTTCAAGTCGATTCCGACTCATAGTGACCCTATTGGACAGAGTAGAACTGTCCCATAGGGTTTCCAAGGAGCGACTGGTGAGTTCGAACTGCTGACCTTTTAGAATGTGTCTAAATCCATCTCAGAAATTAAAAAATTCCCTGCCACCTGGTTAGGTATCAGTTGGCAGGTATTTCATAGACCTTCTGCTGAAGTTTCTAGTTTGTTTTTCCAAGAGAAAAGAGGTATTTAGCATTCTGGATCATGAGGTAGTATCCTATCTGTATAAGATTGGACTTGCTTAGTGGAACACTCTTGTCACTCCTTAACACGGCTAGAAGGATTGTGCAGAGAACGTGGGAGGATGGACTCACATCCTTGCCTTGCTCACAAATACTAAACCCTGGAGGGTCTGGGACGTGAAAAGCGGAGGTGAATCTCTGTCTGCAGTAGAGCCTGTAATACTCCAAGAAGTATTATCACTGATAGAAAAGGCTAGAGCCACTGTGGCTGAATTAAGAACTGACCCCAGCTCCAGCATCCTGGCCTTCTTCCCTCTTCCTGATTTGGAAAATCAGACAGGACAATCGTGAAATTTTGGTACAAGCAAATGTCCTCCCACATACACATCTTCCATTCCTCTCTGCTTTCATTCACCTGTTCGCTAACACTGATTACACGCCTACTTCATGGCCAGCCAGTGCTAGGAACTGGGGAGTCACTATTGGAATAAGTCACAGTCCCTGCCTCCATTGGGGAGGCTTTATAGACAGTGGGGGAGATAAGTAATTACACAAATAATTACAGTCGTAGTAAAGAAGGTGGACAAGGTTCTCTGTGAGTGAACAGTATTGAGGGTGGGAGCAAGCTTAGTCAAAGAGGAGGCTCAGGGAAGTTTTATGAACGCTGTCTGTAATCCCTCCTGAATACTTCCCTCCCACCAGCCACATAGGGCCCTGTTCTCCCTGCATAGGAAAGCCACCACCTGAAATTCGTACACCATTTTTAGAGGGCCTTCCTGTGTATTTGTGTGGTAAACTGGGCAGATCTTAGGATCGTTGCTTTTTGGACAAGGAAACTTGTCTTCGTTTCTTAAAACAGATGTGTATTGTTTGTGATGGGCAGAAGTAGCAGGACTCCCACTGGTTACTGTGGTGTTCAGAGCAGAGCTGCTCTGTAGGAGCTGGAGCCTGGGGCAATCTCAAAGCTTGACCACTGCAGCCCTGCTCAAGGAGTGCTGCCCATAGGCACCTGTTTCCTATGCAGTACTTGGGGTTCGATCACATAAAACCCACTGGTGTTAGAGGCCTTCAAGCAGTATCAACGGGTACCTTTTCTCTAACCCATATTACTGTTGACTTCATCAGCCCTTAATGATTTCCTTGAACTCTGAATAGTTCGCCGTCAATTGTTTTAAATGCCAATTTTTATGCCACTGTTTGCAAATAGCAGTTTAATATTTTAAAAGAAGTTTCCTAAGAAATGCTAGTTCATTTAGCAGACTTTGAATATAGTGAGTCTTGGAGCCTCAAGGAAACAACAGATGAGAGTTGTGGCCCACAGGTACTCGGCCCATGTGGGCCCGTGAATTTATGCTAGCATTGCACACACAAGACATGAGGGAAAACAAACCAACTAGTTTCAGTGTATGAGTTTTGGCTTACTAATATCTTCAGAGCTTTCTCCAAAGCCCCTTGAGCACTCATCTGAAGAAAATTATTCCAATTTAAAAGTATCTTTATTATTCCACATCTGGGTAAGTCCCAGAAAGTCTGAGAGAACCTGGTTTACTTTTGACCTTTTGGCTTTGTTTTCAGGAGTTCAGAAGGATGAATTAAAATCATTTCAGGGACCTCATTCTAAGCCGTGGAAATTTAGTAATTTAATAGTAAGTAGGAAGATCTCAGGTCCCTGGGTGGTCCCAAATGGTTTGCTCTTGCTACTAACCTAAAGGTTGATGGTTCAAACCAACCCCCAGTGGCACCACAGAAGAATGACCTGGCAATCTGCTTCCATGAAAATTACGGCCAAGAAAACTCTACGGAGCAATTCTACTCTAACATAAGAGGTCGCCATGAGTCAGAATCCACTCAATGGCAGCGGGTTTGGGGTTTCATGTAGAAAGAGTTCACTCTACGTAACTCCTGGACCAGTGTAACTGTTTGATATATTTCATATATGAAGAGAGAGGCTATGTTTTATTAAGGTTATCTCTAGTACTTTCCCTGACTAGTTCCCGTGGTCTCTGCATCAACCAGTAACCAAACAATCCAAGTTGCTGATGGCAGCAAACTCCAAAGTGCCCTTGAGACTGCCTCCTGGGAGTTGTTCCCATTCACCCTGCTGAGTGAAAGCCGGAGTGCTGGCCTGACGAAGATTTCTGGCAGCACTTGCGTCAGTAATTCATTCTAATAAAATGGTCCCTTTATCAACTGAATCCCCAAAGACTGTACTAACGAAAAGCCCCTTTCATGAAAAGGAAAAGGGGAAAAAAAGAACAAACCCCTGGAAAACCGTTTTCAAATGTCCTCTGACTTGTGACCGTGACACAAAGAAATGGCCCCGTCCGGTTCTGGCCAGCTGTGGCTCTCCTAGGATAAGTGTACCAGATAGGGTGGTGTCTGTAAGAGGAAGTGCTGAGCCTGAGGGGGCAGAAAAGCAGCAGGCCACAAACCATCCGCCTCTCAAGTCTGGACTAGCCTGGAACCAGAATCACATGGCTGAAATCAGCAGAATAAGCCCCTGAGGTCACAAAGCTTAAAACTGGAAGAAGAGTAACTGTTCTGCCTTCATCCTTCTGCCCCGGCAAGTACAGTGCATAAACTGTTCTAGGTAAGCATCACCTTTTCTCTGGGAACCACGGAATTCTTTGCTTGGAATCAATCCTGAGGAGTTTCAGGGCTTAGACTCATGGCCTCCCTCCCACTGCTGTGGGACCCCTCACCGTTGAGACTGCCCCGGTTCCACCTGCTGTTATCAGAAGGTCCTTCCTTTGCTCCTAAGATTCCAGACTGGAGTCAGAATGCCTGGATTTGAATCCTGCTTCTACCTCAGCTGTGTGGCCATGACCAAGGGACTTAACCTCTCTAAGTCTCAGTTCCTTTATCCATAAATGGGAATAATAGTAGTGCCTACAACTTGTTTTTTGTGAAGATTGAATGAGGTAATCCACTTAAGGTAGAGTGCCTGGTAGATACTAAGCACTGTATAACATTCACTATAATTTTTATCCCCATCTGTGACCGAGACAGCCTTCTCCCATAGCCATTCTCTCCTTAGTAATAGAATTTTTAGTTGGGCACTTGGGAACACAGAACAAAATACATTTTTCAGCCTGGCTTGGGGCTAGAATGTGGCCATGTGACTAAGTTCTAGGCAAAGGAATGGGAATGGAAGTGAAAGGTGCGGTATCTGCATCAGGACATTCCATCCCCTTCCCCCATTCCTGCAGGTTAAACTGCAGATACAGAAATGAGTCTAGCACAGACTGTGCAGACCAGGGTAGCAAATCAGACATGGCACAGCAACACGATGGAAGGATCCCGTGCCCCTGGGTAAGGTTACTTGAAGGAAAAATAAACCTGTATTTGGTTTAAGCCACTACTAATTACAAGCTCTGATACAAGCATCCAGCCCTAAAGACCTTGCTATTCAGAGCGCCATCCATGGACACAGAAGCAGCAGCATCACTTGGGGGCTTTTAGAAATGCAGAATCTCAGATACTCCCCCAGGAATCAAAAGCATGTTTTAAGAAGATAGCCAGGAGATTCATATACATATTAAAGTTTAAGAATCATTGTCCTAAAAAATACAGCTGTTAAGAGGAAATCAGCTGGTCATACTCAGGAGCTTGGAAGGTGATTAGTGTTTTTACCACCACTGGGTTCTGCCTCTCAATCAGCCTCCTTCTAGACTCTAGTTGGAGAGGAACTTGGGGGATCGCTGCAACTTGTGGCTTATGCCAACTTCCATACATACCCCCATTTGCTCCTGCTGGCAAGCATGACATTCATATCACCATGGCAACCACAGGGAAGAGGGGTGGTAGACTGCCACTGGTGACTGCTTGAAGAGGGGGTGGCAATATATGCCATCATCCCAGGAGTACAAAGTTTTGAAGGTCTTATAACTGCCCCAAGGGCATGTGAACTCGTGCTAAGCCCATGGACACCCCTCACATGCCTAGGGAGCTAAACAACCCCATTCCATTATTTAACCTTCAGGCTAGGTCTGGCTTAGTCACCCAAAGCTCAGTCAGCCATGGGATAACATGCCTGTTTTGAGCCTTTTCAGAATGCCCCTAGGAAACTGGCAAATAACCCAGCATGAAAATTGGCTGGAGTAGTTTCAGGGGAAGACCTGCCCAAAGGGATCACCCAGGTGTTAAGCCAACTGCTTAAGATACTGTAAAGAGATGTATTTGTTTTAACTTGCCATTGGACAACAGTAAATATTAGCCACATAATTCAGTACTTTGAAATGAGGCACTGCCTGGGTAGAAACCTCTTCAAGATGTGCCTCTACAGGCTAAACCCCAATCTTACCTGCAGGTTAGGCCTGCTGGCAATTTGTCTGTCTGATTGCAATAGAAACAACTGGTCACCATCCTGGTGGCAATGGCTACATCTTTTTGAAGATGGTGATTAAATCACGCATCATCTTCTCTTCCCCAGGATGCTGTGAAGATAATGTCAGCACAGTGCCTAATGCTCCCTGGAGATAAATGGTACATAAATACTGGTTGCTTTAATTCATCCTCACGTCAGGCAGGAAATTCAGTTGAAGACAGCATTTTCATCTCTGAGAAGAAGTTGACACATATTCAAGCCTATACTTTTCGAGTCTACCCATACTCATTGCTGTTGAGTCAATTCCCACTCATAGCAACCCTTAGGACAGAGTAGAACTGCCCTATAGGGTTTCCAAGGAGCGGCTGGTGAATTCGAACTGTCGACCTTTTTGGTTACCAGCCAAACATTTAACCACCACACCACCAGGGCTCCTTATCAAGTCTATATAACTGCTATTCCTTATGGGGCTATGTGTTTTCATGATCCCATTTCTGAAGGTGGAAGAAGACATTAAGAAGTGGATGGGACAATGTAAGGAGCTATAGTAACACCTCTAACTATACTAGGCGGGCACTTGACTCACTTATCACAACAGACCGGAGAGGTATGGATTACCCCCGTTGTACAGATGAAGAAACTGTGAGGTTAGTCTGCCCAAGGTCACACAGCCAGCAGGAGACACGGGCACTGCTAAATAGGCAATATGCCTATTTTATCTCATTTAATCCTCACAAGAGGATTATCCACAATTAAGAGATGAACAAACTGTGATTCAGAGAGGCCAACCTCTCTGGTGCCACATTATAAGTGGTAGATACTAGTCTCAAACCCAGGCATGCCCGAGTTTATGCTCTTTCCACCAAACTACACAGCAGATGCTCTGTCAGCAATTCAAAGTGATGTTTTGAAATCTGTGTTGACATCCGGTTACATAAATGTGCCCCAAGCTAGGATTTTCCTTCATTCTTGAGTATTACACAGAAGTTTTTGATGTGTCTTAGCATCTACCCGTAGCTTTACCAGTTGTTTCCTCTGCTGGGCTGTTGACAGTCATGAGAGGGCAATCCACCCAAGGTAATGCAATTATTTCCCCTCACTGAATGTTAAAGGCATGACCATCTTTACTCATGGTCACTTACTCAGCAATGGGAACGCTCTGTTTCAGCTACTTGATGCAGTAAATGTGGTGATAAGTGACATTCGGGTTCAGAAAGGTGGGTGCAGGAAAACACTGTAACATTTGCTGGGCCTCTGGGCAAATGTGACTTTTCAGCATGGCATTTCAGACACGGATTCTCAGGCTGTTGCCAATCCAGGCGGCACTTAGGCGCCTGCATTGTCCTGACCTTTATTTTTACTGGATCTCCTTCTTCTGTTGACGGTCACTGTACTCTTACCATCTGGGCTAGGACAAGAATCAAATATTTGTCATCTGTGGGGAGGAAAGACCCAGTTCCATGTGGGAGAAACTGCTTGGAAGAGAAAGAATGAAGAAAATTGAGGAAACAGACATTCCCACCCCTGCTGATATGTATGTACCCCACCCCCCTCTCCAAATTTGCACTTCGAAATCTCCAGAATGTTTTGACACCCCCTCCCCCCACTTTTTGGCCTTTCTTTCTCCCTAATGCATTGCAATTGTTTCTAATACTTTTCCTCAAATGAGCTCAGTTTGTCAGGGTAAATTTTAACCAAAAAGTGAATTGTCATTTGAAAAACACTTGTGTGAGTTTTATATCTTTAACTCCTTGTAAAAATGAATAGAGCTTTTATAACACAACTCATATACAGTCAATATATGAGAGTTTCTAATTCATGAGAACTGAAATTAGAGTCAGTAGTGACTGAGAAAGTCTGTAGATGGAGCAATAAAAAGGAGCTCATAGGAGGCATGGAAAGGGGTGGCGATGTTTTAAAATATTATAAACAGTTATATTATTATTTACAGAATAAAATAAGCCCAATGACACTTTCTAAGTATGGTCTCCTTTCTTCCACCATCAAAGCTAAAGACAGCAAATAACGTGGGTTCAATCTCAATCCGTTTGTACGTATTGCAGTTGCTTCAGAGAAAACTACAAGAGGTAGCAAGTTAGTTGTTGTTGTTAGGTGCCCTCGAGTTGGTTCCGACTCATAGCGACCCCACACACAACAGAACGAAACACCGCCTGGTCCTGTGCCAGCCTCGCAATTGTTATTATGCTTGAGCTTATCGTTGCAGCCACTGTGTCAATCCACCTCATTGAGGCTCTTCCTCTTTTCTGCTGACCCTGTACTTCGCCAAGCATGATGTCCTTCTCCAGGGACTGATCCCTCCTCACAACATGTCCAAAGTATGTAGGACACAGTCACGCCATTCTTGCCTCTAAGGAGCATTCTGGTTGGAGTTCTTCCAAGACAGATTTATTTGTTCTTTTGGCAGTCCATGGTATATTCAATATTCTTTGCCAACACCACAATTCAAAGGCGTCAATTCTTCGGTCTTCCTTATTCATTGTCTAGCTTTCACATGCATATGATGTGATTGAAAATACCATGGTTTGGGTCAGGCACACCTTAGTCTTCAAGGTGACATTGTTGCTTTTCAACACTTTAAAGAGGTCCTTTGCAGCAGATTTACCCAACGTGATGTGTTGTTTGATTTCTTGACTGCTACTTCCATGACTGTTGATTGTGGATCCAAGTAAAATGAGGTCCTTGACAACTTCAATCTTTTCCTCATTTATCATGATGTTGCTTATTGTCCAGTTGTGAGGGTTTTTGTTTTTTTTCATGTTGAGGTGCAATCCATACTGAAGCCCGATGCAGTATGTTGTTTGATTTCTTGACTGTTGCTTCCATGGGCGTTGATTGTGGACCCAAGTGTCTTAGCCTGGGTTCTCTAGAGAAGCAAAACCAGTGAAGCGTGTGTGTGTGTGTGTGTGTGTGTGTGTATATATATATATACACATACATAGAGAGAGAACTTTATCCCGAGGAAATGGTCCACATAGAGGCTGGCAAGTCCCAAGTCTGTGGGTCAGGCATCAGGGTGGAGGCTTTTTCTGACTCATATAACTGCAGGGGCTGACAAATCTAAAATCAGCACGTAAGACAATAGGCTGCTGGCTCACGGGCTGCAGATGCAGATGAATCCCAAGATCGGCAAACAATATGGCAGGCTGCTGGCTCAAGTCCCAAGAACAGGAGGTCAGATAATGATGAGCCAGATGCAGGATCCAGATTGAGCAAAAGCCATCAAGCTTTGCCAGAATGTCCATATATATTGGATGCAGGCCACACTCCTTGGGAAACTACACTTATAACTGATTGGCTGCTCATAGCAGATCTCATCATGGAGGTGATCACATTATATCAGATCTCTGGAGGTGATTACATTATGGAAGAGCAATCCGTCCAATGTCTGACAAATTATATCATTACATAACTGCCAAACCATGAGAATCATGGCCTAGCCAATCTGACACATAACCTTAACGATCACATCAAGTAAAATGAAATCCTTGACAACTTCAGTATTTTCTCTGTTTATCACCATGTTGCTTATTAGTCCAGTTGTGGTTAAGAACTCAGCTCCTAACTGGAAGGACAGTAGTTTGAACACACCAGCTGCTCCACAGGAGAAAGATGTGGTGGTCTGTTTCCATAAAGATTTACAACCCTGGAAACCCTGTGGGGCCCTTGTACTGTAAAAATGGGGTGGTGGCATCTGATGTCTTCTAACTTCACAAGGGGGAGGAGAGAGGATCAAGATCAGCATCAGCCCAAGTCTGATTCCTATGAGGTCGAAGTCAGAAAATTTTTAACAATTCCAAACTTTTTAACAATTCTGACACCATCCCTCCCACAGCACTCTTTACTTCTCTGGTGGGTTTGTTAATTTGTTGCAATGGCCACACAGAACTCACAGACAATACTCATGATTATGGGATTAATTAGGGAAGTAGCAGGTTACAACTCAGGACTGGGATTAGGAAGCATGCAGGGAAAGTTTCCCTTCTTAAGGGCAGGACAGCTCTCTCAGCTCCTCTTGGCCGTGCAGGACTCCTCTCAGTCCCCTGAGGACAGACCTCCTCTGTTAGCCATCAGCCCTCTGCCTGGCCTCTGCCGTGCTTGGGTAAGTGTTACAAAGCTCTTTTAGCTCTGCCAATAAGTGCCCAGAGGCACTGCACTCCACCAGCAAGCCTCCTGCCTGAAGACACTTGGCTCTCTCACTCTGTGGGCTGACATGCCCTCTGTCACTGCCTCACTGGGTGGGCCAGGAAGCTCACCATAGCCATCTTTTGTCAGTCTACTGGTCCTGCTACAACCGTTTCTCTGCTACTAGACTCTGCTGTGCTTACAGTCACTTCTTGCCGTCTCCAGTGTTACTGCTCTATTTCCTGGGTCTAGGAGGTTCTCAGCTCAGGGACTCTGAGTCCAAAAGACACAGTCTACTCCTGGCTCTTCTTTCTTAATGGTAGTGAGGTCCCTCTTTCCTCCCTCAGGGACGATTCATTATAAGCCTGGCAGGATGACAGAACTGACCGATGTCCTTGTTAGAGCTCCACACAGCTTATTTGCATTGTTAGCAAGCTATTCAATCCCCTTGGTGGGCCACAAGCACCTTATCTGCATAGCCCCACCCCATAGATTTGACGCTAATGACTAAAGGCCAGACAAGTTGTGCAATGACATCAAGAACATCATACATGAAGAAAGCAAGAGGTCATTAAAAAGGCAGGGAAGAAAAGACCAAAATGGATGTCAGAAGAGACTCTGAGAGTTGCTCTTGAATATCAAGGAGCTAAAGCAAATGGAAGAAATGATGAAGTAAAAGAGCTGACCAGAAGCTCTCGGCTTTCAGCTCAGAGGAAGCCTAGGTGCAACTTCCTTTGGTCGTCCCACATCTGGGTTCATCTGACACCAGCTGCCTCCGCCATGCTGCCAAAGTTTGACCCCAACGAGATCAAAGTCGTGTACCTGAGGTGCACTGGTGGCGAAGTCGGTGCCATGTCTGCTCTAGCCCCCAGGATTGGCCCCCTGCGTCTGTCTCCAAAAAAGATTGGTGATGACATTGCCAAGGAAGGGACTAAGGATTACAGTGAAACTGACCATTCAGAGCAGACAGGCCCAGATTGAAGTGGTGCCTTTTGCCTCTGCCCTGATCATCAAAGCCCTCAAGGAACCACCCAGAGACAGAAAGAAGCAGAAAAATGTTAAGCACAGTGGAAATATCACTTTTGATGAGATTGTCAGCATTGCCCATTAGATGCGACACCGATCTTTAGCCAGAGAGCTCTCTGGAACTATTAAAGAGATCCTGGGGACTGTTCAGTCTGTGGGCTGCAATGTTGATGGCCACCACCCTCATGACATCATAGATGACATCAACAGTGGTGCTGTGGAATGCCCAGGTAGCTAACAACTACAAAAGGAGATATTTCAATAAAAGATCATTTGATAGCCCCCCTGCCCCAAAAAAAGCTGAACAGAAGATTTCAAAAGACAGCTCGAGAAGTATTATAATGACATGTTCAAAGACCTGGAGATAAAAAAACGCACTCAGCATTTCTCAAACTGAAAGAAATGAAGAAAAAATTCAAGACTCAAGTTGCAATATTGAAAAATGCTATGGGGAAAACATTAAATGACACAGGAAGCATCAAAAGAAGATGGAAGGAATACACAGAGTCACTGTACCAAAAGGAATTGGTTGACATTCAACCACTTCAGGAGGTAGTATATGATCAAGAGCCAATGTTACTAAAGGAAGAAGTCCACGCTGCACTGAAGACATTGGCAAAAAACAAGGCTCCAGGAATCGACGGAATACCAATTGAGATGTTTCAACAAAGGGATACAGCACTGGAAGTGATTGCTTGCCTGTGCCAAGAAATTTGGAAGACAGCTCCCTGGCCAACTGACTGGAAGAGATCCATATTTGTACCCATTCCAAAGAAAAGTGATCCAATAGAACATGGAAATTATGGAACAATATCATTAATATCACACAAAAGTAAAATTTTGATGAAGGTCATTCAAAAGCAGTACATCAACACGAAACTGCCAGAAATTCAAGCTGGATTCAGAAGAGGACTTGGAACAAGGGATATCATTGCTGATGTCAGATGGATCATGGCTGAAAGCAAAGAATACCAGAAAGATGTTTACCTGGCTTTATTGATTATGCAAAGGAATTTGACTGTGTGGATCATAGCAAATTATGGATAACATTGTGAAGAATGGGAATTCTAGAACACTTAATTGTGCTCATGAAGACCAAAAAGCAGTCATTTGAATAGAACAAGGGTTACTGCATGGTTTAAAATTAAGAAAGGTGTGCATCAGAGTTGTATCCTTTCACCATACTTATTCAATCTGTATGCTGAGCAAATAATCCCAGAAGCTGGGCTATATGAGGAAGAACAGGGCATCAGGATTGGACGAAGACTAATTAACTTGCATTATGCAGATGACACAACCTTGCTTGCTGAAAATGAAGAGGACTTGAGGCACTTACTGATGATCAAAGACCACAGCCTTAACTGTGGATTACACCTCAACATAAAGAAAACAAAATCCTCACAACTGGATCAATAAACATTGTGATAAATGGAGCAAAGATTGAAGTTGTCAAGGATTTCATTTTATTTGAATCCCCAATCAACACACATGGAAGCAGCAGTCAAGAAATCAAACAAACAACGCATAGCGTTAGGCAAGTCTGTTGCAAAAGACCTCTTAAAAGTGTTAAAAAGCAAAGATGTCACTTTTGAGGACTAAGGTGCCTGATCCAAGCCATGGTGTTTTCAATTGCCTCATGTGCATGTGAATGCTGGACAATGAATAAGGAAGACGGAAGAAGATGCCTTTGAATTATGATGTTCGACTGCCAGAAGAATGAACAAATCTCTCTTGAAAGGACAGCCAAAGTGCTCCTTGGAAGCAAGGATGGAGAGATTTCATCTCACTGACTTTGGACATGTTATCAGGAGGGATCAGTCCTTAGAGAAGTTCATAATGCATGGTAAAATAGAGCGTAAGTGAAAAAGAGGGAGACCCTTAACGAGATGGATTGATATAATGGCTGCAACAATGGGCTCAAGCAAAACAACAATCGTAAGGCTGGTGCAGTGTTTCATTCTGTTGTGCATACGGTCGCTATGAATTGAAACCAACTCAACAGCACCTGACAAAAACAACGCAATCATTTTGTGGGAGACACAAGACCATGTATGGCTCCGTAAAAAAAAAACGAAGAACAAAAAACCAAACCAGTTGCCATCACATCCATTCCAACTCATAGTGACCATATATGATAGAGTAGAACTGCCCCATATGGTTTCCAAGGAGTGACTGACTGGTGGATTCAAAGTGTCGACCTTTTGGTTTAGCAGCTGAGCTTTTAACCACTGTGCCACCAGGGCTCCGTGCACGGCTAGAAGGGCCACATTAAGTACTTCACTGCAGTGCATCTACTCTGTCCTACAGGGTTGCTAAAAGTCAAAATTGACTAGATAGTAACGATGAAAGATTATACTAAACAAAGAAAAAAAAACCAAGTCCATTGCCATCGAGTCCATTTCAACTCGTGGTAACCCCATGTATGACCGAATAGAACTAAGCTCTGTAGAGTTTTATTGGCTTTGACATTTATGGGAGCAGATCACTAGCGCTTTCTTCTACAACAGCACTGGGTAGGTTCAAACTTCCAAGCTTTCACTTAGTAAAAAAAAAAAAAAGAAAAACCATTGCCAACAAGAGATTCCGACTCATAGCGACCTGTAGGACAGAGTAGAATTGCCCTGTAGTGTTTCCAAGGAGTGCCTGGTGAATTCAAACTGCTGACCTTTTGGTTAGCAGCCGTAGCGCTTAACCACTGAAACGGTTTCCCTTCAGTTAGTAAAACTCAGTTAGTAGACAAGTTCAAATCATTTGTGCCACCAAGACTATACTAAAACAAAACAAAACATTGCTGTCAAGCCAATTCCAACTCACAGTGACCACAGAGTTTCCAAGACTGTAAATCTTTACAGAAGTAAACTGCCACATCTTTCTCTCACAATGCTGCTAGTGGGTTCGAACCACCAATGTTTCAGTTAACAGCCAAGCACTTTATCACACACCACCTGGGCTCTGAGACTATAAAAAAAAACTATACTCAAAAAAAGTACTAGAGGTAAGGAAATTGACATGGCCCAAGTAAGAACTAACTATACTTCCTCTCTCTCCTTTCAAAAGACAGCAAAGACAAATCATTAGTGACATAAATCTCGCAAGAAGCTTTTCCTACTTTTATTAGTTTATCTTGTTTAGCAAATCGGAATAACCAGACATTGTATTGCTAAGAACCCCCTTTGACTGGTTTTGACTGTTTCTAAGTAGTTCTCTGAACTTGAGTCAGACCCAATGACCCATCTGGCCAAAGGCCTGCAGGCAGATTTCCAAAGGTTATCGGGAAGGAACTCTCTTTTGGGCTAATTTTTCAGGTCCTCAATAAGGAATGTTGACGGTTTTAGTTGTACAGGGGATAAGGAATTGGTGGCTGTGCTGGTCAGTATTTTGTATTTCTTTTTGGTTAACTGGAAACTTGTACTAAGATGGTCATGAGGGTGGAAAGTGTTCAATCTTTTCTAATGTATTCAAAAGATGAAAAATCACCTCCATGACCATAGATTGTTGGTCTTTTGCTTCCTCTGAAGAATTCGTTTCAAATATATATGTGTACCCTATTTTTAAAAACACTCGACCTGTAAAAGAACCAAATTTACAGAACGAATGACTAAATGGATGGTTTTTGCAAAAGAAAAAAAGAATCTTTTCTTCTATTCATTATGGTGAGCTCCTCAGGAACTCAGAAATAAGGGGTTTATACAATATTTCTTGGAAATGTGTCTGTTGGTTACAGCAAAGCACACTTGCACTTAAGACAGAACATTCATTAAAAAGGGTACTCTCTATCCACACTTGTTTTGAGTGCCTTTGTCTATTTCTCCAACCCTTTGCCTACCAAAGAAGAAAAACTAAGTGAATAGCACTTTTATAAGACAACAACTCATACAACCTTTTCATTGTGCTTTTAAATCTGACGATGTCAATAACACTTAGATTTAAATGATGACGAGATGTAAAGGGTGATCTTAGAACCTGTGAGATCTCAATTAGGCTTGAATGTGGAGCTCAATGTGTTACATTTTTAATACTACAAACAGACCAGGATGTAAGCAGGGCTCAAATAGAGTAGACTTTTACTGTTTTATTATACCAAATATCAGCCCTCCACCTTTAGAATTTAGTTATACCAACAAAGAAAGTCGAGGGCAGAGTAATTTAGAGAGGCTGGTTCAGACCAATTCATTCATTTCTTCAAGAAATATTAATTAAGCACCTACCTCATATAAGCCAGGCAAACATGCTACGTCCTGGGGTTAATAAATTGTACATGATTCCTAGCAACCAAAACCACCCATTGCCATTGAGCTGCTGCTGATTCATAGTGACCCTATAGGACAGGGTAGCACTGCGCCATAAGGTTTCCAAGGAGTGGCTGGTAGGTTTGAACCGCGACCTTTGGTTAGCTGCTGTAGCTCTTAACCACTGCACCACTAGTGCTTTGACTCCCAGCAAGGAAGGATTCAATTCATGCTTTGTTTTCTGTTCTTGCCCCACCCTCTGCTCACTGCCCTCAATCTCTTGCCAGGCACTATTTCTACAGAGACGCAATTAAGAGTGGGAGAACAGTACAAAGTAAATGACGAGTAGCTCTCCAAATTCACAGAGAATCCAATGGTGGTGCTAGCTGAGACTTGCACTTCTAATCAGCTGCAATTTCTCCCCTGTACCCTTTTCTTCCTCCCCCATCCCTCTTTTCCTATTTCTTTCTCCCTGTCCCCCCGCTCTTCTATACCCACGTGTTGGCATTAAAGGGCATGGCTTATACGTGTTTGCTTATTCTTATGTAGCTTTCTGAGTGTTCTGATTGTCTTTTTTCTGATTGCAAAAGGAACACATATTCATCATTACACAAGTCAAATATTACAGAAATGCATGCCCTTTGAAACCATGCCACTCTACCCCTCAAAACTCTGCACTGACATTTTTGAAAATTTTTATTGTGCTTTAAGTGAAAGTTTACAAATCAAGTCAGTCTCTCATACAAAAATTATATACACTGTGCTATATACTCCTAGTTGCTCTCCTCCTAATGAGACAGCATACTCCTTCTCTCTCACCCCGTATTCCCATGACAATTCAGCCAGCTTCTGTCCCCTCCTGCCTTCTCATCTTGCCTCCAGACAGGAGCTGCCCACATAGTCTCATGTGTCTACTTGAGCCAAGAAGCTCGCTCCTCACCAGTATCATTTTCTATTTTACAGTCTATTCCAATCCCTGTCTGAAGAGTTGGCTTTGGGAATGGCTCTAGTCTTGGGCTATCAGTAGTTCTGGGGACCAGGACCTCTGGGGTCCTTCTAGTATCAGTCAGACAATTAAGTCTGGTCTTTTTATGATAATTTGGGGTCTGCATCCCAGTGCTCTCCTGCTCCCTCAGGGGTTCTCTGTTGTGTTCCCTGTCAGGGCAGTCATCGGTTGTAGCCAGGCACCGTCTAGTTCTTCTGGTTCAGGCTGATGTAGTCTCTGAAATATGTGGCCCCGTCTCTTGGGCTCATAATTACCTTGTGTCTTTAGTGTTCTTCATTCTCCCTTGCTCCAGGTGGGTTGAGACCAATTGATGCATGTTAGATGAGCGCTGGCTAGTGTTTAAGACCCCAGATGCCACTCACCAAAGTGGGATGCCAAATGTTTTCTTAATAGATTTTATTATGCCAATTGACCTAGATGTACCCTGAAACCATGGTCCCCAAGCCCCTGCCCCTGCTACTCTGGGCTTCGAAGTGTTCGGTTTATTCAGGAAACTTCTTTGCTTTTGGTTTAGTCCAGTTGCGCTGACCTCTCCTGTATTGTGTGTTGCACTAACTTTCTTTCAACAGACTAAAAGGCGAAGTCCTTAAATGGCCTACTGATTTGCACACACCCCGTACCCCTCTGACCTACTACAATTATTCCCTTAGTTCACTCTACTCCAGTATCACAACATTCCAGCTTAACTGCACTTCAGGCCTTTACACCAGCTGTTCCTGCTCCCTGGAATGCTCTCCCCCAGATATCTGCATGGCTCCTTCCTTCACCCTCTTCAAGTCATTGTTTAAATATAACCTCAAACAAAATAAAGAAAATTTAGAAAGAAATACATCCTCAGAAAAGCCTTTGCTAGCCACTTATTAAAGACAGCAACAATTTGTTATTTATCACAATTCTGTGCATCAGTTGGGCTCACTGGGTTCGTCCATGAAGCTGCAGTCATCTGGCAGCTCAACTGGGGCTTAAGGGGATAAGGTGGCCTCACTCACGTGGCTGGGGCTTCTGTGGGCATGGCCTCTCCATGTGGTATCTCATTTTTTATAGTCCAATATGGGCTTCCTTACACAATGGCAGTAATGTTCCAAAAGGGTGAGAGTAGAAGCTTCAAGCCTCTCAGGGCCTAGGCCCCAGAGTTCACACAGCTTCAGTTTTGCCACGTTCTATTGGCAAGTCAGGAATAACAAAGCCCATCGTAAGGGGGTGTGGACACAGGGAGGTCTGATTTCATTGGGAGCCACGATTGTAACAATCTGCCACACCCTCCTATTTAAAATTGCAACCTCACTGTTACTTGTTTTCATAGTTATTATTCTTGGCTAATAAACTATAAACTGTATGACATTAAAAAACCCATTGCTGTCAAGTCAATTCCAATTCATAGTGACCCTATGGGGATAGAGCTATTTATCTGTTTTTGTTCACTGATTTATCTCTACCACCTGGAATGGAACTTGGCATACAGTTGGTGCTTAATAAATAAATCTTTGTTAAATGACTGAATACATTAATTTGAAAATGTTCTCCAGAAGCCTTCATCTTAAATAATATTATAACTTTGGGCATGCTTTTACTGGCAAAAAACACTTTCACGTAAAATTATCTCATTTTATTTTTCACAACAACCTCACTAGGCTGGCAGGACAAGTACCATTTGCTGTTGTTGTTAGTTGCTGGCGAGTAGGCTCCTACTCACGGTGACATTATGTATAAGAGAATGAAATGTTGCTCGGGCCCGCACCATCTCCCCTATCATTGGTATGTTTCAGTGTATTGTGTGGCCGTTGTGTCAGTCTATCTCATTGAGGGTTTCCCTCATTTTCGATGACCTTCTACCAAATGTGGTGTCCTTTTCTAATGACTAGTCTTTCCTGATGATGTGTCCAAAGTAAGTAAGTAAGCTGAAGTCTCACATTACTCCCACTTTATAGATGAAGACACTGAGTCGTAGACAGGCTGAGTGACATGCCCAAGGTCACACAGCGGTTAAGAAGAGAGCTTCTGACTTCAGTCCCAGGCTTTCTACCAGTCATCATGCATCCTCCCTGATGAAATGTGCCCTCCATCATAATGTTTCCCTTCCCAGGGCTTTGTGCTTGGGAAGCTCTGTAGAGTAGTTTTGATTAGCCAACTGGCTGCGTGCCATGGGGCCAAGAAGAGAAGCATTTATTCCTCTGATATCTCCCTACAAAGGCCAAAACGTAACGGTCTTCATGACCCACAGTCATCCAAGACAGTAAAAGTTAAGGGTGTCAAGACCGTTTCTTCCGGACCTTGCCCTTGGACTGCACTGCGCTGTTTGTGTAAAGTTAAACTTTAAAGCAGTGTGTATATAACCTGTGGTTGCCAGGTTGCTCTGGGTTGGAGAAGCCTTGATCTGAGCCTGTAGGGAGTAGAGGACAATCTCCTCTCAAGCTTTGAGCTGCTGTTCTACTCCATGAAGGTTTGATTAAGGAGAAAATATCAATATCAGAAGGAAATGATACCAGATGTGAGAAAGTACACAGCTCTGTACATTCAAAACGTGTTTCGATGTTTTACGGAGTGGTAAGGAAGCCTCAGCCCGTAAAGAAAAAAAGCCCCTTGAGCGACAGCTTACAGACATAGCTAGAAGCAGGTTAGAGGATAAAGGACTCATTTTCTCCGCTATTTAGCTATTTATCAAAAAAGAATTAGGGACTGAACTTCAAGGCCTAGGGAGCTGAGCTTCAGAGTTGGGAGGGGGAAGAAGACTCAAAAGTCAGAGTTGGGAGAAAACATAGGCAGAACTCTAAAGTCTGCCCCTGTGGCTCCAGGTGGTTCTTTGGTCTTTAGGTCACATTCAAAGCACCAAAAGAGAGATCTAGGAGACACTTTGCAATTGTGAGCATAAAGAGGAACCCATTCTTGTTGACCTATTGTCAGCCTGTCCAGGGTACTCTAGCATTGTGAAATTAAAAAGAAATACCTCTTCACAAAAATTGTGATCTTCTTTGCCGGGGCTGGCTGCGTAGTTGCAGGTCCCAGTACTAAATGAGTGGCAATCTGCTTCTGTAAAGATTACAGCCTAGGAAACCCTATGGGGTCGCCATGAGTCAGAATCGACTCGACGGCCCCTGACGGCAACAGTAGTACTGAATGAAAATGTGGCACCTGTTGTTCAAAAAGGAGGGAAAAAGGACTGGTAAGGACACTAAAATATAAAGCTTTATCCTTGTCATGGTGTTTTTTACTTGCTTTTTTTATTTAGTGTCATTTTAAGTGAAGAAAAATTGTAAGCATAAACTTTACTGTTAAATACCCATTTTAAATGAAATATAAGAACATTTAACCCATATGCAGGATCACTGAAATTGTACAACTTGTGATTTGTATTTCAAACATTTGAAAAGCTGCACAAAACTAACTTACCCATTAAACCCAATCATAGCCACCCCATAGGACAGAGTAGAACTGTCCCATATGGTTTCCAAGGCTGTAAATCTTTCTGGAAGCAGACTGCCACATTTTTCTCCCCCAGGGTAGCTGGTGGGTTTGAACCTCCCACCTTTCAGTTAGCAGCCGAGAGCTTAACCACTATGCCACCAAGCCTTCTTATAACTAACTTAACTGTTTTTATTTCACCTCTTAATATATGTACATTTTACCAATGCTTTCTGCCTTTGACTTTTGATGAGTAAGGAAGGACTTGAAGGAAAAGGAACTATGGTTTGTCCCGTCTTCCCTTTCCTTCTCCGTCATCATTTTCAGTGTAAGTGGTTTGGCTAATTCAGCAAAGTAAGCTGAGTAAGAAACATATGATTGGGTTTTTTGGTCACTGGTATTTCTTAGAATGCCATTGCTTTCTTTCTGCCTTTAAATCAAGTTCTGTTTAGAACAGGAAGTGTGGCCTCTCAGGACTGTCAGTGCCCCCCTGAGTGGTAGATGGAACACACTTACCATGTATTTGCTTTGAGTCTCAATGAACTCCCATGCTCATGGGATATAACAAATGTCTTATGCAAATGTGGCCACATAGAAGGGAGGACACACATATCACACCTATCTCCTCTGCTCACACACGTGCTGCATTGTCCCATCAGCCTGATTTACAATATCTAAGTTCAAAGATAAAATTATGAAGAATTTTAAGACAACGACAGCAGCAAAGTATTAAACCAAGTGCTATGAGGATGCACATCCATAAACTTGGCCTTCTCCTTGCTCTCTACTCCAAAGGGAAGGACAGTTGGCTTCCTCAGCTGTAATACACACCCTGCTCCTGGTGCACTCCATCGTTTGCTCATCACACGGTCTCTATTTTGGGCAAAAAAAAGAATTTTTTTTGCAAGAGAGTGTTAATGATTGTGAAATTACCTATCTTGAGAGAGATCAGGAAAAGGAAAATTCTTTTCTTAATTCATTCAATACATAGGTATTGACTGCCTACTGTGTGCAAAGCATAAATTCCCTGATGTTTAATGATCCAACCTGATTCTCAATAAAACCTGAAGTTTTACCAGCTCAGACCTCATAAAAATAAAGGCAACCTTATCCCTAGTATAAGCAGCCATGGCGGTGCAGTGGTTAAGTGCATGGCTGCTAACCGAAAGGTCAAGGTCAGTGGTTCAAGCCCACCAGCCGCTCCTCAGGAGAAAGATGTGGTACTCTGCTTCCCTATAGATCTAGAGCCTTGGAAACCCTATGGGGCAGTTCTACTCTGTCCTATAAAATAAGGTCGCTAAAAGTCGGAATCAACTTGATGGCAATGGGTTTGGTTTTTGGTTTGGTATCTAATACGGTTAGTGAAAGCTCTGATTATCTTGTAAATACTTGTCCTTTGAAGGTGTCTGATCTCCAAGGTATGCCAGGTATAGCTTGGCTTGAGCATACTTGATAAATTTCTATAAGAATTTTTGTCCTTAGCATTTGTCATATTTCAACAACGTGTTTCTGTTTGATTAGCTTTCTTTATAAATTTATTTTTGAGTTAACTTTTAAAATGGGAAATCTCAAAAATACAGCAAAGTAGGAGACTTGATGGTGCAAACATTTAAGCACTTGGCTACTAACCAAAAGGTTACCAGTTCAAACCCACCCAGCAGCTCTATAGGAAAGGCTTAGCATTCTGCTTTAGTAAAGATTACAACCAAGAGAACTCTATGGGGCAGTCTCTACCCCATACATATGGGTTCACTAGGAGTTGGAATAGAGTCAATAGCACCTAACAACGACAACAACAGCAGAAAGGATATTATAATAAACCACCATGATCACTTCACCCAACAACATTTATCAACTCATAGCCAATATTTTTTCATTTGTAATATACTTCTACCCATGTTCACTGACTACATTTTATTTTCCTCAACTTTTTATTTGAAAAATTTCAAATCTATAGAAAAGTTGCATATATTCTTCACCGAGGTTGCCAGGTTGTTAACATTTTTGCCTCATTGGCTTTCTTTCTCTCTCTCTATATATATGTAAACCCTTGTGGCTAATTGTTAGGTGCTCAGCTCAACCAAAGGGTGGGTAGTTTGGACCCACCCAGCCACTCTCTCAGGGGGAAAGACCTGGTAAGCTGCCCACTGATAGGTCTATTGTAAATATACACTACTGTATACATAGGCAAATATGTAATCTGTATGTTGAGTTAAGTCTGTTATATCCTGTTCTCCAGCTGAATTTCTGGACTCCATTATAACCTTATGGGACCATAGATATATGGGGGTCAGACATTGCCAAATGGATGTTATGTGATGCATGCCTGTATAGTAGTTATGTATACGTATGTGTGTATATATATATATATATATATATATATATATATATATATAGAAAATATGTCTGCATAATTATAAAAGGAATCCCTGGGTGCTGCAAATGGTTAAACGATTGGCTACTAACCAGCAGGTTGGTGATTTGAATCCACCCAGAAGCTCCTTGAAAGAAAGGCTTGGAGATCTACTTCTGAAAAATCAGCCATTGAAAACCCTATGGAGCACAGTTCTACTCTGAAACATATGGGGTCACCATGAGTCAAAATCAACTCGATGGCAACTGGTTTGGTTTTTTAGAATTAGAAAATATATTTGTGTGTGGGTGGCACAGTTGTTAAGCTCTCAGCTGCTAACCAAAAGGTCAGCAGTTAGAACCCACCAGCCAAAATGTAACAGTTTGCTTCTGTAAAAATTACACTTTTGGAAACCCTATGGGGCAGTTTTACTAAAAAAAAAAAAAAAAAAAAAATTTTTTTTTTTTTATAGGGTGCGTATAGGCCAGAATTGACCTGACAGCAGCAAGTTTGTTTTTTGGCTTGGTAGTGTTTTTTGTTTGTTTGTTTGTTTTTTAGTGTTTTCAGGTTTTTGTTTATGGTTATTGTTTGCTCAACCATTTGAGAGTGAATTGCAGACATTGTGCTATTTCACCCTAAAATCCTTGGTACGTTTCTGTTAAGAACATTTTCCTATATATCCATAGTACAATGATCACGTACAGGAAATTTAGTATTAATATAATATGATATCTAATATAAAATGTGCACCAGCCAGCCTACAAGATTGAAGATATGGTAAAACCCATGTGAAATTGTTCGTTACAGATTAGTAAGTAAACACAAGTAAGCCTGTGTGTACCTTGTTTACTGGTTAATCCTCCCCTGTTCTGAGTCTAGGTTATAGGGGGCATTGCAGCTTCCACCTTGGTCTCGGATTGTTCATTCTGCGGGAAGCCAGCTGCCACGTTCTGAGGGTACTCAAACTGCCACATGGAGAGGCGCCAACTTGCAAGCATTAACTTACGACTTTTAAGTAAATCACCTTGGAAGTGAATCCTGTAGCCACAGCCAAGATCTGAGTGCAAACTCATAAGAGACCTTGAGCCAGAACTGCTCAATCTAACCACTCCCAAATTCCTGACCAAAGAAATGAAAAGAGATAATAAAGGATTATTACTGTTTTAAGCCACTGTTATGGATTGATTTGTGTTCCCCAAAAATGTGGGTCAACTTGGCTAGGCCATGTTTCCCAGTATTGTGTGATTAAGCACCATTTTGTCATCTGATGTGATTTTCCTTTGTGTTATAAATTGTACCTCTATGATGTTAATAAGGCTGATTTAGAGGCAGTTATGTTAATGTTTTTTTATGTTAATGAGGCAGGACTCAATCTACAAAATTAGGTTGTATCTTGAGTCAATCTCTTTCGAGATATAAAAGAGAGAAGCGAGCAGAGAGACATGGGGACCTCATATCACCAAGAAACAAGAGCCAGGAGCATAGTGTGTCCTTTGGACCTGGGATCCTTGCACTGAGAAACTCCTAGACCAGGGGAAGGTTGATGACAAGGGCTTTTCCCCAGAGCCGACAGAGAGAGCAAGCCTTCCCCTGGAGCCGGCACCCTGAATTCGGACTTCTAGCCTCCTAGACTGTTAGAGAATAAATTTCTCTTTGCTAACGCCATCCACTTGTGTTGTCTCTGTTATAGGTGCACCAGATAACTAAGACAGCCACCACGGTTTGGAATTATTTGCTGCAAAACGATAGATAGTTAATACTGTTGTTGTTAGCTGCTGTATAGTCAGCCCTGTGGCTCATGACAGCCCCATGCTCAATGGAATAACATACTGCCCAGTTCTGCACCACTCCCATGATTGGTTGCAGATTGGACCGTTGCAACCTATAGAGTTTTCATTGCCTGGTTTTGGAAAGTAGATCACCAGGCATTTCTTCCTAATCCATCTTAGTCTGCAAACTCCACTGAAACCTGTTTAGCATCGTAGCAACATACAAGCCTCCACTGGCAAAGGAGCGGTGGCTGTCCGTGACTTACATCAGCTGAAAATCAAACCTGGGTCTCCTGCTTGGAAGGCAAGAATTCTACCAGTGAACCACCACTGAGTACACGATTCGTATTCATACTTCCCCCAAATGACCCCAAAATGTTCTTCATTTTTCTGGTTCAGGATCCAATCAAGGATCCTGTACTACATTAAGTTGTCACATAATTAACTTTCTTAGTTGAATACTGTTAGCATACTTTTCCCTTCATAATGGCTAATAATTGACAATATTTTCCGTGCAGTTCAATCAGAGATGCAAATCTTCAATCATCAGTGTTTACCAACTCTGGACAGTGAGAAATTAGCATAATTTGTATCCTATTGGGGAGTTGGTTTGATCTTATTTTACTTGCCTCTGCGGTCTTGACCTTGGCAGTTGCAATGTCACCCTTTTATCACCATCTTGTCTTCCAAGGCCAGCCTTTTTTCCTTCCTTCCTTGAATTCAGTTAGGGTAGTGCAAGAGATTTATGCCAAAACAGCTGATTTGACTAATAATTTTCCTGACTGATAATTAGGTTGGGTAGAGCCATATAAAGAGGAATCACAAACTTGTTTTATTCCACCATCTCTTTGATCATTAAAATTAAATATGTATTTGAATATTCATTTACCCACCAAGTGTTTATTGATGAGACAGCTGCATGATGAAATAATAGAGGAAAACCTCTGCTTTCACGGAGCTTACATTCTAGTGGGGAAGAACAATAAACATGTTAGTCAACAAATAAGGCATTTTCATTTAAATTAATTGCCATGAGAAAAACCAAAGAAATGGTTAGGAAGTTAATTAAGATTGGGGGTCTGCTAAGCCTTTCTAAGGTGGTAACAACTGAGTTGAGACATAAGCCAGATTTTCTAAAGCTACAACTTGCATAGTAGCCACCTGAGGATCTCGCTAAAATGCAGATTATGATTCGGTATGTCAGGAGTCAGCCTGGAGAGTTCCCAGGTGATGCTGATGCTGCCAGTCCGTGGACCTCATGTTGAGTAAAAAGGATGATGAGAAGAATCTAGAGAAGAGGTTTCCAGCAAGAGGAAACAGCAATTGTATACGTGCTGAGGTGGGAAAAAACTTGATTCTTGGGTTAGAGAAACAGAATTGTAGAGATGTTGGCAATGGTGAGGGCGGGATGAGGAATATGGTCAAAGAAGTAGGCCAAATTACATGAAGCTGAATTTTATTTTAGTGTGTTGGAAGATAGTGGAAGATTTTAAAGGGATAGAAGTAACATGATTGAATTTAAGCTCTTCGTGATCAACCTGGCAGCTATGGGAAGAATGAATGCACTTTAGGGAAGCAAAAGTAGAAGGAGAATAGAATTTCGGAAACTCCGGTAGTAGACTGTGCAAGATGCTGGTGGCTTGGACCAGGACAGTAGTAGTAATGGGATAGAGAGAAGCGAAAGACTTGAATCATGATTTAGTAGCAGAGCCAAGGAGCCCTGGTGGTGTAGTGGTTAAGAGCTTGACTGCTAACCAAAAGGCCAGCAGCTTGAATTCACTAACCTCTCCTTGGAAACCCTGTGGGGCAGTTCTATTCTGTCCGATAGGGTCACTATGAGTTGGCACTGACTGGATGGCAAAGGGTTTGGTTTTGGTGTTAGTTAGCAAAGCCAACAGGACAAATGGATGGATTAGATATAGGGGAGGTGGGAAAGAGAACTCAACATGTCAACTAGATTTATGTTTCAATCAACAATTTGAAAGGTGAGACCATTTCTTGAAATGTAAAGCCAAAACTGAACAAAAACCCTTGTATTTTTCATAAGTGGAAAAGGGAACATCATTCATCAAGAATGACTCAAGTAACTTCTAAAGCATTTGTTTTGTATGTGCTGTTGCAAATTTCGTTTAGAATCTGGCATTAGAATGAAGGAAGAGGGGCAAATACATCTGAGAATTCAGAATATATTTGGTAATAATGTGTCATAAAAAAAAAAAAAAAAAAGGCTACCCTGATAAGTGATCAAAGTTCTCTGGCAAATGATGTTCTACGTTATAATGCCTGTTAAATGACTCTTTTATCTAAGTCTGGATTTTCTAATGGAATTAGATTTCTTAGAATAGGGTTGGATGGAAAGTTAGGGTATTTCTGCAGACCCAGTAGCAGAAAAATGGTGTTTCTCGGAGATTTTTCAGTTTTGCATTTCCGTGAAAGATTTCTGTCATTTGAAAGGTTTTAAGAAAAAACTTACATTTTTTTTTCAGCTGTGCTTCTAAAGCGTTTTTGTAGCACCATTAACATTCACATTTCCCGTTGAAAGGATGGTTATTTCAGGATTGAATTAGTGTTCAGTTTCCTTTTTTTCCTTTCAAATTTGTTTTTTCTTGAAGAAGTTTCTTTGTCACTGTCGAGGTTAAGTGAAGTCACTACTGAAAGAGAGAAGAAAGAATTTGGGATGCTTTTCTGTAAACTTCTGAACCCCGATGACCTATCCCAGGAGACTCCACAGTAGGGTTTTTAGGAATCATTTTGGAAAAATGTTTTCTTCTGTCTCTGTTAGGTTGACAGGGCAAAAGAAATAATACTCTTTGTATTAACCTTTGTTCTAGTATGTCGTTTCTCAAAACAAGTTTGTGGAAACTATGGGAATTTCTCCCTGAATGATACAAAATTGCACTTTTCACCACCTAGCACTGCTCATAGCAGACACTCAGTAGATGTTAGATTAATTGCATTGAATTCCAAGAATCTTCTAGAACTCTTAGATTAGTTCCTTTCATCTTGCAGATAGTAAGCTGGAAGAAGAGGTAGAGGAGTTGAGACTCTTTAGCTCCTGGGTAAAAGGACACATGTTAATTAGGAATCTCACTCTTTCCTTTGAAAGTGAAGACATGAGTTTCTTAAGGACTCTATAAATCAAGGCCCTGAATTCATAAACTATTCCTTTGCAGTTATCTTGCTAGTTCTACATGCAAACTTCTATTTACTGCTGTGGGAGGATAGAGGAGATCCCCCATCCTCCCTCTATCAGGGGAGACATTGGTGACCAAATTACTCTATTTGAGGAAGTAAACAAACATTCTCAACTGCGGACCTTTGTAATGCAATAGGCCCAGGAAGGAAACAAAAACCCCTTTGCAAGAGTTTTCATAATAGGGTCAGGTGCAGAACACGTTAAAATAGGCTAAAAAATACTTTGCTCTTGTGCTACTGGCCTGTGTTATCTTTGGAATAAAAGTAATACTGACCATAGGAGATGTTTGTCCTTAGGTAATTCAGGAGGAAACTTGCCCCAGCCAACAGCCTTCACTGATGGAGAGTGAAACGCATTTTAAGTGCACACTGTGTTCTCTCTGGAGTCCCTGGGTAGAGCAAAGTGTAGCACACTCGGTTGCCAACAGAAAGGTTATAGGTTCAAGTCCGCCCAGAGGCATTTCAGAAAAAAAGCTTGGCAATCTATCTCTGAAAAGTCAACCACTGAAAACCTAATCGATCACAATTCTACCCTGACACACATGGGGTCATCATGAGTTGGAGTTGACGGCAACTGGTTTGGTTGTGTTCCTTCCACCACAGGACCAGAGCACACTCCTTCCCACTTCAGAGCTAGCTGAAGGCTGGGCAGAGGAAATCTTCCATAAACATCCAGCTGAAGCCTAAGGCATTAATCTTTGCAGGAAAGGGATGGGAATAATAGATAGGGACCTTTTAAGGAGGAACAAAGAGGAGGACAGCAGAGGCCTGGAGGAGATAGAATTAGAGAGCAGGTGGCATCCATTTGAGATATCTTCTGAAGGCCTAAATCGTAAGCCCTTGTCCTGTCTGCTCTGCTCCACAGTTCCCCATATGGGAGTAGGGGCCAGTTTACTCAAATAGGGTCGTCACTGCTGGTCCTCCTATTCTGAACAATTTTGCAATGCTTACCTAATTTTTTTGGAAAAAAAAAAATTGGTTTCTTCTTTGTCAGTGTTCTGTGGGTGTTTGGACTCAGGAAAATGGATGTGGTTGTGTTGGAGAAAGATAATGAGTCCACTTCCTGATCACAGGGCAGGCCCTGGTGGAGATAGGTCTGAGAGGGAAACAGGCCAGGCTCTCCTCCATAACTAAGACAAAGAGAGGTTTACAGGCCAGGAGATGATTCCTTAATCATGGGAGACCAGATGCCTGCTTTGCATTGTTCCTCTCTCAGGAGCTACCAAAGCCCATCCCTCCTAGCAGGACAGAAAAGGGGACCTTTACGTGTATGGGTAACATGACATTCGATATGTTTATTACAAGGTCTTTCATTAAGAATTTGTAGGCACAGGACACTTGGTTGTTGTGTACTGTCGAGTTGATTCCAACTCACAGCAACCCTGTGGGACAGAATAGAACTGCCCCATAGGGCTTCCAAGGCTGTAGTCTTTATGGGAGCGGGTTTCCAGGTCTTTTCTCCCATGGAGCCACTGGTGAGTTTGAAGTGCTGACCTTTCGGTTAGCAGCCAAGTGCTTACCCTAAAAGTCCCTTTCACACACGTTCATTAACTGCCTTAAGATGGGGAATTCTGAGCTAGGTCCTGGAGAAATGAATTATTTTTGGTCTTTGACCTTATGGATCTCATAATCTACTGGGGAAGACAACCATGAAGAGATAACTCAGTTCAATTCAATTAGATTGAAGAGAAGACTGAGAAATGAGACGAATTCTTCCACCTAAGAAATGACAAGGATCTGAACAAATGCAGCAGTAGGAAGGATGAAATAGAAGGGAGAGGCTGAGTCCAAGAGACTTTTCTGAAATAGATTCAAACAGATTTTTGATAGGCAAATGGATGCATTGGGAAAGGGGGTGTAGTGTGGGAGGAATTGAATAATTTATTAAAAAATTATCCCCATTTATTAAAAAAAATAATGAAGTGGAAGTCTGAACATCAATATTGTCAAACTGAAATGTAGAACTGAGAAGCTGCTGTAGTTTTTCTTTGCTCCTATACTGCTCCACCTAATTTTACTTCACTGAATCAACAGCTGAGCTATTTTAAATCTAGGAATTTAACTTGAGAACCAAGGCAGGCTGCAGAGTGAGAGTTACCTCCAGGGCGTGGCAAAGCTGTCCCAGGATGTCAAACTCTAGTTGGAATGGAGCAAGGAGCAGGAGGAGACCGCAGTCATGGCATCAGGGTTTCCAGTGGTCTGTGTCATGAACGAGAGCATTGTTTTGCCTTTTTGGACCAGTCTGTGTATGTGTTGGAGTCTTGGAGAGTTTGTAGATTCTGGCAGTCCTAGAAAGGGTGGAGCAGGAGAGCTCACCTCAGGGAAGGCAAGGGAACAAAGAACATGGACAGAGTAATTTTTCCAACACCAACAGCAGATACACCATTTTCTCTTGCAAAAATGGAACAAATGTCAACATGAGGAAGATACACTCAGCTGGCTGTAGTGGAACAGTGAACTGGTTGGGAGTATGGGATTCTGAATAGGATTGGCTGGGTTAATCTCTACCAGCCCTGAGATCCTAAGCAATTTACTGAAGCTCTCTGAACTCTTAGTGAGAGTCTGGCACATAGTGAGTCCTCAGTAAATATTAGCTTTTACTGTTCTAAATAATTTGGGGCAGGAAAGGGAAACCAGAATTATTTTTTATCCTCTTCAGGAAGTTAGGGAAACATAACTTTTGAAGCCACACTAGAATATGATGTCAAAAGCACAAATTGTTGTTGCTGTTAGGTGCTGTCGAGCCTTAGGTCAGTTCTGACTCATGGCGACCCTTTGTACAGCAGAAGGAAACACTGCCTGGTCCTGTGCCATTCTCACAGTCGTTGTTATGCTTGAGCCCATCATTGTAGCCACTGCGTCAATCCATTTTGTTGCTGACTCTCTACTAAGCATGATGTCCTTCTCCAGGGACTAATCCTCCTGATAACAAGTCTGAAGTATGTAAGACAAAGTCTTATCATGCTTGCTTTTAAGAAGCATTCTGGCTGTACTTGTTCCAAGACAGTTTTGTTCATTCTTCTGGTAGTCCATGGTATATTCGATATTCTTCACCAACACTGTAATTCCAAGGCATCAATTCATCTTTATTCTCCCTTATACATTGTCCAGCTTCCACATGTATATAAGGTGATTGAAAATAACCATCAGTTGTGTCAGGTGCACCTTAGTCTTTAAACTGACATCTTTGCTTTTTAACACTTTCAAGAGGTCTTTTGCAACAGGTTTGCTCAATGCAATGTGTCACTTTGTTTCCTGACTGCTGCTTTCATGAATGTTGATTGAGTACCCAAGTAAAATGAAATCCTTCACAACTTCAATACTGTCTCCATTTATCATGATGTTGTTTTTGGTCAAATTGTGAGGATTTTTGTTTCTTTTATATTGAGGTGTAATCCATATTGAAGGCTGTATTCTTTGATCTTCATCAGCAAGTGTTTCAAGTCCTCTTCCCTTTCAGCAAGCAAGGTTGTGTCATCTGCATATCACAGGTTGTTAATGAGTCTTCCTCCAATCCTGAGGGTGCACTCTTCATAGAGTTCAGCTTCTCAGATTATTTGCTCAGCATACAGATTGAATAAGTACGGTGAAAGGATATAACTCTGATGCACACCTTTCCTGATTTTAAAACACACAATATTCCCTTGTTCTGTTCAAATGACTGCCTCTTGTTCTGTGTACACTTTCTATATGAGCACAACTGAGTGTTCCGGAATTCCCATTCTTTGCGATGTTATCCATAATTTGTTATGATCCACACAGTCGAATGCCTTTGCATAAAAAAAAAAGAAAATTTTTTTTTGCACAGTCATCATTAAAACACAGGTAAACATCTTTCTGGTATTCTCTGCTTTCAGCCATGATCCATCTGATATCAGCAATGATATCCCTTGTTGCATGTCCTCTTCTGAATCGAGCTTGAATTTCTGGCAGTTCCCTGTCGAGGTACTACTGCAACTGTTTTTGAATTAGCTTCAGCAAACTTTTATTTGCATGTGATATTAATGATATTGTTCAATAATTTCCAAGACAAGACAAAACACAAGTACAAAAGAAAAAAAAAAAAAAACAGAGAAATTGGACATCATCAGAATAAAAAAATTTGTGCTTCAGAGGACACAACGAAGAAAGTCAGAAGACAACCACAAAATGGGGGAAAATTTTTGCAAATCTTATGTCTTGGAAGGGACTTGTATCTAAAACACATAAAGAGCTTTTACAACTCAATGATAATAAGACAAATAACCCAGTTTAAATATGGGCAAAGATTTGAACAGACATTTCTCCAAAGAAGATATATAAATGGCCAATAAACACATGAAAAGATGCTTAACAACATCATTAGTCATTAGAGATATCAAATCAAAATGAGATACTACTTCATACCCACCAGGATGGCTAAAATAAAAAAAGACAGGTAATAACAAGTATTGATAGAATGTGGAGAAATTGAAACCCTCCTGTATTTCTGAGGAGAATGAAAATGGTGCAGCCACTTTGGAAAGCAGTTTGGTGATTCCTCAGAATGTTAAATATAGAGTTACCATATGACCTAGCAATTTCACACCTAAGAATATACCCAAAAGAAATGAAAACGTGTTCACACGAAAACTTGTATACAGATGTTTGTAGCAATCTTACACTTAATAGCCAAAAGTGGAAACAACCCAAATGTCCTTCGACGGATGACTGTATAAAGAAAATGTGGTATATCCATTCAATGGAATGTTATTCAGCAATACAAAGAAATGAAGCATTGATACATGCTACAACATGGATGAACTTTAAAAATATTATGCTCGGTGAAATACCTGGGCAACGTTTATGAAGTCGTTTGATAGGCAATTGGATGCAACGGGAAAGGGTTAAAGTGTGGGGGAAAAAGCTTGTGGGCTCCTGTTGGATAATTCTGATCTCACTTACTTAAAAAAAAAAATAAAGTGGAAGCCTAAACAGCAATATTGTCAAAAGTACAAATTTATATGAAATATCCAGAATAG
Source organism: Loxodonta africana (assembly GCF_030014295.1). NCBI lineage: Eukaryota > Metazoa > Chordata > Mammalia > Proboscidea > Elephantidae > Loxodonta > Loxodonta africana. Next base: position 148,051,706 of record NC_087344.1, on the reverse strand, counting down.
GTAAATCTACAGAGACAGAAAGTAGATTAATGGTTGCCAGGGGCTGGGAGTTTTGAGGGTAATGAGAAGCTCCTTTTCAGGTGATAAAAATGTTCTAAAATTGATTGTGGTGATGGTTGCATGACCCTGTGAATATCATAAAAGCCATTGATTTGTACACTTTTCATGGATGAATTGTATGCTGTGTGAATGACATCTCAATAAAGCTGTTTTTAAAAAACAAAATTGAAGGAAGAGAATACAGAGAAATTTCCCTGGTTAAGGTATCTCATATGGACTGCAAGTTTCTGATTAATGGATCAATGTCAAACAAAGAGTTTCTAATGCCTGTGTCAAAAGGTTTCCATTCACGGTTCTGGATGTTCTACATTTTAACTAACGACTCAAAGAAGACCACATGTGCTGAATAAAAAAAATAATAATCTTCCACTTATTCCTCCAGGTCCACTCTCCATCCTCCACCCTGCTCTCTGTAGGGAGGCTGACTCGTGTGAACTACTCCAATGGGCTCCTGTGGCTTATTTATAGTTGGGTTTGGCCAAAGGGGAGCACTATTGGCCCCCTCCCTGCAGGCCAGCAGTTGACTCCCTCATCAAGGGAGACCAGAAGGCTGTTTTGCCTTTATCACTGCTTTTTTGTTCAGGCTTCTCTGAAGTTACTAGCTCTGTACCATTCCTTGTGGGTTCCTATAACCTTGTCAGTTTCCTGTTGGGACACTGATTTCAACACCACATATGCGTGGGAAAGCTAGACAATAAATAAGGAAGACCAAAGAAGAATTGATGCCTTTGAATTACAGTGTTGGTGAAGAATATTGAATGTTTCATGGATTGCCAGAAGAATGAACAAATCTGTCTTGGAAGAAGTACAACCAGAATGCTCCTTAGAAGTGAGGATGGTGAGACTTCATCTTACTCACTTTGGACATGTCATCAGGAGGGACCAGTCCTGGAGAAGGTCATGATGCTTGGTAAAGTAGAGGATCAGTGATAAAGTGGAAGACCCTCAATGAAATGGATCGACACAGTGGCTGCAACAATGGGCTCAAACTTAGCAACAATTATGAGGATGGTGCAGGACTGAGCAGTGTTTCGTTCTGTTGTACATGGGGTCACTATGAATCGGAACCAATTCTAAGGCAGCTAACAACAGCAACAATATTGCATAAGTGACATGAAGCAGGATCTGAAGGGGCCTGGATTGAGAAGAACAATGTAATGACCCTAACTAAATGATGTTTGATTACAAGTCCAGGTGTAGATGTGGTTACTACAACACTATGTGAAATTCCAATTAGTGTCAACTCGTTGTGAAGCAAGACTTGACATGATGCAACTCTCCTCTATCCCCACCCGGCAGGACAATTCTAACTTCTTAGTGTCCCAAATGAGAGAGTGTTTGCATTTTCTTTCTCTACAGTCAGAGGACTCTTGGAGGACTGGGTTCAGCTCCAGGTGACACATGAAAAACTCTCTGTGTCAAACTGCCACAGATTTTAATGCACCCATTTTATTTAGTGGCCACATCTCTTGGGTACTCAGACATGAGCAAATGGGGGTAGGAAATTGAATAATCTGATGAGTGGACATGGGACTATATTAAAATTGCCTTTCCCTCCCAATACTTGAGGTATTGTTTTTGAACCAAATTCTCACTCCTACTACAGTAAATTCTTTTCCAGAAGGCTTCTGGAATCTTCATACAAATAGACACTAGAGACTTATCCCACAGACCTTTCACAAACCAGACCTGTGCATGCATTTCAGCCTCAAATCTGATGCATATGGAAGAATTACCTAATAGATAAAGTTGATCAGAAATAGTTTCTCATAGGCCTTGTGTTAAGTATATGGTGAAATTCAAGTTGAGGTCAAATATATTTAATATCAAAATATTTGATATTAACACTAGAAGTGCCTTTGATATTCTGTAATCCAAACTTCTAGCTTTATAAGTGAGGAGAGTGAGGTCCAAATTGGTTGTCTAACGGAGACAAGATCTCTGTTTTCCTGAATTTAACCCAGAGTCCATTCACTGTGCTACACTGCTTTCCTGGTAAAATTGTGCTTCTGAAAACTATGAGGTTGAGATAACTTGCAAGAGACTTCGTAGGCTGTTTTCTCAATGTTTGTTGGGTATCTACAATGTGGTGAGGGACTATGTGTTACATACCCAATGCATTTGTCTGCCTTATTTAAAGGTGAATAAAGTATAGTATCTATTTTACTGACAGACTAATTATTTTTTAAGTTTTTCTGGTATTTATTCTTGTCTGTTTATTACACATACATTTATCGAGAAGTTATTCTGTGCTACCTAATGTCCTAAGTACTGATCAGTGAACAAACAGGAAAAAAAAAAATCCTTGCCTTCATAGAACTTAACTTCTTGCTCTTATTTTTATATTTGGGGTAGACTTCAATTAGAATTGAGAGGGAGAATTCTTGTCTTCCTTCCTATGGCAACCAGCCTCCACAATGGCCTCCAGTGATCTTTGCCTCCTGGTATTCCCACCTCCATATGATGCCCTCTGAAGCTAAATCATGTCTGGCTTGTATGAGCAATAGAATACTGTGGAAGCAACTACAATTTTGAGTTTGGGTCATAAAAACATTGCAGCTTATGCCTTGACCTCTGTAGGATCACTTACTCAGGGAAGGGGACCCTCAAACAACCCTGTGAAGAGGACTTAGGTGGAAGGAATGGAGGCCTGCTGCCAAAAGCCAGCACCAGCTTTCCAGCCATGTGAGTGAGTCAACTTGGAAGTAACCTTCCAGCTTCTGTCAAGCTTTCAGATGACTGCAGCACTGGCTAACATCTTGACTGCAATCTCATTAGAGCCCTAGCCAAAACCACCAGATAAGCTCCTCCAGAATACCTTATCCACAGGAACTGTGCAAAATAATCATGTGTATTATTCTTTTTACATCACTAAGTTTTAGGACAATTTGCTCTGCAGCAATAGATAACGGATAAATTCCCTCAGTCTTAGGAGGGCTCCCTTCAGTAGAAAATTCTGGGAAGTACCTGTATATTTAAAATTGGAAAGGACATATTATAGATTGAATTATATTCTCCAAAAATATATATTGAAGCCCCAGCCCCTGTACCTGTGGATGTGACCCTGTTTGGAAGTATGGCTTTCCTTGTTATGTTAATTAGGTCACACCTGAGTGTCGTTAGATGCTTTGACTCATAGAGACCTTATGTAAAGCAGGATGAAACATTGCTCGCTCCTGCACTGTTCTCACAATCATTGCTATGTTTGAGTCCATTGTTGCAGCCACTGCGTCAATCCATCTCCTTGAGGGTTTTCCTCTCTTTCACTGATTCTCCACCTTGATGTTTTTCTCTGGCAATTCGTCCCTCCTGATGACATGTTTAAAGTAAGTGAGATGAAGTCTTGGCATCCTCACATCTAAGGAACATTTTGGTTTTACTTCCTCCAAGAGAGACTTGTTTGTTCTTCCGGCAGTCTCTGGTATATTCAATAATCTTCACCTACACCGCAGTTAGAATGTATCAATTCTTCTTCAGTCTTCCTTTTTCCTTATCCCTTTCGGACGCATTTATGAGGCAATTGAAAATACCATGGCTTGGGTCACATGCTTCTTAGTCTTCAAAGTGACATCTTTGCTTTTTAAAACTTTAGGAGGGGTCTAAACCTAGTCACTTCTGAGTTATAAAAAGAGCAGAATAGACACAGAGACACACAGAGGGGGAAGACAGACACCTAGAAACACCAAGGAATCCCAAGGATTTCTGGCAGTCACCAGTAACAAGGAAAGAGGCCCATAGAAGGAACTGACACAGCCAAAGCCATGATTTGACTTTTAGCTTCTAGAACTGTGAGAAAATAAATTTCTGTTCTCGAAAGCCTATCTGTGGTATTTCTTTTATGGCAGCACTAGGCAACTAAGACAGGAAGCAGCATTTTCCTGCACTTCAGGGATACAAGAAAAGAGAACCAACTCTTAGTGGGGAACGTACATACAACATTTGCCATTCCAAACCATAGTTTCTGATATAGTTTTCCATGTATGCCATGCTGACAGAAATGTGGGGGTTCAAAACCTGGGTAAGAAAACCATAAAGGGGGGCACCTTTATTGCATGGGAGAAAGGAAGGGATCCACAGGTAAAGAAAGGGCTATAATAAAGAGGGCTACACAAATTAACTCAGGGTGGTTAAACTCAGCTGTGGGCATGGCAACAGAAAAGGTTGCAAAAAGTGCAACAACGCAGCAAGACTATCTGCTAATAAATTATTTTCATCAGGAAAAGAAAAACATATCCTTGGTAACATGCCAGTTCTCAGCAAGCTAATTCGTGGCAAATTTTTCTCTGGGAAAAGAGATAATTAAACCTTTTGAAGTCTTTGCTCCCTAACTATGGTAGTCATTAGGGCTGTTCACAAATATTCTTGTTCTCTTTCCTTCCTGACATATGGTGGAGTGTACTTCCTCACAGACTCAAAGGAACGGCCATGTGACTTGCTTTCGCCAATGAAATGTGACTGAAAGCTTTAAAGGTCAGGATGCTTTACCATCTTATCTTTTTCCTGTCATGGCAACCAGCTTTGTTCCTGAAGGCAGCTGTTCTGTCAGTCTGGGGCCTTAGTGAGGATGATGATGGTCTGGAATAGAGCCCCAGCTGACCATGAATAGACAGTAGTGTGAATAAGAAATAAATCATTAAATTTAAGTCACTGAGGCAGAGCAATTAGGCTAGAAAAAAAATAAATAAAACATATCCAAATCAGGAAGGTGGAAGTAAAATTATTCCTTTCACCAAAGACGTGCTACCATACATAGAAAACCCCAAAGGATCCACAAGAAAGCTATTAGAACTAATAAATGACTTCAGCATGGACACAGGGTATGAGGTCAACACACGAAAATCAGTTGGGTTTCTATACATCAGCAAAGAGCAAGGGAAAAGGAAATTAATGAAACATTATCATTTACAATAGCACCTAAAAGAATAAAGTACCTAGGAATAAATTTAACCAGGAAGCTGAAAGACTAGTACACAGAAAAATACAAAACATTGCTAAAAGAAATTAAAGAAAACCTAAATAAATGGAAGAACATTCTGTGTTCGTGGATTAGAAGGGTTAATAGTTGAAATGTCAATACTCCCCAAAGCAGTCTATAGATTCAATGAAATGCCTACCAAAATCCCAACAGCTTTCTTTACAGAAATAGAAAAGCCAGTCCTCAAATTTGTATAAATGATCAAGGGACCTCAAATAGCTAAAGCAATCTTGAAGAAGGAGAATAAAGTAAGAGGAATCACACTTCCTGATTTCAAAACATACTATAAATCCACAGTAATTAAAACAGCCCGGTACTGGTATGTCCAGGTGGCACAGTGGTTAAGAGCTCAGCTGCTAACCAAAAGGTTGGCAGTTTGAATCCACCATCTGCTCTTTGGAAACCCTATGGGGAAGTTAGTACTACTCTATCACGTAAGGTTGCTATAAGTCGGAATCGACTTGACAGCAGTGAGTTTGGTTTTTTTAATCTGGGTACTGGTCTAATAACAGACATATAAACCAATGGAATAGAATTGAAAGTCTAGAAATAAATTCATACGCATATCCACAGTCAGTTGATTTTCGACAATGGTGCTAAGTCCACTCAGTGGGGAAGAAAGAATTTCTTCAATAAATGGTGCATAAGCCATATGCAGAAGAATGAATCAGGATCCATGTCTCACACCATACACAAAAACCAGTTCAAAGTGGATCTAGGACCTAATTGTGAAAACTAAAACCATAAAAATCTTGGAAGAAAATACAGGGATATGGCTGCAGGACCCAGTTTTAATGATGGATTGTCAGGTATGACAACAAAAGCACAAGGAGCAAAGACAAAATAAATACATGGGACCTCATAAAAATTAAATAATTTTGTTCATCAAAGGACTTTATCAACAAAATGAAAAGGAGAAAATTTTCAGAAACCTTATGTCTGATAAGGGTCTAATATCCAAAAAATATATCAAATTTCTACAACTTAACAAAAAGACAAACAACCCAATCAAAAAATAGGAGAAGGACTTTTCACTAAAGAGGACACTCACATGGCCGACAAGTACATGCAAATATGCTCCATGTCATTAGCCATTAGAGAGATGCACATCATAATTACAGTGAGATACCTCCCCATCCCCATTAGAACGGCAGTGATTAAAAAAAAAAAAAAAAGGAAAACAAGGTTGTGGAGCAAATGGAACCCTCATCCCTTGCTGGTGGAAATGGTACAGCCACTGTGGAAGACAGTTTGGTGGCTCCTCAAAAAGTTGAACATAGAAGTGCCATGTGACCCAGCAATCCCAGTCCTAGGTATATACCCAGAATAAGCAAAGGCTGGAACACAAACAGAAACCTGTACACCAGTGTTCATTGAAGCACTTTTCACAATAGTCAAAGGGTGTAAATAAGACAAAATGTCCATCAACAGATATATGGGTAAATAAAATGTGGTATATAGACATAATGGAATACTCAGCAATAAAGAGAAGTGAAATCCTGATCCATGCCAGAACATGGACGAACCTTGAAAACATCATGCTGAGTGAAATCAGTCAGTCATAAAAGGATAAATACTGTATGACCCCACTTACATGAAATAAGAAAATACATAGAAGCCAAAGATTATCGGTAGTTACCAGGTGTGGGAGAGAGGGGTAGGTGGGAGTTTTTGCTTAGGGGACATTGAGTTTATGTTAATTGTAGTGGAAAGATTTGGAAAAACATAGTAAGAATGGTTGCCTAATTTGAAGAATGTAATCAATGTTGCTGAATTGTATGTGTAGATATTGTTGAGATGGTGTATGTTTTGTTATGTATATTTTCACCAAGTAAAAAAAAAAATTAAGTCACTCAAATTTTGAGGTTACTTTTAACCACAGCATAACCTAACCTCTCCTGGCTAAAATACTAAGAAATACCTGACGTTCATGTTCATCAGCCTTGCCTCTTCAGATGCTGACCCAGTAGCTTTCAGCTGGTTAGGAAAAGCTACTATATAAGAGACTTAGAGTTCCTGGGTGGCACAAATAGTTAACATACTTGGCTACTAACTGAAAGGTTGGTGGTTCAAATCCACCCACAGGCACCTCAGAAGAAAGGCCTGGCAGTCTACTTCTGAAAAATCAGTCACTGAAAACCTTAAGGAGCACAGTTCTAGTCTAACACACAGATGGTGTCATCATGAGTTGACTCAGTAACAACTGGTTCATGATAAGAGGCTTGCTGGGAGCCAGACGCCTTCCAAACCACAACTCAGTTCACTCTCAGACAACAACCCTGGAAGACAGGTATTATTAAACCCATTTTACCTAGAAGGAACCTGAGAAGTGAGGTGGCTGGCTCCAGCTCACTTGCAAGCAGCAGAACTGGGATGGGATGCTAGGCTTTCCAACAATGAAACCCCAGAAGACTCACTCTGCTGCACCAAGGCTCCTATTACTGATTATGATCCAAGGTAATTTCATCTGCCTGATAACTCAGCTGTGACCTCTTCTGAGAATATTCACTTTTCTACCCCTCTCCTTGTCTCTCCGTTTTCTATTTTCTCTAAGAACCTGAGGTGTGGGAGGCTTTTTCTTACCATGTTCCTCCACTTAAAGGTAATTGTCACCCTCCCACTTAATGGTGAGGAAATAAATACTTGGCATGCAGTCCCCTGAAAAGGGTGCTAAGCATTTTATATACATTACAATCTTACTTAGTCCTTACATGAACCCTGTAGCGAAAGCATTATTAGTCCTATTTTTAAAAGTAGGGAACCAAGCACAGGCAGGTTATGTAACTCATCTAAGGTCTTAGTAATTGTTGGTCTCCTCAGACAAAGATTAGACTGGACTAGAAGACATAAAATGATACTTGTGAAGAGACTGCTTCCTAGCTCAAGTAGATACATGAGACTAAATGGGCAGCTCCTGTCCAGAGGTGAGATGAGAAGGCAGAAGGGAGAGGAGCTGGTTGAATGGACACAGGAAACCTGGGGTGGAAAGGAGGAGTGTGCTGTCACATTATAGGGAGAGCAACTAGGGCCACAAAACAGTGTGTGTATAAATTTTTGTATGAGAAACTAACTTGAACTGTAAACTTTCACTTAAAGCACAATAATAATAATATAATTGTTGGTAATTGGAGTTCAAACCTATTTCCACCTGACTCCAAACTCCTTGCTTTTCCCATTGCCTCTTCCCACCGTGATATTAACTGTGTCTTCATCATTCAAGGAGGAACAATACAAAACAGACAAAAACAAAACAAAAAAAAAAGAGTTGGAGAGGATTAAGGAACGCTGTGGAGTCCTTGGGTAGTGCAAATGCTTAAAGCACTCAGCAGCTAAACGAAAAGCTGGAGGTTCGTGTTCATCCAGAGATGCCTCGGAAGAAAGACCTAGTGATCTACGTCCAAAATATCAGCCATGAAAAACCTATGGAACACAGTTCTACTCTGACATCGATGGGATCACAACGAGTAGGAATCAACCTGAGAGCAACTGGTTTGTTTTTAAGGAGACCTGCAGCCTGGTTGTTGGGCTTTTCTGTTGTTGTTACAAGAACTGGCCTTTTGGCAGCCCTGATTCTTCAGAGACCCAGAAGTCCAATAATCATGAAGAGACAGGACCTTCCAAGTTCCTCAGGCTACACCCAGGAGTCAGAGCTGCAAATGGCTGTTTAATTTCCACCCTTTGTTTTACCTATAGAAAGTGCCCAATATGTGTTTGTTCAGAGATTCCAGTTCTGCGTGGGCTTGGCAGAGCCTGCAGCAGACAAGCAAGGCCTGCACAGCTCCCGGCTCCAAGGCAGCCGCAGGTGTCTGACAGACCCTCCCAGGTGGGCGTTTCTGGGCTCTGCATATCCTGGTAGCCGATTAACTCTACTTTGCACTACACTGTCTAGGTACCAGCTTCTTAGCTCTTGGCTCCAGCTGCGCTCCTTGTTTCACTTCTGTGTAAATTAATTGCTCGGGTTGCTCTAGGAATGAGATGGTGTAACGTTCCTGGGTATTTAGGGCTATGTGAATAGTTATTCACCCCGCCTCATGTGCCCAGATGCCCAGTGGTCGAACTGATGAGGTCAGGTCTGTAATTGTCCATGTTATGGTGTTAGGAAGGGTTCTCCTTCTCTTACCTTTTCTGTAATAGGAGGAGATCCCAGGGCTAGACCAGAAGATCTCATAAGAGGCCTTCCAGTTTAAACTAGATCTATTTCAAGGTGAAGCTAGGTCTATGTTGGTTTGACAGCGACACTAATCACTTAACCGATATTTACTGAGGGCCTGTGTGCCTGACACTTCAGAGATGCTGGTGACAGAGCAGTGAGCAAGGCAGGCAAGGTCCCTGCTCTAACCAAATTTGCATTCCATCGGGCAGAAAGAGACTTAAATAAACAAGTAAACAAATAAACATGGTAATTTCCGATTGTGAAAAGTGCTGTGAAGAAAATAAGCAATGTCATGTGCTAGAGGGTCAGGAGGGGTACAATTGTCACTTTAGGTAGGTGGTCCTGGAAGGCTTTTCTGAGGAGGGGCCATCTGCACTAAGACTTAAGTGATAACAAGCCAGACAGGGGAAAGGGCATTTCAAGCAGAGGGTGTAGAGAGTTCTAAGACTCTCAGACTGGAGTAAGCTTGGGATATTCAACCAGTGGAAAAAAGTTGAGATGATTACCATTCGTTAAGTGGTTACTATGAGCCAGACATTGTTCTATGTGCTTACATATTTTGTCTTACTTTGATTCTCACAATAAATAACAACAAGATTGTTGTCTTTGTTAGCTGCCATGGAGTTGGCCCCCAACTCAGGGCAACCCCATGCACAATGGGACTGGGCTGTTGTGACTCACAGAGTTTTCACTGGTTGATTTTTAGAAGTAGATGGTCAAAACTTTCTTCCTAGCCTGTCTTAATGTGGAAGCTCTGAAACCTGTTCAACATCATAGCAACATGCAAGCCTCCACTGACAAGTGGTTGCTGTGCTGAGGTGCACTGGCTAGGAATCAAACCTAAAGTAAGCCTTCAGTTCTGTTAGTACTCGGGGTTCCCTAAACTCTGTCATGGCACCCTAAAGAAGTAGAACTCAACTGGGGCCATTTGGAAATTTGTAAGGGGACCCTACTAGTGTTTAGTGGGCAGGGACCAGGGAGGAGCCAGGGAGGAGAGACACATTGTGATAAGTGGGATGATTTGCACAACAAAGAACTCTCCCCTGTCATGCATGAATATGCCTCCAGATGGAGGTTCATGTTGGTGAAAAACTTGTTTATAGTTTCCAAACCTGGGACCTAATTCCATTTTATATACAAATATGAAGTATTTAGGAATGTAACCACCAGCTAAACTGAGGGAAGATGGCACTCTCCATTGGTTGGAACATTATCAAGAAATGTTCACCATTTCAGAAAATCACATCGCCTACTGCAGTGCTGCTTGTGGTATTTGAGTCATGAGAATAGCACACCTGTGTTAGCCTGCATTTGTAGCTGTCATGTGCAAATATGAAACACAGGAAATTCAACACTCCTTTCACCCAGCATTACTAATTTGGCAGAGATGTAGGAAATACAGAGATCACATTGAATTTTTTTTTGTGTGTGTGTGCTTTAGGTGAGAAGTTCACAGCTGAAGTTAATTTCTCATACAAAAAGTCATACACATATTGTTTTGTGACATTAGCTACAACCTCCACAATGTACCTGCACACTCCCCCTTTCCACCCCAGTTTCCCTGTGTCCATTCACCAGTTCCTGTCTTTTCCTGCCTTCTCATTCCGCTTTTGGACAGAAGCTGCCCATTTGGTCTCTTATATTTGATTAAACTAAGAAGCACATTTCTCACGTGTATTATTTTTGTTTTACACTCCTGTCTAATCTTTGTCTGAAGAGTAGGCTTCAGGAATGGTTTCAGTTCTGGGTTAATAGTGCGACCAGGGGGCCATAGTTTCAGCCTCTGTCAGACCACTAAAGCTGGCCTTTTTACGTGAATTTGAGTTAAGCTCTACATTTTTTTCCTGCTCTGTCTGGGACTCTGTTGTGTTCCCTGTCAAGGCGGTCATTGGTGGTAGCCAGGCACCATCTAGTTCTTCTGGTTTCAGGCTGGTGACATCTGTGATTCATGTGGTCCCTTAGTCCTTTGGGCTAATATTTTCCTTGTGTCTTTGGTGTTCTTCATTCTCCTTTGTTCCAAGTGGGATGAGACAAATTGATGTATCTTAGATGGCCAGTTGGAAGCCTTTAAGACCCCAGCCACCACTCACCAAAGTGAGATGTAGGACATTACCCTAGATGTCCTCTGAAACTATGGTCCCCAGACCCCAGCCCCAGCTACTCTGTCCCTCAAAGTGTTTGGATGTGTCTAGGAAACTTCTTAGCTTTTGTTTTGGTCCAGTTGTGCTGACTTCCCTGTATCGTGTGTTGTCCTTCCCTTCAGAGATCATATTGAATTTTATGAATAAAAGTTAAATTGTTTTAAAAACACATTATTAGTATCCTGCATTTTTTAAGGTATCACTTTGATAAGAAACATATAATGTGAAAATTACAAAATGAAAAGATTTTTATTTATTTGGGGGTTATTCGGATGCTCTCCAGAGCTCCACTACAAGACTTCTCTATAACTCCTCTGTTACTGGTTCTTTTCCCAGGCCATCTTCTATCTCTGTGTCTATTGATGTACATGGTCCCTAAAGTCTCTTTAAGAACTGGAGCCTAAATATGTGCCTCAAAGTGCAGAGGGGTTGCAAGAAAAGAGACACTATCTTGTCCTAGCATACACATAATCATATAGGGACCGTGTGTTTATGACAAGACACAGCCCATCTTGAAGAATACCAGATTCCTCGTGTTCTCAACTTTGACAGTATGTAATTCATTTTGCATATTATCCTTATTCCAGCTAAGTTTATTTACTTCTTTCTTTATTGTCCATAAATAGATCTAGTCTATTATTACTTCACTAAACATTAGATTTTATTCTAATGTAACCTACACCCTCATGCTTCAGTTTTTTTTGTTTTTGTATAGATTGGCTTTTGGTACTCTTACTTCTCTTATATCCTAACTCACTCATTGTAAGTAAGTATAAGCAACTGACTACTTCAGTGTGTCTTCTAATGTAACCAGGCCCAAGCAAATGCTTCCCACACATATTAATTTATTTTGCATTACTCTCCTTTTATTTCTTCTTTATGTTTTACTTAAGGTTTAGCACTGCAAGTCCCATGACCTTGGAGCCCCTTCCGAAAAACCAGTTGCCATCAAGTCACTTCTGACTCGTGGTGACCTTATGTGTGTCGGAGTAGAACTATGCTCCAAAGGGTTTTCAAGGGCTAATTTTTTGGATATAGATCATCAGGCCTTTCTTCCAAGGCACTTCTGGGTGGATTCAAACCTCCAAAGGTTAGCAGCTGAGTGTGTTAGCCAACACACTAACCATTTGCATCACCTAAACCTCCAAACGTTAGCAGCCGAGCATGTTAAACAGCACATTAACCGTCAGCACCACCCAGGGACTCCAGAAATCCCTCAGTCCCAGGCAAATAGGGACGGTTGGTCACCCTAGTTTCCTCCCCCTCCCCCAGTCCTGAAAGTATGTATAGGTAGGTTATAGTATCTGAGAGTTTAATTTAATAATGGCAAATGTGTGTTGTAAGAAAGGGACATTGAGTCTGATGGGGTCGAGAATTGCTGTCCTAGAGAAAGCCTGGCTCATTGAGTGGCTGAAGAATAGGATCTGTTTCCACAGGCTTCCCCATATGGGGAAGGCCCAGGGCTGAGCTGAGCTCTTCCTGCATAGATAAGATTTGCACCTGTGAAACTAGGCTCCTGAGGCGAGCTGGGAAGAAGGTAGAGCACAGGGCATATGGCATCTGTATTCTTTGTGCTGGCAGCTTCTGGTACACATGTCCTAATCGACACATGGAATTTTTTCCAGAAAAGTTGCAGAGCAGAAGTTTGTTTTTGTTGCCCTTCTACCTCCTTTGACACTCCTACTCTCATGTTCCCCAGGTCCTCACCATGAAAACTGCCCCCAGTCTAGAAGCGTGGGCTCTGGCCTCAGACAGACTTGGGCTCAAATGCTTTCTCTCATCTAACCATTCTGTGCCTCAGCTTCCTCCACCACAAATGAGGATGCTAATAACATATCCGCCTGATAGAGTCAATATGAGGAATAAATAAATGGGCTGATGTCCTTATTCTTAGCACAGCACATAGTGTTGTGTGCCAACTCATAGTGATCCTATAAGACAGAGTAGAGTTGCCCCATAGGGTTTCCTAGCCTGTAATCTTCATGGGAGGAGAGCAGCAGGTCTTTTCTCCCACAGAGCCGCTGGAGGGTTCAAACAACCATCCTTTCGATTAGCAGGCAAATACTTTTCCATGGTGTCACCACGGCTCCCTCAGCACATAGTAGATGTCAAATAAATGTTAGTTATCATTACTTCTAAGCCAATCATTACTCTGCTCTTTCCATTAACATCTTTTGAGTCAAAATTGTTTATTTCTCGTCTTTCACCTGAGTCACTGATTTCCTTTTGGAGATTGAGCCACGCTTCGGTGTTTTGTTTTCTTTGTTTTTGTACTGTTTTTATTTGCAACTAAACACATCCCTAACTGATTCATTCATTACCCTACCACCCTGGCAACAGAAAACAGGGGCGTGAATTATTATATCTTAGTTTTGAAAGGTTGCAGATACTTTCTATATTCTGTTTTATGTCAGGATATTCCTGGCTGGAAAGCTCTAGGCATTACCACCAACTCAAGCTGAATCATACTGTTTGGATTGTTCTACTTGGGGCGGCAAAGCCAGCTGCCTCTTGAAGTGTCCTGATTTAAACACCTGGGGCTCTTGTGTTCCAAAGTTTCTTCTTAAAATAGGTAAAAAGTGTTCAGGGAAGTGGCTCCTCTCCAAAGTCTGAACATAATAAAAATGATGCAGGTTAATTTAAGAAAAAAAAATATATATATATATATATATATACATACACATAGCTGAAGGAAAAATGGAAAAGAAAAAAGTGAAGTGGAAAAAAAAAGACAAAAGCAGTTTTAGGGGATCTGTCAGATTATACTTCCTTCTGTAAGATCTAGAAGTGTGGGAAAAGATATCCTTCCTGAGAGAGAAAATTCTTCCAGATGTCTCCCATCTCCCAAATATTTTATCTTTTAGTCATAAACACATATTGCTGAACACTTACTTACTACCCAAATTTTGTAAGGGAAGTGCATTGCCCTTCAGTGTAATTTCAGAGGTGTTTATAGGGTCGCTGTGGGTTGGAATCAACTTGACGGTAACGGTTTTTTTTCTTTTTGTTTTTTCCTACTTAAAACGAAAAACCTGCCCTTTCATTTGTAAGAAATTTTCTCCTTGGCACACAATCTTGGAGTCTATAAATCAAAACTTCATGTTTATCTTATCATAGATTACTTTCTCTGATTCAGAAATATGATGTATTTAAACTGATCCTCAAAGAGCCACAGCAGCCACCTGTGTTCTGCGTGTTGTCTGCCTCACCAGTTGAGCTGGGGAGAACTGAGTGTATTGGCTGGCCAGATGCTCTCTTTGTGGGTAATGGGCAAAGCAGCACAGCAGAAAATCTAGGAATAGGACCAACCACCACCCACAGTGAGATCTGAGAGATCCTCTTTCCCCTAGGAGCCCTGGTGGCACAGTGGTTAAGAGCTCAGCTGCTAACCAAAAGGTCAGCAGTTGGAATCCACCAGCTGCTCTTTGGAAACTCTTTGGGGCAGTTCTACTCTGCTGTATAGGATCGATATGAGTTGGAATCAACTCGATGACAACAGGTTTTTTTTTTTTTTTTTTTTGCTTGCCCCATGTATCTTCTTCCTGGGTACCTGACAGGGGTGACTGTTTTGGGATAAGTCAGCAAAGACTAATGCCAAGTAGAAAGTGGAAAGACAGACTCTCTTGGTTTCAAGGAGCAGAGAAACACTGAGGCCATCTAGAAAAGGGAGGGTTTATCATAGATGTACAAATTGCAACCAGAAAGCTGTTGGTGGATGAGGCAGCTCTACTAGTTGCCATCCAATCAGTTCCAACTCATGGTGACCCCATATGTATCAGAGTAGAACTGTGCTCCATAGAGATTTCATTGGCTGATTTTTTGGAAGTAGGTCACCTGGCCTTTCTTCTGAGGTGCCTCTGGATAGACTCAAACCTCCAATCTTTTGGTTAGCAGCTGAGTGCATTAACTGCACTACCCAGGGACTCTTAAACCGAAACTACCAAACCAGTTGCTGTTGAGTTGATTCCGACTCATGGCAACCTCCTGTGTGCAGAGTAGAACTGCTGCATAGGGATTTCAAGGCTGTGACCTTCCAGAAACCAATTGCCAGGCCTATCTTTTGAGGCACCTCTAGGTGGGTTCAAACCACCAAACTTTTGCTTAGGAGTCAAGCATTTAACTGTTTGCACCACCCAGGGACTCCCAGGGCCTCCTAGAGAACCCCGTCCCCCTTTCGTCTCTCTTATGGTCAGCCCCTCTCCCTCTTGTGATTTCTTTTCTTTTTCTCCCCTATGTGTCTGTTCTATTGTCCTCGCTTTACCAACAGGCCAATTCCTCAGTCCAGATGCCAGAGAGAGCTAGTCCCATGACCTTGCTCGTTGGCATTGCCCCTTTGAGTGGAGGTCTTTGTCCAAGGCAACTTCCTGATAGACAGGATGCCTTCAGGCTAGGTGCCTACCTCTGGTCCACTGATTGGCCACTGACACAGACACCGACCTTATGAGACTTCCCTGGTCCAGGGGGCTATGGGTGGGGTAGTTTCTACTAGAAGCAACTTTTGGATTCGACATTTCCTGGATCTTACATCTAGGCTGAGTCCTGATACTATCACCTGTTTAATGTGCTGGCCCTGTCAGCACTCAAGTTTCCTTAACTATAAATGTTGCTGTTGTTGTTAGGTGCCCTTGAGTTGGTGCAGACTTATGGCGACCCTATAGGATGGAGTAGAACTGCCCCACAGGGTTTCCAAGGAGCAGCTGGTGGATTTGAACTACTGACCTTTTGGTTAGCAGCTGTAGCTTTTAATGAGTGTCCCACCAGGGCTCCTATCTGTAAACAGGGGACAATAATAAAACTTATTTCATAGGGTAGTGTGAGTTTTAAATAGGAAAATGTATAGTGAAAGGGCTTTGTAAACTGTTAAATATTATACTAATGATATTATCAGAAAAAGATAACCTCTTAAGACTTTTTAAAAATAATATTGTGTTTTCGATGAAAGTTCACACAGCAAATTAGGTTCCCATTTGACAATTTCTACACAAATTGTTAGGAAATCCTGGTGGCGTAGTAGTTAAGAGCTAGGGCTGGTAACCAAAAGGTCAGCAGTTCAAATCCACCAGGTGCTTCTTGGAAACCATATGGGGCAGCTCTACTCTGTCCTATAGAGTCGTTATTAGTTGGAATCGACTCAACGGCAATGGGTAATGGAACACAAATTGTTCAGTGACATTAGTTATAGCCTTCACAATGTGTTGACCTTCTCTTTAACTGCTTTCAAGTTGTTCCATTTCCAGTACTCTAGTTTCCCTGCCCCCTTATCTTTGCTTTAGAGTAATTGTTGACGTTTTGGTCCCATAGAGGTGATTCATTTTGTAAGTGAGTGGCACTGTACTCAAGGATAATATCCTTTGTTTTGTGTGCCAATCTGTTATTTTGCTAAAAGGTGACCTCAGGGGATAGTTTCAATTCAAGGTTTAAAGAGTATCTCAGGGCAATAGTCTCAGGGAGTCCTCTAGTCTCAACTGGTCCAGTAAGTCTGTACTTTTTAAGAATTTGAGTTCAGTTCCATGTTTTTCTCCCATTCTATCAAAGTCCATCCATTGTAGCCCTGATTAGAATGGTTGGTAGTAGTAGCTGGGCACCATATAGTTCATCTGGACCTCTTAAAGCATTTTGACTCATTTGGCTGCTGAGAAAGGGTAGCCATTCATCAGGAAAGGAAACATCCCAGAAGAGAAACTATATAACTGGGAGCTCCTAAAAATCAAACACTTAGGCTCATCAAAAGACTTCACCAAAAGATTAAAAAGACAACCTACAGACTGGGGATAATGGTCTAACCTCTAAAATCTATAAGATACTGCAACATCTCAACAACAAAAAGACAAATAACCCAATTAAAAAGTGGGCAAAGGATTTTAACAGACACTTCACTAAAGAAGACATTAGGGCAGCTAACAGATATGTAAGGAAATGCTCACAATCGTTAGCCATTAGAAAAATGCAAACCAAAACTACAGTGAGATACCATCTTACCCCAACAAGGCTAGAACTAATCCAAAAAACACAAAATAATAAATGTTGGAGAGTTGTGGAGAGACTGGAACACTTATGCACTGCTGGTGGGAATGTAAAATGGTATAATCGCTTTGGAAATCAATTTGGCGCTTCCTTTTTTAGAAAGCTAGAAATAGAAGTACCATAGGATCCAGCAATCCTACTCCTTGGCATATATCCTAGAGAAATAAGAGCTGTCACACGAATAGATATATACACACCCATGTTCATTGCAGCACTGTTCACAACAGCAAAAAGATGGAAACAACCTAGCTGTCCATAAAGAGATGAATGGTTAAATTATGGTGCATATACACAATGGAATACTATGCAATGATAAAGAACAATGATCAATTGGCAAAACATCTTGGCGAAACATCTCACAACATAGATTAATCTGGAATGTGTTATGCTAAGTGAAATTCAGCCACAAAAGGACAAATATTGTATAAGACCATTATTATAAGAACTCAAGAAAAGGTTTAAACACAGAAGAAAACATTCTTTGATGGTTACAAGGGTGGGAGGGAGGGAGAGGGGAAATCACTAACTAGATAGTAGACAAGCATCATCTTAGGTGAAGGGAAGGATAACACACAATACAGGGAAAGTCAGCACAACTGTACTAAACCAAAAGCTAATAAGTTTCCTGAATACAATCAAACACTTCAAGGGACAGAGTAGCAGGGGCTAGGGTGTGGGGACCATGGTTTCAGGGGACAGCTAGGTCAATTGGCATAACAATTTATTAAGAAAATGCTCTGCATTCCACTTTGGTGAGTGGTGTCTGGAGTCTTAGCCTTCCAGCAGCCATCTAAGATGTATCAATTGGTCCCAACCCACCTGGAGCAAAGGAAAATGAAGAACACCAAAGACACAAGGAAAATATTAGCCCATGAGACAAAAGGGCCACATAAACCAGAGACACCATCAGCCTGAGACCAGAAGAGCTAGATGGCACCTGGCTACCACCAATGATCGCCCTGACAGGGAACACACCAAAGAGTCCTGACTAAGCAGGAGAAAAGTGTGGAGCAGAACTCAAACTCACATAAAAAGACCAGACTTAATGGTCTGACTGAGCATGGAGGAATGCTTAAAGCCATGGGTCCTGATGTTCTGTTAACCCAAAACTAAAACCATTCTTGAAGCCCACTCTTCAGACAAAGATTAGACTGGACTATAAAACATAAGATAATACTCGTGAAGAGTGTGCTTCTTAGTTCAAAGAGATATGTGAGACCAAATGGGTGGCTCCTGTCGGGAGGCAGGATGAGAAGGCAGGAAGGGACAGGAGCTGGGAAACCCGGGGTGAGAAAGGGGGGTGTGGTGTCACATTTTGGGGATTGCAACTAGTGTCACATAACAATATGTGTATAAATTTTTGTATGAGAAATTAACTTGAGCTGTAAACTTTCACCTAAAGAACAATAAAACAAAATTTAAAAAAAGAAAGGAAACATCAAGAGGAAATGAGTAAGGGGTGGGGAGTGCATGGGGAGGAGGAGTCTCCTGTTATCCTAAGTTAAGTGGTGTCCAGGGGTATCTAGCCAGGACTCCTGCTTCTCAGGGTCTCACAAGGCACCAGGAGCCTCGGCCTCTGTGTGTGTGTGTGTGTGTGTGTGTGTGTGTGTGTGTGTGTGTGTGTGTGTGTGACAGAAGAGTGGAGAGACTTTCTTCCTCTCTCTGTTCAGAGCCTCTCCTCCCCTTTACTGACCCCCTCCAAAGTTCTTTAAAGACAAAGAGAAAAACAGGAAGTAAGAACATGAGAGTTGAAAAGAGAGAGATGCCAGTGAATAGGCAGAAGTAAGATATTGGGTGTGAGTTCCCAGAAGGGCTGGGCAGCCCACATAACTGAACTGCTGGGGAATTTCGGCCCATAACTAACCATTCTACAGCTGCCAATAAGTATCAAGCCCTTTGTGTGAAAGGCGGCCTGGACTTCAGGCAGAACTGCATCTGGGTACCTTTGGAACCCCCTAACTCACTGCTTAGCTAGCTAAATGGGGTGGGGCACTGGGCTTTGCTCTTACAGTGCTTTGCTCTTAAGGTTACTAGGTCCCTCATTACAGTACAAAGGGGAGGAGGGGGAAGAGTGGGTGGGTAGACACTTCCTTAACAGGCCTTCTGCCCCCAGTCTGAAACCTGGACCCTATTTGAGTGGACTCAGGCTGCTCACTTTTAGGGTGTCATGTAAAATTATACTGAAACATACTACAGAAATTCATAACTTATAGGCAAAACAAAGTTTTCAAAGCACACACAAAGGAGCCCTGGTGGCACAGTGGTTATAGTACTCAGCTGCTAACTGAAAGGTTGGCGGTTCAAACCCAGCAGCAACTCCTCAGGAGAAAGATGTGGCAGTCAGCTTCTGTAATGATTACAGCCTTGGAAACCCTATGGGGCAGTTCTACTCTGTCGTATAGGGTCACTATGTGTTGGAATCAACTGACTGCAATTTTTTTTCTTAGCTCAACACAGAATTTCTACACAACATCTACTGAATTCTGATGACTGAGTTGGGCCCATGCACAGCCATGTGGGATAGGAAGATTAAATAGGGGAGCAGGAAAACTAGAAGCAAACGTTTGATATGTCCCTTAGAGAAGAATAAAGGAAGGGCAAGTAAGGCGAGATAGGGAAATGCTTAGTAGATGAATCATTCTCCTCTATATTTGGTTAATTTCCTCATTGGTATTACCAGATATAACTGTTGAGTCCAAGCCCTGGGGTCTTGGCTTTCTTTTTCAGGGCTTATCTTTCTCTGTTAATTAGGACATTGGAGAAACTGTCATGATAATTAGAATGTGTAGATGAGGCAGGAGGAGCCCTGGTAGAGCAGCGGTTAAGTGCTAGGCTGCTAACACAAACATTGTAGGGTCAAATCTACCAGCTGCTCAGCAAGAGAAAGATGTGGTAGTCTGTTTCCATAAGGATTCCAGCCTTGGAAACTCTGTCGGGGAAGCTCTACTCTGTCCTCTATGGTCGCTATCAGCTCAACAGCAACAGGTTCAGCGTTTTTTGTTTTTTGGGGTTTTTTTGTTCTAGATGAGGGGAACTACAGGAGGCATGAGGGAATATTTAATTGCAGAGCTGAGAAGACGTACAAAGATGACAGGATTTTAAAAGGCTCTCTTGAGACCAATGCTTATACTGAGCTGTGTTCCTTGGGATTGCCCTGACATTGGCTGTTATGTAAGGGAAATCTTGGGTGTTTCGTCTGATTATTTAGAGTTGTCAAAATTCTCATGCCCTCAACAAGATTTCAGGGATCTGCAGAGAAAGCTGTGCTGTAGTGGTCGGATCTTTATCAGTTTTACACTCAGAATGTGCATTATAAAAGGAGGCAGGGCCAGATGCTCTCAGAGTTGCTTGCCCAGGTTACAAGATATTTACTGATTCTTTTGGAGAAGGAGGAAAAGCTTTCCTACCTTGCCAAGTTTGGGGGTTGGAGGGTTATTTTCCACTCCACAATTCAATGACATAGCTTTTTCCTTTCCAACATACAGTAAACCCTTGCTTATTGGTAACCAGTTAACCAGAAATCCACATTTATCATCGTTTTCCAACTTGGAGAGGACATACAGATTGGTGTTCATAATGATGCCTGGAAGATGTCAGGCCATCCCCAATTGTCCCTTACTTTCACCAAATGGAAGTATTGCTGTTGTTTCTGCTGATTGCACCTATGTTGTTGTTGTTCTTAGGTGCCGTAGTCAGTTCCACCTCATAGCCACCCATGCACAACAGAATGAAACACTGCCTGGTCCTGCGCCATCCTCACAACTGTTGCTATGCTTGAGTCCATTGTAGCAGCCACTGTGTCAATCCATCTCTTTGAGGGTCTTCCTCTTTTTCACTGACCCTCCACTTTACCACTTTACCTGTCCAGGGACTGATCCCTCCTACTAACACGTTCAAAGTATGTGAGATGAAGTCTCGCCATCCTTGCTTCTAAGGAGCATTCTTGCTGTACTTTTTCAAAGGCAGATTTGTTCGTTCTTTGGGCAGTCCATGGTATATTCAAAGGCATCAATTCTTCTTCCGTCTTCCTTATTCATTGTCCAGTTTCTGAATGCATATGAGGCGATTGAAAACACCATGGCTTGGGTCAGGCTCACCTTAGTCCTCAAGGTGAATCTTTTCTTTTCAACACTTTAAAGAGGTCTTTTGCAGCAGATTTGTCCAAGGCAATGGATCTTTTGATTTCTTGATTGCTGCTTCCATGAGTGTTAGCCGTGGATCTGAGTAAAATGAAATCCTTGACAACCTCAATCTTTTCTCCATTTATCATGATGTTGCTTATTGGTCCAGTTGTGAGGATTTTTGGTTTCTTTATTTTGAGGTGTAATCCACACTGAAGGCTGTGGTCTTTGATCTTCATGAGTAAGTGTTTCAAGTCCTTTTCACTTTCAGCAAGTAAGGCTGTGTCATCTGCATAACACAGGTTGTTAATGAGTCTTCCTTCAATCCTGATGCCCTGTTTTTCTTCATACAGTCCAGCTTCTCTGATTATTTGCTCAGCATACAAATTGAACAGGTATGGTGAAAGGATACAACCCAGATGCACACCTGTCCTGACTTTAAACCATGCAGTATGCCCTTGTTCTGTTCAAACAACTGCTTCTTGATCCATGTATAGATTTCTCATGAGCACAATTAAGTGTTCCGGAATTTCCATTCTCTGCAATGTTATCCATAATTTGTTACGGTCCACACAGTCTAATACCTTTGCATAGTCAATGAAACACAGGTAAACATCTTTCTGGTGTTCTCTGCTTTCAGCCACAATCCATCTGACATCAGCGATATCTCTGGTTCCACATCCTCTTCTGAATCTGGCCTGAATTTCTGGCAGTTCCCTGTCGATAAACTGCTGCAGCTGCTTTTGAATGATCTTCAGCAAAATTTTGCTTGCATGTGATATTAATGATATTGTTTGATAATTTCCACATTCTGTTGGATCACCTTTCTTGGGAATAGGTGTGAATACGGATCTCTTCTAGTTATTTGGCCAGGTAGCTCTCTTCCAAATTTCTTGGCATGATAAGTGAGCACTGCCAGCACTGCATTGGTTTGTTGAAACATCTCAATTGGTATTCCATCGATTCCTGGAGTCTTGTTTTTTGCCAATGCATTCAGTGCAACTTGGACTTCTTTCTTCCACCGATTCTCTTTGGTATAATGACTCTGTGTATTCCTTCCATCTTCTTTTGGTGCTTCCTGCATCATTTAATATTTTCCCCATAGAATCCTTCACTATTGCAACTCAAGGCTTGAATTTTTTCAACCGTTCTTTCAGCTTGAGAAACACTGAGCTTGTTCTTCCCTTTTGGTTTTCTATCTCCAGCCCTTTGCACATGTCATTATAATACTTTGTCTTCTCAAGCTGCCCTTTGAAATCTTCTGTTCAGCTCTTTTACTTCATCATTTTTTTCCTTTTGCTTTAGCTACTTGATCGACCTTCAAGAACAAGTTACAGAGTCTCTTCTGACATCCATTTAGGTCTTCTCTTTCTCTCCTCTCTTTCTAATGGCCTTTTGTTTTCTTCATGTATGACGTCCTTGATGTCATTCCGCAACTCATCAACTCATCTGGTCTTTAGTGTTCAAAGCATCAAATCTATTCTTGCGATGGTCTCTAAATTCAGGTGGGATATACTCAAGGTTGTACTTTGGTTCTTGTGGACTTGTTCTAATTTTCTTCGGTTTCTGCTTGAACTCGAATATGAGTAATTGATGGTCTGATCGGCAGTCAGCCCCTGGCCTTGTTCTGAATGATGATATTGAGCTTTTCCATTGTCTCTTTCCACAGAGGTAGTAGATTTGATTTCTGTGTATTCCATCTGATGAGGTCCATGTGTATAATTGCCATTTATGATGGTGAAAAAAGGTATTTGTAATAAAGAAGTCGTTGGTCTTGCAAAATTTAATCAGGCAATCTTTGGCATCATTTCTATCACCAAGGCTATATTTTCCAAGTATTGACCCTTCTTCTTTGTTTCCAACTTTTGCATTCCAATCACCAGTAATTATCCGTGCATCCTGATTGCGTGTTCGATCAATTTCAGACTGCAGAAGTTGGTAAAAATCTTCAATTTCTTCATTTTTGGCCTTAGTGATTGGTGTGTAAATTTGAATAATAGTCATTTCATATTAACTGGTCTTCCTTGTAGGTATATGGATATTATCCTATCACTGACAGTATTGTACTTCAGGATAGATCTTAAAATGCTCTTTTTGACGAAGAATGCAGTGCCATTCCTCTTCAAGTTGTCATTCCCAGCATAGTAGGCCACAAGATTGTCCAATTCAAAATGGCCAATACCAGTCCATTTCAGCTCACTAATGCCTAGGATATTGATGTTTATGCATTCCATTTCATTTTTGATGATTTCCAATTTTCCTAGATCCATACTTTGTACATTCCAGGTTCTGATTATTAATGGATATTTGCAGCTGTTTCTTCTCATTTTGAGTCTTGCCACATCAGCAAATGAAGGTCCCGAAAGTTTGACTCCAATCATGTCTTTAAGGTCAACTCTACTTTGAGGAGGCAGCTCTTCCCCAGTCATATTTTGAGTGCCTTCCCAGCCTGAGGGGGTCATCTTCCGCCACTATATCAGGCAATGTTCTGCTGCTCTTCATAAGGTTTTCACCGGCTAATTCTTTTCAGAAGCAGACTGCCGGGTCCTTCTTCCTAGTTTCTCTTAGCCTGGAAGCTCGGCTGAAACCTGTTTGCCATGGGCAACCCTGCTGATATTTGAGTACTGGTGGCATAGCTTTCAGCATCACTGCAACACACAAGCCCCCAGAGCATGACAAACTGACAGACACATGGAGGACTGTACGTATTGTACATATAAAACTAATGTCTTGTAAAAACTTTGAGATCGGAAAATGTCGAAAGTGAAATATTTCTTTGTAAATGTCTCACTCTATAGGTAATCCTCCCAACCCCTGGTTATCCACTCAATAGACTAGTGTAGATCCTTCCATGCACGTAAATATGCATATCTATATATATTCATGCAAACGAGATCATACTGTTGAGTAACCTGCTTTTTCACTTTCTATTATCCTAAACATCCATATCAAAACATATGTTGTTGTTGTTAGTTGCTGTTGAGTTGATTCCAACTCATGGCGACCCCATGTGTTGCAGAATAGAAATCTGCTTCATAGGATTTTCAAGGCTGTGACCTTTCGGAAGCAGGTCACAAGGTCTATCTTCCGAATTACCTCAGGATGAGTTTGAACCACCAATCTTTTGGCAAGTAGTCAAACACTTAACTATTTGCACCACCCAGGGACTCCTATCAAACATACAGAGCTATCTTTTAAATGGTTGTACAGTATGCTATGGTATAGTTTCATCATAATTGATTTATCGAAGCATCTATTAGTGAATATTTAGGTTGATTCCTATTCTTTGATGTTAAAATATTTTCTGTAATGACATTTTAGCAGATCTATTTTTTAAAAACCTCTAGTATTCTTTTTTAATTAACTTTATTGAAATATAATTTATATACAATAAACTGTACCCATTAAAATTATACAGTTCAATGAGTTTTGACCAATGTATCCACCCATATAACAGCTAGTGCAAATCCAACTATAGAACATTCCTCTCACCTCAATCCTCATGCAATCAACATCCATCCCTACCTCTGGCACCAGGCAACTATTGCTCTGCTTTCTGTTACTATACCCAGTACACCCAGTGCTGTCGAATCTGTTACTATAGATTAGTTTACATTCTCTAGAGTTTCATATAGATGTAATCATATAGTATGTACTTTTTTGAGTCTGGTTTCTTTCACTTTGCATAATGTTATTGAGCTTCATCCATGTACCTGCCTGTATCAGTAGTCCATTTCTTTTTATTCCACGGTAGAGACACACCACAACTTGTTTACCCATTCACTTGTTGATGGACATGTGACTTGTTCCCAGTTTTCAGCTATTATGAACAAAGTGCTGAAGTCTTTGTGTAGACATGTGTTTTCACTTTTCTTGGGTATGAACTTTATAGGAAACCGTCAAATTGTTTTCCAAAGTGCTTCTACCATTTTACATTTCTACCAACAGCGTATTAGACTTCCAGTTCTCTATGTTCTTTCCAATACTTGACATTGTTAGTCTTTTTACATATTTAGCCACTGTGATGAGTATGTAGTAGTGTATCATTTTGGCTTTATATGCATTTTATGTGATGTATTTAGTGATATTGAACATCTTTTTGTGAGCTTTTGGCCATTTGTAAATCTTATTTTATGATGCTTCGGTTCAAATCTTATGCCCATTTAAAAAAATTGGTTGTTTTCTTACTACTGTGTTGTAGTACAGAAGTTCTTTGTCAGATATATATATTGCAAATATTTTCTCCCAATAGATGGCTTGACTTTTTATTTTCTTAATGGTGTTTTTCAAAGAGCAAAAGCTTTTCGTTTTAATGAAGTCCATAAATTATTTTTGAAATATTAAAAAAATTAAATAGTGTTCAGTTTAGTTTTAGTGTTCAGTGCATATGACCTTTCAATTCTTTGATAATTATTAACTGTGTATTAATTAAAGGATTGGATTAATCAATATGCCTCTTTTTATTGCCTTAGTAAACAGCATTTGCTGTATTTATGTGTCCTTATGCAGTGACTCTTAAATTTAAACATTGTCCTAAACTTTCTTTTTTTAAACAAAAAAAAGTGATTTAATTGGGAAATTTAGAGGAAAAACAATCTATCAGAAATCTACTGATCGTTTATATCCAAATATTTTTTTCCTCTAAATGAGTAATCTACAAAAGTCTGCCAAGAGTAAGAACAGTTCTTTCAGAAAGAGCATACTCATGTGTGCTCACCCATGCACACGTGCACATCAGTCATGTGCAATACTCCACGTAATACTGATGTTGAGACTCCTGGGGAGGGGGCAAGACGTTTGTCGAGGGTTATAAGAATGATGACGACAATATTTATTGAGTGCTTACTACGTGTCAGACACTGTACTAAATGGATTATTTCATTTAATCCTCACAACAATGACCATATGAAATGGATAACCGTGGTTATCCCCACTTTACAGACCAAGAAACTGTCTTAGAGTGAAACTTGTCCAAGTTCACTCAGTGTGTGGCAGAGCTAGGGTCCAAACCCCAGCCGTACATGTACCTCCGTGCTTTAACCATCCACACTCCATCTGTTCTGTGAGTTTACTTCAATGCATTAAACCGGTTGTCATCCAGCTGATTCCAACTCATGGTGAACCCATGTGTGTCAGAGTAGAACTGTGCTCCATAGGGTTTTCAAGCGTTGGTTTTTCAGAAGTAGATTGCCAGGCCTTTCTTCCAAGGCATGTTTGGTGAACTTGAAGCTCCAACATTTCAGTTACCAGCCAGGTACATTAACTGTTTGTACTACCCAAGGACTCCTTTGGTTCAGTAAGAGAGATGTATTATATATCAATGATACAAGGAAGCTAGAAATGGGCATAGCTAAATTGTTACACACTAAGATCTTTTAAGATCACCTTATACCCAATCCATATTCAGATTTCCCAAGTTGTTCCCAAATATTTTTTAGCACCAAAATTCCATGCTATTAATAAGTCTATAATATGCAGTGATTTCATCTCAACTATACAAGTTTTTTTTTTTTTTTTATAAAGGGTAGGTCACAAAGTGTTGCTACTAGGGTTCCAGTTCATAGATGCTCAGGCTTATTCCAAACAAAACGTGTTTAAACCTGTCTCCGCGATCAGCGGATGGCTACAGACAAGTTGTCTTAGTAATACACTTGTCTTAAAAATTTTTTTTAAAAAAAGGATATTTTTGTGCCATGGAAAAAACGACTTTGAGGTCAGGGCTAATATCAAATTTTTATCAAAACTCAAGAGGACATCTTCCCGAATCATAGAAGCTTTGCAACAAGTTTATGGGAATGTTGCCCCACATAAAACAACAGTTTTTTTTAGTTGGATCAAGCATTTTAAGGAAAGTCAGGAAGACCTCAAAGATGAGCCAAGAGAGGGAAGACGGCTCAGAAGGTTATGGCAACTGTTTTTTGGGATTCTGAAGGGGTAATCTTGACAGATTTTTTTGAAGGATACAGGATGATCATGGAGGTTTATTATGAAGAATTTTTAAGAAAACTGAAAACTGTATTGGTGAGAAAAAGGCCAGGAAATATGTGCCAAGGAATTTTTTTCCATCACAACAATATATCTGCTCCTTCTTCGACGGTAGCCCAGGCTGTCCTACGAGAATTTTGATGGGAAACCTTACACCATCCACCCTACAGCCCTGATCTTGCCCCCTCAGACTTCTTTTTTGTTTCCAAATCTCAAAGAACATTTAAAAGGAACACAGTTTGAGTCCCTCGAGGATGCCAAAACTGCTGTTTTGATGTGGTGTAAATCGAAGCATGCAGAAATCTTCAGGGAACAGTTAGAGAGATGGAAACAGCGCCTTCAGAAGTGTATAGGTCTAGATGGAGAATATGTGGAGAAACAATAACTTTACATTTTGATATTTTTGTTTAATAAAAGTTTCTATGATTTTGTAGCAACACTTTTTGACTTACCCCACCTACATACCTTTAAGGAGTTTTTATGTGAATGCCTTTTCATTCTTATTTAAGTCTTCATTGGTTTTGAGGGTAAACCATTTTGAGATTTTTGAACACTTCATTTCAGCTTCAAGAAGAATTTTCTCACTGTGGAGACTTTATTTCTAAGCTCACATTCGCCAAAATTTTCAAGTAAAAAATGAGAAGATCCTAGTATTGAACCTTCTAACTCTCTGGGAAAGTACAGCTCAAGAGGCAAGAATCTGGGAGAATGGAGAGAAGTTGTTAAGGGAGACGAGGGCAGTCCCTCATAAATAGGAAATTTTGCTGAGTCACAGCTATCCTTCATTTTCAGATAGGTTAATGAGAATCAGTGGAAGCACGCAGAGGGGAGCTCCCAGTGCATCACAGAGCTGGCTCCCAGAAATTTTTCAACACAGGATTCAGAGGGACAGCTCTAGAACCTGAGTGTCATGATTTCTGCCGTTAAAATATGGCTTTGTATTGGGCTGTCCAGTTGCATCCTCCAGAGACTGCTCTAACAGTTGCCCTGGGGGAAATGCCATGTGCGTAGAGTAACATGTTATTTTGTGACACTGGTTGCCAAGCCCAGGACTTGTCAACATTCTCCCTTTCTTGACCTTGGGTTCCCCATTACCAGCTTTCCTGTCCCCTCCTGACTTCTCGTCCTTGCCCCTGAGCTGGTGTGCCCATTTAGTCTTTTTTTTTTTTTTTTTTAATGGGTCTGTCTAATCTTTGGCTGAAGGGTGCACCTCAGGAGTGACTTCATTACTGAGTTAAAATGGTGTCCAGGGGCTACTCTCAGGGTTTCTCCAGTCTCTGTCAGACCAGTAAGTCTGGTCTTTTTTTGTGAGTTAGAATTTTGTTCTACATTTTTCTCCAGCTCTGTCCCGGACCCTGTATTGTGATCCCTGTCAGAGTAGTTGGTGGTGGTACCTGGGTACCATCTAGCTGTGCTGGACTCAGTCTGGTGGAGGCTGTGATAGCTGCGGTTCATTAGTCCTTTGGACTAATCTTTCCCTCGTGTCTTTGGTTTTCTTCATTCTCCCTTGCTCCAGACAAGTGGGACCAGATGAGTATCTTAGACAGCTGCTCACAAAATTTAAGACCCCAGACATTACTCACCAAAGTAGGACGTAGAATATTTTCTTTATAAAGAGAATTACTTTTTAAAACTCAGTGGTGGGGTGTGTGTCAGAAAGCTCCTTACTTGCTTTCTATTCTTAATGCTTCCACTAATTACCTGAGTGACTTTGGGTAAGCACCTTCATTTCACAAGCCCTTACGTTCTCATCTGAAAAATCAGGGCTTTGGATTATAGCTACCTGGACTCTCAATACTGTTTCAGACTTAACTGTCTCTTCTGTGATTCATTTCATACTGCTTGCCTCATCCAAGACAATGCTGAAAGCCATCAGACTATATAAAACAACACGTGCTTTTTGTAAGGGGCTGTTAAACATTCAGGAATGTTTCTTTTAGAACAACTCACTTTCCTACAATCATGTGCTTCTTTAAAAACATATAAGAGGCTTGGATTGATCAGAATAACCTACTTCTAAAACTATCTGGTGATAGGAAAGCAAGTGTTACGGACTGAATTGTGTCCCTTCAAAATAGATATTGAATATGTATGTCACTCTACCAATGAATGTGATCCTGTTCGGAAACAAGGGTTTTCTGTTGTTATGCCAATGAGGCCATACCAGAGTAGGGTAGGTACTAAATCTAATCACTTTTGAGTTATATGAAAAAAAAAAAGCAGAATAGACACGGAGACATACTCAGGGGAAGATGCTATATGAAGACAGACATGCACAGCAGATGCATCTACACGTCCAGGAGCTCCAAGGAAGGATTACCTGCTACAAGAAAATGAAATAGACAAAAAAGGACCTTCCCCTGGAGCCATGCCCTGAATTCAGACTTCTAGCCTCCTGAATTGTGAGAAAATAAATGTGTTCTTTAAAGCCAACCCCTTGTGATGTTTTTTGTTATGTATGGCAGCATGAGAAGACTAAGACAGCTACTGATTGATCAAATGCACTATTTATTTCTCTGTAAGGACTAGATATACCCAAGAATAAAACCCCATATGCTTTTCATTCTTTGAGTTAGTATGCGCTCAGCTAGTATGCTCTGAGTAAGAAATGATGATGAAACTCTGCAGGAAAAAGTGAGGTAAGCTTCGCTTTCAAGACAGGAGATTGAGCCTGTGTATACCTGCTTCCCTCCTGTGACTCCACTGATATAAAAGTAAAAAAAGTATATAGTGGCGAAACCAATGAGCTGGATATTTTGACATATTTCTAAGAGATAGAAAGCAAAGAGGGAGAATTCATGGTTGAAATGGGCAGAAAATGCCACGGCCTAGAAAATAGAAGATGCAAAGATAATTAAAAACTCAAGAAAAAATTCTGAACAATAAAGTCACAGACCATACATGAAACAAACTAGTCAAGAACGTAAGCAGTTAATGGAGTTTAAGGGAATCCGTTGAGCCTGATGTTATAGATAGCCTCATCTGAGAGACCCAGGGGTTATAACATTAGGGCCACGGGAAAGAAAATGTCATCCTTGCATATTAGCATTGAACAATGTTTATACTGATCACAGTAAAATAGATGCAGTGTATTGGTTTGCTTTCATTTTAAATTTTTAATAAACTTTATTTTTTAGAACAGGTTTAAGATTTATAGAAAATGTACAAAAATAGTACAAAGAGTTCCTAGTTTCCCATACTATTACTATCTTACATTAGTATGGTATATTTGTTGCGATTAATGAACCTGTACTGATACTAATTAACTAAAGTCCATACTTTATTCAAATTTCTTTAGTTTTAACCTAATGCCCCTTTTCTCTTCCAGGATCCTATCCAGGATACCACATTATAGTTAGCAGTCATGTCTCCTTAGGCTCCTCCTGGCTGTGACGGTTTCTCAGGCTTTCCTTGTTTTTGATGATCTTGATAGTTTTGAGGAGTTCTGGTCAGGTATTTTGTGGAATGCCCCTCAAGTGGGATTTGTCTGTTTTTTTTTCTCATGATGAGACCAGAGTTATAGATTTTTGGGAGGAAGACCACAGAGGTAAACTGCCATTTTTATCACATCAAATCAAGGATACATATTTGGGGTATATATCAGGTGACATTGGATACCTGGTTGCAGTAGGGTTTGTCTGGTTTCTCTACTGTACAGTGCCCCCCTTTCCATACTGTACTCTTTGGAAGGAAGTATATTGGTTTTTAACTTCTGAAGTTAACCAATGGACAAAGTAGGGAGGAATTTTTTGTGGTTGCAAATATTAATAATTTTGTTACTGATAAAGTGTAGCTGACAAAAATGGAAGGAAGAGAAAAGTGGAAGAATGAGGAGGGGCGTTAACACCTTCATTTCATAGTACAGAAAGTCCAGAGATACTCTACTAAAAAGAAATAGAAAGCTGAGTACTTATTAAAAGATAGAAAATTTAGTTCCAGTAGAAGAAATAAAATATCATTGATACCAAACACTGAGAGGAAGAGGGTGGTATGAGATACATGTTCATTTTTATTCCGGGGAATCAACTGATATTGACTAAAGTTGATTAATCAAGAAGAGAAGTTAAAAGTGCAGTGGAAGTGAACACCAAATGATCGCAAACCAGAAGAAACAAGAGTTTACCTCTCTAGAGGGGACGGGAGCTGAGCAGGCAAGTAAGGAAAGGCTGCAGCTTTTCACCAGAAGTTCTTTGAACTATTTGATTACCATGTGCATGAATTATTTGCTTTAAAACACAAGATGATGGGTAGGGCAGTAACAGGACTCATACTGGACTACCTCATATGACCCCACTTTTGTATAGCATCGGCTTACAATTATCCAAGCAAACCAGCCAACAGCCTAAATTCGGTCACACAAACCGTATTACAATGTGGTGTTTTGTTGGGGCAGGAATCTCACTTCTGAGATAGAGAATAAGAGGACAATCTTCTTGGGTCTTTGACTTGTAGGAAAGGCATTTAAAAATAAACAATTCATTTTGTTTTTCTTGGATTAAAGATTAGGAAGATTTCAGCTGTAAAAGAGAAATTGGCTGAAAGATGCATCAAGTGTCTGGTTGAAAAGTACTTGCTGGCAGTCAGTGGAAATCCTCTGTGTGTTTCCTGTGTTTAGCATTTATGCAACATGTTTCAAGTTTAAAAGCTCTTTACTGTCATTAGCTAATTACCTCCCATAGGCTGCAGGGTAGTTAGAGGGAATACTGGAGCTGAGCCAGCTCTTAGAGCTGTAAGATGTGTATCCGTACCAGCCCTGAATCAGAGCCTAGTTGCTTCACCATTTTCCATACACGGATCGATCAGTTAATGTGTGGTTATTCGATATCTAAAGTCCGTTTTCTAGACCTGACATCTTCCCAAGGAGTTCAAGCTGCTGAAGCAGAAGAGAGCTTATTCCAATATTATCTCTTTTAATGGTCTTGAAAATAATTAAATATTGGTGACATCATCGTTATTAAACGTGCCCTGGGTGATTCTAGACTAGAGCAAGAATTGAGAATCGCTGACTTCAACAGTCAATAAAACAAGCAAATAAAACCAAACCAGTTGTCGTTGAGTCAATACTAACTCATGGTGACCCATATGTGTTAGAGTAGAACTGCTCCATAGGGTTTTCAAGGCTGTGACCTCTCAGAAACAGATCACCAGCCCTTTCTTCTGAGGCACCCATAAGTGGGTTTGAACCATGAACCTTTCAGTTAATAGTGGAGCGCTTAACCTTTTGCTCCACCTGGGGACTCCAGTAGAGGCTCTCTTTTCTCCCCATGAATAATTGTATCTCCAAAGAGAATGAAATATACTTGGCTCAGGAGAACTTTTTATAAGCAATTAATAATTAGTAAATATTTACATCTCATTTTGCATCAAATATATATTTTACTTTATGAAAGTGCTCAAGAAATTTGGTGACTATAGAAGACTAAATACATGTGTGTATGTGCATATAGGAAATTCTGGTGGGCATAGCAAAGAGCTATGGCTGCTAACTAAAAGGTTGGCAGTTCAAATCCACCAGGTGCTCCTTGAAAACCCTATGGGGCAGTTCTACTCTGTCCTATAGGGTCGTTATGAGTCAGAATCGACTCAATGGCAGTGGGTTTGGTTTGGTTTTTATGTGTATATAAAAATTCATCACAAAAAGAATCACCTTTCATATTTTGCAATTTTTCTGTCCATTTAATTTCTATGCATTTTTAAAATTTATTAACACACCTGTTATCAAACTGCATATAAAAATGTGTGTCTTGCTTTTCAAATTTACCATTATAATAACCATTTCCCATTGTTTCATATTTTTAAAGTCATCTCTAAACATGAAATCTAGTGATTTTATACTTTCTAGGACATGAGGCAAACAGAAAAATTTATATCTACGATTGAACAGAAATAGAAATACAGGTATCTGCAAACACAGGCCGACAGGAGTAGTCTCTGCCCAGCGTCCACTCAGAACTCTTCAAACCAGCAGGAACTAGATAGAACACGTGCTGTATTTCAGAAGCGGAATCTTGACTATGTTTGGCGTGTGGTGCCCTCTACTGCCTCTTCTAGGACTGTGCTTTTCTTTTTTTTTCTATTTGTAAACTGGTGGGTGAGAACTGTAAAGAAGGGGACTGAGACTGCATACATGTATGTTTGAAGTTTATGTCTTTTTGTTTATTTCTAGGTATTACCTTATAGTGTTGAAGCTATATAAATACAGAAGCTAGATGTGGGTCTACTTCCTTTGTATTCATTTAACAAACATTTTAAAGAGTACCAATCACTACAAAGGACATCATGGTTGGCAAAGGAGAGGGCCAACAAAAATGAGGGAAGCCCTCAATGAGATGAATTGACTCAACAGCCGCAACAATGAACTCAGACATACCAATGATCATGAAGATGGTGCAGCACCAGACAATGTTTTGTTCTGTTATACATGTGGTCACCACGAGTCCAAGCAAACTTGATGGCAACTTACAACGGCAACCATTTTCCAGGTATGGTGCTAGTAGGTTGGAGACATAAAAATGAAATCTCTACCCCCAAGTGACTCATTATCCAATGGAGAGGCCCAGCCTGGTGGGGTAACCTACTTAACAAGCATTAGATGTTTCAGCAGGAGAATTTAACTCCTTGTAGGCCCTTGCCCTCCTCTATCTAAGACAATCATCATTTTCTCCAATGAAGCCTGTGACTGTGGGAGAGACACATGTGGCAGAGGCAGGAAGAGAGGAGACACCTTCCAAGCAAGGCGTTCCGCCAAATCAATTCTGGCACTCAGTGGGGTTCACAGATGCTGCTGCCAGCTTGCTCTCAACAGAGTACTTAGTAAATTAAAATTTATGATAGACTATACCATACAGGAAGAGGTCCAAGCTGCGCTGAAGGCATTGGTAAAAAACAAGACTCCAGGAACTGACGGAATACCAACTGAGATGTTTCAACAAATGGATGCAGCACTGGAAGTGCTCACTTATCTATGACAAGAAATTTGGAAGACAGCTACCTGGCCAACCGACTGAAAGAGATCTATATTTATGCCTATTCCAAATAAAGCTGATTCCATCAAACGCAGAAATTGTCAAGCAATATCATTAATATCACACACAAGTAAAATTTTGCTGGAGATCATTCAAAATCAGCTGCAGCAATACACCAACAGGGAACCATCAGAAATTCAAGCTGGATTCAGAAGAGGACTTGGAGTGAGGGATATTGCTGAAGTCAGATGGATCCTAGCTGAAAGCAGAGAATACCAGAAAGATGTTTACTTGGGTTTTATTGACTTTGTGAAGGCAATCGACTGTGTGGGTCATAACAAATTACGGGTAACATTGCAAAGAATGAGAATTCTAGAACACTTAATTGTGTTCATGAGGAACCTGTACATAGATCAAGAGGTAGTCATTCAAACAGAACTAGAGGATACTGCATGGTTTCAAGTCAGGAAATGTATGTGTTAGGGGTGTATCCTTTCACCAAACTTATTTAATCTGTATGCTGAGCAAATAATCTCAGAAGCTGGGCTATCTGAAGAAGAACGGAGCATCAGGATTGGAGGAAGACTCATTAATAACCTGCGTTATGCAGATAACACAACCTTGCTTGCTGAAAGTGAAGAGGGCTGAAGCACTTACTGATGAAGATCAAAGACCACAGCCTTCAGTATGGATTGCACCTTAACATAAAGAAACCAAAAATCCTCACAACTAGACCACTAAGCAACATCATGATAAATGGAGAAGAGAGTCAAGTTGTCAAGGATTTCATTTTACTTGATCCAGAATTAACACCCATGGAAGAAGCAGCCAAGAAATCAAAAGATGCATTCCATTGGGCAAATCTGCTGCAAAAAGACCTCTTTAAAGTGTTAAAAAGTAAAGATGTCACCTTGAAGACTAAGATGTGCCTGACCTGAGCCATGTTGTTTTCAGTTGGCTCACATGCAAGTGAAAGCTGGGCAATGAATAAAGAAGATCGAAGAAGAAGTGACACTTTTGAAATATGGTGCCGGGGACGAATATTGACTATACCATGGACTGCCAAAAGAATGAAAAAAATCTGTCTTGGAAGAAGTACAGCAAGAATCCTCCTTAGAAGCAAGGATGGAAAGACTTTGTCTCACATACTCCGGACATATTATCAGGAGAGGTCAGTTCCTAGAGAAGGACATCATGCTTGGTAAAGTAGAGAGTCAGTGAAAAAAAGGAAGACCCTCAATGAGATAGATTGACACAGTGGCTGCAACAATGGGCTCGAGCGTAACAATGATTGTGAGGATGGCTCAGGACCGGGCAGTGTTTCTTTCTGTTGTACACAGGGTTGCTATAAGTAGGAACCTACTCACAGCACTTAAAAACGATACTACTATATTAATAAGATAAAGTGAATGGCAATAATTCAGAGTTTTATTGAGCTCCTGTAATGGAATAAAGTTTATTTTCCAGAAATGTATGCTTTATGTAATATGTATCCAAGGAATAAAGATAACTACAGTTAAGTGCTGTATAAACCTCCCTTTGGTAACTTCCAACTGCATATATGTCCTTGGTGGTATTTTTTAAAAATTCGATTATTTATGAGAATTCTTTAAATTCTTGTTTGTAAACATTTAACACAAGATAAGAAAAAAAACCCATCCCATCATTCTCAACCCCAGAGGTAGAAGGAGGACGTATAAGAACAGGGTGCAAGACAGGGCTTCCACTTTAACCTCCTCATGGCTCCTCGTACCAGAGGGCACGCACTACCTTCAAAGCTTGGTAACCCACACCTTTGCAGCATCTAGAGCCTGCAAGGTGCCGGCCTCTGGGGCAGAGTCCTTTTCTGAACTTTGTGGTTGGCTTTGGTGGTGATATTCAGCCAAGTTCATGATAACCTTGGATAGGTCTTTCTGGTAATACTAAACCCACCACCTCTGAGTTAATTCCAACTCATAGTGACCCTATAGGACAGAATAGAACTGCCCTATAGTGTTTCCAAGGAGTGGCTGCTGGATTTGAACTGCAGAACCTTTTGGGTAGCAGCTGATCTCTTAACCACCGCACAACCAGGGCTTCATATTAAGGACACCCAAATATCAAGATCTTGGCCTCGCCTTTGGGGTTCAACCAACTTCCACAGAGAACAGTCTGAGACACACGCTCAGTGTGCAGGATGTGCTCCCTACCCACCTGGACCAAAGATTGAGCCCACCAGCCAAATGCCGAGGTGAACTCTAATACAGTGTTTGCACAAGGTCCAAATCATACAACATCCTAGTTCATAAAACATGTCCTGGACATACTACATTTTGAAAGCATTCTTGGGTTTGGAATCGTACCTTACTTTCTTGGAAAGGAAATGCATATGAAACTAGTGTAGTTTTTCTAATTTGAGGATGGCCTGGAGTACAGGATGAAGTGGGGATCTCTAAACCATACCTGATCACTTCTATTAGGACGCAGTTCTTTTTGACCATATTATGCACCATTATGCAAGATGGTCTATACATTAGCAAAGTCCTTTTTTTTAACCTGAGGATGTTAATGATGTTGGGTCTACACGGTTGGCTCCATACACCAACAGACCTGAGCATGACTATATATTTATCATGAAAGTGAAGCCGGGAATTACTGGTTGTGTGGCCTTGGGCAAATAACTTAATTTCTCTTCAGTTTTTCTCATTTGGAAAAGGGTATAACTTCCTTGCTGCAAAAATTAGAAATAAGGCATGTAAAGTGTTTATTGAAATTCTTGGCACACAATAGCTGCCAAGTAGGACAAAGTAGATTGTTCAAAATGACAGAGATGAACGCTAGGGCTTCGAAATCTTGGCTCTACCCTTTGTTGACTGTGTGACCTTGGGCAAGTAAATTTACCTCTCTGGGTCTCAGCTTCCTCATCAGTAAAATGTGGATGATAATAGTACCTACATCATAGAATTCTTGGGAAGATTAAAATGAATTAATAAATGTAAAGTGCTTTGGAACATTTACTAACATAGACGGCTTAGTAAATGTTGTTATTGTAATTGTTCTTCCTTTCTGATTTTGGAGATATCTGTATCTTTTTGAAGCTCTGTACTAAAATCAGGGAGAGACTTCTTCCCATGTTGTAATAATGGCATGCGGGTGGTGTCCTACCTCCTTTAACTTCACAAGGGAGAATGAGAATCAAAACAGCCCAAGGCTGGTTCCTATGAGGTAGGGGTGAGACATGCCTCCTCTCTCTGCCATCTTTACCAATTCTGACACCAACCGGCCCTCTCACAGCACTCTCTGCTTCTCTCCTGGGTTTGAAAATTCATTGCAATGGCCACTCAGAACGCACAGACCATACTCAGGATTATGGGGTTTATTAGGGAAGTAACAGGTTACAATTCAGGCTCAGGAACACTCAGAATACAGTTCTTCCATTAGGACAGCCTCTTTTCAGCTGTGCTTGCAGGTCTACCTCTCCCTGGCTCTGGGCCTCTGCCCAAAGGCATTCAGCTGTCTCTTTCCGTGGGCTGGGAAGCCCACCACACTGTCTCTTGCTGCCAGGTCTCTGTCGCCACTTCTCTCTCTCTGTCTCCTGGTTCTAGGAGCTTCTCAGCTCAGAGATCCCAGGTCCAAAGGACGTGCTGGCTCCTGGGTGTTCTTCCTTGGTGGTGGTCAGATCTTCTGTTTCCCACCTCTGGGGTGGCTCATTTCAAGCACAGTGGGATGACTAAACTGATCGATCTCTTTGGTGGGCCACAATTACCGTATCACACAGTCCTGCCCAATCATATGGGTGGGAGTTACAAGACAATGGCTAGAGAGGCCACACAAAAGTCATCCTTCGCACCACACATTCATTCAGTGCTGTCTCACCAGTTGTTTTAGCAGTTTTCTATTGTTGCGGCCTTGTAACCAACTCTCCCTTGTAGGAATTACTTTAATGTTAAGTGTGGCTGCTTTGCTATAAGATAGCAATTTTTTAATTCTTGATTTCCCTCTCTGTTTATCAATACCCTAAAAAATATGGGAGGAAGATTATTTGGAAGCAAATTAAAAAAGCATTGTGAAATCAGGACTCCCATTTTCAACCTCACTATCCACTTACTGTCCAATACAATTAAAGGATGTTGTAGGTTTGTGCAGATGAAGTATGGGCACCCAATTTCAGTCTCAGTCTTCTTTTTCAGGGGTGATTCTGGCTAATGCTCTTCTCCCTTTACATACAGTGACAATGCTTTATCCACAGGCCATATAAAGGTAAACACAGAAGGGTTCCCAGGCCCAAAGAGTATGCACGAGGAGCAAGGCCTACCTACTTACCTACCTAGCCAACTAACTGACCAAACTAAGCATCTACCTATAATAACTGCTAAATAAAATTACACAGAGGGAAGAGGATTCTGAATAGGAGTTTATGGGGAGGTTCAAAAAGAGGTGACATTTACATTGAGCCTTGAAGAATGATAGAGGCAAAGGAGACACAATAGAAGCAGAGAGAACAACAAGTGCCGAGGCACGGAAATGTGGAAATAGAAGCCTTGTTTGGAAACAGCAGATGGTTCCTGTGTTGTTGGAACAGAAGATCTGTAGGCGAAGAGTTAGGAGATGAGGAACAAAGGTTCCTGGGTCCTCGGGGAGTCCGCTTACTTAGCTCTTCTTAGGTCCCAGGGAGTGGGATGGTGGCAGCTTCTCTGACAACTCCCTCAGGATCAGGTCCTAGTTGTAACCCCTCATTTCCTCCTTCTCTCTGCAGTCTTCTCTGGTCTCAGCCGTCACATCCTTTTTATCTTTGCACGTAAAAAGCCTCTTTCTCTTTTCTTTTCCAATAGATGTCGATGGTCTGGCATTTACTAATCTCCCCTGTCACAAAATATAGATGAAATGGTATTACCCAGTGCCGTCGAAATGGTATTAGAACCTGTATAATGCATTGTCCCCTTTGGGTGGAAATCCGAGCCTAACAAAGTAGAAATTATGTTAGGTAGCCTGGCTAGATTGCTGTGTGGTGACAGAGAGATAACAATGAAGTGAGAAAACAGTGCCTGGCTCATAGTTGCTGGTCAATAAATATTTGCTAAATAAATGAATTAAGAGAAAGCTTGAAAGACTTTCAGGTATTTTGGGGTATATCTGGTGAGGGGTAGGAGGAGCCCTGGTGTTGCATTGGTTAACAGCTTGGCTGCTAACCAAAAGGTCAGCTGTTCAAATCCACCAGTAGCTCCTTGGAAACTGTATGGGGCAGTTCTACTCTGTCCTACAGAGTCGCTATGAGTCAGAATTGACAGAAATGGGTTTTTCTGGGATATGAAAGGTCCCTGAATGAAGCAAACAGTTTGCACTTGGCTATTAATGGAAAGGTAGGCAGTTCAAATCCACCCAGCAGTGCCATAAAAAAAAAGGCCTGGTGATCTACTTCTGAAAGATCATAGCTATCAAAAACCCTGGGAGCACAGTTCTACTCTGAAACGCGTGGGGGCCTTATGAGTTGGGATCAACTCCACGACAACTAGCTTGGTTTTAGTTTTCTGGGAGTATGGCACATGTCTCTTTAAGAGGAAAGAAAGAAGAGACGTGTTTATTCTGGCTCTCCATGCATTTGTGCAGAGGCCAGGTTTCTTCTGGGGTTTGAAGTGTCTTGTCTGGTAGTTTTCTTCCTGATGAGGAAGGAAGTATGTGTGTGTGCCCACAGCCACATGATCAGTGACTCTATATTTACCTCCTTCTAGTCGTGCCAAGAACTGAAGACCTTAGGTTACAAAATCATTCCTTCGCCAAGGTAAATTGAGGAAAAAATGATGGGGGAGTGGGGTAAGTAAAAAGCGTCAGTGAGAGCTCAGTTCAGTTTCACCTGGTAAACATTTACTGAGTGCCTAATGTGCGCTTGGCACTTAGGATACAAGGCAGAGATGGTTCTTATCTCAAAGAGCTCACAGTTTAATGTGGGGAGACGTAAAGCCAAACAGTACTTAAGGCATGGGAGGATGTGCTATGACAGAGGTTAGCCCAGGGAACTCAGAGGAGGAGCTTCTAATGGAGCCCAGGGCTTTACGACCGCTAATGTGGTTCCAGCAGAAGCTGCAGCATCTCCTGGGAGTGTGTTTCAAAAGCAGACTCTTGGGCCTCACCCCTGACTGACTGAATGAGAATCTGAGTTTTAATTTTTAACAAGATCCCTAGTGATTTGTATGCACATTAATGAGAAGTACTGGCCTAGGGGTGGGCGACGGGATCTGGGAGGGCTTCTTAGAAGAAGTAAACCCTGAGTTGTGTTTTGAGGATGAGTAAGGTTAACCAGGAGCCCTGGTGGCGCAGTGGTTAAGAGCTATGGCTGCTAACCAAAAGGTCAGCAGTTCAAATCCACTAGCTACTCCTTGGAAACCCTATGGGGCAGTTCTACCCTGTCCTATAGGGTTGCTATGAGTTGGAATTGACTCACTGGCAGTGGGTTTGGTTTGGTTTTTGGTTAACCACGGGGTGTTCCAAGCAGAAAAACAAACAATTCTGACTCATGGTGACACCATATGTGACAGAATAGAACTGCTCCATGAGATTTACTTGGCTGTAACCTTTACAGAAGCAGATGGCTAGGCCTTTCTTCTGTGGTGCTGCAGCGTGAGTTTGAACCACCAACCTTCAGGTTAGTATTTGAGTGCAAACCATTTGCGCCACCCAGAATCCTGGTGTTCTAGCAGAGGGAACAACAAAAGCAAAAAGCTCAGCAGCGTAAAAAAGCATAGGGATATTTTGGGAACTGCGAGTAGCCTAGAATGCTGGGCAAAGGGTAGTGTGTGAGGTGAGGGAGGAGGGGGCCTTAAGGGGATAGCAGGAGGTAAGACAGTAGCCAAATCCAGCTAGGTGTGCTCTAGGTTACCAAAACCAAAACCCACTGCTGTCAAAGTCAAGTCATCAAGTCGGTGCTCTAGGTTAAGAAGTTTCAATTTACCCAATTGGTGATAGTGACCCAAGAAAGATCTGTTCAAATTTGCATCTAGATCTGTGCAGCTCTGAGGAGGCTAAGAGCCTGAAGGCCCAAGGGCAGAGGAATTAATTAGGAAGCTACTGCAATAGTTGGGAAAGAGAATGAGAATCTGAACTCAGGGAGTGGCCCTGGGGAAGAAGGACAGGTGGCGGGTTTAAGAAGTTTTAGGAGGTAATAAGCGGATGAAAGAAAAGACTTTAGTATAGATTTGGGGGTGGGGGTTGAGGGAGTTTTGACTGGATGAGCCCATGGTTTCTGGCTTGAATTACTGGGTGATTGCTCACGATGCCACCAGTGGAGATGAAAGAATACAGGAGGATGAGCAGGCTTGAGGAGGGAAATTATGAGTTCAGCATTCAACATGTTCAGTTCAGATGAACAGAAGACACATAAAGGAGAGAAAAAAGAAGGAAACAAGAAAAGGGTGGTGAATTAGAGTGGAGAAGACAGGTCAGAATCAAACCAAACCCATTGCCAAGAAGCAGATCACCAGGTCTTTTCTCTGTTGGAGCAGCTGGTGGGTTCCAACTGTTGACCCTTGGGTTAGCAGCCCAGTGCTTAACCACTGTGCAGTAATATGTGTACTATATCCAGTGAGTTTTTCTTCCCATTGTATCTCCAGGGGATGCCTTTTTGAAACTTAGTTCCAGCAACTTATGGGACTCAGAAGAGCAAGTAGTTGATTCATGTTTCCTTTCCAGTGATCAAATTATTGTCAACATCATTAGCGTCCTGGGTGGCACTAATGGCTAAGCTACTTAACTAAAATTTGGTCGCTCAAACCCACCCAGAGGCAGCTTGGAAGAAAAGCCTGGCATAAGGACAGCAGTTCAGTTCTACTCTGTAACACATAACTTTGCCAGGAGACAGAGTTGAGTAGATGGCAACTATTTTTTTTTTTTTAAATCATCTGATGATCAATTAATTGTTGACACATTTGGTCTACTAATTTTTTTTTTTTAACCTTTGGTTTTAGCTACTCCAGGGCCATATTGCCCTTTGGGTGAATAACTTTGCCCACTGTCCCCAACGCTATTTCCAAAGTGCCAGTAATACAGAGGCAGTATGTGTGTGTGTTCGTGCGTGGTCATCCTTCAAGTACTTAATGACTCTTGCTCCCACGTATCTCCCCTATCCGTGAATTTTTACAGTACTTTATCTTGCACTTTTAGAACATGGTAATAGCCTGTCTTGCATCATTCCCATGAGTGTTTCTTATTTAGCAATCTGTTCTCTGCTCACAGAGTTCTAAAAACGCCCGGACTTCCGTGTCTCCACCGCAGAAACTCCACAGTACTTTTTTCATTTTCTGAGCAGTCATTACTAGCCAATAAAAACCGAATGGTCGGCACTTGGTTTACTAGTTTGAGCAGGAGGAAGATATTCAAAATAGATCCTTTAGCTCTTGCCAGGATCAAACATGGCGGGTCGCAGCCAAACCTTTCAGAGCACTCGGCTCTCACTTTCCTCCTAGCCCTGCCAATCTTTAGCTCTATCAGGCTACCTTTACTAATCTTTGGCTTTCCTTCCTGTACCTTTCTTCCCCCTCGGTGGTCAAGAGGGTCAGCACCCGGGAGAGTGACAGGCGCCCAGCTTCCCGCCTCCACGCGAAGGCCCGCCCACTAGCTCGCGCCAGCCAATCGCAGGAAGCGCTAGGGCGGCAGGCAGCGCCGGTCGGCCCCGCCCCCCAGCCTCTCTGTGGCCTGTGGCTTCCGAGCCCGTAGCGCAGCTGTCGGTCGTCCCGGCTGATCGTGTGGCAGTGCGGTTCGCAGGCTCTCGCCACCGGCCAGAACCCAGACCAGCGCCGCCAAGGCCGTCGGCTCCAAGCCTTCGCCATGGACTTTGAGGACGGTAAGCGCTGCCTCTGGCTGGTCGCCGTGTCGAGTGGGAGGTGGGCTGGCCTGCGCCGGGGGTCTGTTTACCGTCCCAAAATGGCCGCGTGGGCTTTGTTCTGCGGGCCCGAGGCCGCCCGCCCGCCGCGGGCCCGGCGCCCGGAGTCTGCCTCTTTGGGGACCTCCAAGCCCGGGTTTGTGCCGGCTGGGCCGGGGAGTTCAGTGCTGACCTCAGTGCGGGGAGGGACGCGCCCAGAAGGTGTAGGGCCTCCGGCCTCGGTGCCCGGACTCGCCCCTGGCGCCAGTGCGTGGAAATTACCCTCCTTCCCCCGCCACCAA
Source organism: Loxodonta africana (assembly GCF_030014295.1). Lineage (NCBI taxonomy): Eukaryota > Metazoa > Chordata > Mammalia > Proboscidea > Elephantidae > Loxodonta > Loxodonta africana. Next base: position 148,008,150 of record NC_087344.1, on the reverse strand, counting down.
CTTCCCGGTCTCGGGCAGAGAGGCGAGCAGGGGCCTCCTCTGCCTTGTCTCTCTTCGCCCCTCTGGAGTGACCCAGGTCATCCATTTAGTTAATTAGTTAATCCTCAACCACAGATTACTTCTTGAAGGATTTCAAAGGCTTGGCCACAATGTTTCTGGTTTTCTTAGTTTAAGATGAGTTTAAAGGGCGTCTGTAAATAGTATGTATAGACAAGTATCTGTACAAAATGGAAAGCAAAATATTTCTGGTTAGCCAACTGGAATATTTATCTACCAAATTTACCTTGTCGTTAATCCCTATTTTGTAATACTTTTGTGAACCAAAGCATTTTTCTATGGGCTGTGTATGGATGGGACTTAAGTTAGTCTGAATTCTTGCACAGCAAGCGCGAAATGTCCTTCAAATTCAGAACAGTATGCAGCCGACCAGGCTGTACTTAGTGATTAAACAAACTGTATTTTTTTCAGTCGTGTCTCACACCAGCTCTTTAAGCCATTCTCACAGGCTCACAAAGTAAAATTAACTTCGTCTTCGTCTGCTCAACTTTTATAGGAATTGGTGTCAATGTAAAATGGTATGTAGTGACAGCATTAGAGAGACTTGGAAAAGGGCTTGAATGATTAAACTGGATTTAATCCTGAGTAACCAGACGTTTCTAAATAAAACCAGTTCACTAATTACCTGTAAGCCTCTAACCCCCACCAAAACAATTATCTTTAACGTTGAACGAGGTGTGATCTCAGCATGGGAGTCTTACTAAATGATCTTTTGGTCTTTGATTTGATTTCATGCCACAAAAAGTTAAAGCTGCCAAATATATGGGACTGGAATAATCTTTTTGTAGATATTTTTAAATTACTTTAAAGTAGGAGGAGACCTGGTACAGTGGTTAAGAGCTTGGCTGCCAACCAAAAGGTTGGCAGTTCGAATTCACCAGCAGCTCCTTGGAAACCCCATAGGGCAGTTCTGCTCTGTTCTATAGGGTCACTATGAGTCGGACAGCAATGAGTTTGGTTTTTGAAGTAGGAAGTTCAGCTATTAGCAGTAGCACTCTGGTGTTGTTGTTTGTTTTAGTTGGACTTTGTATCATTTTGATGTAGATAACCTTTAAACTACAAATATTTCAAGTGGCCAGAGTTGAGAGTGAACTTAAGAAATATATTGTTGTGTTTTCATGTTACAGTTTGATGACAGGACCAATACCTAAGGTATAGCAGACTCTATCAAGGGATCTGGGGTCAGTGGGAGCCAGTCTTCTCCCACCCAGGCAATAACGGAATCCATAGTAGATAAATGAAAAACAATAACAAAACTTAGTATTGTTTGCTTTTATTACCACTAAAAAATTACTATGTGCTCACAATTCTCAGTAGTGTCAATGATAAAATTCTAAACAGTGTCAGTGATAAAATAGTCCCTCTCATTGCCCATCCCAGTCCCCACTGCTGTATTTGGGAGATGGAATTTGACTAACAACGTATCTAAATCTAATCCTGTGTAGTGTTGTTGGGTTCTGTTGTATCCAAATGACCACTGTATTAAATTCCCTTTTTTTTTTTTTTTTTAAGGATTTATTTGTAAAACCAAGTCCTTTATATTAACATTTATTAAATTAGTTTTGATGAGGAAATTGGCAATATTAGGTCTTCAGCTGTGCTACATCTTGAATCCATACCACACGTACATGTATGCACATGCATTTCTCCGATAAGATCTTGACATTTTCTAGAGGACAAATTAAGTAGTAAAAGAAACATTAACTTAAAAAAAGTAATATATTACATAGAATTGATTCTCAGCTGTCTGCTTTTTGCATTATTTGATACATAATTTAATCTATTTTGCTTTTGTTACTCTGTGTAAATCTGTACTGGGTCCCCTCTTTTAGTTGTTATTATTTATCAGGCGTTATCAATTAATCTTTATATTACCACAATTTGAATGATAAACCTGCCATTTGGAGAAGTGGTGAAGAACGGAGATGTATGTCTCCTCAAATGGAGTATTAATTGGTAATTTTTTGTACCCCATTTTTGCAGATAATTGAGTTACTGATGTTAAAAGTTTTTTTTTTTCAGTAAATGGATTTATAGTTTTAGATACTTGGTAATATTGCACTGATTGTTTTCTGTTAAATGTGTTTTCATAGATTATACACATTCTGCTTGCAGAAATACCTATCAGGGCTTTAATGGTAAGTATCCTCTTTCATTTGCTCTTAAATTTGTCGAGGGAATATATTTCAGCTCTTCTCTTCACATCCATAATAATAAGGCACCAGTGTAAAAAACTAGTTCCTTCTTGTTTCAGTCATTGTTTTGGCTCTTGATATATCACTTCTCACTGCTAATGTTGTCGTGCTGTATATAGTGTTTGCACTGGGAATTTGGGATCCAAAAAAGTTAGGAGTAATTACAATTTGTTTGACTCTTGTCTGTTTTGTTTGGATTGATTTATTCCAAAAGTCGCTGACTACGTTCTGAGTGATGGATTACAAGAAACTGGCTGAGTTCTTTTTGTTGGTTAGAGATTTTGATACTGAATAATGTAAGTTAAGTGGAATATCAGCTTGGTTCTATGTTGTTTCTACCATAATACATTATTTTTTAAATTATTTTTTTATTGTGGTTTAGGTGAAAGTTTACAGAGCCCATTAATTTCTCATTAAACCATTAATACACAAATTGTTTTGTGACGTTGATTACCAACCCCTCAATGTATCAACACTCTCCTCTTGCCCATCCCAGGCTCCCTGTTTCCATTCCTCCTGCCTTCTTGTCTTTGCTTTTGGGCTAGTGTGCCCATTAGTTTCCTATACATGACTGAACTACGAAGCACGTTCCTTACACGTGTTGTTGTTGGCCCTATACAAAAAAAAAAAAAACCTGTTGCTGTTGAGTTGATTCCAACTCAAAGCAATCCTGTGAGTTGGCTCTATAGACCTGTCTGATCTGGCTGAAGGGTGAACCTCAGGAGTAACTTCATTACTGAGTTAAAAGGGTGTCCGGGGGCCGTGTTCTCGGGGTTTCTCCAGTCTCTGTTGGACCAACAAGCCTGGTTTTTTTTTTTTTTTTTGAATTTGAATTGATTCCTGAAGAGAAGTTGAACTTTGTTCTGTATTTCTTCTGCTCTGTCCAGGACCCTCTATTGTGATTCCTGCCAGAGCAGTAAGTGGCGGTAACCAACACCGTCTAGTTTTTCTGGGCTGAGTCGGGTGGAGGCTGTGGTAGTTGTGGTCCATTAGTCATCAGTCCTTGGGATCTACTGTAAGAATATTAAATGAATGCTGAAGAAAGGGAGCCATTTATATTTTTGAGCAGGAGAGTGACATGATAAAATTACCAAAGGAAGTTTAATTTTCATCTACGGGTAGGTTAGATTGAAAACTAGAAATTTACCTAAATAAGCTGTTTCATAAATTTAGGTATAAGGATTTAAGACTCCGAATTTGGGAGATGACAATAATAATAAAAGATGAAGATGTTTCCTAGAGAAAATAAGCAGAACTTGCAGGCGGACTAGTAATAGTTAGAAAAGTAAGAGGGATGAGTAAAAATGAATCTAGGATTTTAAACTAGAGTAGATGGGACAGTGCTGTTGCCAAAGAGAGAGCAATTTGGAATAGTAGAAGGCCATGATCTCCACTGGGCTTTACTAGAGGGCTGGATTTAATATCAGAAGTTTATTTTGTTATTAGTGTGCAGTGTGGCAAAAACATCTTCAGAAATTTCTGTCATTAATGTTATTGATTTTTATTAATGTTTTCTCTTAAGGTTTGTGGTTCTCATCTGGGGTTGATTGTTAGAATCCCCTTGGGAACTTTTTCAAAGTGTATCTGTTCAGCTCATACCCTAGGCCTTCTTGAATCTTAATCTGAGGACCAATGATCCCTGGCTGTGTATGTTGTGAAAAATACTCGTTTGGGTTGCACCTCTGGTTAAAAGCCACTGCTTGATTACGCTGACGTCTGGGTGATTGTCTAAATTTTACAAATGAGGAACTTATGTAATTTCAGGGATATAATTTGATTTCATTCATTCAAATTTCTGTTGAGTGTTTGCTGTGTATCAGATATTCCAGGAGCTGAGAATACAGCAGTGAATAAAATTGACAATTTATCCTGTCGTATGAAATTTACAAGATAACTGCCCATTTTGTTCACTGCTGTATTCCCAGCTCCTAGAGTATCTGATACACAGCAAACACTCAGTAGATATTTGAATAAATGAAATCAAATTATATCCCTGATTTTCCTTTTTAGAAATACCTATTTTGTTTACTGTGAACATGGCTAATTGAAAATGGCTATTTCTGAAATTTTTTGACAGTTTGAGAGCAATTAGATGCAGAAAAACAATACTTAATGACAAAAATTTTTCCTTTTGAAATTATGAAATGCTGACTCTTCTTGAGAATTGGGATTATGTTAATTATTTCTATATACCATGTGGTTCCTAGTACTTATTGCTAGTTCCATTGAGTTGGCTCTAACTCATAGCATCCTTATGCATAACACTTGTAGTTATCCCTTTGTTGAATAAATACTGGTTAAATTGAAAATAATTTAATATAGAGCTTTTTAGCTGGTGATATGGTCTTCTTTAAAATTAGGTTTTATTAGCAAATTTTTCAGTACCTTGTCTTCTGTGTGCTTTTCCTTTATTGTTTAGAGTGAGTTTAACATAAATATTAATGATAAATTATTATCTCAAGTGAGTTATTTGAATATCTAGCTGTTTTACGCAAAGATTCCTGAAGGGAATGGTATGTTTTACACACTCTTTTTTTTTACTCTTTTTTAGGAATGGATCGTGATTATGGCCCTGGATCTTATGGAGGTCTGGCATTCAAGGATATTTATCTAAAAATTCTTCTTTTGAATGCCAGCAGAGGTGAGCATCATTTAATTTTTTTCTTTTTAAATCTTGTAGGGATGGATCGTGACTATGGCCATGGATCCTATGGGGGTCAAAGATCCATGGACTCCTACCTAAACCAGTCATATGGCATGGACAGTCACGGTGGTGGTGGTGGGGGTAACAGGTAAATTGCTTCATTACTTGGCCAAGTAATTAGACACTTTTTTAAGATTGCGAGTATATTTTTTTAAGTGTTCCTTAGATATGTTATGATACTTGAACTTCGCTATTTGACATCGAATGATCACCTTAAATATTTGAAGGTATTAATTAAGGGGTATAAAAATTATCTCAAAATTACTGGGAGACATTATTTTACTAAAACCTCAGATAAAAGAAAGTATTCACTCTAGAAGTGAACTTTTTTTTTTTAACTTCTTTTTGTCTCACCTTATCAATCAGAATGTCCTGACCACCAAATAATATGTAAATATGTTATTGGAAATATTATTTGTGAAGCTTTTTAAAAATGATTTTAAAAAAATTGCTAGATGTGGGGTAGTATGTAAAACAGCAAAGCAGTTTTTGACTAGAATGGGTTTAACTGCACTAGCCTAGCAATATTCAGTTTCTAAGAGACATTTAAGATAGATATTCTTTTAATTTTAAAGTGAGCTGGAAGAACATATTGTAATAATAAAAATGTTCTTTAAATCATGTCCAGGTTACTTATTGGTGGGTACTGCTTACACCAAAAGTGTGTTTTCTAGGCTAAGAGCATTGTATTAAAACCATGAATAATAATACCTTTGCTTATTTTAATGCACTGTAAATTGCATTTATATTTCACCGTCGATACTTTGTAAGGCTTACAGGCTTTAGTGTTGACCACATTTCAGGCGAAGGAGTTCTTTTTGAGGCACAGAGAATCCTACTGAATATAAGTAGCACTAGTTAGACATTTGAAGCTGTTGTACTTGTTCAGTAAATTGAAGGATCCGGATTCCTTAATGATGGACTGGATGATGCTTACTTTACTTCCTTCTGCTTCAAGTGTGCCACTGTGGTTTATGGTAGAGAAAAAATAAACAGTTATACTCTTGTGATATTTTGAAAACTGTAGTTGGAAAGAGGGATAATTTTTATATGGTTATTTAGGATTCAGAAGTAAATACTACCTTCTATTTAGTAATCTGTAAATAATTGAAGTGATATAATACATTTAAATGCTTTAACATATTCATTATTACCCTATTTCTTTGTAAATGTAATGTACATAAACTTTTTCTGTAGATGTTATTGCTTATATTTCATGTGTAATTGTGGGCCTTTATAAAATTTTGTCGTAAGATACCAAGCAAGTTTTGTAATTCATGGTTTCGATTTGTGAGAAATAAGATAATTTGTTTATTTTGTTGACTATAAAAACCATAAGGAGACTGTGTGCTCCTTTTTTTTTTTTTAGAATGGTTTTATGTGATAATTTCCTGCCAGGAAATAATGTTTCAAATAATTAAGGACGTTATAAAATGTATTCTTTGTCATCTGCCTTGAAAATTCATATGCAGAGGATATGTTGGTGATTTTTTACTTTTATGTTTAATTTTATGTGTTTATTCTTCTAGATTTGTTAGATTTAGTAGTTTATAAGTGAGAAGTAACTAAGAATTGATTATTGAACTTGACCAAAGTTTGGCAGTTTGTCACATCTTATAAGCAGAGATAATTCCCTAAATTTTGACTACTACACACTCAATGAAGCAGTTTTATGATATAGATTATTTGGGATGCAAAAGGATCTCCTCTGTTCCGTGTCACAAATAGCCTACATCTATGTAGTCTTCAATTTGTGTCCCTATCGAAAGCCAAACTATTGTAAATATTTTGTGTTTTGATATTAGAGGTGGATTCAAAGAAAGTTTCAGTAGCTCATGAACTTTAGCAAATGACCTTTTCCAAGACTAGCGCTGGGCTTAAATAATGATAAATTTTTTAAATTTTTAATTAAATAGAAAAGCTGCCAGAAAGCAGATTTTTAAGCTAAGATTTATAAAACTCAATTAATATATAGAAACTGACTCAGATAGCTTTCTATCTGGTCAAATGTTGAACCGCCCAGCCCTAATCAAGCGTGAATAGAATTAGAATTGTGCAAAGCAGTATGGTATAAATGAATTTTAGTTGGTAAATGTCAACTGATAATTTGTCTTTTGAATTGTCTAACACTAGTAAGCTTACTTTTGTTTTTTCCCTCACTGTGCAACTTTTCCAGGTTTGGACCTTATGAGTCTTACGACTCCAGGTCTTCTCTGGGTGGGCGAGATCTGTACAGATCTGGCTATGGTTATAATGAACCCGAACAAAGCCGCTTCGGAGGTAGTTATGGTGGTCGATATGAGAGCTCCTACCGGAATAGCCTTGACTCTTTCGGAGGTAGAAACCAGGGCGGGTCTAGCTGGGAAGCACCTTACTCCCGTTCAAAATTGAGGCCTGGGTTTATGGAGGACAGAGGAAGAGAGAATTACTCTTCCTACAGCAGTTTTTCTTCACCCCATATGAAGCCTGCGCCTGTAGGCTCTCGGGGGAGAGGAACGCCTGCTTATCCTGAAAATACGTTTGGAAGCAGAAACTATGATGCTTTTGGAGGACCATCAACAGGCAGAGGCCGAGGCCGAGGAGTAAGTACAACAGAATCTTTTCAGATTCTTTTCACTAGTCACTCTTTTAAACCCTTTCAAGACCATGGTTTTCAACTAGAATAAACACTGTTCATCCCAGTGTATTTTGAAGCAAAATCTTGAGTCATAAACATAATTTTAAGGTTGGCTAAAAGTTTTTCCAGCACCTCAGAAAATAAGTGGCGGTTTGAGATGATTGTTCATGAAGTTTTGCCAAATCTCCCTTTATTATAAAGGTGTGGCTATTAGGTTTGGTCTAAAAGGGGTTAAAAGGAGTTGCATCTTTTTCTTGTGAACACTAGCAGTTTTGCTGGTGGGCAGTTCTTAGATTATTGTAAAAGGTAACTGAACCCTTTGAGCTTTTGAGTAGGTTAAAGGTGCAATGTATGATAAACATTTATACTTTGCTGCTAAACTCTAGCAAGTAGGATTTCTTCAAAGCTCCGTATTTCATTAAACACAAGAGACTAAAAGTTGGTGATAGTTCAGGGTAGCTTAACCATGTTTACATGGTAAAGAGGTTGTATATAGCAGGTTGTAGATGTGTATAGCAGGTTGTAAAATGATTTTTTTCCATTTGATTTTGCTACCTCACCCTCTTGCAATATGTCCTACTACAGATTGTTTTATTTTTTCTTGTGTCACTAGCTTTACTATTGAGGAATAATTTTTTACCTGTACAAACACGTTCATGGCCTCTTCCTAGGAAGTAATATTTTGCAAATTATCGCTTAAATGAATACATATACTAGTTCTTAAGTGTTTAATTTCAGATTATATAGTGTGAAGATTATGCCCTATGTTCTTAGGTAACTCGACTGATAGGAAATTTTACCTAGTAGGTGTATGTAGTTTGTGAGGATACTATGTAGTTTGATTATATAAAGAATATTGTATCTTTGCTATAATGTAAGAAATTTTTTTTAAGTCAGTGGCTCTTAATATTCTCTTTGTAGAGGAAAGTACTTCTGATAAAAATGTAGTTGAGCACATGTTTTTGTTTGTTAGCCTGTGTTACATCAGTGTAGTTTTTATACTTGTGTAGAAATTTTGCAGTTACTCTTATGTAAAATGCATTGCACCTTTAATGGATAGTTAATGAAGATTTTTCTCATTTGACTATATATATTACCAGGAAACATTTATTAAGGCCTACTAGATTTGATAGGTATTCGTAGGCATGATATACAAATACAAGCAACTGATATGTTGCTTCCCACCGTACTTTATTATTTATTGTAGGTTTATCAAAAAATTGTGGGGCAGTAGACTTTGGATTTAGAAATTGAAAACCCATCCCAGTTTAAGCATGTGGAAAACATTTTCCATACTGTGTATTATTTTAGGCAGAGGCTTTTTTCTTAATGAGACTTTATCAGTTTTGTTTTCATGATGGTAAAATAGGTTTTCCTTTACCTTGTATTCACAACTCTAGTCTGAATGGATTTTTCTTTATTTCTTCCTATTAATGAAGTAGATGAACTGGTAGGACTTTCTTTTTAATCTTCACTTGTACAATTTCCATTGGATCCTTCTCTTCAGATTACTTCTGAATCTTTATCTTCTAAAAGTAAGGTTAGCACAGTAAATTTCTGTGGACACGTGGCCTCTTGGTGTAGTGGTTTTGTTAATGACGAGAGAAGATGAAGGGACACAAAGTGGTTTGGTTGCATGACTCTTCATCTGTAAACTTTTGCTTCTTGAGCTTATGGCTCAGTATGTTTCCGTAGGTAAGAATGTGAATGGAACGGCAGATGCAATTATATAATCTGAAGTGTGTCTTGGAAGTTGATGCATGGTTATGTTTTAACTCTCCTATTTCATGCTAATGTTCCATCTAGCCTTCTTATTCCCTTTTCAACAGGGAGAAATCGTTTTTACTTTACAGATACAGTCTTCTTTGTGTATCTTGGTTTTAAGCCAGGTTTTAGTAAAATAAAGATTTCTTTTAAGGTGTTTTTCATGAGAAAACATCAATTAGGAACTCTGAAGAGGAGTTGTAAGAGAGTTGTACAAGTGGTAATATTTTGAGAGGCACATACGTTGTTTATGATCTCAAGTAATTTTGAATTGTAAAAATAAAATGTAGAAAATATGCATATTTGCTCTACTGGAAACGAAAATACTGATTCACTGGATTTGAGTTATGTAACGTACAAAGTTTTTCAACGTGTTTGTTCAGAGTGGACATGTAAAATTAAAGTCATCTGGGAATTCTCAGGTGAAAATTAATAGATAAGGTAAATTTTATATAAATTCATATTTTAACTTTGGAAAATATGCTAATCTTTTTTGATTTCACAAATTTACAGCATATGGGAGATTTTGGAAACGTTCATAGACCTGGAATTGTTATTGACTATCAAAACAAACCCACCAATGTGGCAGTTGCTGCTGCAAGAGGAATAAAGAGAAAAATGATACAGCCATTTAATAAGCCCGGTGGAACCTTTATCAAGAAGCCCAAGCTAGCAAAACCTGTGGAGAAGACGAACCCCAGCAAATCACCCAGTAAGTAAGAAGACATAATTATACTTGTTCAGGAATTTTTTTAAATTCAGTTCTTTTAGGTAATATTTTTCCTAAGTTTATATAGAAAAACTGTAAAATAATTGTAATTGTAAAAATTAGATCTGAATGAAATTTAGTGAGAACATTGAAGAGCTGTAAAATTTCTGGTTCGGTATCCAAAACTTCAGATGAAAAATTCAGGGCTTTCAGTTCTGCATCAATCTTGCAGGAGGATGTAATAACCATCTTGTTTCTAATTGTATTTTAATTTGTAGATAGTATCAAACACTGAATTTTTCAGCTACATTTGGAATACCAATTTATTTATTTACTGCTGTGTTACGGTTAATTTTTTGTATTGTGGTCAAAAGCAAGGGTCTGTGCTCCAAATCCAGCCCTGGCCTGTATTTGTACTGGCTTTCAAGCTAGTAATGGCTTTTATATTTTTACAGGATTATAACACAATAAAATGAGTATGTAACAAAGACCATATGTGACCTGCAAAGCCTAAAATATTTATTATCTGTTCCTTTACAGGAAAAATTTGCCAACTCTTGGTCTAAAGTGCTAGTTGAGAACGAAGGTGCAGTTTCATGGTTGTTTAGAATTCTGAATGATTAAAATTTTAATGTTATCGAAGGTCTGGTTTCTCTTTTCAAGCCTAAAGAATGGTTTGAAATGGTTTCTTTAATGAACTTATTTTTTGAACAAATATTTTTGAAGCATAACTCTTTAATAGTCAGCAGATAACTTCTAGAAATATATGTCTTAATGTCCAAACATTTGTAATGTTGTGTTTTAATTTGCACATTCCTCTTAAAATGCTAAATCTTTTAACAGTTTAAACACATATATGAGTTTTTATATAATTGAAAAGTCTTTCATTTCATTGCTCTAGTGTATATTGAGTTGTTACTAAGGATTCTGCTTTCTGGCACACAAGAATTGTGACATCAGTTTTTTAAGACAACCTGAAAGCTTAACTAACTTTACTTCTGTGTGTTTGCCTTTACTTTTTTCCTTTTCCCTTTGTTTGGTACAAGGGTTATTTACCTGGGATTCATGACTCCTCTAGTGCAGTGATTAAATTAGTTGTGAATATCAAAATTACCCAAAGAAGCTTTACAAGATCACATGCTCTGGTCACCCCTCGTCTTTTAATTCTGATACAGGGTGGGGACAAAACATCTACATTTTTAAAAAGTCTTTGTATATGATTTTAATTCAGACCTCTTTCTTGGGCTGTTGTATTTATCATTGGAGGTATTGTTGAAGGAGTATGTTCCATAAAATCCCTTTATGAAGACTCAGGGAAGAAATTTTTCATGGTCATTGTTATTGGTAGCTGTTGTTGAGTTGGCCCCTGAATCATGGTGAACCTGTGCACGATGGGACATAATGCAGCCCCATCCTGAGCCATTTCCATGATCGGTTGGGGATTGGATGTTGTGATCCTTAGAGTTTTTATTGGCTGATTTTCAGAAGTAGATCACCAGGCCTTTCTGCCTAGTCTGCTTAGTCTGGAAGCTCCCCTGAAATCTATTCGCAGTCATAGCAACGTGCAGGCCTCTACTGACAGACGTGTGGTGATTGTGCATGAGGTGCTTTGGCTGGGAATTGAGCCTGCATCTCCTGCATGGACGGGGAGACTTCTACCACTGAACCAAAAGCCTCAGAAAACAGGATGGCAAACACTGTTGTGTTTGATTGGCATCTTATGGTTTACAGATAAACTCCATGTATATTACAACATTAACCGGTATAACAGTCTTGTGAAATGGTCAAAGCAGGGCTACAAATGCCAAATTATAAAAGAGGATACTAAGTGCAGATAGAATCCACTAAAAGAAAGAAAGAAAACTATTTCATTCACAATAGCATCAAATGAGTAAAATGGTTAGGAATAAATTTAATAAGAGAAGTGTAAAATGTATTATACCCTGAAAGCTCTAAAACAGTGGCAAAAGAAATTAAAAAGATCTAAACAAATGGAAAAACATCCATGTTCATCATTTGGAAGACAACATTGTTAAGATGGCAGTACTCACCAGCCTGATCTACAGAGTCAATGAAATCAGTCAGAATCCCAGATGACTTTTTTTTTAGTCAAGCTTGAGTCTAAGCAGATAAACTGATTCTAAAATGCACGTTGAGTTATAAGGTATCCAAAATAGCTAGTTGTGAAAAAGAAGAATAACGTAGAAGAATGACTTTGTGACTTCAGAATATACTACAAAACAATAATAGTCAAGTGCACTGCTGTTTATTGCAGTGCCATTCACAGTAGCTCTGGCAGCAAAGCTGAGCCGGCCCTTGACAGGCATATGCTATTAAAGCACATGGATATGACCACCCCGCCCCCTTTTTTTTTGTTTTTAACAGAACTTGAGAATCGCGTAACGTAGCTAAGGATGAAGCCAAAATTCTTTACGTCAGTGAGGCTATCACTGTCAGATATGAAATGGGCATTTTGAAGGATTCCTGCTAGTTTTTCAGGAAAAGACGTTTTGCTATACTGTAGTATTTTAGACTATTTGATTTGAAGAAAATTAGTAGAAAAAGAACCATATTCTGCCATTTGACTGGAGAGGTACAACATACGTACAATTCTGGTTTTAGCATTTGAAAGGGAAATGAAGTCACTTCCTGTTTGAGGCAGTGTATAAATGGGTATTCTGCACACTCAGAGTTTGAATGAAACCTGTGAATGAGGATATTAAAAATGGTTAGTAAAATAAGAATATACATTTAAGCCCTTATAAAATAATGAAAAATAGTGTAGATACTATGTTTTAATGTATTGATTTTGTATAATTTTGGAACTCGTTCCCTTGTATACATTTAAAAGAAAAAAACCCCATCGTTTTTGAGTCAGTTGTGACCAATGGTGTCCCCGTATGTGTACATACCCAAAACCAAATCCATTACCATCGAGTCAGTTTCAACTCAGCGACCCTATAGGACAGAATAGAACTGCCCCATAGGGTTTCCAAGGAGCAGCTTGTGGATTTGAACTGCTCACTTTTTGGTTAGGGGCCAAGCTCTTAACCACTATGCCCCCAGCAGCCTTGGAAACCCTACGGGCAGTTCTGTTCTATTCTGTTGGGTGCTATGAGCTGGAATCAACTTGATGGAAGTGGGTTTTTTTTTTTTAATTTTTGCAGAAGCGGACTGCCAAATTTTTCTTCTGCAGAGCTGTCAGTGGGTTTGAACCACTGACCTTTTGGTTAGCAGCTGCGTGCTTAACCATCGTGCTGCCGGGGCTCGTATATGTATATGTAACCAAAAAAACCATTGCTGTCAAGTCAGTTCCAGCTCACAGCAACCCTGTATTTACTGTTGAGTTTTTTAGTTCCCAGGAATGATTTTGTACTAGGTATTTTTCCAGCAATAATCCAAAAATAATGTGTTACAAGAAAGAGCCAGCTCACTGTGAGATACTACTTCACAGCCAGTATGATGGTCATAATTAAAAAAAAAAAAAATAGGAAATAAATGTTAGTGAGGATGTAGAGAAATTGGAACCTCATATGTTGTCGGTAAGAATGTAAAATGGTGCACCTGCTGTGGGAAACAGTTTGGTGGTTCCTCAGTAAGTTAAACAGAATTATCATATGGCTCAGCAATTCCACTCCTAGGTATATATCTCCAAAACTTGAAAACATATGCAAACAAATACTTGTACACAATGTCTGTAGTATTATTCACAGTAGTCAAAAGGTAGCAACAATCCATATGTCAGTCAACAGATAAATGGATAAACAAAAAGTGGTATATCCATATCATGGAACGTTATTCAACCATAAAAATAAATGAAGCATCAGTACATGCTACAACATGAATGAACTTTGAAAACATTATGCTAAGTGAAAGGATCCAGCCTCAAAAGGCCACATGTAGTATAATGATTAGTTATATGAAGTATTCAGGATAGGCAAATCATAGAAACAGAAAACAGATTAGTGGTTATTTAGGGGCTGGGGGAAGGGGAATGAGTGTTGCTAAATGGGCATGGGGTTTCCATTTGGGTAATGAAAAAGTTCTGGAACTAGAGAGCGGTGGTGGTTGCAAAGCATTTTGAGTGTGCTTAATGCCACTGAATTGTATACTTCAAAATGGTTAAAGTGGTAAATTTTATGATACACGTATTTTAGCACAATAAAAAAACATTAAAAGAACCCACTCTTTTGGGGGAGGTGTTTATATATTTTAAGAGATCTTTTACTAGAAATACATGAATTCCTTGCACCCAGGGCTCCAGTATTCATTGAACTTCCATTTTCATGCAGAGTCAGGTTACTTTAGTGTTCCTCAAGGTGTGATATGCAAGATGATTTTAGGTGATATGGATGTTAGTGCTTAAAATGAGGGTAAGAAAAATGTAGATTTAAAGAAAAATATGTAATAATCACAGATGAGAAGCAAATATGGCTAAATTCATGATGGTGGTCAAATCAGTGAAGTTTTGGAATACTGGGTAATGTCAAATTCAGGTTTTCTGGTGAATTCAGTTTGAATCATGATTACCAAGTAAATCCTATATGTCTGTAATTTATGAACTGGTGGTTTGAAAAGGAGAATGGGAAATTGATTTTTATTTCTGATCTTTAATTTGTCTTTTATCAGCAAAAACTGATTCTAAAATGGAAGAAAAAGAAAAACGACGAATTGAGGCTCGGCGAGAGAAACAGAGGCGCAGAAGAGAAAAAAATAACGAGAAGTATGGAGATGGCTACAGGTTTGTGCTTATTAAAGTCAGAAAATTAGGCTCATTAAAAAATAATTTCCTAGACACATCTAGCTCAATTGGCATAACATAGTTTATAAAGGAAATCTTCTTCATTGTACTTTGGTGAGAAGTGTCTGGGGTTTTAAAAGCTTGTGAGCAGCCGTCTGGGATACTCCACTGGCCTCACCCTGTCGGGACAAGGGAGAATGAAGAGTAGAACTGTGCTCCATAAAGTTTTCTTTCATTCTTTTTTTTTTAAAACAATATTTTACTGTGTTTTCAGTGAAAGATTACACAATGTTTAGGCTCCCATGCAACTATTTCTGGTTGTTGAGTGACACTGGTTATGTTCTTCACAAAGCGTGAACGTTGCACGTTATTTCCATTCTGATTGTCCCCTTTCCATTCATCTAGTTTCTCTGCCACCTTATATTTTCATCTTTGTTGTATAGTAATTGTTGACCGTTTGGTCTCGTATAGGTGATTTTTTTAAAGGAGCACAGCACGTACGGGTGATACTATTTTCTGAGCCAGTTTGTTATTTAGCTACAAGGTGATCTTCGGTTAATTTCGGTTCAAGGTTTGAAGAACGTTCAGAAAAAGAAGAGTAAATGAGTAGGTACTAGCTTTTCTAGATATTGAAGTACGAGAAAACTATGATAGTTAAAAATATGTGTTAGTAGACAAAGCTAATCTGTAACAAAATTATTACCGTAGAAACAGATTGCATTATATGTAAAAATTAATATATGATTAAGAAGATATTACAGACAAAAAGGGAATTGCTTGAATGGCTGACCAATAATAACATGAAAATAATCAGTTTAAGATACTCTTCCCAACATCAGTTAAAATGAATTCACATGAATTAAAAAATCAAAAAAGGGAAAATTACAGAAAAATAAAGTGCAATTATTTTGACATCTGCAAAGAGATTTCTTTTTCCAAGTGTAAGAGTTACACAGTAAATTACAAAGGAAATGATGGGCAGATTTGGCTAAGTAAAAGCTTAAAACTTAAAAGGAGAGCAAACATGCTTGGAAAATATTATGAGAAACGATTAATGTCTAAATTAGATAAGTATCGCCCAATCAAATTTTTTTTTTAAAGTAAGAAAATGAAGATTCCCAATACATAATTTGGTGAAGGAATGCAGCTAGTTAATAGGTTTGGGAGAAAATGTTCAAACTCACCAAGGTAAACTGAAAAGTTAGGCAATTAAATGCCATTTCATTAGCAAGGAGAAAAAAAATTGTTTTACTAACCAAGGTGCGATCAAAGGATACTTACGGTGTTCAGGAGACAATATATTGGAGAACAATGAAGCAGCTTTTTTTTTTTTTTATGTGCCTTAACTTTTTTTATACTCATGATCTCCAAGAAAATAATAGAATAATAATATAGAAGAGTTTTATCTAAAAAGGTGCCCATTAAAACCAAACCAAACCCAGTGCTGTCAAGTCGATTCCGACTCATAGCAGCCCTTTAGGACAGAGTAGAACTGCCCCATAGAGTTTCCAAGGAGCGCCTGGTGGATTTGAACTGCCGACCCTTTGTTTTGCAGCCGTAGCACTTAACCACTACGCCACCAGGGTTTCCAAGGTGCCCATTACAACCTTATTTATAATAGTTCCAAATGGAAAACAAATGGCAGCTGTAGAGAGTGATCAGCTTGACACATCCGTTTATGGGCTCTTAACCTATTGCCGTCAAGTCAATTGCAATTCATAGCGACACCATAGGACAGAGTAGAACTGCCCCATAGGGTTTCCAAGGAGCAACTGGTGAATTTGAGCTGCCGACCTTTTGGTTAGCAGCCAAACGCTTCACCACTGTGTCACCAGGGGCCCCTATGAGCTCTTAGGCCACTGTGAAAAATGAAGATTATAAAACTTGATGTAACATGAAGGAAATGCAAGTAAAATAGAAAAGCATATATGTAAAGTATAAAAATACGTGTAAGGAAAAAAAAAAAAAGACTGCCTGGAAATATAACAACAACAAAATAATAGGGCTATAAATTGATAACATTTTTTGGTCTTTTTCTCTGAAATTTGCCCAGGTACTACCTTTGCAAAAAAAAAACCAATGTATTTCCTATTCATTATGTTTTTTGCTCTTTAAAAGTTAACTTGTTTTTGTAGCAAAAAGGGAATGAAATGTTTCACGTAAGTGAATTTTCTAGGTAACCATAACTTTATATTACTTCAAAAGATTTTCAGAGAAGAATTTTTAATCCTTTTGTTGGAGATGTTTTTAAAATGTATGAGTTTCCTTCCATATTAAGCAGATACTTTTTGTTATTACTTGGCCTTGATAGGCATGTCGATATTGTTTTATATAAAATGTAGTAAAAAAAAATTCAGTTGCATCTGAATTCCCATTATGTCTTGCTTGTTTGGTCTGTCTTCTTTGATTTTAGTCTGTTAAGTATTACTTGCGTAATATTTGTGTCTTACTTTAATAACTTCAGTACCCTTTCTGGTTTGTTGCTTCTAATTTGCTGGGATCTGAGAAACAATAGGATTAAGTTTATTATGAATCTTCCTGTAGATAGGGGTTCATTTTTAAGAGAGCAGCTATTTTCGGTCCTTGGGAGTGTATCTCCCACTCTTGATCTGATACAATTACTTTATTTGAGTAGGGATAAGAGGCTTAGTTACTTTGGTATGGAAATAAAGTTTATTTCATTTGCGAAGTTTATTTAATTAACACTTTATATCAAATGTGCTAGGAATCTAAGGTGAAATTACATTATAGGACTCATTTTTCCATTTAGTTAACCTATGAATACTTTTCCCATTAAAAATTACAGATTTGGTTATGATATATCCATGTTGATATAATAAATGTTATTTGTAGTAAATGGAAGAACAGAATTTTCATTTAATGGTTTTCTCCATAACTCAAAATAGAAACTTGATGACAATAATCAAATGAACATCAGGTCTACTAAATATTTTAGGATAAGAATTCTTTAAAATAGTCTAAAATTATTTCAGTATACAGAGCAATTTTGTTTTGCATTCGCAGGATAAGAGGTTGATAGCTGACTGTTGGGATGTGTTCCTTTTGGACCTTAGAAAACATTTAACATAATAAAGAGGGTGGAAAGGTCTATTGGGGGGCAGGACTTTGATCACCTAAAAGCTCTAAGGGAGTGAATTATAATTGTTTAGTGTGGTGCAGTGGTTCAGTGTTTGGCTGCTAACCAGAAGGTCGGCAGTTTGAATCCACCAGCCGCTCCTTGGGAACCTTATGGGGCAGTTTACTGTGTCCTGTAGGATCTCTGGAAGTCGGAATCGACTTGACGGCAATGAGTATGTATGCAGTGTTGTATCTGGTTTTCTTGATGCTACCGTAGTGGTTTGTTAACTTGAGGATGGAACGGTGTAAAATAAGTAGTGGAATTTTGGAATTTGATGTATCTCAAAGTTTTCCGTGGCTTTGTAGTCTAGGCTAGAAGTGGAGAACTCAGGACTAGATTATGTAGATCCACTTACTCCACCTTAAATACCCAGAAGCTCTGGGATGGGCTAGAAATGCAAGGTGATGTAATGACTAAAAAAACCCCAGCTTTGTGAAGTCGATTTCAACTCATGCTGACCCCATGTGTTGCAGATTAGAACTGCACTCCGTAGGTTTTTCAAAGCTGTGACTTTTCAGAAGCAGATAGCCAGGCCCTCCAAGGTGCTTGTGGGTGGGATTGAACCGCCAACCTTTCGTTTAATAGTCGAGTGCTTAACCTTTTGCACCACTCAAAAACCAAAAAAAAAAAAAAACCCATTGCTGTTGAGTTGATTCTGACTCAGAACACCACTCAGTGACTCCAGTACAATGACAGTGCTGCTTAAATCGGTATTTAACAGTTTTTCTGACTTAAGTGAAATTGAAATCAACCATAAGACAGAAAAAAGAATTATTTATGTTGGTAAACTCAGTTTTATTGGTATATTCTCATGATTTCTTTCTAAATAAATAATCTAGTGTATTATTCTAAATGTATGAAAAGCTTCTATTTCACCTCACAGAACGGCATTCACATGTTCATTCTGTAAATTTCGAACATTTGAAGAAAAAGATATTGAACTGCATCTGGAAAGTTCTTCACACCAGGCGACATTAGATCATATTCAGAAACAAACCAAATTTGACAAAATAGTTATGGATTTTTTGCATGTAAGTATGTTTCTGAAGTGAGAAGTACCATATAATTTTGTTTTTTCACAATTCCCCATCCCTCTTCCATTTTGTTTCTAAAATTTTAATTTACCATTTATTTAAGGGAAGAATTGTTTTAAAATAAGGCCAGTATTAGATGTGAATTCCTCTATGATAGAAATTGGATCTGTTATTTGAGAATACGTTTTACATTTTTCGGTGATTTCTGACAGAGATGTCAAAGAGGGAATTATTTAATAACTATTTAGTGATGCAGATTCAGCTGTCATCTTTTGAGAGTCTACTGGGTATCAGATTTTGTGCTAGATACTTTCATTTATTATTTCATTTGATCTGCCTAACAACTCATTTTTATGATCAAAGAATATGCTCAGAGAAGTTAAAGGACTCTGTCACTAAGTGGTAGAGTCTGAATTTAGAGCAAGGGAGCCTGGTGTCTGTTTCAGTGCCCTTCAGTTATGGATGTGTGGCCATCAGTTCAACAGTTTTTTTTGAGTACCTGCAAAAGGTACCATGCCAGACTCTGAAGACACAGATACTACCCTCAGTGAACTAACAATAATTGGAAATAGGCTACATTCACACATAACACAGGTGACACTATTAAGTGCAAATGCCAAAGATGCATGGTACATACAGACATAATACGAGTTTGGGGAAGGAGAAGATCATTGAGACCAGAAATGCTTGAAGGAAGGGGCTTGAGCTAGATTGCTCATTGTGTGTGTACTTAATGTGGGCAGAAGAGATGGATTTATTAGACGGTAAGAACCATACTGTGATCGTTCACACCTTTATCCTTGCAGAATTGTATTTCCTAACTGAGATTTCTTTCTGTAATTTCCTTAACTGGTTCCTATCTGTCATTTAGAATTTAAACACCCACTTATCCTAAGAAAACCTATTGACTATTCCAGCTCTTGTAAATCTATCTTTCTCTACATGCCTAAAGTACATTTTGAAAAGTGAATATTTTTTACACTTTCCTAGTTTTTTATGGTGGTCTTTTCAGTTAAACTGTAGGCTCCTTGAGAGTAGATACTAGTTTTTATACTGTATTTTCCATAGAACCAGCACGGTGCTAAGCATATCCTAAGCCCTCATTGAAACTTTTGGATTCTGATCTGTGAAATCTTATTATTTTGTTTTCTAGGAATGTATGGTGAATAAATTTAAGAGAACATCTATCCGTAAACAACAGACGAATAGTCTAACAGAAGCAGGCAAGATAATTGATAAAGATGCTATGGAAGGTAAATATTTAAACAAACTGCTTTAGAAATCACATGGGTATTTTACATAATACAACCTATTGCAATGTAAATGGTACTGCCTAGAGTCACATGTAATAGCCCTGAGTGGATAGCAGAAATTAACTCCTTTGACTTCCTGTTTTTGTGCTTACAAATTTGTCTCTACCTACCCTTGTCTCCTCCACTTCAATTTTAGAGGAAAATTCATCCCTCCTGTTTTCCTCTGCCTCATCCCTTCTCATCTCCTTACGGATTTTTGCTCAAATGGTAAACTTGTCTATTCTGTTTTTCAGTCTTTCTTTCTCTCTTGGTTCCTTCTCTGAAGCATATGAGAAACTGGTTGCTGTCAAGTCAGTTCTGACTCACGGCAACCTCGTGTATCAAAATAAACTGTGCTGCATAGGGTTCTCAGTGGCTAACTTTTTGGAAGTAGATCACTAGGCCTTTCTTTCCAGGTGCCGCTGGGTGGACTTGAACCTCTAACCTTTTGGTTAGCAGCTGACTGTGTTAACTGTTTGCACTATCCAGGGACTCCCCAAAGCCTATAAACATGCTCTTATTTAAAAAAACAAAATAAAAGGAAAAAAAAAGCAGACACTAGTTTTCCTAAAAACTCTGCTTTTTTCTTTTTTTCAGTAAACAACCAAGTTTCTTCAAATGTAGTCCACACTGGTTTCTGCTTCCTCACCATTTACTACTTTACCTACAATAGACAATCTTCGGCTACCATCAGTCTGCTCTGACAGAGGTTACCAACACTGACTTGAATAGGTTCCTTTGAATCATCTTTCTTCTGCAACAATTTTCACTGACAGCTGCATGCTTTGTGAATCTCTTTACTTTCTTGGTTTCTGTGTCTCCTCTCTGTCCTGATATTCTCTTTATTCCCTTGTCAGTTTAGTCTTTTGGCTTTTTTCTATACCAGTCTTTAAAAGTTGGTATCTACCAGTACTCTGTCATTAGCCTAGTCATCATCTCTTTCCTGATTAATTCATCCTTCATGATTAATTCATTTACTTGTAGTAATACGTATATGTTTACTACTTATATGATTATACTTATGTGTATACTTATATACTTATATGATTACTTATACTCATGTGTTGATTACTTATATCTTAGCACAGATCTTTTTCTTTTTTTTTTAAATTTTCTTGTGCTTTAGGTGAAGTTCATTTCTCATTCAAAAACTTACACTGTTTCATGATACTCTGCAATTCCTGCAATGTCACAGCATGCTCTCCCTTTGCACTCTGGGTTCTCTGTGTCCATTCGTCTAGTTCCTGTCCCTTCCTGCCTTCTTGTCTTGCTTTTGGACAGGAGCTGCCCATTTGGTCTCATGTGTGTTATTTTTTGTTTTATAGCTTGTCTAATCTTTGAAAAGTGGGCCTTGGGGATGGTTTCATTTCTGGGTTAGCTGAGTGTCCAGGGACCATAGTCTTATGGGTCCCTCCAGTCTTCTGTCAGACCAGTAAGTCTGGTCTTTTTTTGTGAATTTGACTATGTTCTGCATTTTTCACCTATTCTGCTCAGGGCTGTCTGTGGTGATCCCTGTTAGAGCGGTCGTTGGTGATAGCCAGGCACCATCTAATTCTTCTGGTCACAGGCTAGTGGAGACTCTGGTCATGTGGTCCTTTAGTCCTTTGGGCTAATATTTTCCTTATGTGTTTGGTTTTCTTTATTTTCCTTTGCTATGGGTGGGATGGGACCAATAGATGTATCTTAGATGGCTGCTCCCAACCTTTTGAGCCCCCAGATGCTACTCTCCAAAGTGGGATATAGAAAATTTTCTCTGTGAATTATGTTATGCCAGTTGACATAGGTGTCCTCTAAGACTGGTCCCTAACCTGAGCTCCTCAGTTCCTTAGAGTGTTTGGATGTGTCTAGGAAACTTCTATGCTTTTGCTTTGGTCCAGTTGTGCTGACTTGCCCTGTATTGTGTGTTGTCCTTCCCTTCACCGAAGTTGACACTTGTCTACTCTCTAGTTAGGGATTCCCCCGCCCCCTACCCTCGTAACCATGCAAGAATGGTTTTTCTGTGTGTAAACCTTTTCTTGAGTTCTTATAATAGTGGTCTCATATAATATTTGCCCTTTTGTGACCGACTGACTTCACTGAGAATAATGCCCTCTAGATTCATCTGTGTCGTGAGATATTTTGCAGATTCATCATTGTTCTTTATCATTGTGTAGTATTCTATTATGAGAATGTACCATAATTTGTTTATCCATTCATCTGTTGATGGGGATTTAGGTTAGCACAGATGTCTTTTAAACTCTGGTCCCATACATCCAACTGCCTACTGATGTCTTTTCTATAGTCCCATAAAATCAACATATCAGAAAAATTTATCATCTTGAATGCTCCCCACCTTCTTAAAGAAAAAACAACAACTCAGCAAATATTTCCTCCATTTACCTTGAAAGGTGGCCCCACCATCTACCAAAGCCAGAAGTATGGAATTATTCTAGGTACAGAGTCAGTTCAGAAGACAGGCCTGGCGATCTGCTTTTCAAAGGTCCCAGCTTTGAAAACCCTACGGAGCAGTCCTACTCTGCACTCATGGGGTCAGTATGAGTTGGTGTCGACAGCTAACAACAGCATATCTGTAGCACTGTATGCTATCAATTCTCTTTTTAAAATATTTACCAAATTTATTTGTCTTCATTTTAATATTGCATTTGTTCACATCCATATCGTTTCTCTTGACAATTGTGTTTTCATAATTAGTTTCCTTATTTCCAGTCTTTATCTCCAATTCTACACGATCTTATTACTTAGAGTTTTGAATGGCTTCCCCATCACCTACAGGATAAAGTACAGTATGCACATTATCATCCTTTGTCCTTTCTTTATACTCCAGCCATACTGAATTACTTGCAGTTACCAATAAGTGTCATTTTCTTTCATACCTTTTTCCTTGCATGTATTAATATCTTTGCCTGTAATAAACCGCCGTCTCTTAAGATCCAACACATATTTTGTTTTTTACGAACCCAATTTTGACATCTTTTCCCCATTTCCTACCTACTTTTATTCATAATTATGAAAGTTCTTATTTTACTGTAAAATAATCCAACATTTCTTTTATGTTATATTTTTGGGGAAATAGACTTAAGCGTTAGAGCATGATAGTATAACATTACTAGGAAATATAGTGTCATTGCACCTTATGACTTCTAATCTGCTATCTGTATATCTTTATATGTGCAGATTTACGAGATGTGGTAGAAAAACTTCAACCTGTATTTTTACACAAATAACGCACACATATGTTTGTGTGCCAACTGTGCCCTCCTCCCCATGAGGTATTTTCCTAAATGTGCTATGCTAATTTTTTTGTCCAGCAAAAATAAAAATATGGTAAATACTCTGGCGCTGTTTTTTAGAAGAAGGGTTGTATATGACTGTGGAAACTTCAGTAGTAAAAACACAGTCTGTCAGAAACAAGAATACGTAAATCTACTTTTTTTTAATAATAGGCTTTCTTATTTAGGTGTTACTGCAGATGATCACATGATGAAGGTAGAGACTATTCACTGCAATGCCTGCAGCGTGTATATCCCTGCTTTGCATAGTTTAATTCAACAACACTTAAAATCTCCTGATCATATCAAAGCAAAGCAGGTAAGTTTTGATCTGTCTTAATAAAATCATTGACTTATCCATCAGTCCTCTATTATCCTTTGGCCATTGTTTTACACCTACCTACTTGCATATAATTTCTCTTAATCTCAGATAACTATAAGGATATTCAGAGGAAGTGTAGCATTAGTGATTTACATCATGGGTTCTGGAACAAGACTTCCTGGGTTGAATCCTGGTGCAGTATGTAACGTGTTAAACAAGTAAATTAACCCTTCTAAGTTTTAGTTTTCATATCTGTAAAATGGGGATGGATAATTATTGTATTCTTTTATGTGATTATTTAAGGACTAGATTAGTTAAAAAAACGCATAACCACCCAGTGCCGTCGAGTTGATTCCGACTCATAGCGACCCTGTAGGACAGAGTAGAACTGCCCCATAGACACTTAAAATAATACTGGCGCATAGTGAGCATTTAGGAAATCATAACTGTTGCTATCCTTTTTTTTAAGTTGGTATAAAATGGTTTTGTGGGTATTTGTGTTTAAGAGCATAAATAAAGATTTGATTATAACTGTTACATTTTTCTGATGGTCTCGAAAAATATGAAAACTAAGATTACTAGTTACCATCTATTTTCACATTTTTTTTTTGAGTAAAATATCACTGGAAAATTTACTATTTTCTTTTTGATTGGCATATTTTTGCTTCTATATTGGTTGGTTTTATTTAGTCAAATTTATTTTAAACAATATACTTGTTTATATTATTGGGGGTTAGTTTGTTTGAAATGAAAAATTTTAAACTTCAAAATTAAAGACTTAGGTTTTTAAACAGAGCATATACCTGAGTCTTAAATTCCTATTTTATGCTGAAGTGAAGCTCATTTAGCTCAGACTTTGGGCACTTCCAGCACATACAGTCTTTTCTTAGTCTTTGTTTTTTCCTCTTTCCTTTTTGATAGTTACTTGCCACCTTTTTGGCAACTAGACATTCCATATTATTACCTTTTCTCCTTTGCATAATAAAATGTTGTGATAATGACAGCCCAGAGGAAGACTCGTTACTCTTACAGTATGAAAATTATTCTTTCTTTTTTGATAGCATGAAAATTAGTAGTTGAAATAGTTGGGGCCTGGGGGGAAAGAAGAGAAAGCAACTCTCTAGTAGACCTTCACTTCTGTTATTTGGGAACTGGGTATTTTTTATTGAAGCTGATTGGTTTATAGTATTGTCATTGTTTTAATCCATAGATAATTTAGTTTGTGGTAACTGTAGCTTAATTTGCCAGAAAATAAATCATTTAAATCTAAGGGATTTGAGCATAAAAATGCTGTTTTAATTATATAAGTATTTTTTACGGCAAGTACTATCAATGTGTCCTATTTTTCACAGGCTTATAAGGAACAAATAAAAAGAGAGAGTGTCTTGACTGCTACAAGCATTTTAAATAATCCAATTGTGAAAGCGCGATATGAACGTTTTGTTAAGGTAAGAGTTTAGGGTAAAGCCTTTTAGGTAATATTTTGGTATTGCAATAATTAAATGGTGACATAGTAGATCTTTGTTGTATTTAAATATGGTATACCATACTAGGAAGATCTTTTTCTGGAGACCTTGCATATAGGTAAAACATCTCTTTTCCTAATTGCTGGGATTTGGTTGAAGGGAGGAGGGGGGAGCAATAAATGAGTCCTCTGTCTCCTTTCCTTTCCTGTAACTCAATTGAGAGATAACAGTGGAGTCGGATACTAGATGAAAATGGCAGCTTTATTCTTGATTTAAAAAAAAAAGAATAGCTTGGAAAATATGTCTTAGATGTACAGTTAACTGTGGGCTTTCTAATGTTTTACGCCTGTATAGATAGACTAACTTCCACCCACCCCTGTCGCGGATCCAGCTGTTCAGAACAGACTTCCCCTAGTTTACCACATGGCATAGAACAGACTAGAAGGTAATCTTTCTGTGGTTAGGAATTCACAAAAGAGAAGCCAAGGAACTGACGTCCACATGCCTAATTTCTTCTTTCAAGTACACTAATTGAATAAATCGTTTATCTTTCTTGGGTAAAAGTTGGAGGGGAGGCAGGAGGCACAAGGTCAGATACGTTGTTCCAGAAAAATCTCCCTCATGGAATCAGGAACCAGAAGAAAGGAGGTTTGCCCCTAATGTTAGGAAACCCAGATTTGAACCATTAGGTATGCCTGGCTCATCACTCCTCAGGATTTTTCGCCATGTATTACTGCTTTAATCCTTCTTTATGCAATATTTATTATGAGCATTTATTGCACAAACAAGAGCTTAGGAAATACACAGAAATAAATTTTAGAGGTTTTTGAGTCTTCGTAAAATAATACCTTACTTAAAATCATTTCTATACTGAAGAGAGCTCTTATGTCGAAGATGTACAAAAGTCTGTTAAACACATTAGTAACTGAATCTTTAAAATGAGATTGAAGTAGTTTTGTTTATTTTGGCTATTGTATCATAATAACTACTCTGTGAAGAAGCTTGTCATATTTAATGACCATTCAGTTAGCCCTAAACGAAGTGATCTCCATGTTGAATAATCTCATTTCTTTCAGCTTGTTCCTCAGGGGTCTGTTTTCTAATTTGTTCATCATATTTCTCACCATTTACTCCATTTTTGACACTACTTTTAAAGAATAATGCACCCCTGAATTAAATCTGGTTTTATGGGAGGTATGGAATCAAAATGAGGCACTGGCAGTTTAGTGGTAGAATTCTTGCCTTCCATGTGGGAAACCCAGGTTAGATTCCTGGCTCACGTACCCCATGCAGAGCCGCTCTGCCAGTGATGGCTTGCATGTTGCTATGATGCTGGGTAGGTTTCAGTGGAGCTTTCAGACTAAGATGCATTAGGAAGAAAGGCCTGGTGATCTACTTCTAAAAATTCAGCCACAAGGAAGCCCTGTGGATCACAGTGGTTCGATCTGCAACCGATCATGGGGATGGCACAGAAACAGGCAGTGTTCTGTTCCATGGGGTCACCATGGGTCGGGGGCCAACTCAACGGCAACTAATGACAACATGGCATAAAAAGATAAGAGCATCATAGCTGAAATCCAAAAATTAGATTTACATCTTGCTTTATCACAACCTTTTTAGAAGTTACAGTTTCTGCTGACATAGGAAAGTAGTTTTTAGTCAGAGAAGAATACAAATTAGAATTTCTATGTAAGGTTTTTAATCTACACATGAAAGTCACTTTGTGGATGGAGTGACATCTCTGATGTATTTTGCTCATGTGCATATTGTGGAGAATACTTGGACTGAGGAATACTCCTCTAGAACCTTGTTACTCTGCAAGTGAGACATGGCCTACAACAATGGTATCACCTGGGAGCTCAATAGGAATGCAGAATGTCAGGTCATACCCAGGCTTACTGAATACAAATCTTAATTTTAACAAGATGACAGTTGATTCATGTGCATGTTAAAATTCAAGAATCACTGATACAGAACATTTTGTCACATTACCCAGTGATTTTTCTTTGTTCAGCATTCCTGTCCACTCTGTCCTCTGCAGTCATTCCTCATCACATCCTCTGCTTCTGGTCAGCTCTGGTCATAACTTAAAACTCTTCTACCTTCAAGCTCTAAAACCCCTTACTCATTTGTTCTCCCACCACTTCCCAGTCCCTGGCACTGTGCCGTCTGTGTTTAGAGCTTTATTAACTGTGAATTTTGCCACTCCAGTTCATCCTGCATGTTCCTGCCGGGTTCATCTTAAAGTGTAGCACCAGTCTTAATACTTTCCTGCTTAAAAACTTTTACTGCCTCATATTTTTACTACATTAATATAACCTAATGTTGTGGTTCAGTTTATTTGAGATTTAATCTAGATATATATAATTTAAATATTAAAATAAAATGTTACCTATGAATGCTTAGTGAGTAAAAGATTTGTGTGCTTTTTAGAAGTACAAGTATAGGTATAACAAAGCACCTGGTTTTCATTTGTGTTTTAGAGAGATCTTAAAACAGTTGTGCATTGACTACTTGGGTAATCAAGTAGAACGTAAGTCTTTGCATCATCTACTTTGCTCCTACCAAAAATCATATATTTACTTTTTATTATGTATATGATTTTAGAAGCTTAGTTAAGAAAATGAGGTCTTTAAGTAATCCAGTTTATGGAGTATAAGGTAATGACTTCAGTAATTGATATATCTGCATTGGTATGAAATAGGTACTCGCTAAATATTTTATGGGTATGTCATAGTTAAAATAAAAGGCTTCAAATAGCATTTATTCTTAATGATGTAGCAAATAAAAAGTTCACTGATAAAAAAAATGGATGTACCAATTTTAAAAGTTATTCCTCACGTTTTTAGGGTGAGAATCCTTTCGAAATGCAAGATCATTCTCAGGATCAGCTAATAGAAGGAGATGAGGAAGAAGAAGAAAAGATCGATGAAGCTATTGAAGAAGAGGATGATGAAGACGAGGAAGAAGAAGAAGAAGTGGAGGAAGTAGAGGAAGTGGAAGAAGCAGAGGAAGTTGGAGGAGTAGAAGGAGGGAGGGATGTAGTGGGAGTGGGGGAGGTAGGGGGAGCTGAGGAAATAGGGGGAGCTGGGGAAGATGGGGCAGTTGAGGAAGCAGGGGGAACTGGAGAGGTAGAGGAAGCTGCTGGGGAAGTAGAGGGAGCTGCTGGGGAAGTAGGGGGAGCAGGAGAAGTAGGGGAAGTAGAGGCAGTGAGGGAAATAGAAGAAGCAGCGAAGGAAGAGCCTGTCAACTTCTCTGTTGACCAGCCTGAAGAAAATTAATTAGATTTAAATGGAGCTTTAAGTTTCTTTTGTGTTCTAATGTGGAAAAGAGTTAAGAATTTTAATAGCTTAAAATGAGTCAACACCCATGTTGCATGCCTTCCACACATTAAAATTTGTTTTATATAATTTCTAAATGTTTGGCATTTGTTTAATAAGATAAAGGTAGGACAGTTTTAGTTTGATTTTTATAGCTACAAAACTTAGATCTGAATAATTGTTTATATAATTTTTAAGCTTAATTTTGATTATTGCTGTTAAGGATAACGTGTATTGTTAGTATATCTATTCTAATCATTTGAACTTAAATGCTGCTCTTGGGAGTAAATATTCAAGTGTGCATTGATTTTTTTCAATACTTAGATAAATTGGGCAAGTGTTTTGTGCTCTGAGTGTGTATTTTTTTACCGCGTTGGACATTGAATAGTAATTTGCGTTAAGATACGCTTAAAGGCTTTTTGTGACCATGTTTCCCTTTGTAGCAATAAAATGTTTTTTATAAAAACTTTCTTCCCGGATTAGCAATTTTAAATGAAACAAGTTCAACAATTGAATGAGTATTAAAAAGAATTATTTCTCTCTTCTGTCTTAGTTTTATGGCTCATATGCTTACATACTCAGAAGAGAAATGAGATTGATAGATGGTCTTCTCTTAAGTCATTTATATTCAGATGACCATCCAGCTATGTCACTGAAAAGCAGTGCTTTTATTTCTTTAAATCTTTACTCTGGCTGAGGTGTGGTTGACCTTTTGAGAGGAAGACTTAAAATTTTTATTGTGCTTTAGATGAAAGTTTATAAATCAAGTCAGTCTCTCCTCCAAAAATTTATATACACCTTTTGCTATGTACTACTAGTTGCTCTCCCCCTAGCGAGACAGCACACCCGTTCCGTCCACTGTCTATTTTCGTGTCCATTTGGCTAGCTTCTGACCCCCTCTGCCCTCTCATTTCCCATCCAGGCAGGAGCTGCCCACGTACTCTCACGTGTCTACTTGATCCAAGAGTGTCACTCTTCACCAGTATCATTTTCTGTCCCATAGCCCAGTCCAATCCCTGTCTGAAGAGTTGGCTTTGGGAATGGTTCCTGTCTTGGGCTAACATAAGGTCTGGGGACCATGACCTCCGGAGTCCTTCTAGTCTCAGTCAGACCGTTAAGTCTGGTCTTTTTAGGAGAATTTGAAGTCTGCATTCCCACTGCTGTCCTGCTGAGAGGGAGACCGTTCTAATGAAAATTAGCTTCTTAAAAATTTGGATCAATATATGGCTATATTAAGTAATTTTAAGGCATTAAATGGATGAATGAATGTATAGGCATTTTTAGAATGTCAAAGATAATTTCTCTTTTTGCATACAAGACTTAAAACTAGTTTTTCAAGTCTAATAAGGGTATTGTGGTTGGCTAGGTTTGTTTTAAACTGAGAAAATCCAGTAGGCACTTATATTCAGTTATAGGAATTTGGAGCCAAAACGAACAAGGTTTGTTGAAGACTGGAGACATTTGGATCCTATCTAAGAGTCTCTGTTAAACAAGCTTCAAGAAGTCTTTTTGCTCAGGAGGTTCAAATTTTAAGGATAAAAGGACTTGATCAGCCCTCTTGTTTCCGCCTTTATTTTAAAATATTTGTGGAAGGGCTAAGGTAAAAAGTAACAGATTCCTTTGGGTTAGAAGGGAGCTCCGGTGATACAGTGGTTAAAGCACTCAGCTGCCAACCAAAAGGTCAGTGGTTTGAACCCACCAGCTGCTCTGTGACTCTTGTAAATATTTATAGCCTTAGAAACCTTATGGGACAGTTCTACTCTGTCCTGTAGGGTCACTTTGAGTCGAAATTGACTTGACAACAGTGGGTTTGGTTTGGTTTTGGTTGGGTTAGAATTAGAATTTGGTTATTTTGACACTAAGTAGAGTTTTTTTTTTTTTTTAAGTGATAATCTGTTTAAGATGCTAAAATTTTGGAAGGAATCCTGTGTAACAATCTGTAACAACTTTGAGTAAATGTTTTAGAATGAGAGAGGAAAGAACATTTAAATAGTAACTTTTCGTGGATTCTTCTTTCAGGGTCTATAAAAACAGAAGTAAAACCTTTTATACCTTTGACTAGTAAAGTGTATTTTCTTGTATATCTTGCTGGATAATTTGCAGGTGGACAGTTTAGTTTGCAGGCAGATTAATTTTTGTGATCCTTCGTGTTTATATTCTCAATCTTTTGTAATAAATAAGGACTTATGTAAGATCTTCAAGAGCCTTCAGCTTGTTTTATCCGAGTATTATTTATTTCTTAAAAAGCTAAACATATAGTTCTGATAAGCCCAAAAAATGAATTTACAACCTATCCGTTGCCTTTAAATTTATTCCGACTCATGGCGACCCCAGTGTGTCAGAGTAGAATTGTGTTCTGGAAGGTTTTCAATGGCTAATTATTTGGAAGTACATTGCTAGGCCTTGCTTCCAAGGCATCTCTGAGTGGACTCGAACCTCCAGTCTTAAAGTTAACAGTTGATTGTGAATGACTAGGGGCTGTCCTATATTCTTCTCTTTTTATTACCCCCTTCCTCTAATCTATCCGAGCCTGTCTATTTTGCTTCCAACATTTATCTGTCCACTGTTCCCACCTTTGCTCTACCAGCCCAGTCCAAGTTACTCTCATCTTTTTCCTGGACTATTGAAGTAAGTTATTAACTAATTTTGTATTAACTGTCAAGCTGTTAGACTCAGTTTTCCAAGCAAAAATTTTTAAAAATATATTTCAAATAATGCTGTTCTCCTGCTTAAAACCCTTCATTGGCTTCCCTTTTACCTGTAAACTTTACGGATGAGCCTGGCCTAGTTTTCCTACTTTATATCGTGTTGTTCTTTCTACCAACCATGCTGTCAGTTTTTTGACAAAGTTATTCTGTACCCAGATCTTTGCATTTTCTCTAGCATATACCTATCAGCTTTCTTTGTTCAACTCTTCTATCCTTCAGATCACGTTAAATGTTAGAAAAAGCTTTTCTGTGGAAACTTTAAGAAGTAGTTCTTAAATTTGTATACAAGTGAGGATTTAGAGTCACCATCCCAAACTTATGGAAACCCTGGTGGCATAGTGGTTAAGTGCTATGGCTGCTAACCAAAGGGTCGGCAGTTCGAATCCACCAGGCGCTCCTTGGAAACTCTATGGGGCAGTTCTGCTCTGTCCTGTAGGGTCGCTGTGAGTCAGAATCGACTCGACGGCACTGGGTGGTTTTACCCCAAACTTACTAGATCAGACTCTTTGGAGGTAGTGTATTTTCTTTTTAATTAATTTTTGGGGAGATGGTGTATTTTTAACAAGTACCCCAGGTACTTTTGATGGTAGTGGTCAGTGATTAGAACACTGGTGGCACAATGGTTAAGGGCTCAGCACTAATCAAAAGGTCGGCAGTTTAGCTCCATCAGCCTCTCTTTGGTAACCCTACGGGACAAGTTACACTCTGTCCTCTGAGGTCGCTATGAGTCGGAATCGACTCAATAGCCAGTGGGTTTGGTTTTTGTGGTTGGTCAGTGATTGCACTTTGAGAGCATTGTGCTAGGGCCCTCAAAGTTCTAGTGCCTCCAACTCCCATATCAAAGTAAGAGCTTCTGCCCTTTTGAAATCAGGCATAGGTTTGGGAGATTCTCCATAATGTTTTACTAAAGCATTAGAATAACATCCAACAGGCGCCTCTGGAAGTCAAAAAACTGGGCCTTTTTTTAAAAACCCATTAGATATTTAATTCTGCAACCATATTTGTGAAGTCATAATAGCAGTAATAGTAGTTTACCCATATAACAATCCTTTTTGTCATTCCCCTGCTTGAACTTCATCGGCTCTCCATACTAATCAGGATAATGTCCATATGCTTTTAGTGTAGCGTATGTGGCTTTATGTGTTTTTTTCATGCCTACTTATCCAGTCTTTAACTCATCAGTCTTGACATGTTGATCTTAACTGCCTGGCCCTGTGGTCATTTGACTTTATGATCCCCGCTGCAAGAAAGAGTGGTTCCTAGAGCTGTATGGTTTGACTGGATTTTAAATATTATATTTATTATATATTTTATAATATATAATATACCTGTTCTAAGAATAAGGTAAAAAAAAAAAATGTCCAGAGAAATTTGTGTATCAAAAGTCATGGCCATATAGAAAAAAGAGCTGCAAAGGCAGATGTTGGTAGCGCATGTTGAAACATACATGAGAATTCTGTTTTTGTTTTTGGCAAGATTGTCTTTATTGTAGAGGTAGATACTATCAGGTTATCTTAGGCTTGTGTTATTTAACATTTGAATTACCTACCAAATTTTTCTTAGTTTGAATACACTCAAACTTGTGATTATAGTTTGGTATCCATTGTAGTTCTGCTGATGGATAAAAAATAGAATAGTCATGCTGGCAGAAGTGTTGCAGTCCGTGTGACAGTTACAATTCATATTATGAATTAACAGTTTGACTTTCTTATTTGGTAGTTATAGTTCATTGAGCCAAGGTAAGCTGATCCTGCCCTGGTAATAGCTGGACCCCTATTTGGCATGAAGGCAAAATTAGGGAGCCTGCAAGGCTAGAGGGCAAATTCTTGGCAGTTGTAGATTCAATAGTCACCCATACCCTGTGAGGCCTCCTGGGAAACAGCCATACTAGTCTCTTAATACTTTCCCTTCCCCTGATGTTCTGAGTTTTTGTTTGTTTGTTTTTTTCTTTAAAATAATTTAAAAAATTGTACTTGAAGGGTAGGAATGAAGTGGTGTTGATGACAGTGGGAGTCATTCTGTTCAGCTGGAGGTGCTTGAACAGGGAAGTGTGAAATAGCATGGAGTGTGGAGGGGAACTGCGGGCAGCTTAGCTCTTATTTAAAATGAGTAGAAGATATGAATCAGAGAGTTTCAAATCAAGGTGACATAGTGGTTTCAAGTCATTATCTTCTAAAACTCTTAAAATTATAGAAGAATTAGAATGATAAAGTACAGGGAGTAAGATAAATTCACAACCACGCTAGGACAACAAGGGTGCTATGAAGCATTTCTAGAAAATATAAAACAAGGAATCAGATCTTGGTGAAACCAGGAATTCTATCTTCAGTTCACAGCTACGTGCGGATGAAAACTAAGGATTTGCCCCCATTTTCAGATGCAGCTTTAAGAGGGAGGCCGCCTGGGTAGTGAAATGGTTAAGTGCTTAGCTACCAACCGAAAGGTTAGCAGTTCGAGTCCGCTCAGAGGTGCCTTGTAAGAAAGGTCACAGCCATTGAAAACCCTATGGAACAGTATTACTGTGACACACATGGAATTGCGATGAGTCAGAACCTACCTGAAGGCAACTGATAATAAGCAGAGATAGGCTGTAATGTGGTACGTGAGATTTTTAAAGGACCATTTAATGATCTGCTGGTCCGTAGATTCCTCCAGGCTAAAGCCAAGGTACAGCTTTCTGTTTCCCAAACAGTGTGATACTTCTGATATGGTAGTCTCCCAGAGCATATATGTAGGGGCCATAGAAGTATGGTAGTGCCCCAGATGTTTCGTGGATACCGCAAGGGTCTGTGATTTCCCACATTAAGAAGACAGGCAAAAAACAAACAAAAAAGTGACCCTGGCTATTTTCCATTTTTCTTACTGACTGCTCCTCTCCATTCCTCACACAACTGAAATGTTAGATTCCCTCTAATCAAAATCTGCCTGGGAAAGGGAATTTTTTACTCAAGCTGAGAAAATAAACTTCAAGTAACAATACTGAAAAATCTAGAGGTTGGCAAACTACCATCTGCAGGCCTCCCAGACCTTTTTTTTTTTTTCTTAATGGATTTTATATTTTTAAAGGGTTACGGAAAACAAACTATGTGACCATATGTAGACTTCAGAATCAAAAATACTCCCTGGCCCTTTACAAAAAAAGTTTGTCAACCCTCAGGCCCTCATTTGCAAATAATATACAAACAATGAAGTAACAAAACATTTGAGGAGAAGAAGACGATGAAAGGCAGCAAATTTAACAAGCAGAAATAATTCATGGGGAAACGAGAAAAAGGTATGATTAGTATTTTGTGTAATCCTTATGACTTATTACATGTCATTTTAAGACATTTGAAAGGATATTGCACTAATTAAAACATGCAAACTGAAGAACGTCTTGGAAATAAATAGTTGCTAAAGTGAAAATATTGTAGACTAATTAGTTGAATAAACATGACTGAAAATCAAATTATTGAGCTAGAATTTTGAGCTGAGGAATACTCCCAGAATCTTTCACAAAAGGTCAAAGAGCTGGAAGTTACAGGAAAAAGTTACGAGGCAGAAGATCCAGGAGATTCCATCCATTTAAAAGGAAACTTGGTGAGATTCAGAGCCATAAGCATAGAGAATTCACCTTTGAATACCCTGCATATATCACAATGCCAGGCACATTATAAGTGCTCAATGAATATTTTTGAGTGAGTGAGCTTCAAAAGGTCAGAACAGAAAAAAATGAAATAATAGAAAAATTCTTCTAATGAATGACTTCATATTGAAGTGCCCAACGTGCTGTGCAGAAACAATGAAAAAGGAGACATACACTTGGATAAATTCTGATGAAATTTCTGTAATCCCATGGTGTGTGGGGTGGGGGGTGGGATGGGGAGTGGGACATCTCAACCCATTTCAAGAGAACAAATTTACCTCTAAGGGGACAAGAACCACATTGGTCTCAGCCTTCTCATCTGTAAATTGGGCTGCTAGAAGACACTTTTAAAGTTATGAGTGAAATTTTAGAACACGCAAGGATTCAGAAATTAACACTCATGAAACTTCAGAAACAGTAGCAAATTACGTGAAGAAAAACCTGGATAAATGAGAAATGACGAACATGCAGGCATAGCTGAGTTTGAACACAGCTCTGAGAAATTATGAAAGAATTCAAAATTGAAACAATCAGATTTATACAAGTCACAAACTTTAATAGTTATAAAGCATTTCTTTTCAAATACTGCTAAAATGTGATCGTGAAGCAGACAACAAAAATTTTTTTTGTTAAGTAGAAATTATATAGGCCCCATCCTGTCATCATAGTGCAATAAAACTGAAAATTAACAAGTGAATCGCAATAAATTAATAAATCTAATCAGATGTAAAAACACTCCTAGTGCTTGCATTTAAAAAGAAAAACTTATTAGACCTATTCAATGTACTTGAAATGGTAGATAGTCTTAAATATAAACATGTCAACACAAGCAAGTTCGTAAGTAAACCAAGCATAAATTCATGAATCTAGCAAAGCAAAAATAAAAAGAAATTAATAGAGATGAAGTAGATCTTGAAGAAAAAATTATTTTTTAAAGCTGTTCCAGATGATAAAAAATATCGAAACATCTATCAGTTTGGTCTCTGAGGCTAGCATAACCCTTACTCCAGGAAAATTGTCTATTAAAGAAAACTATAGACCAATATCACCTAGGAACAAACTTGTAATCATTGGAAATAAAACAGCAAATCAAATCCAAAAGAATAATGTGCCGTGGCAAAGTAGAGTTTATCCAATACTTTAGAAAATCTGTTATTATAACTTAAAAAAAAAAACCAACAGATTAAATTGGGAAAAAATTATGCAATAATTTTAATAGATATTAAATTATTACATACCAGAAAGAAAAAAAAAAAGAAAAACCATTTCCTAGCGTGTAACCCTCATTCCATTTAAATCTTGTCAGAGAATAATAGAAGGAAACCTTTTTAACTTGGTAAGGATGTCTACCAAAAACGTTCAATACACATTGAACCTAATGATGAAATGTTCACATTCAAGTCAGGAGCTAGACAACAGTGCCTGTTGTCTACATAACAATCACTTAACCCAAAGAAATAGAAATATTAGGAAAAGACAACATAGTCATTATTTTAGGCCATGTGATTGTGGAGACAATACATTCAAGAGAATCAATTGAAAAGCCATTAGAAATAAAAAGCTTTGTTTAATAGTTCAAAATACAAAAATCTATAGCTTTCTATAGAATAGCACCGACCAACTGGAAATGTAACCTTTACAATCTCATTTGTGATAAAAATGTGGTCTGTATAAAAACGCATTGCCATCGAGTTGATTCCAACACATAGTTGGACCCTACAGAACAGAGTAGAACTGCCCCATGGAGTTTCCAAGGAGTACCTGGTGGATTTGAACTGCTGACCTTCAGGTTAGCAGCCATAGCATTTAACCACTATGCCACCAAGGTTTCCCATGGACTATATACTAAAAAATATATATATATATACTACCTAGGAATAAATAGAAGTGCAAGATCCATATGAGAAAAATTACACATTATAATGAACGTTATAAAATACCTGAATAAACAATTCTATGTGGTCTTATTCGTGAAGACTCAATATTGCCTAGACATCAATTATCCTCAAATTCATAAAATAAGTGTCATTCCAATGGCATTTTTGTTACTTAGGATTAGTGGTAGCTGTAAAAGTTAAAGATAACAGTGGCTTAAGCAAACTGAAGTGTAATTCCCTCCTACAAAAGATCAGGTGGGCAATGCAGGGCTTGTGTTGCACTTCACTGTGCCGTTTTCAAAGACTTACCTCCAGTCATCCTGTCTACATTCCAGCAGGTGGAGAGGAACAAAGAGAAGAAAGTCGCTTGCCTTCTCTTTAAGAACAATTCCCAGAAATGGCGCCTACTTTTCCATTTTCATCTCATTCCTTAGAACAGTCACGTAACATACCTAGCTGCCAGGAAGACGGAATTGTAATTATATGGCACGTTCCCAGCTAAAAACAGAGGTTCTATTAACATAGGAGTCCCTGCATGGTGCAGTTTGCCCTCGATTACTAACTGAGAGGTTGGTGGTTCAAACCCACCCAGCAGCACTGCAGAAGAAAGGCCTTGCAATCTGTTTCTGTAAAGATTGTTGTAGTTTGCCATTGAGTTGATGTCAACTCCTAGCAACTCTGTAAGACACAGTAGAAATGCCCCATAGAGTTTCCAAGGCTGTAATCATTATGGAAGCAGATCGCTAGGCCTTTTCTTCTGTGGAGCGGCTAGTGGGTTTGAACTGCCAACTTTTTTAGTTAGCAGCCGAGTGCTTAACCATTGCAACACCAGGGCTCCCTATGGAACTCAGTTCTACTCTAACACGTGGGGTTGCCATGCTCAGAATTGACAATACCAGTTAGTAGTATCACAGTAAAACCTGTGAAAGCTGGAACCAGTATAAGGCAGATACCTGTCAGAGAAGGAACAGTAAAATATTTTCCAGTAATAGAGAGTGATAGAAAAGTGGTAAGACTACGCCCTGTCAAAGGCAAAAAACTTGCAAGACCCCAAAAAACAAGGCAGTCCTGTCAAGTTACAGCTCTCACAAGTTTAACTGTATAGGAAAATGTATATTAGAGTACTATGAGTTGGAATTGACTTGATGACAATGGGTATGGTTTTAATGGGTTTCTCAGTATCTGGCACTTGAGCTGATTCAGAAATTCATACACAAAGTAGATAACCAAGAAAAAAAGCTATTAAAAAAACCAGTGAGGGGAACTTGGCTTATGTTTTTTCACTACAAACATACCACAAAACTACATTAATAAATAGATCAATAATTGTCTTAGTTGTCTAGTGCTGCTCTAACAGAAATACCACAAGTGGGTGGCTTTAACAAACAGAAATTTATTTTCTCGTGTTTTAGGAAGCTATGAGTCAAAATTCAGGGTCCTGGCTCTAGGGGAAGGCTTTCTTTCTGTGGGCTCTGTTGTAGGAAAGAAACATCACAAAGTTCAATAAAGCAAAAAGAAAGTTTTATTCGGCGTACATTCTAAAAAGGCAAAAGCGGGCAGCGGACAAGCATCCTGCCAGAGCTAATGTCTGCCCAAGTCCAAGGAAATATTACAGAACAGACAAAAGTGGGAAAACGGACCAGTAAGCTACTAGAGCCACGTCTGCCCAAATCCAAAGAATATTGCAGAGTAAGAATGGGAAAACTGAGAAGCATGCTGCCACAGCCATGTCTGTCCGAGTCCAAGGAACTATTACAGAATGACCAGTATATATTGACATTACAAAACGGGCAAAACGATTGAAAGAGTCACCTTTTCACAGATTGGCTAGAAACGGTGATCCTACATTTTGAATTATCTTTCTTAACAATCATTTAGGCACAGGTTTCAGTAAGGACAGTCAGGAGGAGGGTCTTCACTGGTGTGACAAATTTTCTATTCACTAAATACTAACAGAAAAAGATAAGAGTGGAAAGTCTAATGTGTTCTGTTTGATTGGCTTATGTGAAAAAAAAGGTTCCCTAAAAGATATTTTCCAAGATTATCCTAGCTATTGTGTTTATGGAAACCCTGGTGGCATAGACGTCAAGTGCTATGGCTGCTAACCAAAGGGTCAACAGTTCAAACCCACCAGGCGCTCCTTGGAAACTCTATGGGAGGCAGTTCTACTCTGTCCTATGGTTGCTATGAGTCAAAATCAACTTGACGGCAGTGGGGTTTTTTTTGTCTTTATACCTCAGGGTCCAGTTGATGTGTCCGTGTGAGTCCTTGTGAGCCCAGCTCCAGCTGGGTCACGTTGTCTATGCTCAAGGACATGGAATAATGATTCCAACATTATTTCCTAAATCAGCTCTGGAGGAAGGTCCTCGTCTCTTCTGAGCTTCTGCTCCTGGGCAATATTGATGTGGCTTGGCTTGTCTCCTCTCGTCTCTGCTTCCTTAATCTCCTCCTTTTACGTTTTGTAAGAGATTGACTCAAGACATACTTTACACTAATCCTGTCTCATTAACATAACAAGGAAACCTCATTCCCAAATGGGATTATAACCACAGGTATAATCCAAAAAACCAAACCCATTGCTGTCAAGTCGATTCTGACTCATAGCCACCCTATAGGACAGAGTAGAACTGTCCCATAGGGTTTCCAAGGAGTGCCTGGTGGATTCAAACTGCTGACTTTTTGGTTAGCAGCCATAGCTGTTAACCACTGCACCACCAGAGCTTCAAACCACAGATATTATTCTAAGGGAAAATCATCACAAAGTTATAGTACAGCAGGAACAAAGGTTTATTCGGCATATGTTCACAAAGAGGCAAAAGTGGGAAACAGGTAAACACGCTGCCAGAGCCATGTCTACCTGAGTCCCAGGAATATTACAGAATCATCAGTATATATTAACATTACAAATTGGTAAAATCATTGAAATATTCACCTTTTCACAGATTGGTTAAAAACTGCCAAATCACCGTGATTCTACATTTTGAATTGTCTTTCTTAATAATCATTGGTACAGGTTTCAGTAAGGACAGTCAGGAGGGTCTTTGTTAGGCCAACAGATCTTACTATTCACTAAATGCTAATAGAAAAAGATAAGAGTGGAAAGTATGTGGGTCTTTGTGCTCTGTTTAATTAGTTTATGTGAAAGTTTCCATGAAAGATGTTTTCCAAGATTGTCGTAGCTATTGTCTTTATACTTCAGGGCCCAGTTGATGTGTCCTTGTGGGCCCTTGTGAGTCCAGCACCAGCTGGGTCACGTTCTTTTTACTCAAAGACAGGGAATAATGGCTCCACGATTATCTCCTAAATCAGTATAGAGGTTAGGATTTAGAACACATATTTTGGGGGACACAATTCAATCCATAACATCCCATCCTTTGAAAAAAAAAAAAAAGCCAAACCCATTGCTGTTGAGTCAATTCTGACTCATAGCGACCCTATATGACAGAGTAGAACTGCCCCATAATGCTTCCAAGGAGTTTCTGGTGTATTCAAACTGCTGACCTTTTTGTTAGCAGCCAAGCTCTCAACCACTGTGCCACCAGGGTTTCCGGCCACACTTTGACCCCGAAAATTCATGTCTTTGCCACATGCAAAATACATTCACCCCATCACCAAAACCAAAAGTCTTAAATCCATTCCAAGTCCAAAATCTCATCATCTAAATCAAATCAAATATGGTTGAGACTTCAGGCATATTCCATCCTGGGGCATAATTCCTCTTCACCTGTGAACCTGTGAAATCTATGATAAAGTTAACTGCTTCCAAAGTACAATACTAGAACAGGCACAAAGTAGACATTTCTATTACAAATGGGCGAGATTGGAGGGAAAGAAGGGAAAACAGGCATCAAACAAGTCCAAAACCCAGTAGAACAATTTACATTAGCTCTCAAGCCCTGAAAATAATCCTCTGTTCTTTGAGACCATCTGGGGAATGGCCCTGCCTTCCAGACTTTAGGTTTTCGCCATGCCCTCAGGATTCTGGGTGGAGACCCCTCAGCCCTCACCTTCTGCGTGGCCTTCGAAGACCAACTGGGATGGCAATTCTGCTCTGCTGGCTTTGAGTGGCCCCATTCTTCTCGTCCATCTGAGTGGAAGCCCTACCCTCTCGGTCCTGGCAGGCCCTTTGCTTCTTCTGGCCTTCGAGCACAGCAGTCCTGCCCAAATAGGATTATAACCACAGGTATAGAAATTAGAATTTACAACACATATTTTTGTGGGACACAATTCAATCTGTAGCAATAATAAATAGAAATATAGATGAATGAAACACAACAGAGGTTAAAGAAGAGACATGTAATATGTGCATATATAGTATATGATAAGGCACTATTTTAAATCATGAATAAAAGATAAAGTAGCCTATAAATGTTTTGGAGACGGTAAGATAGCTGGAAACCCTCATGGCGTAGTAGTTAAGAGTTCAACTGATAACCAAAAACTTGGCAGTTTCAATCCACCAGGTGCTCCCTGGAAACCCTATGCGGAAGTTCTACTCTGTTCTACAGGGTCGCTATGAGTCCGAAGTGACTCAACAGCAATGGGTTTTTTGGAAACCCTGGTGGTGTAGTGGTTAAGTGCTACGTCTGCTAACCAATAGGTTAGCAGTTCGAATCTACCAGGCGCTCCTTGGAAACTCCATGGGGCAGTTCTACTCTGTCCTATAGGGTCACTATGAGTGGCTGCTGCAGTATATCAACAGGGAACTGCCAGGAATTCAAGTTGAATTCAGAAGAGCACGTGAAACCAGGGATATCATTGCTGATTTCAGATGGATCCTGGCTGATAGCAGAGAATATCAGGAAGATGTTTGTTGTTGTTGGTGGTGTTGTTGTTAGGTGCCATTGAGTCGGTTCCGACTCATAGTGACCCTATGCACCACAGAACGAAACACTGCCTGGTCCTGCGCCATCCTCACAATCGTTGTTATGCTTGAGCTCATTGTTGCAGCCACTGTGTCAGTCCACCTCGTTGAGGGTCTTCTACTTTTTCACTGACCCTGTACTCTTCCAAACATGATGTCCTTCTCCAGGGACTGATCCCTCCTGACATGTCCGAAGTGTGTAAGACACAGTCTCGCCATCCTTGCTTCTAAGGAGCATTCTGGTTGTACTTCTTCTAAGACAAATTTGTTTGTTCTTTTGGCAGTCCATGGTATATTCAATATTCTTCGCCAACACCACAATTCAAAGGCGTCAACTCTTCTTCGGTCTTCCTTATTCATTGTCCAGCTTTGACATGCATATGATGCGATTGAAAATACCATGGCTTGGGTCAGGCCCACCTTAGTCTTCAGGGTGACATCTTTGCTCTTCAACACTTTGAAGAGGTCCTTTGCAGCCGATTTGCCCAATGCAATGTGTCTTTTGATTTCTTGACTGCTGCTTCCATGGGTATTGACTGTGGATCCAAGTAAAATCAAATCCTTGACAACTTCAATCTTTTCTCCATTTCTCATGATGTTGCTCATTGGTCCAGTTGTGAGGATTTTTGTTTTCCTTATGTTGAGGTGCAATCCATACTGAAGGCTGTGGTCTTTGATCTTCATCAGTAAGTACTTCAAGTCCTCTTCACTTTCAGCAAGCAAGGTTGTGTCATCTGCATAATGCAGGTTGTTAATGAGTCTTCCTCCAACCTTGATGCCCCGTTCTTCTTCATATAGTCCAGCTTCTTGTATTATTTGTTCAGCATACAGATTAAATAGGTATGGTGATAGAATACAACCTTGATGCACACCTTTCCTGACTTTAAACCAATCAGTATCCCCTTGTTCTGTCCGAACAACTGCCTCTTCATCTATGTAAAGGTTCCTCATGAGCACAATTAAGTGTACTGAAATTCCCATTCTTCGCAGTGTTATCCATAGTTTGTTACGATCCACACAGTCAAATGTCTTTGCATAATCAATAAAACACAGGTAAACATCCTTCTGGTATTCTCTGCTTTCAGCCAGGATCCATCTGACAGCAGCAATGATATCCCTGGTTCCACATCCTCTTCTGAAACCAGCCTGAATTTCTAGAAGTTCCCTGTCGATACACTGCTGCAGCTGTTTTTGAATGATCTTCAGCAAAATTTTGCTTGCATGTGATATTAATGATATTGTTCTGTAATTTCC
Organism: Loxodonta africana; assembly: GCF_030014295.1. NCBI lineage: Eukaryota > Metazoa > Chordata > Mammalia > Proboscidea > Elephantidae > Loxodonta > Loxodonta africana. Next base: position 147,965,193 of record NC_087344.1, on the reverse strand, counting down.
ACATTTGGTTGGATCACCTTTCTTGGGAATAGGCATAAATATGGATCTCTTCCAATCAGTTGGCCAGGAAGCTGCCTTCCATATTTCTTGGCATAGACAAGTGAGCACCTCCAGCACTGCATCTGTTTGTTGAAACATCTCAATTGATATTCCATCAATTCCTGGAGCCTTGTTTTTTGCCAATGCCTTCAGAGCAGCTTCGACTTCTTCCTTCAGTACCATTGGTTCCTGATCATATGCCACCTCTTGAAATGGTTGAATATTGACTAATACTTTTTGGTATAATGACTGTGTATTCCTTCCCTCTTCTTTTGATGCTTCCTGCATCATTTAATATTTTCCCATGGAATCCTTCACTACTGCAACTTGAGGCTTGAATTTTTTCTTCAGTTCTTTCAGCTTGAGAAACGCCGAGTGTGTCTTTCCCTTTTGGTCTTCCATCTCCAGCTCTTTGCACATGTCATTATAATACTTTATTTTGTCTTCTCAAGAGGCCCTTTGAAATCTTTCGTTCAGTTCTTTTACTTCATCAATTCTTCTTTTTGCTTTAGCTGCTCGACGCTCAAGAGCAAGTTTCAGAGTCTCCTCCGACATCCACCTTGGTCTTTTCTTTCTTTCCTGTATTTTCAGCTACCCCTTGCTTTCTTCATGGATGATGTCTTTGATGTCATTCCACAGCTCGTCTGGTCTTCGCTCACTAGTGTTCAATGCATCAAATCTATTCTTGAGATGGTCTCTAAATTCAGGTGGGATATACTCAAGGTCATATTTTGGCTCTCGTGGACTTGCTCTGATTTTCTTCAGTCTCAGCTTGAACTTGCATATGAGCAATTGATGGTCTGTTCCACAGTTGGCCCCTGGCGTTGTTCTGACTGATGATATTGAGCTTTTCCATCGTGTAAAAAAAAAAAAAAAAAATTTTTTTTTTTTTTTCTTTCCACAGATGTAGTCAATTTGATTTCTGTGTGTTCCATCTGGTGAGGTCCATGTGTATAGTTGCTGTTTATGTTGGTGAAAAAAGGTATTTGCAATGAAGAAGCTGTTGGTCTTGCAAAATTCTATCATTTGATCTTCGGCATTGTTTCTATCACCAAGGCCATATTTTCCAACTACTGATCCTTCTTCATTTCCAACTTTTGTGTTTACTGATGAAGTAATTATCAATGCATCTTGATTGCGTGTTGGATCAATTTCAGACTGCAGCAGCTGATAAAAGTCTTTTATTTCTTCATCTTTGGCCCTAGCGGTTGGTGCATAAATTTGAATAATGGTCGTATTAACTGGTCTTGTAGGCGTATGGATATTATCCTATCACTGACAGAGTTGTACTTCAGGATAGATCTCGAAATGTTCTTTTTGACGATGAACGTAATACCATTCCTCTTCGAGTTGTCATTCCCAGCATAGTAGACTATATATATGATTGTCCAATTCAAAACAGCCAATGGCAGTCCATTTCAGCTCACTAATGCCTAGGATATCAATGTTTATGCGTTCCATTTCATTTTTGATGATTTCCAATTTTCCTAGATTCATACTTCGTACATTCCAGGTTCCGATTATTAATGGATGTTTGCAGCTGTTTCTTCTCATTTCGAGTCATGCCACATCAGCAAATGAAGGTCCTGAAAGCTTTACTCCATCCACGTCATTAAGGTTGACTCTACTTTGAGGAGGCAGCTCTTCCCCAGTCATCTTTTGATTGCCTTCCAACCTGGGGGCTCATCTTCCAGCACTATATCAGACAATGTTCCGCTGCTATTCAGAAGGTTTTCACTGGCTAATGCTTTTCAGAAGTAGACTGTCAGGTCCTTCTTCCCAGTCTGTCTTACTCTGGTTACTCAGCTGAAACCTATCCTCCATGGGTGACCCTGCTGGTATCTGAATACCGGTGGCATAGCTTCCAGCATCACAGCAACACGCAAGCCCCCACAGTACGACATACTGACAGACAGGTGTTTTATTGACTACGCTAAGGCATTATTCGACTGTGTGGATCATAATAAATTATGGATGACATTTCAGAGAATGGGGATTCCAGAACGCTTAATTGTGCTCATGAGGAATCTGTACATGCATCAAGAGGTAGTTGTTCAAACAGAACGAGGGGATACTGCATGGTTTAAAGTCAGGAAAGGTGTGCATCAGGGTTGTGTCCTTTCACCATACCTATTCAATCTGTATGCTGAGCAAATAATCCAAGAATAGGGCATCAGCATTGGAGGAAGACTCATTAACAACTACGTTATGCAGATGACACAATCTTGCTGAAAGTGAAAAAGACTTGAAGCATTTACTGATGAAGATCAAGGTCTACAGCCTTTGGTATGGATTACACCTTATCAGAATGAAAACAAAAATCCTCGCGACTGGACCAATAAGCAACATAATGATAAACGGAGAAAAGATTGAAGTTGTCAAGGATTTCATTTTACTTGGATCTATAATCAATTCCCAAAAAAAGCAGCAGCCGGCTTTGGGCAAATCGGTTGCAAAAGACCTCTTTAACATGATAAAAAGCAAAGGTGTCACTTTGCGGACTACGGTGTGCTTGACCCAAGCCGTGATGTGTTTGATCTCCACATATGCATGCGAAAGCTGAACAATGAATAAGGAAGACCTCAGAAGAACTGATGCCTTTGAATTATGCTGTTGGTGAAGAATATTGAATGTATCATGAATTACCAGAAAAATGAACAAATCTGCTTGGGAGAATTACATCCAGAATGCTCCTTAGAAGGACAGATGGCGAGATTATGTCTCACATACTTTGGACATGTTATCAGGAGGGACCAGTCCTGGAGAAGGACATCATGCTTGGTAAAGTAGAAGGTCAGCAAAAAAGAGGAAGACCCTCAAAGAGCTGGATTGACACAGTAGCTGCAAAAGCGAGCTCAAGCATAACAATGATTGTGAGGATGGTGCAGGACTGGGCAGTGTTTTTTTTTTTGTCTTACATAGTGTTGCTATGAGTCGGAACCAACTCCAAGACACCTAACAACAATATATATATATATATATGAATGTGTATACAGTGCATATAAATATTTTATGCATATGCCTAGAGATACACCTATATATGCACACCCATATACTCATGTATCCTTCCTGTACAACGTCATGGATTGAATTGTGTCTCCCAAAAATATGTGTATCAATTTGGCTAGGCCCTGATTTCCAGTATTTTGTGATTGTTCACTATTTTGTCACCTGATGTGATTTTCCTATGTATTGTAAATCATATCTCTATGATGTTGATGAGATGGGATGAGCAACAGTTATATTAATGAGGCAGGACTCAATCTACAAGATTGGATTTTGTCTTGAGCCAATCTCTTTTGAAATGTAAAAGAGAGAAGGGAGTAGAGAGACATGGGGGCTTCATAACACCAAGGAACAAGAGCCAGAAGAATAGTGTGTCCTTTGGACTTGGGGTCCCTGTGCTGAGAAGCTCCTGGACCAGGAGAAGACTGATGACAAAGACCTTCATCCAGAGCCAATAGAGAGAGAAAGACTTCCCCTGGAGCTGTCACCCTGAATTTGGACTTCTAGCCTACTAGACTGTGCGAAAATAATCTTCTGTTTGTTGAAGCATCCACTTGTAGTATTTCTGTTATAGTAGCACTAGATGACTAAGACATACACGTATATGCATATGTGTCTACCTATGTAACCACAGGCATATTTTTTTGGTTGTTATTATTGTTGTTGCAAAACTGTATGTCATAGCATTTACCAAAACTGGCCCTTATTCTTTGTACTTCTTGGTGTCTTCAGTTACCTTGGACAAGATGTGCAGACTTCACCCATATTGGGTATTGCCTTTCCCATCACCAAAAATAACAAGTGTCTACCATCTAGAAAGTGACTCCCCCTCCTCCCCCCGGTAACCATCAAAGAACGTTGTTTTCTGTCTGTATACTTATACTTGACTTTTTATAAAAGCGAGGCCATGCAATTATTTGTCCTTTTGAGATTAACTTATTTCACTCAGTATAATGCCCTCCAGATTCATCTATGTTATATTTTGTAAACTCCTTGTTATTCTTTATAGTTCATAGTATTCTATTGTATGTATGTACCACAATTTGTTTACATATTCACCTACTGACAGGCATTTAGGTTGTTTCCATCTTTTTTGCCACTTTGAATAATGCTTCAAAGAACATAGGTGTGCATATATCTATTTGTGTCACTGATCTTATATCTCTAGGATATATGCCTAGGAGTGGGATTGCTGAATCATATGGTATTTTTATTTCCAGGTTTTTGAGGAAGTGCCATATTGTTTGCCATTATGGTTGTACCATTTTATAATCCCACCGCCAATGTATAAGAGTTATAGTCCCCCAGAACCTCTCCTGCATTTGTTGTTTTCTGTTTTTTTAATCTTTGCCATTTTTTGCAGGGATGAGGTGATATCTCGTTGTAGTTTTGATTTAATTCTCACTAATGACTAATCCCATAGACTGCCAGAAGAACGAACAAAACTGTCTTGGAAGAAGTACAACCAGAATGCTCCTTCGTACTTTGGACATGTTATCAGGAGGGACCAGTCCCTGGAGACATCGTACTTGGTAAAGTAGAGGATCAGCGAAAAAAGAGGAAGACTCTTAATGAGATGATTGACACAGTGGCTGCAACAATGAGTTAAAACATAGCAATTATTGTGAGGATGGCACAGGACCAGGCAGTGTTTTGTTGTTATACATAGGATCACTGTCAGTTGGAACCGACTCAATGGCACCTAACAATAACAACAAATGGCTGATAAGTGTGAGCATCTTTTCATCTATTTTGGCTGCCTGAATGTCGTCTTTGGTGAAGCGTCTGTTTATAGCTTTTGCCCATTTTTTGATTGGATTGTTTGTCTTTTTATTGAAGTTTTTAAAATATATATTTGAGATTAGGCCCTTATTAGTATGTTGTTGCAAAGATTTTTTCCCAGTCTGTAGGTTCTCTTTTTATTCTTCTGGTAAAATCTTTTGATAAGCACAAGTATTTAATTTTTAGGAGGTCCCAGTGTTATCTTTTGTATGTACATTTTTAGCTTTGTTTGATAGTCTATTTATGTTGAAAATTAGGTCCCCCAGTTTTGACCCTATGTTATTTTCCAGGAACTTTATAGTTTTAGCTTTAACATTTAGGTCTTTGATCCATTTTGAGTTGATTTTTTTGCATGGCATGAGGTATGGATCCTGATTAATTTTCTGCATATCGATATCCTGTTTTGCCAGCACCATTTGTTAAAGAGATTGTTTCTTCTCCACTGAATGGACTTTGACCTTTTGTTGAAGATCAGCTGCCTGTAGATAGATGAATTTACTTCTGGGTTCTCAATTCTATTCCATTGGTCTGTGTGTGTGTCATTGAACAAGTACCAGGCTGTTTTGATTACCGTGGTTGTATATTAAGTTTTGAGATTGGGAAGTGGGAGGCCTCCTACTTTGTTCTTCATTATTGCTTTAGGTTTTCAGGGCCTCCTTCCTTTCCATATAAAGTTGAAGATTAGTTTTTCCATTTCATTGAAGAATGTTGTTGGGATTTATGCTGGAATTGCATTGTATCTATAGATTACTTTTGGTAATATTGACATTTTCAAAATGTTAAGTCTTGCAATCCATGATCATGGAATATTTTTCCATTTATGTTGATCTCTTTTAGTTTCTTGCAATATTGTTTTATAGTTTTCTTTGTATAAGTCTTTTACACCCCTGGTTAGGTTTATTCCTGGGTATTTTATGCTTTTGGGGGCTATTGTAAATGATATTGATTTCTTGATTTCCTTTTCAGAGTTCTCGTTAGTATGGAGCAACTCAACTGATTTTTGTGTATTGTACCTTGCCCCTTAGCTGAATCCTTCTATTAGTTCCGATAACTTTCCTGGGGAGTCTCTGGGATTTTCTATGTATAGGATCATGCCATCTGCAGATAGCGGTAGTTTTACTTCTTCCTTTCCAATTTAGAGATCTTTTATTTCTCTTTCTTGCCTTATTGCTCTAGCTAGAACTTTGAATAAGGGTGATGATAAAGAACATCCTTGTCTCATTTGCATTCTCAAAGGGAATGCTTTCAATCTTTCTCTGTTGAGAATAATGTTGGCTGTTGGTTATATACACCCTTAATTATGTTGAGGAATTTCCCTTCTATTCCTATTTTCCTAAGAGTTTTTAATCAGGAAAAAGTGTTGGAAATTTACCAAATACCTTTTCTTCCTTTATTGAGGTGATAATGTGATACTTTTCCTTTGTTCTATTTATGTGGTGAATTATGTTGATTTTCTAATGTTGAATCCTTGTTCGTATAAATCCCACTTGATCACGATGTATTATTTTCCGGATATGCTGTTGAATTCTGTTGGCTAGAATTTTGTTGAGAATTTTTGCGTCTATATTTATGAGGGATATTGGCCTGTAATTTCCTTTTTTAGTGGTGTCTTTGCCTTTCTCTGGTATCAGAATTAGGTAGTATTCCTTCCTTTTCTATGTACTGGAATAGTTTGAGTAGGACTGGTGTCAGCTCTTCTCTGAATGTGTGGTAGAATTCTCTGGTGAAGCTGTCTGAGCTGGGGCTTTTTTTTTTTTTAATTTTTATTGTGCTTTATGTGAAAGTTTACAAACCAAGTCAGTCTTTCATACAAAAATATATATACACCTTGCTATATACTCCTTTGACTCGACAGCACTGGGTTTTTGGGTATATACTCCTAGTTGCCCTCCCTCTAATGAAACATCACACTCCTTCCCTCCACTATTTTTGTGTCCATTCGGCCAGGTTCTGACCCTCTCTGCCCTCTCACCTTTTCTCAAGAGCTGCGCACATACTGTCATTTGTCCGCTTGATCCAAGGAGCTCACTCTTCACCAGTGGCAGGATAATATTTTTGAGATACGAATTTAATTTTTAATTTTTCTCTGTATTTCCACCGTTTCCCATCTCTCCTCATTTAAGCACATAGTGGGCCCTGTGCTCCTAGTCTCAGGGAAGGGATGGGTCAGGGTACCTTTTCTGGATCCCAGTGTTATGTCAAACTGCCAGGTCCATTAGGTAATCTGCAGCCTAGAATTTGCCTTTCAGTTTAGCTGCTTACAGGTGAGGATCTCACCCCACATCTAGCTTATTCCAAACCAAGGCCAGTAGGCAGTTTAGGCTTCCCTTTGAACACCAAGAAATAGTGAGTGAAGCTAGTGAGGAGTGGAGAGTTCTACCAGTGTGTTGCCTAGGGTCTTTTGGATCATTCCTGAGTAAGCTTCTTGGTGGGCAATATTTCCCACTAAATGACTCCAGTACAGTTGTCAAAAAAAATTAATATTGTTGGTTATATTTTGCCACACAAACAGCAATCCCTTAATTAGTTCTAGCTTTAGTTCCATCCCCCAAAACACTGTCCTCAGAGGTCTAGGGTTTTATTTCTTAGGTTGTAAGATCTGCTTCCAGAGTCCATCTAAGGCGCGCCATCTCTATGCAGTGGACCACTCACTAGTGATAGTTTTTGCTACTCCCGTGAGTACTCATGCCTGCGGAGTAAGCTTACACCTTCCCACAAGCAGGCTCCTTCTTTCCTTTCTGCTAGTGACTGTAGCTCTAAAACTACCCATTGAGCTCTGCGCCAATCCTCCTTTGACATCTGATGAAACAGTAATCATTTTAGGATTATTTAATTCATAGTTGCGACTTTCAGGATAGCCTTTCCAAGATAGTATCTGTGTGTAGTATGAAGGGCATATTGTGGTTATTAGGTGCCGTTGAGTCAGTTCCAACTAATAGTGACCCTATGTACAACAGAACAAAACACTGTGCAGTCCTGCGCCATCCTCACAATTGTTATGCTCGAGTCCATAGTTGCAACCACAGTGTCAATTCATCTCGTTGAGGATCTTCCTCTTTTTCTCAGACCCTCTACTTTACCAAGCATGATGTACTTCTACAGGGACTGGTCCCTCCTGATAACATGCCCAAAGTATGTGAGACGAAGTCTTGTCATCCTCACTTCTAAGGAGCATTCTGGTTGTACATCTTCCTAGACGGATTTGTTTGTTCTTCTGGCAGTCCATGGTATATTCAATATTCTTCGCCAACACCACAATTCAAAGGCATCAATTCTTTGGTCTTGTTTATTCATTGTCCAGCCTTCGCACATGTATGAGGCGATTGAAAACACCATGGATTGGGTCAGGTGCACCTTAGTCCTTAAAGTGACATCTTTGTTTGAGCTGGGGCTTTTTTGTTGAGAGTTTTTTTCTTTTCTTCTTTTTTAAAAATGATACCTTCAATTTCTTCTTTTGTTATAGGTTTGTTCAAATTTTCAACCTGTATTTGTGTTAGTTTAGGTAGGTAGTGTGTTTCTAGAAATTTGTCCATTTCTTCTAGGTTTTCACATTTGTCAGAGTACAATTTTCATAGTATTCTGTTATGATCCTTTTTATCTCAGTTGGTTCTGTTGTAATGTCACCCACCTCATTTCTTATTTTGGTTATTTGCATCTTCTCATTTTTTTTTTTTTTTGCTTTGTCAATTCGGCCAGTGGTTTGTCAATTTTATTGATCATCTCAAAGAACCAACTTCCAGTCTTGTTGATTCTTTCTATTGTTTTTCTATTTTCTATTGCATTTATTTCTGCTCTAATCTTTATTATTTCCTTTTTTTCTGGTGACCGTGAACTTCTTTTGTTGTTCCTTTTCTATCTGAGTTGTAGAGATAAGGTATTGTTTTTGGCCCTTTCTTCTTTTTTGATGTGTGCATTGATTGCTATAAATTCTCCTCTCAGCACTGCTTTTGCTGTGTCCCAAAGGTTTCGGTGTGTTGCTTTTTCATTCTCATTTGAATCTAAGAATTTTTTAAAATTTCATTTTTACTTCCTTCTATTACTCAATAGTTTTAAAGTAAGGTGTTATTCAGTTTCCAAGTATTAAAATTTTTCTTTGTTCTTTCTGTTATTGATTTCTAGTTTTATAGTGTTATGATCAGAGAAGATGCTTTGTATTATTTCAATGTTTTTGAATTTATTGAGGGTTGCTTTGTGGCCTAATATATGTTCTATGCTGGAGAATGATCCATGTGCATAATGTGCTGTGCTGCTTTTGGGTGGTGTTTTCTGTGTATGTCTGTGAGATCGAGTTGGTTGATTGTGTTATTTAGATCTTCTGTATCTTTGTTGAGTTTCTTTCTAGTTCTGTATATCGTTGAAAGTAGTGTGTTAAAGTCTCCTACTATTATTGTAGAATTGTCCGTTTCTCTTTTCAATTCTGTTAGAGTTTGTTTTATGTATTTTGGAGCTCTGTCATTGTGTACATAAATTTTATTATGATTATGTTCTATTGGGGATTGATCCTTTAATCCTTATCTAATGCCCTACCTTGTCTCTAATAATGGATTTTGACTTAAAGTCTATTTTATAACAGATTATTATTGCCACTTCTGCTCTCTTTTACTGTTTGCACGATATATTTTTTCCATCCTTCGATATTTAATCTATTTATGTCTTTGTATCTAAGTGTGTCTCTTGTAGACAACATATTGGTGATCACATTTTTTTTTAATCCATTCTGCCACTCCCTGTGCATTTACGCAATTTACATTCAGTGTGATTATCGATAGGCATGAATTTACTGCTGCTATTTTGTTATGCTTTTTATTGTGTTATTAATGGTTTCTTTGTTCCACTTGACTTTCCGTGCTGAGTTCCTTTTGTTTATGGATTTTATTATTGTTTCCTTTGTTGTTGTTGATTTTATGTTTGCTGAGTCTTTTTGTTTTCTTCTGATGAGTAGATTTGTTAATTTTCTTTGGGGTTACTCTAAAACTTACCTTTCTCTTCCTAAATTTAAAAGTCTGTTATGTCTTGATATCGCCTTGACTTCCTCTCCATATTGAAGTTCTATAACTACACCATTTATTCCCCCCCTTTTTTTGAAGTTGTCATCATTTACAGATTGACGCCTCTGGTTCCCTCTTTTCGGTTTTGAGGCTTTATTTTGTTTTTTGAGGATTCTTTATCTGGTTTGGTATCTGGGTGATGTTGTCATGTGTCTTCATTTCAGGTTGTTGTCTGACGTCACTGGTTCTCTGTCCAAAGGACTTCCTCTAATATGTTTTGTAATGTTGGTGTGGTTTTTACAAATTCCTTTCATTTCTGTTTGTCTGGGAATGTTACAGTTTCATCATTTTATTTGAAAGGCAATTTTGCTGCATATGCGATTCTTGGTTGGCAATTCTTTTATTTCGGGATTTTATGTATTCCTTCACATTGCCTTCTTGCTTGTATGGTTTATGTCGAGAAATCAGAGCTTATTCTTATTTGTGCTCCATTGTAGGTGATATTTTGTTTTTCATGAGTTGCCCTCAGAATTCTTTCTTTGTCTTTGGTTTTGGAGAGTTTGATTATGGTATGGCTTGGAGACTTTCTTTTGGGTCTGTCCTGTATGGAGTTCATTGAGCTTCTTGGGTGGAAACCTTTCATGATATTAGGGAAATTTTCTACAGATAAATCCGCAATAATTCTCTCTGTGCTTTTTTTTTTGTCTCCTCCTCTTCTGAAATTCCAATTGTGCATAAACTATTCCTTTTGCTAGTATCCCACATAAGTCTTAGGTTTTCTTCTTCTTCCTCTTCTTTTTTTTTTTTTTGAGTGTTCCTCAAACAAATTAGTATCAAGGAATTTGTCCTCTATTTCACTGATTCTTTCTTCCATTGATTCAATTCTATTTCTATGTCTTTCTATCAAGTTATCTACTTCTGGTATTTTATTGTTAAACTTCTGGATTTCTAGTTGTTTTTGTATGGTTTCTAGTTGTCTGTTTACTTTGTCTTTTTATTCTTGAGTTGTTTTCCTGAATTCTTTTAGCATTTTGTCTGTGCTTTCCTTGACCTCTTTGAGGATCCATATATAAGTCTTTCGAATTCCTTGTCAGGTAGTTCTATTACCATTTCATCCTCAGGAAGGTTTTCTGCCCCTTTATTTTGCTCACTTGTGTGAGCCATCTTATCCTGTTTCTTCATATACTTTATTATTGTCTGCTGTCTCTGAGACATTAAGTTTGGGGCTAGCAGTTAGTGCATTCTCTGCAGGTCAGGGCAGGATGTCTCTGCATCCACTGTGAGGGAGTGCTACACAAATGGATGAGGCAGGCTTGTTGTGCATGAACAAATTGGCATCTCAGCAGGTGGGGAGATATCAAGGGGTTTCAGTGGAAGCACAGACAGCCTATGGGAACTGTTTTGGTGTGAAATGTGTGTGGTTGCAGCCGAATGGACATTAGATGAGGGAACTAGGATCTCCTGCTCTTCATTTGGCAGAGGTGTAGCCGGCACCTGTTGGGATGTGGCTGGTGTTGCTGATTAGGTGATGTATGTGTCTGGTGAGTCACCTGGGCATAGGTGTGGGTGGCGTTCTCACTAGTTGCCGGGTTGGGTGCTGTGTGTGTGTGCTGCTGGTTGCTGGGCAATCAGGGCAAAGGTGCCGGGTCACTGGTAACTGGGTGTGTAACACAGGAACTTGCACCGTTGGTTATTGGGTGGGTAGGGCAGTGCAGGGAGTGGTCAAAGCTAGTGAGGACAAACCTCCATTGCAGGTCCAAGAGTGCATGAGTGTGCACCACTGATCACCAATGGGCGTGGCTGTGCAGGGATGGGCTGGGGCAGATATATGCCTCTGTTTTCAGGTCTGATGGTGGGGGAACATGTGTGCCATGGATCACTGGGTTGGGGGAAAAGGGGGTTCACTGCTGGTCACCAGGAGGGTGGGGGAATAAGAGAGGGGAGCATGTTCCCCCAGACTCTGGAGTGGGCACCAGGGCACTCCCCACAGAGTAGAGCTAGTGATTAGGACCTGGCCCCAACCAAATACAAGGAGGGGGAACCACCCAGAGTCCAGTCAGGTGGAGGATCTCTAGCTGCCACTCCAAGGATCCTCCACTCTACCTGCAGCTCAAATGATCAGCAGCCAATGCTGGTGAGTTGTTCTGTCCCTATTTTCTGGCTCCTTCCCTGCTCTGTGGTCACCTGGATCCCCAGAGCTCTCACCTGCCTTTTTGCACTTTCCCTCTTTAGATCCAGTTTATGTTCTGCTTACCTTGCTTTGCTCAGGGTAGGTCTACACAGTATCTTTTTCTCTTATTGGGAATTTGTGAAGTTGTCTTTATTTACTCTTCACCCAGGAATGCTGCTCACTTTGTCTCAAGATGGCCACATTGCCCTGGCTTGACTGGCAGGGTGCCTGCAATCTGTAAGTCTCTTTGTTCACTGTTTTCATTTAGTTTTCCCTTCCCTTCAGTGTTCAATCTAATTCTTCATTCTTCCATTTGCTGTTCTGGGTGCCCAGACTGTCATCTGTATCTGTTTTACTTGGTTTCTTAGTTCTTTGCTGCAGGAGGATGGCATGGTGTGTGTGACTAAGCTGCCATCTTGGGCTATCTCCAGTTCTCTCCATCTTGGGCAAAACATTTAAATTGAGAAAAACTTCAATTTTCTGATCTATAAAGTGAAGATAATGTTGCTTTCCTTGAAAGATTGAAGTGAACACCTAATTCCTTCTTAGGCACTTAATTGGCTCTCAACATGTAAGTTTTAGAGTTTTCCTACAGTTACTTAAAAATCAGAGCTAACTTTTTGTTTTTTATTAGAGATAAAAGAGAAAAGAAACTATTGGCTTGTTAAATCCTAATATAAAATTAATACAGAATTTTAGTTTTTTTTTCATTCATTTTAACCTAGTTCTGATCTTCCATAACTTGTTTTAAAGATCGCATTACATTTACTTATTTCTCTTTAAGTCTTACATAGACTTTTGGTCAAAATTAACAAAATCATGACCTGATAATTTAATATAATTGAAGTGAAATAATTCAGGAATGTCTCATATAACAGAATTAACCATAGTTTCTCTCAGTGACTTTTTTCTTTACCATCAGAGCTCCTTAACTGATGAGGATAATAATAACCTGCTGATATTAGAGCTCCAGAATCGCCTACCCTCAAAGGGTTAAAAAAAACTCTCCTCAACTGAGATGTGAATTGCTTGTCAGTGCTGAGGTCACTATCACTGTTAAATGACAGATGTTTTCCTGAAAATCCCTTGTATCTCTTCTTGTGATATAAAGTTCAGTGCCTGCAACAACAGGGTGGCGTTCTTTAATAACTGTTAAATTTATTCTTTAGAGATTTTATGAAGATGTCCTATTGCTCTGGAAGGACTCCCTTGACACCCAACTCTGCATTTTCTTTTTGTATAATGTCTACAATTTAGAGTCACCAGGCTCCCTGTTGTATAGCTCCTGTATCCTTGGTTCAGTATAACCAAAATACTCGTAAATCACCTTTCCTTCCAGTAGCTTTCTGCAGCAGCTGCGGTACGACAGTGATGTCCCTGATCTGTAATTCCAGACAGCCCTCGGGTGAATAGAAAGACCAATCCAGAGCCACTACGTCAGATAAAATGATGTTGTTTGCACAACTCAGTGTCCTCAAGAGGTAGTCATGTAATACTCTCAATTTGTATTCTGCATAAAACTCTTTTTACAAGTTATAAACTTCCTATAGGGAACAAACGGATCCAGCTAAAGGATACTGAACATATGACTATGTAATGTAATTTTAAATTCAAAAGGAATGGGCTAAGGCTTTTTCATCTTAGAAACTGAAAGCTATAAACAACTAAAATTTCTATGTAAGTATGACATTCTTGAATTTGGAATTTTAATCAAACAATAATTTTTTTGGAGACACTGGTTTTGATGTAATGCTAGGAATATGATGGATTAATATAAATATTTGAATTGTACGTATCATGAGACTTAAATATTTCATTCATAGTCATCGCAAAAAATTTGTGATTGTTTCATTATTTGTACTTTCGTGATTCACCCTTGAGGCAGCTAAGTAAATTGATTTCTGTGATCACATTAATTGCATTAGAGGAACCTTGACTAAATGATTTATTTGTGTTTTTATTTGCATGGTACTTCATACTTCTCTCATTCTAGATGGGGGTTCCTCAAATATTGACATCTTGGATGAATAATTCTTTGTTATGCGAGTCTGTTTTGTGCACTGTAGGACGTTTAGCAGCATCTCTAGCCTCTACCTAATAGATTCTGATAGCACCCCCACCACCTGCCCCCAGTTGTAACAATAAAAAATGTCTCCACACACTGCCAGATGTCTCAGGAGAGGCCTCAGTCAACAATCACTACTCTAGATATATTAAAACAAGTTAAGTGTGAAATTTGAACTCTAAATGTGCTATTTACAGTTACTATGATTTATTTAAAATACACATATAAAATTGCACTCAACTACTAATCTAAAAGTTGGTGGTTCAAACCTACCCAGCGGCACCTTGAAAAAAAGCCCTGGTGATCTGCTCCATAAAGATTACAGCCAAGAAAAGCCTATGGAGCAGTTGTACTATGAAGCATGTGGGGTTGCCCTGAATTGGAACTGACTTGATGGCAACGGGTATGTATATGTGTGTGTGTGTGTGTGTGTGTGTGTATCCTCCCTTAAAACAGCCCTCCTTTGACAGTAATCCCCCACCCCACCCCCAAGAGTGATTATTTTACCAGAGTATGTGCTGTAGATATTTCTCTCTTCACTCTAGACTTTGAACTACTTGCCTCCCGGCAACGCCTTTGCTTTCAGCTTCTAGCACATAAAAAAACCCCAAATCCCTTGCTGTCAAGTCAATTCCGACTTATAGCAACCCTATAGGACAGAGTAGAACTGCCCAATAGGTTTCCAAGGAGCGGCTGGTGGATTCAAACTGCCTACCTTTTGGTTAGCAGCCAAGCTCTTAACTGCTGAGCCACCAGGGCTCCTCTAGCACATAGTAGATGCTCAGTATGAATTTGCTGAATGAATGAATGTTATAGTTATTTATCTGTTAGATGTATATATATATATAGGTCACATAGCTACTGGACTTATTTTTTTTTAATAGATGTATGTAGCCATTTTATTTTGGTTTATGGAATCTCTTTAATATTTAGAATTATGTAAGACTTTATTTTCATATTAAGTGCTTACTATGTGCCAGGCACTAATGCTAGGTACTGAGGATACAGTTATGAACAAGACAGACATAATTCTTGCCCTTAGGAATGTCACAGGAGTATACAGACAATTAAGACACAATTACAATTCAGGAATGACCTACTACTTATCCAGGTCAGTCCGATGACATTGCTCTCCAAGCAAACCAAACTTACGTAAGGCCCAGGAACCTCCTGTAGATATATGACACATTAGAAACAATCCTGCAGACTTCATTGGTTTCCTACTGCTCCAGAGATCCCAAATGATTTCTTCAAGCATTTGCTAGGCTTGAAGAAATCAAAACCAGAGAGGAGGACATTTGGGGTCAACAGCAGTGGGATTATCATTAAGAAGTAATAAGGAGGCTGTGCTCTGTTCTTCAACTTGACTTTTCCCCACAAGAGGCCTTCCAGGAACCTATAAAGACCACATTTCAAGAAAGCAGAAGAGGGGGCAAGGCCAAGATGGTGGAGTAGTCAGATGCCAAAGACCCAAAAAAACAAGTGAATTGATTATATATGACAAGCTTAGAGCCCTGAACATCAAGGGCAAAATCGAGGAATCAGACTGAGCAGCAGGAGGAGGGAGGAATCGTTCAGAAACAGCGAGATGTTGCCAGACCTGACCTGGTGGAAACTGGCACCCCACAGCCCATTCCGCTGGTGTGAACGCAGTGAGGCAAGCAGTGACGTTCGGGATGTGTTTTCCACACTGAGATAGAATGAGCGGTGGAGAGTCTGCTCAACCCTCCAGAACAAATGAGAAGTGGCCCTTGATCAGCAAATAGATAAGTACCTGCATTTAACCTACCTCGAGGATCCAAAAATACTCCTTTGGGAAAAACCTCTCTCCCACTTACCTCTTCCCTTCCTGTGCACTGGGTCCCAGCCAGCAGCTCACCTGGGCTGGAAGAAGGACCCTGCACTTATTCTGAGCCATTTTCCCAGCCTTTGAGAGGGAACAAATTAACAAACGGGGAAAAAATAATCCTCCAGCTCCCCTAATCTGGGAACTCAGGACTGAAACAGCTCTTTTTCTAGGCACAGGCATAAGGGGTCCACAGACTTTGAATGCCTTTCAACCCTGCATAGAGCTGTGTGGGCCCATTTCAACAGCGTAGGCCCTCATTAGCACAGCACAACAGGGTATATACCTGAAGACTAACTTCAACTGTTTCAGCCACATGGTAGAGAGGCAGAATTGTGACATCTGACACCACTCTCCCTATTAAGCAGGGTCCTCACCTACCCACAACAGGGACCTGAGGACTGGTGGCTCCATCCATACCACCTTTGGTCCGGGCACTGCTTTCTTGGTGCTATAAGGTCCCCTGTCTCTCTGCTCGCTTCTCTCTTTTATATCCCAAAAGAAATTGGCTCAAGATACAATCCATCCTTGTAGATTGAGTCCTGCCTCACTAACATAACTGCTGCTAATCCCACCTCCTTAACGTCATAAACCCTTAACATCATAGAGGTAGGATTTACAACACATAGGAAGATCACATCAGATGACAAAATGATGGACAATCACACAATATTTGGATTCATGGCCTAGCCAAATTGATACACATATTTTTTGGGGGCGCAATTCAATCCATGACACCTTCCTCTACCAATTTTTCATAAGATAGTCAAACTTTTATGTTTTGAAGAGTCTTTGAAGAATAGAGCTATTTACATTTTTATTATGTTCTTTTGCGTAGATCTTGAACTATTTTAGGAAGCTGAATCAGTTTTGATTGTGTTTGACTGCAAGGAACAAAAATCAATTTATGTTGATTAAAGTTAAACAGGGTTTAACTTTCTCACATAACAAGAAGCTTAGAGTTAGATGACTACTGTTACTGGTTCAACTGCTTGGTATTGTCTGCGCCAGTACCTCTGATTCTTTTGGCCTTTTCCTCATCATCTCAAGACAGCTGTTGCAGTTCCAAGTAAAGCATCTATTTAAGGCAGGAAGAAGAGAGAATGGGGAAGGCGGTCCCCAGACCTATCTGTCTCTGTTATTGGGAAAGCAAATATTTTCCTGGAAATTCTCCAACAGAGAGTGTCTCTTTGACCAGAACCAAGTCACATGGCCAACCCTAGCTTCTTATAGTAGAAGACGGAAAGGAAGAAGAGGTCTGGGGATGTTTATCGAGTCAGTTGTCCAACAGTATCTGTCATAGAAGCTAAGGAAGCAAGCATGCCACTGAAGTAACAATGAGCTCTGGGGAATGGTATTGATATGCTACAATTCAGAGGAAAACAACAGTGATAAAAAAGTAACAGTAGTAATAGCTTCAATTTATTAGACATCTACATTGTGTGACTTGATTTACATTTATGTTGTTTAATCCTCACCCAAACTCAGTTAAGGAAACTGAACCTCGGAGTGGTTAAGTAATCTCCTCCATAACCTAGTTCACGCAGCAGTAAATAGCACAGCTGGAATTCACATCTAGTTCTGTCTGATTCCAAAGTTTGTGCACTTTATTTTATGAGTTTTAAGTGACGAAGAACTTCTAAAATCAGGGATTCCATAGAATTTGTTAGCCTCTCAAACTTAAAAGTTAGCAATCAATTATTTGAGCTTGAGAAGTGAGTAATGACCCTTAAGTTCAGCTGTCTAGTAACATTTTATACTTTTATTAATTCATTCAAATACTTATTGAGTAACAAGCACATGCAATACTCTCTACTAAGCATTTTGTATGAAGAAGACATAAAAAGTGGATGAAACATCGAAACATTGATACCGTATTTGTGAGGAGGGAAAGTAAGACATGGACAGAAAGAGAATACAAGTTGGAAAGTGATAAATATTAGACTGTAAGATACACAAAGCCAGGGGTCATGTCTGTTTTTGTTTGCCTCAGTGTACCCTGACATAGCATAGTCTTGTACACAGTAGGAACTTAATAAATATGTGGCCATTTGAGCTGAAGAGAAGAAGAGGTAGAATGCTATTGGACTTGAGAGAAAGGTTAGTTTCAGTTGAAGAAATTAGGGAAGGATTTGTAGAAGAAGTGGTATTTACCCTAGGACTTGAAAGATGCATATGATTTGGATAAAAAGACCCAGGGATAGTGGGTGGTGGTGGGAAAGCAGTCAAGGACAGCAGAAGAAAGCCACCGAAGAAAACTGTAGACTGTCCATAGGTACAGCATGTGCTTCGATGGGGCTGCGGTGTAAGGCATTTGAATGGGGTGGTAGAACAGTTGGTATAGATCATGGAGGGCCTTGAATGCCAAACTTAACTCTTCAGGTAGTGGATTATAATTTGGATTTTCATCTGGTGTATCAAATATAGCCTTCAAAATAGATGGTGTTTTCAGAATTCTTATTCCACCAGGCTGATTGGGAAATACATCTTTCAAGAAAAAATATGTGCAATGGGCAAACTGTTAAGTGCTCTATGCTTAAAGAAGAGATTGGCAGCTTGACCCATTCAGAGGTGCTTCCAAAAACAGTCCTGGTGATCAGACGGTGTTTTCAGAATTCTTATTCCACTAGCATGATTGAGAAATATATCTTCCAAGAAAAAACATGTGAATCTGACTGTAATACTGAAGATGCCATGAGTAAGTTCCCCGATAACAAGGAAAAGCCCATGAGCACCCAAGGCAGAAAGGGGGCCCGGAAGTTGAGAAGGTTGCAGAAGTTCTTGTGGACGTATGGGTTCCTTCGGTTGCACACACAGACAAGCATTATTAATCAGGCCTAACCCAAGAGAACTAAGCTCACAAACAAACCGAAGTGAGAAATGTCATGTTAAATAAAAAATTGAATTCAATTGGCTGCCCCAAATTAGAAACTAGTGATCAACCTCCATATTTGAAAGTGTTTGAAGAGTAATTCAGGACTGAAACCAACTGAAAAGATACGAACAAACCCAGCTGCACAGCGGCAGAGCTGATATCGTTGTTCTTCAACGATTTAGTCATTTCGACTTGCAAACAAGTTTTATAGTGGAAGGCAGGGGGCAGCAGAGTCCCACTTTTCAAAAAAGATTCAGGCCTTCATTATGATTTTTATTCTTTTATCTTTTTCTAAATTTTGTTAATGAAACCATATCCTGTTTTAAAGTTAGACAAAATAATTTCCCACCTAAGTTGCTGTCTGGGTATAGCATTAGATCTGAAGTTTTACTTTTGGGGAACGAGTCTCTAAACTGATTATGTCAAATACATATATATTTTTTGGACAGCGTTGTATTTTATTAAGAAGAGTTCAAACGTGTTAATGGAAGAATAGGCAGAAGAAATGAACAAAAACTTAATGGAAGAAAATATGGATAACTAATAAATTTAAAAATGAATAATTTTCAATTTCTCTAATAATTACAGATATATAACTTGACAGAACACATTTTTTTCATATCAAATTAGCAAAAGTATTTGTAATACTCAGTGTTACCTATGATGCACAGAAATTAGTACTTGTGATACATTGCAGGTAGGAAAACTTTCTAGCTGGAGTTTTGGAAATATATATGTTGTTGTGTGCCGTGAAGTGATTCCAGCTCACAGTGACTATAGGACAGAGTAGAACTTCTCTATAGGTTTTCCTAGGCTGTAATCTTTATGGGAGCAGATAGCCAGGCCTTTTCTCCCGAACAGGGGCTGGTGTTGGAACAGCTGACCTTTTGGTTAGCAGCTGAGCTCTTAATCATTGCACAACCAGGGCTCCTTGGAAATGTATATACACAGCTTAATTAAAAATTTTTTTTTCTTATTTTATTATATCCTTTCTTTCCTCCTTTAAGCATAAGGCCTTTTTTTTGTCCCTGCACTTTTTTTTTTTTTTGTAGCAATGTATATAACACAACATTGACTAATTCAAGTTTTTTCACATGTACAATTCAGTGACATTATTTAATCGTGTTGTACCACCGCCATCAATCTCCCTTGCCAAATTCTCCACAACTTCTTTTAAACAGAGGAGTTAAAACTTATTTACTAGTGTGGGTATGATGCTATTCTAATGGAAGGCTTGGGGTTGTTTTAGCAGGGAATTTTTAGCCTGAGGGCTGATTCCATCCTGAAAATTATGATTCGTATTAAAAGAAAAAAAAAAAAAGCTTCATCATAGTAAATTTTAAGACACATTTGCTATTATGATTATAGTCCATGGTGAATCCAGTCCACAGTTCTTGTTGCTACTGTTGGCTGGGTTTCCAAAAGTTGGGTCAACCTGGTATGAGAGTGGAAAATGAAGCCACATTTCCAATAATGAATTACATTTCTTTGGATTTTTTGACCTAATTCACTATTTCAGGACCTCTAAGTTGCCATGGGAAGCACTGGTGGCATAGTGGTTACGTGCTGCAGCTGCTAACCAAAAGGTGGCAGTTCGAATCTACCAGGCGCTCCTTGGGAACCCTGTGGGGCACTTCTACTCTGTCCTATAGGGTCACTATGAGTTGGAATCGACTCGATGGCAATGGGTTTTTTTAGGTTGCCAAGAGTTGGAATCGACTTGATGACAACTGACAACAATAACTTGATGACGGCAATCTCTGTCATGTTATCTCTCAGCAGTCACCTACCTTCTAGACTGCCTATGAAGCAGTAGCACAGAAGCTTCTCATTTCTGTTTCTAGAGCTATGCTGTCTTCCACCAGGTGATGTCACCTCTGGTCCCTGAGCCCTGAGTCCTACTGTTGCCCTTCAGTGTGCCAAAGCCATGCACAACCCCATGCAGGAACGCAGGCTTTCATCTCTCTTTTCCTTTATGGTTTCTTACGTGGACACAGACCTTGCACATTGTTGTATGTGTAGCACCAACACTGTACCTACTGTGTAACAGGTGTTCGATAATTTTTTTTGATTGTTCTCGAATAGGTACCAAAACATTTTCAGCTCCACGTCCTAAGGAATTTTAAATTAAAAAAAAAAGTTTATTCAGTTCTTTTACTTGTACTTCTCTTTATATTTCTCAGACATGTATATCCATGGGGATAAAAGCAAAAGGCAAGCTCTCATGGGTTGCAAGAAGAAGGTTGACAACTGAGCCTATTAATAACTGAGCATTCAGGGCAAATTGTTGAGTTGGGATGAAGCCTGGGGCAGGGACTGGCATACTCGTCTTTAATATTGCTTATACTCCAGCCCCACCACACTATCCTCAATTCTCTGGTCATACCACTCTCCTTAAACCTCCAGGCTTTTGTTCAGACTGTTTTCCCCTTGGAATGTTCTTCTTTTCTGTTTCATGATCTTCTCATTCCTGCCCTACTTCTTTTTTCCCATAGCATTTACCACTTTCTAACAGGTTATATAATTTATTATGTTTATTGTTTATTGTCTGCCCTCCCATGAGGGCTCCACCACAGCAGGGGTGTTTGTTTTGTTCACTGATAATATCCCAAGCACCCAACACACTACTTAGAATATCCTTATTACTTAATAAATATTTGTTAAATGAACAGATGAATCCTTGAAGCCTCAACTCAAATGTTGTCTCTGTAGTGAAGCCTTCCATGTCCACCTTCTACTCCCAGTCCAGGGTAAAACTTGTTTATCTTGTCTCTGTATTTACCACTACAGCACTTTATTTGCATTACAGCACTTAGTTCACTACCTGATAGTTGCTTCATATTTCAATAAAAATGATAAAAAGTAAAGTAACAGAATATTAAATTGGAAGTTTTGACTGTGGCACCAAGATGCAATATGAATGAAATTCCAAAGTGAGGTGACAGGCAAAGATGAATATTTTCTTGAGTTTCCTGACTCTTAAGAAAAAACTCCACCTATATTGTAGACATTGAAGGATTGAGAGAGTAGAGCTGAGGAGAGGTTTGATGAGGGGGATATCTTTTGAGAAAGCTGTGCTGTGAGTATGCCACCGCCATCAAGAGAAGAATGGATGGTGCTTCCATCTTCAACTCAAGTCAAAAGAGAAGGTGTTCAAAGGGACTACTTAGGGATAAGGAAACCCTGGTGGCGTAGTGGCTAAGAGCTACTACCGCTAACCAAAAGGTCGGCAGTTTCAATCTACCAGGCCCTCCTCAGAAACCCTACTGGCCAGTTCTACTCTGTCCTATAGGGTTGCCATGAGTGGGAATCTATTCAACTTGACTCAATGGTGATGTTTTTTTTTTTTTTTTAACAGGTGGCGCAGTGGTTAAGATGTTGGCAACTAATCAAAAGGCTGATGTTTTAATCTCAGCCAGTGGCTCCATGGGAGAAAGACCTGGTGATATGCTTCCATAAAGATTTCAGCCAAGAAAACCCTAAGAATTGGGTACTATTATTACCCCATTTTACAAATAAAGAAACCAAGGCATAGAGAGGTTAATTTACTTGTGCAAGGTCAAATGGCAGAGTCAGGACTTGAAACGATTTTTGGCAGAAGTTGCATAGATAGATTGAGGTTTCTTTGATTCTTCTTAATTTTTCCAGTCTACATCTTTTGGATACCTGGGAATTCACTCAGTAGTTTCCTTGAACATCCAGAGAGTGATAGTCTTGGCCACTGAATTTTCTGAAGTGAAAGTTACCTTGGCTTGTGCTTAGCTACAATCTGGGCCTCAGGTATACATGCCAGTTAAGATTATCCAAGCAAGCCTTGCTTTTCTGTAGATGGCCTCTGTTCTTTTTTTTTTTTTTTTTGGAGAAATTACCGTACAACTGAGGAAAAGCAGTGGTGACGGAATATGAACTATGACTCCCTCTAATGAACTCAACACTGAAGCTGTAACAGAAGCATCAGTAAGATTGTTGCATCTGAGAGAAAAACATACAATTGTGACAAACCCATGAGGAGAAAGTAGTTGAGCCCCAGTATGGTGAGACAATGATGGCCCAGAGCAGAAGAGGGCTGTGTGCCAATGACAAGGAATAGGCAGAGGAGAACTTCCCAGTTGTGCCATTTTTTCCTCCTCCCACTGCCCTGAATGGGCTGTGACTTGCCCTGTCATCAGTGAGTCAGAGAATTTGCAGCACCAGCCCAGCACTGGCAGGAGTAGAAGAGTAACATCAGGATTGTTCCTCAGCCAGGCTTGATATGGGGGCCGGTAACCAAAGTCAGAAGTCTTCACACTGCCTCACACCCATCCACACCACATGGGCTAGGTAACAAGGAAGACCAGGGTGGAGGTCCACTGATGTACATGATCTCCTGGTGCACAAAACGCCAGGGGGAAGTTGTCAAACCTAGATTTTAACGCCACGCACTCTCCACTGGAAGGCAATTTCCCCTGCTCCTACACTCCCTAGGAAACCCTGGTGGTTAAGAGCTGTGGCTGCTAACCAAAAGTTTGGCAGTTCAAATCCCCCATGCACTTCTTGGTAACCGTATGGAGAAGTTCTACTCTGTCCTATACAGTTGTTAAGAGTCAGGATCGACCTGACGGCAGTGGGTTTGGTTTTTTTTGGGTTTATACCCCCTAAACTCACAGGAAGGGGAATAATTTAGGGCCTGGACTATAGCTAGGTTCCTGAGTGGCACGAATGGTATTTACTCAGCTCCTAAGGGTTGGCAGTTTGAATACATTCAGTGATGCCTTAGAAGAAAGGCCTGGTGACCTATTTCCTTAAAGTATAAAATAAATGTTAAGAGATATGGAGGACTGACGTAGGCATTTCAGTTATCAGAAGTAGATTGTCAGGGCTTAGGCAGGAAACAAAAGACACACTAAGCTGGAATTTTGAAGAGATTTGTGTGAAAGCACTATTTGAAGAATAGAATTTAAAGTAAAAAAGTCATCATAGTCAAAGAAGGACACGGTACAGTGGTAAAAGGGACAACCAATCAAGGAGATGTAATAATGGAAATTCACATTGACAAACTATAGAGAAAAAAATGATAAATTAAATATTATAATTGGAGATACTGATATTTTTCTTTTAAGAACTGATAGATTGAGCAGAAAAAATAAATATCTGGTATAAACAATATAATTAAACAGACTAGAACTGACATATACACAGACATGTGTAAACAATATAACCTTACTCTCAACAGACAGTAGAAATTATTTTCTAGCAAGGATGGAAAACATTACTATATACTAAACCATGAGTCTTAATAAAGTTCAAATAACCAACACCATTTAGATCATGTTCTCTGACCATTGTGCAATAAAATAAGAAACCATTTTTTAATAGAGGATAGCTAAAAAAAAAAAAGCTGAGGAACAAGAAATCATGAGGGAAATTAGGAAATACATAGAAGACAATAAAAAGACTACATAGTATAGTTTACTGAACATAGCCAACATAGTATTTGAAAGTTATAGCTCTAATAGAACATAAGAGAGAATAAAGTCAAATAAACTAATATATCAATTCAGGAAGTTAGAAAAATATAAATAGAATACATTAAGAAAAAACAAAAACCCAGAAGGAAGGAAATAGAAAAGGGAAAAAATTAATAAACTATAGAATCCCTTCAAATTAAAAAAAAGCTTGTTATCTAAAATATTAATAAGAGACAATAACAGCTAATACTTAGGTAGTGTTTACTATGTGCCAAATATTGCTCTACACTCTTTACATCTATTCATATATTTTATCCTCAGAACAACCCTATGAGGTAGTATGGAATATTCTTTTCTTTGGAGAGGGTTTATTATTATTATTATTATTTATTGTACTTTAGATGAAGGCTTACAGAACAAACTAGCTTCTTATTAAACAGTTTGCATGCATATTGTTCTATGACGTTGGTTAACAATCTCACGACATGTCAACACTCTCCCTTCTCAACCTTGAATTCCCTATTACCAGCTTTCCTGTCCGCTTTTGCCTTCTAGTCCTTGCCCCTGGGCTGGTGTGCCCTTTTAGTCTCATTTTGTTTTATGGGCCTGCCTAATCTTTGGCTGAAGGGTGAACCTCAGTAGTGACTTCATTACTGAGTTAAAAGGGTGTCTGTGGGCCATACTCTCAGGGTTTCTCCAGTCTTTGCCAGGCCAGCAAGTCTGGTCTTTTTTTGGGAGTTAAAATTTTGTTCTACATTTTTCTTCAGCTCTGTCTGAGACCCTCTATTGTGATCCCTGTCAGAGCAGCCAGTGGTAGTAGCCAGGCACCATCTAGATGTACTGGACTCAGTCTGGTGGAGACTGTGGTAGTTGTGTTCCATTAGTCCTTTGGACTAATCTTTCCCTTGTATCTTTAGTTTTCTTCATTCTCACAGGGATGAGATCAGTGGAGTATCTTAGATGACCGCTCGCAGGCTTTAAAGACCCCAGATGCTACTCACCAAAGTAAAATGTAGAACATTTTCTTTATAAACTATGTTATGCCCATTGAACTAGATGTTCTCTGAGACCATGGTTCCCACAGCACTCAGCCCAGCAATTCAGTCCTTCAGGGAGTTTGAATATGTCTATGAAGCTTCCATGACCTTGCTTTGTACAAGTTGTGCTGGCTTCCCCACTGTTGTGTACTGTCTTACCTTTCACCAAAGTCACCACTTATCTATAGTCTATTTAGTGTTTTAAGCATGGAATATTCTTGCCTCCATTTTATAGATAAGAATATCTATAAAGAGGGAACAAAACAGAAGAGGTTAATTAAATATTGCAGAAAAGAGTGTAAAAGTGGAAACAATTGCAGAAACAATAGATATTATAAAACTATTAAAGAATAACATGAATATTCACCAAAATGTTGAAAACCAAGAAAAAAATCAATAAAATTCCAGAATAATATAAAATGCCAAACTTGTCACAAGAAGAAATAGAAAATTTGAATAAGCCAAAGACCAATGAAGAATCTAAAATGGTAATCAAAAATGTATCCCCCAGAAAAAAGCCCCAGGCCCAGGTGCATTTCCAGATGACTCCTATTAGTTTTTCAAAGAGGAGAACATCTCTATCCTGTACAAGCTGTTTAGAAAACGAAGGATAACTATCTAATTCATTTTTTTTTATTATTGAGGTGAAATTCACATAACAAAACTAACCATTTTAAAGTGTACGATTCTTTTTATGAGGTTAAATTAGCATTGATTTCAAAACTGGATAAAGAGTACCAAAAAACTGAAAAACCCGTTGCCATAGAGTTGATTCCGACTCATAGCTACTCTGTGGGACAGAGTAGAACTGCCCCATAGGGCTTCCAAGGAGCAGCTGGTGGATTTGAACTGCTAAGCTTTTGGTTAGCAGCCGAATTCTTAACTACTACAACACCAGGACTTCCTATATAGGAAAGAAAAAAATTATAGGTTCATTTTACTTCCTTTGGTTTACTCAAATTTTCAATTTCTTTTGGAAACAAGTTTGACATTTTATATTATCCTAGGTGAAGAAAGTTCAAGTGAGATGAAGGCTGTAAAGGAGAGATTATATCTGGCTACCATTGCAGTAATCTCAGTGATCTTAAGAAACAAAACAAAAAACAGTTGCTGTCCAGTTGATCCTGTCTCGTGGAGACCCCAAATGTGTCAGAGATGAGCTGCATTCCATAGAGTTTTCTTGGCCATATGGAAGCAGATCGCCAAGCACTTAACCCTTGTACCACCAGGGCTCCTTGTTTAAGAGTATAAAGGTATGTAAAAGCTGGTGTGCAGAGCCGGAAGACTATCAAGCAGACATGAGGAAAACATTGCAGAGTGGATCTAGGGGCTAGAGCAGTCAGAAACCATTCCATTGTAATGGACCCCACCTACCCAAGGAGAAACAAGCAGCTCAGAGCAACTGTGAGTTGAACTCAGGAGCGAGGCTAAAAAAGACTGACATGGAACTTTTTTTTTTAAGCTATGCACTTAATTTCCCGTGAAGCTGGAAGTAATTTGCTTTATTCAGTGGTTACATTCTTTTTCTACATTTGTGGTTAAAAGCTCTTATTTTTAAAGGTCTTCAGAGATTTTATGTCTGATGTCCTCCTTATTCCAATTCTGTATTTTCTCTTTTCTCAAGAGATCCTAAGAAAGGTGACTGAAGCCTGATGTGAATTATTCTCCCTAAGGGAATAGCATTTATTAACATGGAGCAAAAATATTTTTTGCCTTATTTAGCAGCTTTTTTATAGGATCACTATGAGTCGGAATCAACTCGATGGCAATGGTTTTTTTTTTTTATGGGTTAGCAGCTAAAAACATTTTTTACTATTTTGAAATGCTCTTATTTTTCTTTGAATTAAAGTATTAAAGCATAAAAAACTGAGGAAGTTAACAACTCAAATAGTTAAGTATAGATAATTTTGAAAAATAAATTCAACAATAACACCAAAGAATCGAACAATTTACTTGATAATGTCCTGATCAAAAAAAATTATGCCAGAATCCTAATGAAACTTTTTGTTTCTTTCTAATTTATTTGTTCATATGGTAGAGAAGACTGACCGCATTAAAATCGTCTGCTTAATATATTGATTTTGTTAATTATGTTTTAACTATTTGAAAAGCAACCTAAATAATGTAAAAATTAATTCTAATGGAAAAAAGAAGAACACTTCAAACTCGAGTCAGTTGTTAATTTTAACATAAGATTTTGCAAAATGGAAAATGAGGACCTTAAAGATCCAATTGGAGAGGAGGCGGTGCCAAGATGGCAGAATAGCCAGATGCTTTCTGCAATCCCTTTTACAACAAAGACCCCAAAAAACAAGTGAAACGATTATATTTATGACAAGCTAGGAGTCCTGAACATCAAAGGCAAAGTTAGAAAATGGACTGAGCAGCAGAGGGAAGGAGAGACAGTTCAGAAGCAGAGAGGAGTTACTGGACCTGAATCACTGGGATCCCTCAGACACCATTCCTGGGAGCGGCTGCGGTGGGCTGGTGGTAGCGTTTGGCTGCAGTTTCCTCAGGGAAAAGCGGCCAGCCGCACAGCTTACTCACACCTGTGGAACCTGAGAAGAACAGCGCTCTCGGTAAAAGCTAAGTACTTGCATATATTTTACTGCATCCCCAGCCCTCAGGCTGGTTTCGGTGGCTGTTGATTTCTCTGGGCCTGAGATAGGCTGTGTTGAGTGCCCTGAGCCATCCTTCCAGCCTTGGAGTAGGAATAAATTCAAAACTGGGGGAAAAGATAATTTGCTAGCTCCACTAACTGGGGGAGCTCAGGACAGAAGAGGCTCCTGTCCAGGCATAAATGGTCCATGGACTTTGAATACCTTTCCACCCTGCATGGGCCTGTGTGGGCCTACTTCAGGAGAATAGGCTCTTGTTGGCAGACTGCAACAATTTCAGCTGTACAGTGAAGAGATGGGTTTTGATATTTGACATCACGTTGCCTATTAAATAGGGTCCTCATCTACGCACATCAGGGGCATAAGGACTGGTGGCCCCACTCAGGTCACCCAGCCACCTGTGACAGGGGTCCAAGGATAATTGGTACCTCCCAGTCCTTACAAACAAAAGCATTGAGTGCCCATGGTCTGTCTAAAGAACTCACACACCAGTGTGCTCTAGGGAACAGGGACGTGACTTTCTCACAGATATTCGGGGGACTGTTCTCAGCCCCCTGCCTTGTTCAGAGTGTGACACCCTGCTGCAACCAGATACTGGTACCTGCACCAATCACCCTTGTCCCTCTAAGACTGTAAGATGGAGCCTGTACCACACACTTGACGATCAGCTACCTGGAAACCTGAGCTGAATTTGTACAAGAAAGTGAATGGACCCCTAGACTGATATACCTGATAACAGCTCTAGCCATCCAGTGACACGATGTCAGAGCTTCAGAGGTGAAACTAATCAAGGTAGCTCACTCAAGCAACCCATTTGAGCATATCAAATCAAAACAAAACAAAACAAGAAGCTAGGATACAGTAAGCAAACATAAAATAAACTAATCAATAACTTATAGATGGCTTGGAAACAACAGTCAATATCAAGTCACATAAAGAAACAGACCATGATCACCTCAAGAAGCTCTCAAAACAAAGAATCAACAGATATTCTGGATGAAGGTGCCTTCCTGGAATTACCGGATGCAGAATTCAAAAGATTAATACACAGAACTCTTCAAGACATCAGGAACAAAATCAGGAAGGAGATCAGGCAATACCCAGAACAAGCCAAGGAGCACACAGATAAAGTAGCTGAAGAAATTAAAAAGGTTATTCAAGAACATAATGAAAAATTTAATAAGTTGCAAGAATCCATAGAGAGGTAGCAATCAGAAATTCAGAAGATTAACAATAAAATTATAGAATCAGACAACTCAATAGAAAGTCAGAGGAGCAGAAATGAGCAAGTGGAAGACAGAATTGGTGAGCTGGAAGATAAAGCACTTGGCACCAATATATTTGAAGAGAAATCAGATAAAAGAATTAAAAAAAAAAAAAAAAGAAACCATAAGAATCATGTGGGACTCTATCAAGAGAAATAACCTTCAAGTGATTGGAGTGCCAGAACAGGGAGGAACAACAGAAAATACAGAGAAAATTGTTGAAGATTTGTTGGCAGAAAACTTTCCTGATACCACAAAAGATGAGAAGATATCTGTCCAATATGCTCTGTGAACTGCACATAAGGTAGGTTCTAAAAGAAAGTCACCAAGACATATTATAATCAAACTTGACAAAACCACAGATAAAGAGAGAAGTTTAAGAGCAGCTAGGGGTAATGAAAAGTCACCCACAAAGAAGAGTCAACAAGAATGGACTTGGACTACTTGGCAGAAACCATGTAGGCAAGAAGGCAATGGGATGACTTATTTAAAGCATTGAAGGAAAAAAAATTGCCAGCCAAGAATCATATATCCAGCAAAGCTGTCTCTCAAATATGAAGGTGAAATTAGGACATTTCCAGATAAACAGAAGTTTAGGGAATTTGTAAAAACCTAACCAAAACTGCAAAAAATGCTAAAGGGAGTTCTTTGGTTAGAAAATCAATAATACCAGGTATCAACCCAAGACTAGAACACTGGACAGAGCAATCAGATGTCAACCCAGACAGGGAAATCACAAAAATGTATCAAGATAAAAAAATGCTCAAAACAGGGAAACAGTGATGTTATTATGTAAAAGATGACAACATTAAAACAATCAAGAGGGACTAATAAATGTAGTCATAGATGTTTCGTATGGAGAGGAAGGCAAGGCGATATAAAGAAATAAAAGTTAGGTCTAAACTTAGAAAAATAGGGGTAAATATTAAGGTAACCACAAAGGAGACTAACTATCCTACTCATCAAAATAAAATACAAGAAAAAAGACAGAGACTCAGCAGAAACAAAATCAAAAACAACAACTAAGAGGAAAAGACAATATATAAAGGTAAACTGCTCAGCACAATAAAAACCAAGTGGGAAAAAGAAACTGTCACAACATACACAAAAAAAGACATAAAAATGACAGCACTAAACTCATACCTATCCATAATTAAGCTGAATGTAAATGGACTAAATGCACCAATAAAGAGACAAAGAGTGGCGGAGTGGATAAAAAAACACAATCCATCTATATGTGCCTACAAGAGACACAGCTTAGACTTAGAGACACAAACAAACTAAAACTCAAAGGAGGGAAAAAATATATCAAGGAAACAACAATCAAAAAAGAGCAGGAGTGGCAGTATTAATTTCCAACAAAATAGACTTTAAAGCTAAATCCACCACAAAGGACAAGGAAGAGTACTATATAATGATTAAAGGGACAATATACTAGGAGCATATAACCATATTAAATATTTATGCACCCAATGACAGGGCTGCAAGATACATAAAACAAACTCTAACAGCACTGAAAAGTGAGATAGCTCCATAATTATAGTAGGAGACTTCAACACACCACTTTTGGTGAAGGACAGAACATCCAGAAAGAAGCTCAATAAAGACACAGAAGATCTAAATGCCACAATCAGCCAACTTGACCTTATAGACATATACAGAACACTCCACCCAACAGCAGCCAAGTATTTCTTTTCTGGTGCACTTGGAACATTCTCTAGAATAGATCCCATATTAGGTCATAAAGCAAGCCTTAGCCGAATCCACAACATTGGAATATTACAAAGCACCTTTTCTAACCATAAGGCCATAAAAGTACAAATCAATAACAGGAAAAGCAATCAAACAATTGGAAACTGAACAATACCCTGCTCAAAAAATGACTGAGACATAGAAGACATTAAGGATGGAATAAAGAAATTTATAGAATCCAATGAGAATGAAAACACTTCCTATCAGAACCTTTGGGACACAGCAAAAGCAGTGCTCAGAGGTCAATTTATATCACTAAATATGCACATACAAAAAGAAGAAAGGGCCAAAATCAGAGAATTATTCCTACAAATTAAAGAAATAGAGAGGAACAGGCACCAGAAAGAAAGAAATAATAAAAATTAGAGCAGAATTAAGTGAAATAGAAAACAGAAAAACAATTGAAAGAGTTAACAAGACCAAAAGCTGGTTCTTGGAAAAAATCAACAAAATTGGTAAACCATTGATCGAACTGACAAAAGAAAAACAGGAGAGGAAGCAAATGACCTGAATAAGAAATGAGATGGGCGATATTACAACAGACCCAACTGAAATTAAAAGAATCATATCAGATTACTACGAAAAATTGTACTCTAACAATTTTGAAAACCTGGAAGAAATGGATGAATTCCTAGAAACACACTACCTACCTAAACTAACACAAACAGAGGTAGAACAACTAAATAGACCCCTAACAAAAGTAGAGATTAAAAACGTAATCAAAAAACTCCCAACAAAAAAAAAAATCCCTGGCCCAGGCGGCTTCACTGCAGAGTTCTACCAAACTTTCAGAGAATAGTTAACACCACCACTACTGAAGGCATTTCAGAGCACAGGAAAGGATGGAATACTCCCAAACTCATCCTGTAAAGCCAGCATATCCATGATACCAAAACCAGGTAAAAACTCTGAAAAACAAAGAAAATTACAGACCTATATCCCTCATGAACATAGATGCAAAAATCCTCAACAAAATTCTAGCCAATAGAATTCAACAGCACATCAAGAAAACAATTCACCATGATCAAGTGGGATTCGTACCAGGTATGCAGGGATGGTTCAACATTAAAAAAAACAATTAATGTAATCTATCATAAAAATAAAAGAACCACATGATTTTATCAATTGATGCAGAAAAGGCATTTGACAAAGTTCAACACGCATTCATGATAAAAACTCTCAGCAAAATAGGAATAGAACAAAAATTCCTCAACATAAGAAAGGGCATTTAGACAAAGCCAACAGCCAGCATCATCTGAAATTGAGAGAGTCTGAAAGCATTCCTCTTGAGATCGGGAACTGGACAAGGATGCCCTTTATCACCACTCTCATTCAACATTGTGCTGGAGGTCCTAGCTAGAGCAATTCAGCTAGGTAAGAAAAGAAAGGGCATCCAGATTGGTAAGGAAGAAGTAAAATATCTCTATTTGCAGATGACATGATTTTATAAACAGAAAACCTAAAGGAATCCTCAAGAAAACTACTGAAATTAATAGAAGAGTTCGCCGGAGTATCAGTATACAGGCTAAACATACAAAAATGAGTTGGATTCCTCTACACCAACAAAAAGAACATCAAAGAGGAAATCAAATCAATATCATTTACAGTAGCCCCCAAGAAGATAAAATACTTAGAAATAAACCTTATCAGAGATGTAAAAGACCTGTACAAAGAAACTACAAGACACTACTGCAAGAAACCAAAAGAGACCTGTGTAAGTGGAAAAACATACCTTGCTCATGGATAGGAAGACTTAACATTGTAAAAATATCTATTCTACCAAAAGCGATCTACAGATACAATGCAATTCTGCTTCAAATCCCAATGACATTTTTTAATGAGATGGAGAAACAAATCACCAACTTAATATGGAAGGGAAAGAAACCCCAGATGAGTAAAGCATTACTGAAAAAGAAGAACAAAGTGGGAGGCCTCACTCTACCTGATTTCAAACATACTATACCGCTGCCGTAGTCAAAACAGCCTGGTACTGGTATAGACCAGTGGAACAGAATTGAGAATCCAGACATAAATGCATCCACATATGAGCAGGTGATATTTGACCAAGGCCCAAAGTCTGGTAAATGGGGAAAGATAGTCTGTTTAACAAATGGTGCCGGCGTAACTGGATATCCTTCTGCAAAAAAATGAAACAAGACCTATACCTCCCACCATGCACAAAAACTAACTCCAAATGGCTCAAAGACCTAAATATAAAATCTAAAACGATAAAGACAATGGAAGAAAAAATAGGTACAACGCTAAGAGCCCTAATACATGGCATAAACAGTATACAAGACAGTATTAACAATGCTGAAGAGAAACTAGATAACTGCGAGCTCCTAAAAATCAAACACCTATGCTTATCCAAAGACTTCACCCAAAGAGTAAAAGGATTACCTACAGACTGGGAAAAAATTTTTAGCTATGACATTTCTGATCAGTGTCTGATCTCTAAAATCTACATGATACTGCTAAAACTCAACTACAAAAAGACAAATAACCCAATTAAAAAGTGGGCAAAGGATATGAACAGACACTTCACTAAAGAAGACATTCAGGTAGCTAACAGATACATGAGGAAATCCTCATGATCATTATCCATTAGAGAAATGCAAATCAAAACTACAGTGAGATTCCATCTCACTCCAACAAGGCTGGCATTAATCCAAAAAATACAAAAATAATGACTGTTGGAGAGGTTGTGGGGAGACTGGAACACTTATATACTGCTGGTGGCATTGTAAAATGGTACAACTACTTTGGAAATCAATTTGGCACTTCCTTAAAAAGCTGGAAATAGAACTACCATACGATCCAGCAATCCTACTCCTTGGAATATATCCTAGAGAAATGAGAACCTTTATGTGAACAGATATATGCACACCCATGTTTATTGCAGCACTGTTTACAATAGCAAAAAGACGGAAGCAACCAAGGTGCCCATCAGTGGATGAATGAATAAGTAAATTATGGTATATTTACACAATGGAATACTATGCATTGATAAAAAACAACGATGAATCTGTGAAACATTTCGTAACATGGAGGAATCTGGAAGGCATTATGCTGAGTGAAATTAATCACTTGCAAAATGACCAATATTGTATAAGACCACTATTATAATAACTGGAGAAATAGTTTAAACAGAGAAGAAAATATTCTTTGATGGTTATGAGAGGGAGGACGGAGGAAGGGAGAGCAGTTTTCACTAATTAGATAGTAGATAAGAATTATTTTAGGTGAAGGGAAAGGCAATACAATACAGGTGAGGTCAGCACAACTTGACTAAACTAAAGTTTTCTGAATAAACTGAATGCTTTGAAGGCCAGTATAGCAGGGGCGGGGATTTGGGGACCACGGTTTCTGGGGACATCTAAGTCATTTGGCGTAATAAAATCTATTAAGAAAACACTCTGCCTCCCACTTTGAAGAGTGGCTTCTGGGGTCTTAAATGCTAGCAAGCAGACATCTAAGATGCATCAATGGTTCTCAACCCACCTGGAGCAAAGGAGAATGAAGAACACCAAAGACACAAGGTAATTATGAGCCCAAGGGACAGAAAGGGCCACATAAACCAGACAGTACGTCAGCCTGAGACCAGAAGAACTAGATGGTACCCGGCTACAACCAATGACTGCCCTGACAGGGAACACAACAGAGAACTCTCAATGGAGCAGAAGAGCAGTGGGCTGCAGACCCCAAATTCTGTTAAAAAGACCAGACTTAATGGTCTGACTAAGACTAGAGGACCCTGAAGGTCATGGTCCCCTGACCTTCTGTTAGCCCAAGACAGGAACCATTCCCAAAGTCAACTCTTCTGACAGGGATTGGACTGTACTGTGGGATAGAAAATGATACTGGTGAAGAGTGAGATTCTTGGATCAAGTAGACACATGAGACTATGTTGGCATCTCCTGTCTGGAGGGGAGATGAGAAGGCAGAGGGGGTTAGAAGCAGCTGAATAAAGAGTGGAAGGAAAGAGTGTGCTGTCTCATTAGGGGGAGGGCAATTAGGAGTATATAGCAAGGTGTATATAAACTTTTGTATGAGAAACTGAGTCTATATGTAAACTTTCACTTAAAGCACAATAAAAATTGAAAAAAAGATCCAATTGGATACACTAAAGAAATGATACCACTATTTTAGGAGCCATAAGAGAAACTTCACCCACTCCTAGGAATATATCCTAGAGAAATAAGACGTGCCACACAAATAGACATACGCACACCATGTTCATTGCAGCAGTATTCACGATAGCAAGAAGATGGTGTCATGGATTGAACTGTGTCCCACAAAAATATCTGTCAACTTGGCTAGGGCATGATTCCCAGTATTGTATGATTGTCTACCATTTTGTCATCTGATGTGATTTCCCTATATGTTGTAAATCCTATCGCTATGATTTAATGAGACAGATTAATGGCAGTTATATTGATGAAATCTACAAGACTGGATAATGTCTTAAGCCAATCTCTTTTGGGATATAAAAGAGAGAGGCGAGCAGAGACACATGGGGACCTCATGCCACCAGGAAAGCAGAGCCGGGAGTAGAGAGCATCCTTTGGACCTGAGCTTCCTGTGTTGAGGTGCTCCCAGACTGAGGAAAGACTGGTACCAAGGAGCTTCCTCTAGAGCTGACAGAGAAAACCTTACCCTGGAGCTGACACACTGAATTTGGACTTGTAGCCTACTAGGCTGTGAGAGAGTAAACTTCTCTTTGTTAAAGCCATCCACTTGTGGTATTTCTAGTATAGCAGCACTAGATGATTAAGACAGATGGAAACAATGTAAGTACCCATCGACATATGAATGAATAAACAAATTATGGTACCTACACATAATGGAATACTACAAACAATAAAGAACACTGATGAGTCTGTGAAACATCTTACAACATGGATGAATCTGGAGGTTGGAATGCTGAGTGAAATAAGTCAATCACAAAAGGACAAATATTGTATGAGACCACTATTATAAAAATTCAAGAAAAGGTTTACACACAGAAAAAAACAATCTTTGATGGTTACAAGGGAGAGAAGGGGTATTCATCACTAACTAGATAGTAGACAAGTATTAACTTTGATGAAGGGAAAAACAACACACAATATAGGGAAAGTCAGTACAACTTGACTACAGCAAAGCCATAGAAGCTTTCTAGATGTATCCAAACACCTTGAGGGAACCAGTTCCTGGGGCTGATGGCTGGGGACCACGGTCTCAGGGGACATCTAGGTCAATTGACATAACAGTTTATAAAGAAAATGTTCTACATTCTACTTTGGTCTAGGGTCTTAAAAGCTTGCAAGCGGGTGTCTAAAATATATCTATTGGTCCCATCGTGTTGGGAGTAAAGGAGAATGAAGAAAACCAAAGACACAAGGAAAATATTAGTTCAAAGAAGTAATGGATCACATGAACCACAGCATCCACCAGCCTGAGCCCAGAACCAGATGGGGCCCAGCTACCACTACTGATCGCTGACAGGGATCACAATAGAGGGTCCCAGGGAGAGTGGGAGAAAAATGTAGAACAAAATTCAAATTCACACATACACATAGACACACACACACACAAAAGACCAGACTTACTGGTCTGACACAGACTGGAGGAACCCCTAAGACTATAGTCCCAGGACACCCTGCTAACTCAGAACTGAAGCCACTCCTGAAGTCTACCTCTCAGCCAAAGATTAGACAGGTCTATAAAACAATAACGCACATGAGGGATGTGTTTCTTAGTTCAGTCAAGTGTATGAGAACACATGGGCAACACCTACCAAAAAGCAAAGATGAGAAGTCAGAAAGGGACAGGAAAACTGGATGAATGGGCACGGAGAGACTGGGGTGGAAAGGAAAAGGGGGAGATTGCTCACATATTGAGGGGATTGCAATCAATACCACCAAACAATTTGAGTATAAATTTTTGAATGAGAAAATAATTTGCACTGTAAACTTTCACCTAAAACACACACACACACACACACAAAAGTACCTTGACTTTCATATAAATATGAGTCCCTTTAAAATGGTCACCTTCTTTGGAAAGGTAGACACCTATCCTAATAGTGTTATCAATACTCACCTTATCTATAGGATAGCTCTTTCAGTATTTCTACCATATCCTATAATACTTTGTTGTAGGTATTGTTTTCGGTAATGGAAAAATCTTCCTCTTTGGTGGTGGTGGTGGTGGGGATAAGTTTAACTTTTTAGAAACACCAGCAGTCATTCAGAAACAGATCTGGTGAAAAACAACCAAGCCATTCTTGGTCAAAGTCAAAGAAGTATGACCACATGTAACGAGACTAATTTTCTCATGTTGGTGAAAAAATCAAACGAACCTAAAACTGGCTCTTGGAGTGACATTGGCTATGTATAGGAGATAAATTATAAAGGTAGATAGGATTCAAATTATGGAGGCTTTGATTGCAAAGCTGAAAAATTTGAATGAATTCTGACTGCAATGGGGAAATCATGAAAGGTTTTTGAGCAGTGGAGTGACAGGCAAAGAACGGATGCAAGGAAAGTGACTAATGTGTGGGAAACCAAATCAAGTGTCTTTCTGAGATCTAAGACATTACGATTTTCTTCTGATTTACTGACATGATAACACTTTTCAGGAAAAGGAAATAATTTGGCATGATTTATGAGTAAACTGATATTCTGTCCTTTCAGGTTAAAAATAATTTCCCTTGATGGAAAAAATTGAAGTGGGGAAGGGAAGAGAAAAAGAAGTATTAATTGTTGATAATCACTATGATATTGAATTATTAAGCTATTTAAACTTTAAAATTATTTTTTAAATGATGTAATAAGCACTCTCTTAAGGGATTACATACTATATCTTATTTGCATTTGTATAATGCTTAAAAATTTGGAAACAATATTTCATCAGGGAATAGCTGAGTGGTCATTTACCCTTAAATATTTCTTTTTTCTGTTTGAGAATACTGACATTCACTTGGTCAGATTAAAAACTTCTGCATTATTATACACACCTTACTTTTCTGCACCATCCCTATTAAATATATAACCAAATCCTATTTTGCTACGATGTTGTTGTTAGTTGCATTTGAGTTGATTCTGACTTATGATGACTCCAAGCGTGCAGAGTAGAGCTGCTCCATAAGGTTTTCAAGGCTGCAAACTTTCAGAAGGAGATAGGCCTGTCTTCCGAAGTGCCTTTGGGTGGGTTAGAACTGCCAATCTCTGTCATGAACTGTCTATAAATTACAAGTTTCCTGACTGACCTTCCGTAATACACTTTCAACCCCCTCTGCAGTGGGATGGATTGTTCTTGTGTGGCCTTTCTTGTCATGGTCTTGTGGCTCCAGCCCAAGTGGTTGGGTGGGACTATGCAAATAAGGCAATTGTGCCCCACCAAGGGGATTGGTCAGTTTTGCCTTAAAAGAGAGCCAGTTCCAGAGGAGAGATAGGATCCTACTACCCTCAACGAGGAACAGCTAGGGGCAGAGACTGCGTCCTTTGGACCCAGGATCCCTGAGCTGAGAAACTCCTGGGCCCAGGAGACAGAGAGCTGTAACACTGAAGACAGCAAGAAGTGATGGCAGAGAAAGGGTGGCAGGAGAGACTGGCAGGAGACAGCACAGTGGGATTCCCCGCCCAGATAGTGAGAAAGCTGAGTGCTTTTGGGCTGAGGCTTCTAGTGGAATAGAGTGCATCTGGACACTTACTGGCAGAGCTAAAGAGCTTTGTAAAGTTTGCCTGAGCAGGGCAGAGGCAAAGGGCCGGAGAGAGGCATGCCTGTGAGCACGCCTGGGAAGAGGCTGTCCCGATGGAAGAACTGTACCCTGAGTGTTCCTGAGATTGAATTGCAACCTGTTACTTCCCTAATAAGCCCCATAACTGTGAGTATTGTCTTTGAGTTCTGTGTGGCCATTGCACTGAATTATCAAACCCAGTAGAGAAGAAGAGAGTGCCGTGGGAAGGATGGTTGGTGTCACAATTGGTAAAGATGGTGGAGAGAAGAGGCATGTCTGGCCTCCGCCTCATAGGAATCAGCTTCAGGCTGTTGATCTTGATTCTCCTTCCCCTTGGTGAAGTTAGAGGAGGTCAGACACTGCTCCCATGCTCTTTCTACACCCTCCAATAAATTTGTTTATTCATTAATTTAATCATGCAAATAATCGCCAGATAGCTTCTTATACTAGGTATTGTACTGAGTTCTGAGTATGGAATAATAAACAAAGTAGACATGATGCCTGCTTTCATGAAATTTATAATTTAGTGGTAAGATGGGTATGAACCCAGATGGATTGTAATCAGTGCTATAAAGAGAAAGTGCAGAGAGCAATGAAAGAGGGTAGCAGAGACGAGAAAGACCACAATGTAGCCAAATTAATCTTTCTAAAGATCAAATCCCATTATCCTTAAAATCTGTCATTTGCTCCCAGTGGCCCACAGAATTAAATCTAGACGTCTTAAAATGGCTCACAATGAACCATGTGTTTGTACCCTAACGTCTAGCGCAACACCAAACTCACAGAGGCTCAACAAATGTTAGTTGAATGAATGAATGATGAACCTTCAGAATGGATTTTAGACAACTCTACTTGTATCAATAAAGTTTGTTCATTTTGAAACAGATTGCCAAATACTTTATTAAAAGGGGTGGGGGGGAACCGCTTCCATCAATTTTTGAGAGCAGATTGCATTTAGAGCTATTTTTTTGTCATTGGAAAACACTGCTAGAATTTTAACTGAAATATCAGAAATGTGCTATTACTGTATTGTGTAAAACATTGCTTTTTTTTTTTTTTTTGTGGCAGGACAAGCCTGTAGTAAGGGTAGAGAAAAACAGATTGACATTTGGTCATTATTTCTTATCAAGGGTGTTTTACTTGTAATGCTGTTTGACAGCTATATTCTAGGTCTGACAGCATTGAACCAGCTTAATTCCCACTGAACTGCTCTAAATAGGCAGTATTGCAATCAGTTTAACAGCCCCTGGAGGCAATAAAATCTCTCCTTTGAACGAATACTCAAGGGGAAGAAATCTAAGATTTATAAAGGGCAGCAAGTATTCAAGAAAGGGGCAAAGTTTATGAGTGAGCCTATAATTGATGTTTCCTTTGTTGGAAAAGAAAGCTTGAGGATGCTTTAAGAATTAATCTTTAACAAGTTCTAATATGCACTAACAAGTGTGTTCAGGATGAGTGAAAGAGATATGTGATTCTGAGAACTGAGCTGCTTCCAGCCAACTAAGGAAATTTGGAGGGATCATAAAAGTATGGAGAAGGAAATGTTGGCTATCCTAAAGGACAGAGTAGAACTGCCCTATAAGGACAGAGTAGAACTGCCCTATAGGGTTTCCAGGGAGCGCCTGGTGGATTCCAATTGCTGACCTTTTAGTTAGCAGCCGAAATGCCACCAGAGTTTCCAAGAAAACTTAGAGGGATCATAAAATTATTGAGAAGGAAATGTTCAAATTAAACTGGAAGACTTTAGCCATGTCTGTTTGATGTCTATGCCAGAAGTTCACCATTACTACAGACAAGTGTTGATTAGACTTTCTGGTTGGCTTGTGATTACTACTTGCTTAATATGTGTGTACCTGTATGAAAAAAATTTCAATCAAATGTGGTGCCACTCTCATTCTAAATGAACTTGGCAATTGTACTTTCGTTGGTAGTAATTTAGTTAAACACAATTTTAAACAGGCTTAAATTAAGATGGGCCTTGCTTTAAATCTCTGCCCCCATCACTGAAAAAAACACTACCAGCTGTTTATTCCTGGGAATATTACACCATCATTCAGTTTGCTCACCTGTAAAATGTGGATGATAGTTCTTACTGAATAAGGTGGTTTGAAATTATGTCGCTTAAGAAGATTGTCTAATTCAGTGTGGGCCACAAAGTAACTGTTGACTTAATTAAGGTTTTGCTATGTGCCAAGCAACTGTGCCAAGAGCTTCAGTCTAGTTGACCCTCACAGTCATCCTATGAGGTACGTAGTAGCAAGGATGCTCTGAGGGTAGGGGATACTAGGAGAAAGAAATTGGAATATATAGTGTTGAAACAGCAATCAACATGTTACTTCTCTACCTTAGAACCAGTTGCTAGGGTGCTTGGTCCTAAAATTTTGGAATTTCTCAGCACTTCAGGGTGTTCCTGTTCT
The DNA here is from genome assembly GCF_030014295.1 of Loxodonta africana. Classification (NCBI taxonomy): domain Eukaryota; kingdom Metazoa; phylum Chordata; class Mammalia; order Proboscidea; family Elephantidae; genus Loxodonta; species Loxodonta africana. The sequence continues at coordinate 147,924,163 of NC_087344.1, read as the reverse complement.
TGAGGTGGTGATGGGGCAGACGCTACCATCAAAGCTCTGGTAACACCTATTTTTTTGTGTGTGTGTATACAGATTTCTACAATTCTTACTGTTCTTACCTTACTATTTAAATCCCTATTGTTGGCTGCAACTTCTGTAGCACTAGCAGGACTAGGCAAGGAGATGAACTTCCATGCTTTCTTCACACAAACCTCCTTTTGCCTGGGCCTCTCATCCTTTGCCATTTACCTTATTAAATTCTATTCTTTTGGGTTTTAACTTAAATCCTTTGTCCTCTAGTAAGCCTTCATTGACTCCACAAGACTTAAAAGGTCCCTTCCTGTGTGTTCCTATAATATGCAGACCTTTTACCTTTATCACGGCATCTACCCTTCTGCATCATCATTGTGGTACGCGTTTCCACTGTTTACTAAGATCTGGTTCTCTACTTCTGGGTATACGTGAAGATTGCACCTTCTCGCCTTGAAGTTAGGTGGCCGTGTGGTTTGATTTGCCTGTGCGTATATGAAAAAACTGATGCATGTTACTTCTGGGTGCTTGAGTCCCTCTCTCTTTTCCCCTGACATGGCAATTTTGAAAGCATGTGTCGATATGGAGGTGCAATGGTGAGTCATCACATGGAACTCAGTTGCCATGGAGATTTTCCCAGACATGCAACAGAGTTTGCATGTGTAAGACGCATTTGTTGCTTTTAAGCCACTGAGATTTTTGGGGTTGTTGGTTACTGTGACATATTTTGACTGATATAATGATTGCCCAGCCATTTTTGTGCTTCCTTACCTATCTATAGGTCTTACTAAGGGAAGCAATTGCCTTGTTTGTCATTCTATCCCTAGAGCCTTGTTACAGGACTGCCTGGCATATGGTAGGCAACTAATAAATAATTTATGGACTGAAATAATGATTCTGTATCAAGGAATGGTAGGTATATCTAAAGACTTAACTTCCACAGTAGCCAAATCCTCAGTTTAGGTAAGATGTGAAGAAAAATGATAAAGGAAAAAATAATGATCATGATTCCACCTCTAAGAGCTTTATAAAATAATTTCTGTAGAAAAAGAGGTGTTTTATCATTGAAAGAGAACTATGTATAGCCAAGAAATAAAACTCATACTTCTCTGTATTTATACATAAATAATTTTTTTAATACTCCAGGAATTAAAGAAGGAAGCCTATGATATGAGGTATTCACTCATTTATTCATCATCTATCATTAATTCATCCAATATTGCATGCCAGCTGAGCTGGGTGCATACTGTGGTGGGTGGGAAGAATATCTGATTCCTCTCTTTGACAAGCTCACAGTTAAGTAAAGATGAACTGAAACCAAGCTAATTAGAATACAGTGAAATAAGAGCAATAATAGAGTGCTCTTGGGAAAGAGCATAATCTGAAAACCCATGGCCATCAAGTGGATCCCATCTTGTAGGAACCCTATAGAACAGAGTTGAACTGCCCCATGCTGTTTCCAAGGCTATAATCTTTATGGTAGTAGACTGCCACATCCTTCTTCCACAGAACGGCTGGTGCTTTCGAACCACCAACCTGTTGGTTAGCAGCTGAACATTTAACCACTGTACCACCAGGGCTCCTTGGGAAAGAGCATAGAAGAATTTCTGAGTTGGGTGGTGATGATTTCACAGAACTGACATTTTCAGTAGGGCCCTTTTCTGGTATAAGCTCATCTTTCCTCTCCCATGACTACTCCCTGGCCTTATCTTCAGCCACTACCGTGGCCATATTCTGGACTTTTTCATTACACATATCTGTACCACGTCTCTGACCAAACTCTCCAATATTCACAGCTTGCTTATTCATCTACAGACAGCCACAGGTGTCCTTTCAAACTTATCAGGACTTTCACTCTCAGACCTCTCCTATTTTACTTCTCTCTTTTCCCAGGTTAGACCTCCCTAGACTGACATTTTGGTCACTCTTTTGCTGTTATCCTTAACTCCTTTTCTGTATTGTCTTTTTATGTGCCCTAGGGAGCCCAGCTGGAAAGTCTCATCTTGGATCAAACAATTTGTGTCCTACTTCATGCATGTATTTAGACTGTTGGAGAAAAGCACAGGCAAATTGGAGACATTTTAAAACTATCATTTCCAACATTCACTGGGACCTCAACATTTCTCAGTAATCCTTTTATGTTTTCCAGCATACCATTCTCGCCAGTTCTCCATGATGACTATTTCAAAACCTTTTCTTGCTGCTAATATTCTCAGGGCCTACTGCTTTCTACCACATGTTCAGCAGGTGCGCTTAACTATTGTTTTTTTTAGAAGACAAAAAACCCGTTGGATTGGTACTTCTTTAATTTCCTGCAACCAAACCTAACTGATAACTACAGCCATCATTTTCTCCTGTTAAATGGGCTTCCATTTATTGTAGGCTAATGTGCTTGACTACTAACTGAAAGGCTGGAAGTTCAAGTCCACCCAGAGGCAGATTGGAAGAAAGGCCTGGCAATCTATTTCCAAAAAATCAGACATTGAACACCTGTGGAGCACAGTTTTACACTGACAAACATAGAGCTGCCATGAGTCGGAATTGACTCAACAGCAACTGATTACTTATAATAACTTGGATATGGATTGAAACACCAGGTTGTGAGGAAGAGTGGAAATATGTAGGGAAAGAAATGGGCCCAGGAAAGAATCCAGAGGAATCACAACATTAAAGAGAGAGATGAGGAAGGAGAGATCACCAGAGTGACTGAGAAGGAGCATATGGGGAGTGAGGGGCTGGGAAGGGCAGGAAAGCGTGAAGTTAAGGGAGACAAGGGAAGGGTCCATGTCAAGCAAGAGGGGGAATTGACATTTCCAAACTCTTCTAGGAAGTCAGGTAAGATAAAAACAGGGAGGTATCCTTTGGACTTAGCAACAGATAGGTTACTAGGGGCCTTGATGAGAGTACTTCAGTGGAGAGATGGGAACAGCAGCCAGACTGAGATGGGTTGAGAAGTGGATAGCAGGTGAGGAAGTGAAGGTTCCAATTGAGACTTCTGTATTAAAAAGTTCAGCTTTGAAAGAGGAGGATATAAACAGGACTGTAACTGGAGAGAGTTATAGGGTAGACAAAAGCTATTTGACTTTTCAACAATGGAGACTTAGCATATTTAAGCACCCATGGGGAAAAAAATATGTTGAAAGGGAGAGATTAAAGAAACAAGTAAAGGGGGATGGATATTTGATGGAACAAGGGCCACATGAAAGCAGGAAAGAAAGGAATCCAAAGCCTTTTATAGCCTCCTCTTTTTCTATCTGTACTAGACCACCTCTTTTCTTTTTACCTTTTCATGCCCTCCAGTATTAGCTACATGACAATGACTTCCAAATCCACAGCTACATGACTGTGACTTCAAAACCAATCTCTTGAGCTCCAGATCCTTTTATCCAACTGACTATTCGACAGCTCTTCTTGGTTATCCACAGGTACCTTAGGCTCATCACACCCAAAACTGAGTTCATTATCGTTTCTTCCAAACATGCTTTCTTTTCAGTGCTTCTTACTTTAGGAAAAGACACCACTATGCAAGCAAAAACCAAGTAGACACCTGTGACTCTCCTTCACCTTCTTTTCATCTACTCCCACTGTCTTTCCCTGGTTAACTCCGGGTCTTGACTTAGATTTTCCCATATCCAGGCCCTTCTTGGCCCCTACTAGTTAGGGTTAGGTGTTCCTGCTATATGTCCCGATAACACCATGTACATCCTCTATTTTAGCTCTTACTTCTTATTTAACTTATTTAGCTTTAGCTCTTATTTCTAATTGCCTTTTTACTAGTCCCTAAGCTCTATATTGACAGGCAGGGACTTTGTCTACTTCACAGTTATATCTCCCTTGCCTAAAACATAGTGTTGAATAAAAAATAGTGGAATGAATGAATAATTATAATTGCTAATATTTGTATATAACTATAAGGCATTTCTACATTTATTATCTAATTTAATTTTTACATACAACCATGAGAAGTAGTATTATTTCCCCTATTTTACTGATGAAGAAAAATGGGGCTTAGAGAGTTTAAATACCTTCAACAAAGATTATTCAGGTATAAGTGTCAGAGCGGGACTCCTACTTTTCTGTTATTTATCTGACAGCACATTGGCTGTACAGGGTAAGGAGATTTGACTTGGGCTAAGACTGGTGTAAGGAACCCTGGTGGTGCAGTGGATAAAGCACTTGGCTGCTAACCAAAAGGTTGGCAGTTCGAACCCACCAGCCACTCCATGGGAGAAAGATGTGGCAGTCTGCTTCCGTAAAGATTACAGCCTTGGAAACCCTATGGGGCAGCTCTACTCTGTCCTATAGGGTAGCTCTGAGTCTGAATTGACTCGACGCCAAGACTGCAAGCTATGATGTAGAATGCTAGACAGGTTCTGATTTTCATCATATTGGCTCTGCATGATTCCAAGCTCTCTGGGAGATTCTTAGTGTAATGGTCAAGAGAGGGAATGCCGGAATCAGACTCTGTGCATTAGAACCCTGGCTGCTACCTCTCGTGAGCTTGGACAAGTTTCATAACCTCTCCAGGCCTCAGTTTTCTCAAAAGTAAAATGGGAACAGTGTCACCTATCTCATAGGTGCTTTTGAATGAAGCCCTTAGCGTAAGCCTGACCCAGATTTGATGATAAGTGGTAGCTATTATTAGTACCACCATCACCCTTGTGTTGTCAGTCAGTACACTGCTGTGCAGGCAACATGACAGACTCAGGGGTTCTGTTTCCTGGGACACGGAAAGAATGACACCTCTGCAGTTCCTTTTGTTGGTTAAGTTGTGCAGACTGGTCTTGAGTTCCAACTGACTCAGGCTCCGTTGTGAATGATACCACGTGATGCAGCCTTATAGGCACCAGTTGGTGTCAGTGTGGCTCAAATGAGGCTAGACTGGGTAGGATTGGAGCCTGTGGGCAAGCCCCAGTTTTGAATCTGGAGATCTGCAAATTTAGGGGCAGTGTGGAAGAAGGTGTACTGTACTTAGATGGGAAACCAAAGTGAGACCTGAATAAAACTAGAAAAAATTTAAATGGCTAATATTTATTGATAGTTCCAAGTCCCTGGGTGGTGCAAATGGTTAAAAGCCTGAATACTAGCAAAAATGTTGGTGGTTTGAACCCACCCAGAGGTGCCTCGGAAGACTGTCCTGATGATCTGCTCCCGAAAGGTCACAGCTTTGAAAACCCTGTAGAGCAGTTCTTCTCCGACACATATGGAGTTTCAATGAGTTAGAATCAACTCGGCGGCAACAAACAATTGATTGCTTAGTATGTGCCAGGTACTTATATCTCAGTGGACTGTGATATTATCCCTATTTTATAGTTGAGGAAACTGAGGCTCAGAAAAGGTAAGTAACTTGCCCTAGGTCTGTAGATTGAACAAAAAAGGGAGCGTATCTGGAGTGCAGGACCACACTGGGGACCAGATGCCAATAATAAACAATAAGAGGTTATAAGAGGTGTATCAACCTGGTGCTCCGGTGAATACCCTCAAGCAAGATGCATTTGTTTCTGTGGATTACATGCCTAGCTTTATGTGCCTGCTCCCACTCAGATGAAGGAGCCCTGGTGGCACAGTCATGAAGTGTTTAGCTGCTAACCCAAAGGTCAGCAGTTTGAACTCATGAGCCCCTCCACAGGAGAGAGATACGGCAGTCTGCTCTCTTAGCGATTACAGTCTTGGAAACCCTGTGGGGCAGTTCTCCTCTGTCCTGCAAGGTCTCTATGAGTCAGAATTTACTCAACGGCAGTGGGTTTCCCACTCAGATAGTCCCTTAAGGGAGCTGACAAACCTGGCTGCCTATCACATTCTCCTGGGAGCTTGTTCAGTGTACAGAGATGCGTGGGTGCTACTCCCAGAGATTCTGACTCAGTAGGTCTTAGGTTATATATATATATATATATATATATCCATATTTTTAACAGTCATCTCAGAAGGTTCTAAAGCACTCGGTCCCCTGACAGATATTCAGACACCACTGCTTAAAGCCACCCGCCAGCTGGAGGCAGTATGGGGTTTTCTGCAGGTACTTACACAAGTTACCCATGGTGGTCCTAGTTAAAGAATTTATTGGTTACCCAACCCTGGCTGAGGAAGGGGTGGAATCATGCCAAGAAATTTCCTTGGTTTCCCAAACCCCAGGCTTCAAAATGAAACCTGGATTAACAGACCGCACATGGAGAATGCAGTAATTTGGGTTGTGAAATGTATTCCCGTTAAACCGCCTTTATTCTCCAAAAAAAATTGCTGCTGGTCTGTTAGGTTGCTTAAAATCCTGAATATTGAGTTTGAGTTTCTCAGCAATCATTTGTGTTCTACATGAGTAAAGAAGCAATAAGCATTTTGTCTGCAGCAAGCTAAATCATCCTGAGGGAACAGTTTACATCATTAGAATGTAATGAAAGAAGTTGTCACCAGCAGCTGCCAACAATATTTCTGGTGGCTTAGAAAAAGGTTATGTTTAGCAGACATTTTCTGAGTCATATTTACATGGAGGGAGGCCAGGTCTGCTGGCAGACTGATTTTCTTTCTGATTTCATGTACTTTTAATAATGGTTTGTACGGGTACGTATGGACCAATCTAGTAAAGCACTTGATGAAAGGCTCGATGTTGAAGCGTAGTTTAATGCTTCACTAGGAGACCTGAAGAGCCTGCTCTCCTCAAATATGAAGTGTGTAGCTCGCTTAATGCTATTCTTCATCAAAACTTTCTTTTCCTGTTGTTAAGCGCAGCAGTACAAACTCTTTGCTAGGGGAGCCAACATCTGTTTAAATCTTTGAGTTTTATCCACCTACATAGTCACCACCAGGGAAAAAGCTAGCATTATTCCCTGCCTGGATCGTAGCAATAGATTCCTAATTGATCTTCCTCTCACTCCCCTTGCCCTTCTTGACACAGTTCTCCATTCAGTAGCCAAGGTAATTATTCCCAAATTTAAATCTGCTCACGTTTAGCTGCTACATCCACAGTGTTACACTAATCTTGGCATGTGGTAGATACCCCGTAATTATTTGTTAAATCAAAGAATGACTATTACTCTTCCACTAAAACTTTTCAAATTTCCCCCCACTGCCTTCAGCATATAGACCAGACTTAACTGTAAATAGGGTACCTGTCTACCTACCACTCCCTTATACTCTCTTCTCCATACTCAACTACCTTTCACTCTTGCACTTTATCATCTCTCTTTCTCATCTCTGAGCCTTCAGATGTACTATTCTCTCTGCCCAGAAATATTTCCCCCCACTCTTTCCCACATTTTTTACCTGGATAATTCATTTTCACTCCAGGTCTCTGCTTGGATGCCACCTCTTTTGGCAAGTCATCTCTGATTGTCCCAAGATTGGGTTACTTGGCTCTCCTTAGTGCTCCTTTAGCTCCAGAACTCCTTCCACAGTCGTTCTTACTCTACTGCATTGTAATTGCTAATTTGATAGACAATATCTATTTTTTTTTTTAACCACTGCACAGGTTCCAGCACCTATAAGCTTGCAGAGACAAGCAAATCAATAATGACAATGTTGGAGTAGAACTATGGTTGGGGGAGTTCTGGAGCTGAGGGAACACCAAGGAGGGCCAAGGCACCCAGTCTTGGGGGAATCAGAGACTTGCTGAAAAAGATGGCATCCAAGCTGAGATCTAGAGTGAAAATGAATTTTCCAGGTCAAGAAAAGTGGGGGTGGAGAAAAAACCCTGGGTTTTGTCAATGCTGAGGGTGGGAGGGCAGACAGAAGAATGGCTTTAGAGGCCAAACAGCTGGGGTTACCTTCAGGTGAGAGGCACATCCTTGGAGGATCCAACTGAAAGACCTTGTATATAACTAGCTAACCACATACATCTCAGGGCTTCCTCCACAGCAAACTCCTTTCCTGGGATCATAGGTTTTTCTATTCTGTTTTTATTTAAGTTTTGCTTTCGAAATAATTTCTGATATATAGAAAAGTTATTAAAACGGTATATACTTATATATCCTTAGCCCAGAGATTCACCTAATGTTAGCATTTTTACCATAGTTGCTTTATCATTCTAATATGTATAGATATATATGAACCTTAGTGGTGCAGTAGTTAAGCACTTGATTGCTAACCACAAGGTAGGCAGTTTGAATCCACCAGCTGCTTCTTGGAAACCCTGTGGGGCAGGGTTTCTGCTCTGTAGGGTCACTATGAGTTGATGAGTTGGAACCGAATAGACAGCAACGGATTTGGTTTGAGATATATATATATGTTGTTAGTTGCTACATATATATGTATGTATATAGTTTTCTGAATCACTTGAGAGTAAGTTGCAGACATGAATTCCTTTTACTACTATGTATCTCAGTGTATATTTTCTAGAAACAATGACACTAACTTACATAACTACAGTATAATTATCAAAATAAGGAAATTAACATAGATATACCCTTTGCCGTCAAGTGAATTCCAACTCATAGCGACCCTATAGGACAGAGTAGAACCATCCCATAGAGTTTCCAAGGAGTGCCTGGTGGATTTGAACTGCCTCCACTTTGATTAGCAGCTGTAGCTTCTAACCACTATACCACCAGGGTTTCCAAACATGGATATAGTGTTAATAATGATGTAATCTACAAAACTTGCCAATTATCCTATTATTGACTTTTACAGTAAAAGAAAAAAATTCTGGATCAAGATCCAATCCAAAAATTTCTCTTTGCATTTACTTGTCCTCTCCTTTCTTTAGTCTTCTTTAATCTTAAACAGCTCCTCAATTGGAAAATTTTTTTTTTGTCTTTCATGACCTTGACATTTTAGAGGAGTGCAGGCTATTTTGTAGAATGCCCCTCAGTATGGGTTTGTTTGATATTTCCTCATGATTAGACTCAATTATTCTTTTTTGTCAGGAAAACCACAGAAGAGATGTTGTGTCCTTCTCAGTGCATCATGCCAGGAGGCACATGACGTCAGTACATCTCCTTAATGGTATTGTTAACTTTGATCAGTTGGTCAAAGTGGTGACTGCCAGATTCATAAAGTTGTAATTTTTTCTTTGTAATTATTACATATCTTGTGGGAGGTATTTTGAGACTATGCAAACAGCTTGTCTCTCATCAAGGTTTTACCCTCTAATTTTTGCATCAGTTAATGATTCTTGCCTGAAACAATTATTACTATAATGGCTGTCAAATGGTGGTTTTCAATTCCATCATTCCTTCTATGTTTATTAGTTGGCATTTTACTTTAAGGAACAACTTATTTATTTATTATTTATTTATATCTGTATGGGTTCACAGATTCTTCTATGAGCTATCATTTGTTGCTACATTTATTTTGATGCTCAACTTGTCCCAAATTTAGCCAGCGGGGAGCCATTTCAAGCTAGCTTCAGTGCCCTTCCGACATGTCCCCGTCAGTCTTTGAATACTTCCACAGCGTAACATCTTGGTATAAATAACATGTTGGTATAACGCAGTGTTCTAGATCCAGCTTATGCATACCCTACCTCAGTGCTAGAATCAGTCATTTTTTTCAAGGATCCCTAAATTCCTTTTAGTGGAGAATGGCATTTAGAAACCAAGATCCGAGTGATAGATGTGTTCATTGATAATGAGGTATCCTTGCTTCTAGTCCTCTCAGCAGTTATAGCTGAAGGACATGTGCATGCACTCACACACACAGCACACAAAAACTCTGCTTGTTTTCTGAAGATTATGAGGGTCAGGGTAAGCAGTGGCATGTCAACTTGTTCCATCAATTGCTGAGCTGAGATTGGAAAAATTCATTTATTTGAACATACATGATCAATATTGTCAATATTGTGCCAATATTCTATTTAGATATGTATTCTTATACTAGTATGGTCTGAGAATGTTGGTTAGTATTAATTGGGATTCAAGCAGAAAATTGTTTTGTGGTCGAATGTGTAATTTAACATGCTAATGGGTATCGTGACCCTTCAAGAGAGGAATATAGTACAGTTTCCCAAACTTAATTGTCTATGAAATCCCCCTTTCATAGTGCATCTAGATGAATTTATGTTCCATGAAACCTACTTTGGGAAATGGTGTTACACACACACACACACACACACACACACACACACACACACACTCTCACAGTGTGGAACATAGAGCCATATTAGAAAGGCCCCAGAAAATGTGATTTGATCTGAGCACCTAGTCTCTCCCAAAAGAAGTTCTAATGAAGCAATTTGTATTTTCTCTATATAAAAGATGCAAATGTGTGAGTTCCAGTTTTTCTCTGCTCCAACTTTCTATGAGTCTCTGGGTGGCACAAATGGTTAAGTGCTAGGCTGTTAACCAAAAGGTTGGCAGTTCGAGTTCACCCAGAGAAGCCTCAGAAGATAGGCTATTGAAAACCCTATGGAGCAGAGTTCTACTCTGACACGTATGGGGTTACCATGAATTGGCATTGACTTGACTCAGTGGCAACTGGTTAGTTTTTTTTTTCTTCTCATCAAATGGCAGGCTTTGAGACCTCATATTCCTATGTCAATGAGGTCCTGGAGACTTCCAAAATTTACCAAATATACTTAACACTCTTGTGTTGTTGTCGTTGTTAGGTGCTGTTGAGTCGGTTCAGACTCATAGTGACCCTATGCACAGCAGAATGAAACACCGCCCGGTCCTGAGCCATCCTTACAATCGTTGTTATGCTTGAGCCCATTGTTGCAGCCACTGTGTCAATCCACCTCGTTGAGGGTCTTCCTTTTTTCTGCTGACCCTGTACTTTGCCAAGCATGATGTCCTTCTCCAGGGACTGATCCCTCCTGACAACATGTCCAAAGTATGTAAGATGCAGTCTCGCCATCCTTGCTTCTAATGAGCATTCTGGTTGTACTTTTTCCAAGACAGATTTGTTTGTTCTTTTGGCAGCCCATGGTATATTCAATATTCTTCACCAACACCACAATTCAAAGGCAACAATTCTTCTTTGGTCTTCCTTATTCATTGTCCAGTTTTTACATGCTTATGATGCAATTGAAAATACCATGGCTTGGGTCAGGCGCACCTTAGTCTTCAAGGTGACATTTTTGCACTTCAACACCTTAAAGAGGTCCTTTGCAGCAGTTGTACCCAATGCAACGTGTCTTTTGATTTCTTGACTGTTGCTTCCATGGCCGTTGATTGTGGATCCAAGTAAAATGAAATCCTTGACAACTTCAATCTTTTCTCCATTTCTCATGATGTTGCTCATTGGTCCAGTTGTGAGGATTTTTGTTTTCTTTATGTTGACTTGCAATCCATACTGAAGCCTGTGGGCTTTGATCTTCATTAGTAAGTGCTTCAAGTCCTCTTCACTTTCAGCAAGGTTGTGTCATCTGCATAATGCAGGTTGTTAATGAGTCTTCCTCCAATCCTGATGCCCCATTCTTCTTCATATAGCCCAGCTTCTCATACTATTTGCTCAGCATACAGATTGAATAGATATGGTGAAAGAATACAACCCTGACGCATACCTTTCCTGACTTTAAACCAATCAGTATCCCCTTGTTCTATCCGAACAACTGCCTTTTGATCTATGTAAAGGTTCCTCAAGGCACGATTAAGTGTTCTGGAATTCCCATTCTTTGCAATGTTATCCATAATTTGTTATGATCCACACAGTTGAATGCCTTTGCATAGTCAATAAAACACAGGTAAACATCCTTCTGGTATTCTCTGCTTTCAGCCAGGATCCATCTGACATCAGCAATGATATCCCTGGTTCCACGTCCTCTTCTGAAACTAGCCTGAATTTCTGGCAGTTCCCTGTCAATATACTGCTGCAGCCGTTTTTGAATGATCTTCAGCAAAATTTTGCCTGTGTGTGATATTAATGATATTGTTCTATAATTTCCACATTTGGTTGGATCAACTTTCTTGGGAATAGGCATAAATATGGATCTCTTCCAGTCAGTTGGCCAGGAAGCTGCCTTCCATATTTCTCGGCATAGATGAGTGAGCACCTCCAGCACTGCATCTGTTTGTTGAAACATCTCAGTTGATATTCCATCAATTCCTGGAGACTTGGTTTTTGCCAGTGCCTTCAGAGCAGCTTGGACTTCTTCCTTCAGTACCATCGGTTCCTGATCATATGCCGCCTCTTGAAATGGTTGAACATCGACTAATTCTTTTTGGTGTAATGACTCTGTATTCCTTCCATCTTCTTTTGATGCTTCCTGCATCATTTAATATTTTCCCCATACAATCCTTCACTATTACAACTCGAGGCTTGAATTTTTTCTTCAGTTCTTTCAGCTTGAGAAACACCAAGCATGTTCTTCCCTTTTGATTCTCCATTTCCAGCTCTTTGCACATGTCATTATAATACCTTATTTTGTGTTCTCGAGGCGCCCTTTGAAATCTTCTGTTCAGTTCTTTTACTTCATCATTTCTTCCTTTTGCTTTAGCAGCTTGACGTTCGAGAGCAAGTTTCAGAGTCTCCTCTGACATCCATCTTGGTCTTTTGTTTCTTTCTTGTCTTTTCAATGACCTCTTGCTTTCTTTATGGATGATGTCCTTGATGTCATTCCACAACTCATCGGGTCTTCAGTCACCAGTGTTCAGTGCATCAAATCTATTCTTCAGGTGGTCTCTAAGTTCAGGTGGGATATACTCAAGGTCATATTTTGGCTCTCATGGGCTTGCGCTGATTTTCTTCAGTTTCAGCTTGAACTTGCATATGAGCAATTGATGGTCTGTTCCACAGTTGGCCCATGGCCTTGTTCTGACTGATGATATTGAGCTTTTCCATCATCTCTTTCCACAGATGTAATCAATTTGATTTCTGTGTGTTCTATCTGGTGAGGTCCATGCGTATAGTTGCTGTTTATGTTGGTGAAAGAAGGTATTTGCAATGAAGTCGTTGGTCTTGCAAAATTCTATCATTCAATCTCTGGCATTGTTTCTATGTAGCACTCTAATAACATTTATTTCTGAAACGTGCATCTCCAATATGGTTCCCACTCCAGTTGTACCAAAGCCTGTCATGACCTCAGGTTCCTGAAGTAGATTTAGAATACTTTGTAAAATGCATGTGTGTGAGAGAGGAGTGATTTCCATAGAAGCATAAGTGGTACACAGAGTTAAACAATGTCATTGCATATTACATTTTCATCTGTATTTCTTTTTTTTTTTTTACTTAGTTATCAGAGAAATTAAGAGTTGAGCACTTTAAGACAGAAATACACAATTTTCACATTGATTTCATTTTTTTAGACAGTCGCAGAAAATACAAGTTAGCCTTTAAAATTCTTTGCAAGTGGAGTATATTATACAAATATTTTAAGTATCCAAAATAATGAAGGTTGACTATCAAATCGTTTTATACTAGTGTTTTTCATTGATTGACGTATGTTTACTAATGCTGCTAAGTATATTTCTCCAACATTTTTAAGAATTATGGACAAAACATTTTTGGGTCCCTGAATGGGTTTTAGATCTGTAAATCAATCCCATGGATCATTTACAATTACTAATCATAAGCAAATAGATAAGCAAGGATGACTATAAATTGGGTTAATTACTGTAGCTCAAGTTTTATCTCATAATTTTGACTTTCAAAGGCTACACAAACCAATTTTGTACTCTTAGATTATAATGAGCAGTCTTTATTCTTTAATCAGTTCGCCCCGTATCTAGCTGTCTAATGTAACATTCCTTTGAAGTCTAGAAAGATCTAACATAATTGAAGAAATGTCGAACTACTTGACTCTTTTTTTTAATATAAAGGAATTAAACATTAATCAGGCTTGCGCATCTCAATTAAGCCAATTAAAATTATCACAGAATGCAGTGCATACTGCAATAGGTAGCTTTAGTGCTTGAATACATTATCAACTTTTACCTAATGTTTCCATCTTCACTATGTTTCTTACTCAGGAAGGAAATACAGACCTGAAATTCATATTAGAATGTCTTGGCCAGTTAATGTGGTCTGGCAAGGCCCTGTGGAAAGAAATGCTTCAAATGATGTTTATTCAACTAGTGCTGCTGGTGCTGGCACTCACCTTAAATCTTTCTGCCAAAGAGTAAGTTCTGTAATTATGGTGATGATGGATGGGTGCCTTCATCCAAATAGCCCATTAAATATTCAATTTGCTTCCCTAGCAACTGGGAAACTCAGTTTTGGTCTTGCAGGCTACAGTATATACACAAAGTCCATATAATTACTAATAATTTGTAACAAGTGTTAATTGATAAACAGCTCCCTCTGGTAGCTTAATTAAAGCTGTAGGATAGCTAGGCGATTTACAACTGGGATTGATCTCAATTAGTCAACAAAATCTGTGTAGTCTGTTCAAAGGAGAGTAAGGAAATTTAGCCTAGTGAGGCTTTGGGGATTTTGTCTTGTCTTTCCTGTTTCGTTTTCCTTCACGATGAGAAATACAATCGGAAGAGCTGCATCACTTTGTCAGCAGCGATCTATCTGCCTTATACAGTGCGTTACTTGCAGGCTCTTCAGCATTTGTTCTTCAGTTTGCTTATTCTCTGTCAGGTTACTGAAAAATATTCAAGCATTTGCTTTTATTACCCCCAGTGGTACACATTGCTGAATACCAACCCTGAGGGACCTGAAAGTAGAAGGAAAAAACAATTTTTTTAAATGTCAGATTTTGATCTTGCAAATCTGTTTCCAAACTGGCATTTTGGGGCCATAATTAAAGGGAAGCCCAGGAAAGGTGATGTGGGGGAATCACCAGAGACTTGGTGGCCTGGGGATCTGGTAAAGCCAACTTGGCAGCTTCAGGACTCAACTTATTTTATCATGTGGACTGATACAGTAAAGCCCTAATCTAAGCGTCGCTGAAATTGCCCCTATGGAATAGAAGAGGGAAAAAGTGTCATCTGTGCTCAGTGAGATCACAGACTGGCTGCAAACAGCTGCTGAAACATTAATTAATCTGTTTGCAAATAAATCGTGGATCTGTATGAGCTGAAATGGCTGGTATCAACAAGCTGGGATGCTGTACTTTCCGGATTTGCCTGTATTTTAAGGTTTTTTTTTTTCTTTCTTTGTTTTAATATGCTGTAAAATCACCAGGGCCTGCACACCGTGTGTTTACTTCTGGAAGCTCTGAGTGAGTGCACTGACATTACCTTGTAGGTACCGGGCTCAGAGGCAATTTATACTAGTCGTGGTACTTTTGAAGAGTGTACAATACTGTGTGAAAAGGTCCGCATCTCATTTAAGTCAGATTTGTTAATCAAAGAGAATGAAATATTCTACAGAGCAAATGGATAGTGTGGATTTAGTAATTTTGTAATTTTAGAACATTTCGTAAGTGTCACAGTTGCTTAATTTGTTCTAACTAGGCTGTGGCAAATTCTAGTTGCCTACTCACTAAGAAGATTAACATTGGTTCCCGGTGTTTACTCATTTTTTTTTTTTTAAAAGTGATAGGATATGTAGCTAAAACAGAATTTGATAGAACTTGTTTTGCCAAAATATAAAGTTCTGGGGCTCCCTGTTCCCTGTGTTTCCTTCTGTCCTTTGTTCTTGAAGGTGATTTCAATTTATTGAACACTCAAGTGCCTACTCTTTATTTGTTTGACAAATATTTATTGAGTGCCTGTGTGCCTACTATGAGCCAGTTACTCTGGTAGGTGCTGGAGTATGGAAGGTACTGAGAATATAACCCTTGTTCTTACTGGGTTGATAGCCTAGAGCTGGGATTGGAAAACATTTTCTTAAAAAGAATCAGATAGTAAACATTTTAGTCTTTGGAGGCCAGACAGTCTCTATTACAACCACCTGACTCTGCTGTATGGTGAAAGCAGCCATAGACAACATGTAAATGAAAGCACATGGCTGTGTTCCAATAAAACTTTATTTTCAAAAACTAGCAGCAGGCCAGATTTAGCCCTTAGGCTGTAGTTTACCAATCCCTGGTTTAGTGGGAAAGAGTCAAGTAAAGACACAAATGCAACATGGTATGACTGTGATTCCTTAGGGTTCTAGGATGCTATTGGAGTATATCTGAGGGCACTCTATCCAGGTTTGGTGGTTGTTATGGGTTGACTTGCAGCCCTTGAAAAGATATGTTGAAGTCCTAATCCCCAGTACCTGAGCATGTGAACTTATTTGGAAATAGAGTCTTTGAAGATGTAATTAGTTAACATGAGGCCATCCTGGAGTAGGATGGGCCCCAAACCAATATAACTGGTGTCCTTACAAGAAAAGGAGAAGGGACACATACATTAACAGACACAAAGGGAAGATGGCCATGTGAAGACAGAGGCAGAGACTGAAGTTATGCTGCCACAAGCCAAGGAGCGCACGGGACCACCAGAAGCTGGAAAAGACAAGGAAGGATCTTCCCCTAGGTGGCTCTGGTGACACAATGAATTGAGACACCTAGGCTCTAGAACTGTAAGATAATACATTTTTGTTGTTTTAGCTACCTGTTTGTGGTACTTTGTTACAGCAGACCTAGGAATTTAAAACAGTGGTTGTGGTGGTGGTTGTAAATTAGGGTCGTTGTTGTTGTCGTTAGGTGCCATCAAGTCAGATCTGACTCATAGCAACCATATGTACAACAGAATGAAGCACTGCCCAGTCCTGTACCATCCTCACAATCACCGCTGTGCTTGAGCCCATCATTGCAGCCACTATGTCAGCCCATCTCATTGAGGGCCTTCCTCTCTTTCCCTGAGCCTCTACTTTACCAGGCATGATGTCCTTCTTCAGAGACTGGTCCCTCCTGATAACATGTCCAAAGTACGTGAGACATACTCTCACCATCCTTGCTTCTAAGGAGCATTCTGGTTGCACTTCCTCCAAGACAGATTTGTTCGTTCTTTTAGCAGTCCCTGGTATATTCAGTATTCTTTGCCAACACCACAATTCAAAGGCATCAATTCTTCTTTGGTCTCCCTAATTCATCGTCCAGCTTTCGCATGTATATGAGACAGATGAAAACACCATGGTTTTCGTCAGGAGCGCCTTAGTCTTCAATGTGACATCTTTGCTTTTCAACACTATAAAGAGTTGAATCTTTGGCAGCAGATTTGCTCAATGCGATGCATCTTTTGATTTCTTTTTTAAAAATTTTTATTGTGTTTTAAGTGAAAGTTTACAAACCAAGCCAGTCTCTCATACAAAAACTTATATACACCTTGCTATATAATCCCTAGTTGCTCTCCCTTTAATGAGACAGCATCCAGTCTCTAATTTCTTGTCCATTCGACCAGCTTCTGACCTCTTCTGCCCTCTCATCTCTTCTCCAAACTGGAGCTGCCCACATAGCTCATGTGTCTATTTGTTCCAAGAAGCACACTCTTTCTTCACGAGTATCATTTTCTATCCCATAGTCCAGTCCAATCCCTGTCTCAAGAGTTGGCTTTGGGGATGGTTCCTGTCCTGGGCTAACAAAAGGTCTGGGGACCATGACCTCTGGGGTCCTTCTAGTCTTGCTTGGACCATTAAGTCTGGCCTTTTTACAAGAATTTAGGGTCTGCATCCCACTGTTCTTCTGCTCCCTCGGGGGTTCGCCGTTGTGTTCCCTGTCAGGGCAGTCATCGGTTGTAGCCAGGCACCATCTAGTTCTTCTGGTCTCAGGCTGATGTAGTCTCTGGTTTACGTGGTCCTTTCTGTCTCTTGGGCTCATAATTACCTTGTGTCTTTGGTGTTCTTAATTCTCCTTTGCTTCAGGTGGGTTGAGACCCACTGATGCATCTTAGATGGCTGCTTGCTAGCATTTAGACGCCAGGCGGCACTCTCCAAAGTGGGAGGCAAAATGTTTTCTTAATAGATTTTATTACACCAATTGACTTAGATGTCCCCTGAAACCATGGTCCCCAAAGCCCGCTCCAGCTGTGCTGGCCTTCAAAGTGTTCAGTTTATTCAGGAAACTTCTTTGCTTTTGGTTTAGTCCAGTTGTGCTGACCTCTCCTGTATTGTGTGTTGTTTTTCCTGTCACCTAAAGTAGTTCTTAAAGTAGTTCTTATTTACTATCTAATTAGTGAAAACCCCTCTCTCTCCCTCCCTCCCTCCCCCGTCTCATAACCATCAAAGAATATTTTCTTCTCTGTTTAAACTATTTCTTGAGTTCTTATAATTTTATAATAGTAGTCTCATAAAATATTTGTCCTTTTGCAACTGAAGAATTTCTCTCAGCATAATGCCTTCCAGATTCCTACATGTTATGAAATGTTTCACGGATTCATCATTGTTCTTTATTGATGAGTAGTATTCCATTGTGTGAATATACCATAATTTATTCATCCATTCATCCGTTGATGGTCACCTTGGTTACTTCCATCTTTTTGCTATTGTAAACAATGCTGCAATGAACATGGGTGTGCATGCATCTGTTCATGTAAAGGCTCTCATTTCTCTAGGATATATTCCAAGGAGTGGGATTGCTGGATCCTATGGTAGTTCTATTTCTAGCTTTTTAAGGAAGTGCCAAATCAATTTCCAAAGTGGTTGTACCATTTTACATCGCCACCAACAGTGTATAAGTGTTCCAGTCTCTCCACAACCTCTGCAATATTTATTATTTTGTGTTTTTTGGATTAATGCCACCCTTGTTAGAATGAGATGGAATCTCATTGTAGTTTTGATTTGCATTTCTCTAATGGCTAATGTTCGAGAGCATTTCCTCATGTATCTGTTAGCTACCTGAATGTCTTCTTTAGTGAAGTGCCTGCTCATATCCTTTGCCCATGTTTTAGTTGGGTTGTCTTTTTGTGGTTGAGTTTTAGCAGTATCATGTATATTTTAGGGATCAGACACTGATCAGAAATGTCATAGCTAAAAACTTTTTCCCAGTCCGTAGATAATCTTTTTACTCTTTGGGTGAAGTCTTTGGATGAGCATAGGTGTTTGACTTTTAGGAGCTCCCAGTTATCTAGTTTCTTTTCAGCATTGTTCATAATGTTTTGTATACTGTTTATGCCATGTATTAGGTCTCCTAGAGTTGTCTCTATTTTTTCTTCCATATTCTTTATTGTTTTAGATTTTATATTTAGGTCTTTGATCCACTTTGAGTTAGTTTTTGTGCATGGTGTGAGATATGGGGCTTGTTTCATTTTTTGTGCAGATGGATATCCAGTTATGCCAGCACCATTTGTTTAAGAGACTGTCTTTTCCCTATTTAACTGATTTTGGGCTTTTGTCAAATATCGTCTGCTAATATGTGGATGGATTTATGTCTGGATTCTCAATTCCGTTCCATTGGTCTATTTATCTGTTGTACCAGTACCAGGCTGTTTGACCACTGTGGCGGTAAGAAGAGGTTCTAAAATCAGGTAGAGTGAGGCCTCCCACTTTGTTCTTCTTTTTCAGTAATGCTTTACTTATCCAGGGCCTCTTTCCCTTCTATATGAAGTTGGTGATTTGTTTCTCCATCTCATTAAAAACTGTTATTGAATTTGGATCAGAATTGCATTGTATTTATAGATAGCTTTTGGTAGAATAGACATTTTTACAATGTTATTTCCTCCTATCCATGAGCAAGGTATGCTTTTCCACTTAATGTAGGTCTCTTTTGGTGTCTTGCAGTAGTGTCTTGTATTTTTTTTTTTTTTGTATAGGTCTTTAACATCTCTGGTAAGATTTATTGCTAAGTATTTTATCTTCTTGGGGCTACTGTAAATGGTATTGATTTGGTGGTTTCTTCTTCAATGTTATTTTTGTTGGTGTAGAGGAATCCAAGTGATTTTTGTATGTTTATCTTATATCCTGATACTCTGCTGAACTCTTCTATTAGTTTCAGTAGTTTTCTTGAGGATTTTTTAGGGTTTTCTCTGTATAAGATCATGTCATTTGCAAATAGAGATACTTTGACTTCTTCCTTACCAATCTGGATGCCATTTCTTTCATTATTTAGCCTAATTGCTCTGGCTAAGACTTCCAGCACAATGTTGAATAAGAGTGGTGATAATGGCCATCCTTTTCTGATTCCCGATCTCAAGGGGAATGTTTTTAGACTCTCTCCGTTTAGGATGATGTTGGCTGTTGGCTTTGTATAAATGTCCTTTACTATGTCGAGGAATTTTCCCTCTATTCCTATTTTGCTGAGAGGATTTTTTTTTTTTTTTAATCATGAATGGGTATTGAAGTTTGTCCAATGCCTTTTCTGCATGTGGTTCTTTTGTTTTATTTAGGTGATGAATTACATTTTTTTTTTTTTTTTTTAATGTTGAACCATTCCTGCATACCTGGTATGAATCCCCCTTGCTCATGGTGAATTATTTTTTTGATATGTTGTTGAATTCTATTGGCTAGAATTTTGTTGAAGATTTTTGTATCTAAGTTCATGAAGGATATAGGTCTGTAATTTTCTTTTTCTGTGGTGTCTTTACCTGGTTTTGGTATCAGGGATATGCTGGCTTCATAGAATGAGTTTGGGAGTATTCTGTCCTTTTCTGTGCTTCTGTTCTTCCTTATCCTTTGTGGTAGATGTAACTTTAAAGTCTATTTTGTCAGAAATTAATATTGCCCTTCCTGGTCTTTTTTGATTGTTGTTTGCCTGATATATTTTTTTCCATCCTTTGAGTTTTAGTTTTAAGTCTAAGCTGTGTCTCTTGTAGGCAGCATATAGATGGATTGTGTTTTTTTATCTATTCTACTGCTCTGTCTTTATTGGTGCATTTGGTCTATTTTTGTTCAGTGTAATTATGGATAGGTTAGTGCTGACATTTTAATGTCTCTTTTTGTGTTTCGTTGACAGTCTCTTTTTCCCACTTAATTTTTTGTGCTGAGTAGCATATCTTCATATATTGTCTTTTCCTCTCATTTGTTGTAGTTGATTTTGTTTCTGATGGGTATTTTTTTCTTTTATTTTGTTGAGTAGGAGTTTGTCTCCTTTGTGGTTACCTTTATATTTACCCCTATTTTTCTAAGTTTAAACCTAACTTTTATTTCTTTATATAGCCTTGTCTTCCCCTCCATATGAAAGGTCTATGACTACATTTCTCTGTCCCTCTTTATTCTTTTTATTGTTGTCTTCTTTTACATAATGACATTGCTGTTTTTTTGTTGTGACCTTTTTTTTAAACCTTGATTTATTTTTGTGATTTCCCTGTCTGGGTTGATATCTGATTGCTCTGTCCAGTGTTCTAGTCTTGGATTGATATCTGATATTGATTTTCTAAACAGAGAACTCCCTTTAGTATTTCTTGTAGCTCCAGTTTGGTTTTTACGAATTCCCCAAACTTCTCTTTATCTGGAAATGTCCTCATTTCATCTTCATATTTGAGAGACAGTTTTGCTGGATATATGATTCTTGGCTGGCAATTTTTTTCCTTTAATGCTTTATATAAGTCATCCCACTGCTTTCTTGCCTGCATGGTTTCTGCTGAGTAGTCTGAGGTTATTCTTACTGACTTTCCTTTGTAGGTGTGTTTTTGTTATCCCTAGTTGCTCTTAAAATTCTCTTTTTCTTTGGTTTTGGCAAGCTTGATTATAATATGCCTTGGTGACTTTCTTTTAGAATCTACCTTATGTGGGTTTGATGAGCATCTTGGATAGATATCTTCCCATCTTTCATGATATCAGGGAAGTTTTCTGCCAACAATTCTCTGTGTTATCCCTCCCTGTTCTGGTACTCCAATCACTCCTAGGTTATTTCTCTTGGTAGAGTCCCACATGATTCTTAAGGTTTCTTCATTTTTTTAAAATTCTTTTGTCTGGTTTTTCTTCAAGTATATTGGTGACAAGTGCTTTGTCTTTAATCCCACAAATTCTACCTTCCACTTGCTCAATTCTGCTCCTCTGACTTTCTGTTGAGTTGTCTAATTTTGTAATTTTATTATTAATTTTCTGAATTTATGATTGCTGTCTTTCTATGGATTCTTGCAGCTTATTAAATTTTTCATTTTATTCTTTTTTTGCTTTAAGTGAAAGTTTACAAATCAGGTCAGTCTGTCACATATAAGCTTATATACACCTTACTCCATACTCCCATTTACTCTCCCCCTAATGAGTCAGCCCGCTCCCTCATTCCAGGCTCTCCTTTCATGAAAATTTTGCCAGTTTCTAACCCTCTCTACCCTCACATCTCCCCTCCAGACAGGAGATGCCAACACAGTCTCAAGTGTCCACCTGATACAAGTAGCTCACTCTTCATCAGCATCTCTCTCCAACCCATTGTTCAGTCCCTTCCATGTCTGATGAGTTGTCTTCAGGAATGGTTTCAGTCTTGGGCCAACAGAAGGTTTGGGGACCATGACTGCCAGGATTCCTCTAGTCTCAGTCAGACCATTAAGTCTGGTCTTTTTATGAGAATTTGGGGTCTGCATCCCACTGTTCTCCTGCTCCCTCAGGGGTTCTCTGTTGTGCTCCCTGTCAGGGCAGTCATTGGTTGTGGCCAGGCACCATCTAGTTCTTCTGGTCTCAGGATGATGTAAGTCTCTGGTTCATGTGGCCCTTTCTGTCTCTTGGGCTCATAGTTATCCTGTGATCTTGGTGTTCTTCATTCTCCTTTGATGCAGGTGGGTTGAGACTAATTGATACATCTTAGATGGCCGCTTGTTAGCATTTAAGACCCCAGATGCCACATTTCAAAGTGGGATGCAGAATGTTTTCATAATAGAATTATTTTGCCAATTGACTTAGAAGTCCCCTTAAGCCATAGTCCCCAAACCCCCGCCCTTGCTCCGCTGACCTTTGAAGCATTCAGTTTATCCCGGAAACTTCTTTGCTTTTGGTCCAGTCCAGTTGAGCTGACCTTCCGTGTATTGAGTATTGTCCTTCCCTTCACCTAAAGTAGTTCTTATCTACTAACTAATCAGTAAATCACCCTCTTCTGCCCTCCCTCCCTCCCCTCCTCGTAACCACAAAAGTATGTGTTCTTCTCAGTTTATACTATTTCTTAAGATCTTACAATAGTGGTCTTATACAATATTTGTCCTTTTGCCTCTGACTAATTTCACTCAGCATAATGCCTTCCAAGTTCCTCCATGTTATGAAATGTTTCACAGATTCGTCACTGTTCTTTATCGATGTGTAGTATTCCATTGTGTGAATATACCATAATTTAGTTAACCGTTCATCCGTTGATGGACACCTTGGTTGCTTCCAAGTTTTTGCTATTGTAAACAGAGCTGCAATGAACATGGGTGTGCATATATCTGTTTGTGTGAAGGCTCTTATTTCTCTAGGGTATATTCTGAGGAGTGGGATTTCTGGGTTGTATGGTAGTTCTATTTCTAACTGTTTAAGATAACGCCAGATAGATTTCCAAAGTGGTTGTACCATTTTACATTCCCACCAGCAGTGTATAAGAGTTCCAATCTCTCCGCAGCCTCTCCAACATTTATTATTTTGTGTTTTTTGGATTAATGCCAACCTTGTTGGAGTGAGATCGAATCTCAGCATAGTTTTAATTTGCATTTCTCTAATGGCTAATGATCGAGAGCATTTTCTCATGTATCTGTTAGCTGTCTGAATATCTTCTTTAGTGAAGTGTGTGTTCATATCCTTTGCCCACTTCTTGATTGGGCTGTTTGTCTTTTTGTGGTTGAGTTTTGACAGAATCATATAGATTTTAGAGATCAGGGGCTGGTCGGAGATGTTATAGCTGAAAATTCTTTCCCAGTCTGTAGGTGGTCTTTTTAGTCTTTTGGCGAAGTCTTTAGATGAGCATAGGTGTTTGATCTTTAGGAGCTCCCCGTTATCTGGTTTCTCTTCGTCATTTTTGGTAACGTTTTGTATTCTGTTTATGCCTTGTATTAGGGCTCCTAAGGTTGTCCCTATTTTTTCTTCCATTGTCTTTATCGTTTTAGTCTTTATGTTTAGGTCTTTGATCCACTTGGAGTTAGTTTTTGTGCATGGTGTGAGGTATGGGTCCTGTTTCCTTTTTTTGCAAATGGATATCCAGTTATGCCAGCACCATTTGTTAAAAAGACTATCTTTTCCACAATTAACTGACAGTGGACCTTTGTCAAATATCAGCTGCTCATACGTGGATGGATTTATATCTGGGTTCTCAATTCTGTTCCATTGGTCTATGTGCCTGTTGTTGTACCAGTACCAAGCTGTTTTGACTACTGTGGCTGTATAATAGGTTCTAAAATCAGGTAGAGTGAGGCCTCCCACTTTCTTCTTTTTCAGTAATGCTTTACTTATCCGGGGCTTCTTTCCCTTCCATATGAAGTTGCTGATTTGTTTCTCCATCACATTAAAAAATGTCATTGGAATTTGGATCGGAAGTGTATTGTATGTATAGATGGCTTTTGGTAGAATAGGCATTTTTACTATGTTAAGTCTTCCTATCCATGAGCAAGCTATGTTTTTCTACTTAAGTAGGTCCTTTTTAGTTTCTTGCAGTAGTACTTTGTAATGTTCTTTGTATAGGTCTTTTACATCTTTGGTAAGATTTATTCCTAAGTATTTTATCTTCATGGGGGCTACTGTGAATGGTATTGATTTGGTGATTTCCTCTTCGATGTTCTTTTTGTCGATGTAGAGGAATCCAAGTGATTTTTGTATGTTTATCTTATAACCTGAGACTCTGCCAAACTCTTCTATTAGTTTCAGTAGTTTTCTGGAGGATTCCTTAGGGTTTTCTGTGTATAAGATCATGTCATCTGAAAATAGAGATAATTTTACTTCCTCCTTGCCAATCCGGATGCCCTTTATTTCTTCGTCTAGCCTAATTGCTGTGGCTAGGACCTCTAGCACAATGTTGAATAAGAGCGGTAATAAAGGGCATCCTTGTCTGGTTCCCATTCTCAAGGGAAATGCTTTCAGGCTCTCTCCATTTAGAGTGACATTGGCTGTTGGCTTTGTATAGATGCCCTTTATTATGTTGAGGAATTTTCCTTCAATTCCTATTTTGCTGAGAGTTTTTATCATGAATGGGTGTTGGACTTTGTCGAATGCCTTTTTTGCATCGATTGATAAGATCATGTGGTTTTGTCTTTTGTTTTATTTATATGGTGAATTACATTAATGGTTTTTCTAATATTAAACCAGCCTTGCATACCTGGTATAAATCCCACTTGGTCGTGGTTAATTATTTTTTTATGTTGTTGAATTCTATTGGCTAGAATTTTGTTGAGGATTTTTGCATCTATGTTCATGAGGGATATAGGTCTGTAATTTTTTTTTTTTTTTATTGGGTCTTTACCTGATTTTGGTATCAGGGATATAGTGGCTTCATAGAATGAGTTAGGTAGTATTCCGTCATTTTTTATGCTTTGAAATACCTTTAGTAGTAGTGGTGTTGTTAACTCTTCTCTGAAAGTTTGGTAGAACTCTGCAGTGAAGCCGTCTGGGCCAAGGCTTTTTTTTTGTTGTTGTTGGGAGTTTTTTGATTACCTTATCAATCTCTTTTTTTGTTATGGGTCTATTTAGTTGTTCTACTTCTGATTGTGTTAGTTTAGGTAGGTAGTGTTTTTCCAGGAATTCATCCATTTCTTCTAGGTTTGCAAATTTGTTAGAGTACAATTTTTCGTAATAATCTGATATGATTCTTTTAATTTCAGT
The DNA here is from genome assembly GCF_030014295.1 of Loxodonta africana. Lineage (NCBI taxonomy): Eukaryota > Metazoa > Chordata > Mammalia > Proboscidea > Elephantidae > Loxodonta > Loxodonta africana. The sequence continues at coordinate 147,898,762 of NC_087344.1, read as the reverse complement.
TGGGTCTGTTGTGATGTGGCCCATCTCGTGTCTTATTTGGGTTATTTGTTTCCTTTCCTGTATTTCTTTACTCAGTGTGGCCAATGATTTATCAATTTTGTTAATTTTTTCAAAGAACCAGCTTTTGGCTTTGTTAATTCTTTCAATTGTTTTTCTGTTCTCTAATTCATTTAGTTCAGCTCTAATTTTTATTATTTGTTTTCTTCTGGTGTCTGATGGATTCTTTTGTTGCTCACTTTTTATTTGTTCAAGTTGTAGGGACAGTTCTCTGATTTTGGCTCTTTCTTCTTTATGTATGTGTGCATTTATCGATTCATTATATTCTTGAATAAGCTTTTTAATTTCTTCAACTGCTTTATCTGTGAGTTCCTTGGTTTTGTGTGCGTATTGCCTGATCTCCTTCCTGATGCCTTTAAGAGTTGTATATATTAATCATTTGTGTTCTGCATCTGGTAATTCCAGGGAGGCACCTTCTTCCAAAAGATCCCTTGATTCTTGGTTTTAAGAGCTTGTTGAAGTGATCATGGTCTGCTTCTTTATCTGATTTGGTATTGACTGATGTCTCCGAGACATCTACAAGTTATTGTATTAGTTTATTTTATGTTTGCTGACTATATCCTAGCTTCTTACTGTGTCTTGTTTTCCCATGCCCAAATAGGTTGCTTGAGTGAGCTAGCTTGATTATTTTCACCTTTGAAGCTCTAACGTCCTGTCACCAGATGGCTAGAGCTATTACCAGGTATATTAGCCTAGGAGTCCATTCAATTTTCTTGTATGGATCTGGCTCAGGTGTCCAGATAGTTGATCATGAAGTGTGTGGTATAGGCTCTGTCCTACAGTCTTAGGGGGGCAGGAGTGATTGGTGTAGCTACCGGTACCTGGTTGCTGCAGGAGCTCACACTATGTACAAAGCAGGGAGCTGACAACTGTTCCCTGAGTGTCTGTGAGGAAAACACTTCCCTCTTCCTTACAGCACACTGGCAGATGGGTTCTGCAGACAGACCTTGGGCACCCTATGCTTTTGGTTGTAAGGACTGGGAGGTACCAGTTATCCTTGGACCCCTGTCATGGGTGGCTGGGTGACCTGTGTGGAGCCACCAGTCCTTAGGCTCATGATGTGGGTATGTGAGGACCCTGTTTAATAGCAAAGTGGTGTCAAACACCCACCTTTCCACCACACAGTTGAAACAGTTGCAGTCTGCCAACAAGGGCCTATTCTCCTGAAATAGGTCTGCACAGGTCCATGCAAGGGGAAGAAGTATTCAAAGTTCATGGACCATTTATGCCTGTACAGGAGCTGCTTCTGTCCTCAGCTCCCCAGGTTAGTGGAGCTGGCAGATTATCTTTTCCCCAGTTGTGAATTTATTCCTTCTTCACAGCTTATAGAATGGCTCAGGTTCTGCAACAGGACCTATCTCAGGCCCAGGGAAATCGGCAGCCACTGAAGCCGGCTTAGGGGCTGGGGATGTAGTAAAATATACGTAAGTACTTAGCTTTTGCTGATAGTGCCATTCTTCTCTGATCCCGGAGGTGTGAGTAGGCTGTGTGGTTTGATGTTTACCCCTGAGGAAACTGCAGCCGAACGCTACCACTTGTCCACTGCAGCTGCTCCCGGGAATGGTGTCTGAGGGTTCTAGGCAATTCAGGTCTGGCAACTCCTCTCCACTTCTGAGCCGTCTCTCCCTCCCCCTTCTGCTCAGTCCATTTTCTAATTTCACCTTTGATGTTTAGGGCTTCTAGCTTGTCATAACTGTAATCTTTTCACTTGTTTTTTCAGGTCTTTGTTGTAAGAGGGTTCACTGGAAGCGTCTGACTACTCCTCCGTCTTGGACCCTCCCCCCAACTTTTGATTTCTTGACTGCTGCTTCCGTGAGTGTTGATTGTGGATCCAGGTAAAATGAAACCCTTGACAACTTCAGTTTTTCTCCATTTATCATGATGTTGCTTATTGGTCCAGTTATGAGAATTTTTGTTTTCTTCATGTCTTTATATATTGAAGGCTATAGTCTTTGATCTTCATCAGTAAATGCTTGAAGTTAGGGTTAAAAAAAAACCCCTTTGCCATTGAGTCGATTCTGACTCATAGCAGCCCTATAGGACAGAGTAGAACTGCCCCATGGAGTTTCTAAGGAGTGCCTAGTGAATTTGAACTGCTGACTTTGTGGTTAGCAGCCATGGCACTTAACTAATACGTCACCAGGGCTTCCAAAATTAGGATAAGCCACGTATACCGTTGTCTTTTCTTCTTCTGTCAATGTGGACTACACAAGTCTTTTCATCAGACTAACCCCCAGACACTGGAGGCATTGTCTGCATCCCCTCAAATATTTTTCAGGCTCAGCTCTAATCTAGGGACACTGAGAGTTTCTGTGGGAGTAAGGCACAGTCAACTCTTTTGGAAGACACCCCCCATTCTATATGAGAGGTTTTCTTCAAACTCCTTTCTCGCTTGGCTTAGGAGGGGTCACCTTTTCTTTTTCCCCATAAGAAGAGTTGGGAAAACACCACAGTACTGCCCGATATGCTGACAACTTTTTATGTCATTGATTCTCTCAACCTCCATTTTGAATATCTTGACTTTTCTTATAAGCCTGGAGTTGGCTCACAGTTCCAGTTTTTCGATCATGTAGTAAGTCTTTCAAGGATGTCTAGTATTTTTGTATCCGTTGTAAGGATATTAGTTACCAATTATTTTTAGCTTTGGACTTCAGTTAAAATTGCAAAACAATTGGAAAGTCCATTCTAATATTTTGATATAGTAATATATATTTTTTGGTTTTTTATACTAATTTTAAGAGCCAAATTCCCACTCAATATACAATTTAATCATGTATGTAGGGGCTAATGGAGCCTGGTGTCACAGTGGTTAAAGCGCTCAGGTACTAACCTAAAGGTTGGTGGTTAGAACTTACCAGCTACTTTGCTAGAGAAAGATGTGGCAGTCTGCTTCCATAAAGATTTACGGCCTTGGAAACCCTATGGGGGCAGTCCTACTCTGTCCTTTAGGGTTGCTATGAGTCAGAATTGACTTGATGGCAGTGGTTTTTGTTTTTGTTTTTTTCGTGGGTAGGGTCTCAATACATATTTTTGAATTGAACTATGCAAATATTCATACTTGGAGTCATGCCGAATAAATCATATGACCCCAGAGAATTTTCCTTTACTGGTATAAGATCAACTCTTAAAATGAGAATTACCCTTTCTGCTGGTTCTTAGAAAAGACCAGCTAGTATAACATTGATCCTAAAATATGTCAAAGAGCACAAAAAGGAAAACTATCAATAGACTTTGCTAATGAATTAAAAGACACCCTCCTAAATAAATTATAGCAAATGGATTCCAATACAATAGCAGAAGAATATGATTAAATGGATTCATTCCAGGATTGCAAGGATAATTTATTATTAGGAAATCTGTTAACATAATTACCATATAAATAGACCAAAGGAGAAAAAAATCCTCAATAGATATGCAAAGACATTTGAAAAATTAAACATCTGTACCATGCCTGATTTAAACTCTTCTTATAGTGGAGTAGTTAGGCACTCAGCTGCTAACCAAAAGCTCAGCAGTTGAAACCCACCAGCAACTCCACAGGAGAAAGATGCAGTAGTCTGCTTCTGTAAAGATTTACCTTGGAAACATTATGGGGCAGTTTTACTCTGTCAAATGGGGTCACTATGAGTCAGAATTCTACTCTACAGCAACGGGTAAAATAGAAATAGATGGATTCTCCCTTAACATGATTGAAAAATATATTTTAGTTCAAAAGCCAGCATCATTCTTATTAATAAAATACTAGAAGCATTCTTACTAAAGTCAGGAACACGAGAAGTTGCCAAAAATCATCATTATTACTTAGCATTGTTTTAAAAGTACTAGCCAATGCAATTAGAAAAGAAAAAGAATTCATACATAAACATTATAATAGAAGAGAGTTAAAAAGATCATTATTTCTAATCAATATAATTGTATATCTGGAAAATTCAAGAAAACTGGAAAAAGACAAAAAACTTTTGAAGAAAATAAGGGATTCCAGCAGGTAGCTGGTTACATAATTAATACGTAAAAGTCAGAATAGCCAATACACAAACAATAAGCAGTTAGAACATATAATGGAATGAAACGTTCTGCTTATACAAGCAACAAATGTGATTAATTACTAAGAAATAAATTTAACAGGAAAAATGAGGTACTTTTAAGAAGAAAACTTTAAGTCTCCTCAACCTATGAGGTCAAAAGCACAACTCAACAAAACAAACTTTGATAAGGGACCTAAAGGTATACCTTGTTCTTGATAGTATTATGAATTGAATTGGGTCCCACTGAAATATGTGTTGGAATACTACCTCCCATACCTGTGAATGTAATATCATTCAGAAGTAGGTGTTCTTTGTTATGTTTATAAGACCATATCAGGGTAGGGTGTTTTTGAAATATTAAGAAAAAGACTAAAGATATTAGAAGATAGACACGAAGATGCAAGGATTCACCAGCTGCTTCTTGGAAAACCTATGGGCAGTTCTGTGGTGTCCTATAGGGTCGCTATGAGTCAGAATTGACTCAACAGCAACTTTTTTTTTTTTTTAAGCATCATTCATAATAAAAGAAATGCAAAGCAAGCCAATGATAAATTATTTTTACCTACTAGAGTGCCAAAGGTTCAAAAGTGTGATCATTTCCAGTGTTGGCACAGATATATGAAAATAAATATACTCATGTACTTTTGATAAAAATGTAAATCAGTAAAATGTTTAGACAATAATTTGGCATGAAGCTTCAAAATTTAAGATGTACAAAATTTAAAATGTTCTTTTGATCAATTCCTCTTGTAAAAATTATCTACATATATACATAGGATGTTTCGCTACTCCATTTTCTGTAATTGCAAAAAAGTGGGAAAAACTAAAGGGCTGGGGAGAGCAATTGGGAGTGTGTAGCAAGGTGTATATAAGTTTTTGTATGAGAGACTGACTTGATTTTTAAACTTTCACTTAAAGCACAATAAAAATTACAAAAAAAAAAAAAAAAAAACCCAAAAACCAAAGGGCTTATCAAGTGGGAATAGATTAAGTGAGTTATGATATGTTCATACTAACCAGTTGCCATCCAGTCGATTCCGGACCTTTTGGTTAGCAACCATAGCACTTAACCATTATGCCACCAGAGTTTCCATGTTCATACTAGCACCCATTAAAAAACTGAAGACCAAGATAAAGGTATTGAGAGACAAGAATGTCTAAGACACGTTACATGAAAAAAAGCAGACAGCAGAAAATTATGCCAAGTATGATCTTATTGTGGGGGAAAAAATCCACAAATGTCTGCACGTCTATGTGTTTTTATATACAGAAGGTTTTCTGAAGGATTCACCAGAAGGTATAAAAATGGCTACATCTAAGAATAGGACTGAGTGACTGGGAGGAGGGAGAAAGCCTTTAAAAAATATTTGTGCTTTTCTATACTGTTTAAGTTTGTTCTTGTTGTTTTACATGAGCCATACCACTTTCATAATTTAAAAACGAGTTAGAAAGTTTAAATAATAATAATAATAATAATAATAAAAAGGTTAGGACCTATAATAGAGGCTACTGATGCCTTGCCCATATGTTCCCCCTTTTCCACTTCAGTGCAGGGTACCTCAGGTCCACCTACAACCCCTTGCATTTCTTCCTGAGAGCGTTCTCTGGCTTCTGAAGCCCTCTGCCTATCCTTGCTGTAGGCTGGAAATAGCAAAGAATTGATGCACCTCAGGAGCAGCCTCGGAAACCATGGTGGAGTAGTGATTAAGAGCTATGGCTGCTAGCCAAAAGATTGGTAGTTCGAATCCACCAGGTGCCCCTTGGAAACTCTATGGGGCAGTTCATCTCTGTCCTACAGGGTTGCTATGAGTAGGAATTGACTGGATGGCAATGGGTTTGGTTTTTTAGGAGCAGCCTCAACCAATGACTGGTGGGGGAGTTGGTGTATAAATACTTCAGCTCTCTCACTCCTTTGGTAGGGTAATCTTAAGGTTTCTGTTCTCTAGTGGCTCAGAGTGTCCCCAGTGAGACTAAGTTTCAATTACCCAAGGTGGTGACTTCACAATACACTCTTTATTGCCTACTTTCCCTTCCCTGACTCACCCCTGGATGGATGTCGTCTTCACTTTCCAAATAAAGGACTAGCACCCACATTCTTGTCTCATGGTCAGCTTTGGGAGAAACCCAGAGTAAAGAGGGCCTCTCTGTGGTTGCTGTGCAGAAAGAGATCTGCTCAACAATTGAACAGATCTGGTTGAGCAGATCAGTCCAGGGCCATCTCAGGCAAATATTACTTATGTATTAGCATCTGCTAGACAACAAAGAGTGTTTTGGTTTGCGGGAAATCAAGATGTCCTTCACCTGTTAGACCAAGGACTATTTGGAGTGACAAGCTGGTGGGCTGCCAGTAGGCTCCTTTGGTTTCTCCTCTAGATTCTCCTGGGAAGCTGAGATAATCTGAGAGGCTGAGGAATTCAGTCCTGACGTATTCAAAGAGCTCACCTGGATGGTTTCTTAGTATCTTCCATTTGCCTGAGTAAACATATTTATTCCATACAGGATGGTTGGGAGCAGGGGAGGTGGAGCTTAGCTGTAGAATCTGGGAACATTTTCTACAGGATGGGGTAGTCGTGTTTGTCCCAGATTCTGAGTGCCCCAGTCAAAATTCTGCATTACCCACACTTGTCTTCCACCAGAATTTACAGAGCTGTCAGCTTATAATTGGACTGAAGGGCTGAGTTCAGTTGTGGAAACATAATTTTCTTCGGTTCTTGTGTTTTGAACAGTTGAGCCTTTTACAGCTGGGTTGGTGAAAAGTGTTTATGCTGTTGGTGTCATGAAACATTTTATAGGGAAGGATAATTGAGTTTTTTTTTTTTACTAGAAAAGAATGCTATCAGCCTGGCTTTGGGGACCAAAACAGGGAAAAGATCAATTAAGGGCGGGAATACAGGGAGGCCCAGTAATTATGCAAACTGCATAGAGAAAAATGCAGGAAAACAACAAGACCAGAGAAAGCAAAAACTAATTTCGATTCTTCTTCAAAATTCTGACCAGAACAATGTACCAGTCAAGGACATTATAAATCCGTTCATTTATTTCAAAATTTGCAAAACAAATCCCTTCTTACACATAGTATTTGTACAACATGAAATTATTATTCAATAAGTTGACATTTTAAACCTATTACTGCCTAAACCCATCTATTACTGAGCTATTCAGAGCACTAAGTTAACATTTACCAGAACATTCATCCTCACATCATGGGGAGATAAAGCTGAAATCCTTTATTTCATATTCAGATCTTGCCAGGTCAGGATTGAAATCAGCTACCTTTCTGATACTTTACTGAAAAGCCACTGTGAAATCCACAAAAGAATTATTATCAAGTTATTGCAGTTATTCAGCTAGATGTTGACTTTGATATGTCAAATCTCTGATCTTTAATAGAAAATTGATGGTCGTGCCCTGAGGGTCAGTCATATGCATGACCGGGATAGGCCAAGGTTTGCATTACATTACAGCCAGCCTCATGGTCTCATTCCTGGCAGCCAAAGTCAAACAAAGCAAATGGATCCCTTGCCAGTTGGGTCTCTTCATTGTTTTGTGTTGGCATATGGATTTAATTCTGTAATGTGGGACTGCTGGGCACAATCTGCCTTATTGATTTTCTGGAGAGAGTTTTTTCTTAGAGCACCCGGAAGTGTAATAAAAGAAACGCAACTGGTGCAATTTTTCTTTTTCTCCGCCTTGGATGGCTGTGCTAGCAGCAGATTGATTCTGCCACTAGAAATCATATGAAGATATTAAATTAGTTCATCAATCAATCTGGTTTTAGAGGACTGGCTTTCTCTGTGTTAGTAGGCTAGAGAAGAGGAAACAGTAACTCCTTTATGTCTAAATCATGGGGCAGGTTACTCAGCCCTAATGCTCCCTAGATTTGAGCTGTGCTATAATGGTCTCTTTCCTTAATGGTAATTGCTGACATGCTTCCATTTCCGGTATTGGAGATAGGAAGGCTGGGGGAAACTGGAGGGGAAGAGCATGGTACAAGGTTTCTCATTTTCTTGGTGTGTCAACACAGGGAGAGCAGCTGAAAGTAGAGAGCTCAGGACTCCTAGCATGAGTCATAAACTGTGGGGCAGAATAGACCACCACATCTGTTTACCTCCTTCCTGATGGGGATGAGGATGCTGAGACCCTGAAAAGGGGAGGCTTTGTACAGAGTCTCAGAATAAGTGCCCTAAGCCAGTCCAGTTGCTAAGCAAAGTGTCAAAAGAGAAATTAAATAAAAATGTCAGTAAGTTTCATTTTCTTGATTCTGTCATTCTGTGACTCAGTTTTCTCATCTGTAAACTGTGCCTCTGTTTTAGTTACTTATTACTGTTGTAACACAAATATCACAAGTGGGTGGCTTTAAAGAACAGAAATTTATTTTCTCACATTTCAAGAGGCCAGAGGTCTGATTCAGGGTGTGGCTCTATTCAATTTCTAGTAGCTACCAGAAATCCTTGTAGATGCATGTCTTCTTTGTCTGTCTTCCTCTTCTCTCTGGTTGTGTTTATTCTGCTCTTTTTGTAATGAGAAGTGATTAGGTTTAGAACCCATCCTACTAGAATATAATCTAATTAACATAAGAAAGAAAACCCTATTTCCAAACATGACCATATTTACAGGTGTAGGGGTCAGGATTTCAATATGTATTTTTGGGGCACACAATTCAATGTGTAACATCTTCTTTACAGGGTTGTTATAAGGATTACATGAGAGGGCCTGGTATATAACAAGTGTGAAATAAATGTTGGTAATTGGTGTTTAGTAGCTTTTCCTGGGACAGGGGCTTGCTGGGAAGGAGCCCTTGGCACAGGTGGGCTGTGACCATCATGAGATGGAATTGGTTTCTGGGTCTTATCTCCTTTCTGCCTGCTCAGAAGCCTCTATGTTGTTCTGAACTGGAATCTGTAAGGAAATTTGGCACAGCACTGCCCTGTTGATTTGGTTTATCTCTTTCCAGGTTAAAACAGGTGGGAAATGTTTGTTTGATCAAACCCACTTCTAATTCCATTGCATATATCTAAGATGAGGGGTCTTGGCTCTAACTTGAGTCTTCTTTCTTTCTTTTTTTAGAGAAGAATACATGAGGTGGAAACAAGAGCACGTTGTCAGCCCAGAGGAGGGTAGCAGGATACAACACATATTATTCATGTGAGTATAAAGACAATTGTGGACACAACCCCTTGATAGAGTATGTGATTATAACCGCCTTGCTTCTAAACTGTGTCAATAACTGCATATTTCTAAAATCCCCTTCTGATGCCACCATGTCTGAAAATGTTGTAGAGAGCAATGCTAACAATAACAGTAGTTTTATTTTTTTTGAAAGCCTTATTGTGTTCTAGACATTGTGCTAGGCACTTTACATGGATTTTCTCACCCTTAAAAGGGACTTATTTTTAATATTCCTATATTGTGGGTGGGGAAAATATAGCTTAGGAAAGTGAAATAACTTACCTAAAGTCTTATGGTCAGTGACCAAGCAGCCTTCAAACCCACATGTGTCTGATTCCAAAGTACAGGCTCTCAACAACTATGCCTTGCCATTCTGTCTTCTGGTGCAGAATGTAAGAGGGAAAAACAGTATTTGCTTTCTTTATGTAGCATTTCTCTGTACTTTGGATGGAGGAGCAGGAAATAATTCGTGTGTTCATTCAACAAACATTTGCTAAGACTTTGGTACATGTAGACAATCCTGTGCTAGGGGCTGAGAAGACAAAGATGCAGAAGTCTGGGTTTCTGTCTAATTAATACAATCAAAGTTCAGGCTGCTTTGGTTAGGATGGCATGGTATGGCTGGGAGCAAGGTAAAAATTAGGTATTTTGCCAAAGAAGAGGACATGAAGAGATTGGGTTGGGATCTGTAGGGGGCACTTTTTCCCTTTCATTCCTGATCATTATGTTCTTCAAGACAAATATCCAAGTTTTATCTTTGGGGGAAGAAAACATTGTGTGGATCTTAAAAATCTACTTAAAGAATGGCCTTCTTCCAGGTTTGCAGGGTGGGCCCTGGAAATGACATTCATCTGACTCAAAATAAATACTCATTAGATCATTTCAAAATAAGCCATAGGGAGGTTCTTTTAAACTCAGGGTCAACTGAAGCCATTCAAATTTGCAGCTGGCTCTCTCCCTCCCCACACCCCCAAAACATGTGTGTGCTTTAATGAAATAGGAACACTAAATGCTTTCTCTGCATTTTAAGGCATCGAACTCTCCTAGAGCGAGTTCTGCCTCACAGCCAGAGCTGGCCCCTTCCTCACCCTGCCCCTTTCATCTCCCTTTGTTCCATGGCTATGCTGAGGCTGAGATTTCCCCACCTCTCTCTGTCTTACTGTGGCTCTGAAAGATGATTGCCTTCTGGTGAAGCCCTTTTCCCTTCTTCTGTACCCAAGCTCCGTGTTCAGTGAACATCAAAAAGCCTTATCATACCCTGATGGTTTAAATCTTTAAACAGAGCGTAACAGCCGGAGTACATCCAGACCGCTCACATCCCAGAGCCTTGTCACTATGTGTTCCTGCAACAATTACCAGGAGAGGGAGGCTGCCGAGTGAATCAAGTAGTGAGTGTTGTCTCCCTGGACTCCATGCTGATGCTCTGATCAGGACTTCAGCAAAATTCTGTTTGAAATGAGAATAGACTAATTTTCATCCGACTCTTCTCAGAGGAATCCCATGTGGTCCAACACGCCAAGGGTCATCATTAGAAAACCGCCTTCAAAAGAGTTAAGGCTTCTTGTGGCAAAGCTCTCTCCCTTTGTTAAATTTATAAACATTTATGTAAAAATGTATACATTAATTGTTCAGGCTCTTCTCAGCCTGGAAAGCTATGCCCAGGAAAGTACTTGGGGGAAATAAACTCATAAAAATACCCCAAGTCAGGATGAAGATGGCCTCATTTTGACTGAAAAATCAGAAGAATTCAGTGATCAAAGGCAATCCTAACTCCCAGTTGTTCAAAGGGACTTATATTAAAAAAAAATCAGATGTGACCAAGAATAGAAAAGAACTCATTAAGAGCTTAATGAGACGGTGACAGGTGAAGTCATCAGCTGCTTAAACACTGTAATTTTTTTTTCCCCTTCCAAAGGAGTTACTCATTTGTTTTCCTGAATTCCATTTGGATGTTCTATAAATCATTTTAAGATGCAGAGAAGTTCATCAAGGCGGGGTGGGGGGACTTAGTCCTGAGCCACTGGGCACCTGTGTAATTAAGATATCATCTTCCCCACTTACCCTTCACCTCCCTGGGAGATATTTGCAAACATATCCAGGGAAACAAATAATTGAATTGCTTCTGCCTTCCCTTCTTTGGTTTCCTTGGGAGGGAGAACCCATAAAAGCAATTTGGGGAAGTTTAACAATAAGCCTCCATAATCCAGAAGAAAGGGTAAGTTTTTGGTGTCTTTTAAAAGACATAAAAATAATGAACCCTAGATAGGTACAGTTGTGAACATTTTTATAGCTTTTGTTTTGCTATTCTGGTGTTTATAAAATACCAAAAAAAAGCAAAAGAAATTTCTTTCTTTTTTTTTTTTTCTAGTTCACCTAAGCAGCTTAAATTCCCTTTCACTTTTGCCAGGCAAGGCTGGTTTCTCCCGCAGGTTTCCAGGCTCTGACCTTCCTGACGTTGGTCTCCCAACACTAGTAGCCAGTTTTTTTATTCTTTAAGTGCTAGAGGAGTCATGAAAAATTCAGACACTGGGTTTCCCTGAGACCAATCTGGTGGCTTTTTCTTTGTGCTAACTGCTGCTTTCTATGCATCATTCAGAAGGTACATACCAAGTCGTCAGCCCCTGAACTGCTAGTTGGTGTTAAACATGAATATTTGTAGCATAGCAAGGGACTAAATTTAAAAAAAAAAATTAATATTTGACAAGCCCAAAGAAAGGCATAACAGGTCCAGAAGTATCCATTTGGAAGGCTTTTTATTTGTAAAAAGTAAAAACTTTTTGTACAACTGGGGTGATTTGAAGCCACAAAAGGTTCACTTTGAAAAGCATTGATTACCAAACTTCCTTCCAGGAACGTGGATTATGATTATACCACCAAAAGTACGGCAGCCATGTTGTTTTTTACGGGGGCTGGGGGCAGAATATTCATTCCATGCGTGTGCCACTAATCTTACAGGTCCAGGAAGCCAAGGGAGATGATATAAGGCTTATTCCGGTTGCACATCAACTATACTTACAGTGGCAAAATTGCCTTTTCCCACATTTCTTAATTAGAATTAGAATCAGCTTAGAACTGATAGAATCTCTTATTAGCAACAAAAGAATGGCTGGCTCTCCAGTTCAAGTGGCATATCTGCATAACTTATAGCCTTAAGAGCTTACAGGCCCTGGTACTCTTGGCTGACTGCCTTTAACTCTCTCATATTAATGAGTTGTTCTAAATTTAGTCTGCTGTGACAAACTAATATTAATACAGTGTTTTATGGCCCAGAGCATTGATAATACATGGGAATGAAACCCAGAATCAAAGGAAGGGGGTGAGGGAGTGAGATACTTCGTGTGATTGTCAAGATATAAGATAATCGAAGTACGTAGATATTAAGACTTAAATATAATACACTGCTTATGGATTTTTATTATGTGAAACATTTTCTATTATTTTAAATCCTCATGGCATTAGTTTCCTATTTTCAGGGGTTTATAACTTGGCCGTACAAATTCACTCTGGGTTGAAACTTGGAATGCAGGGTCTTCACCTTGGGACATCTTATTTATTTGTTTCTATTTAACCAAATTAAAAGTCAGTTTGGCCATTTTTAACCCAGGCAAAGGAGGAACACAGGCTTGGAATATGACTTTTGTACACAGAACTCCAGTTTGTTTCAAAAAGTGAACAGCAAGAAAACTATAAATGACTGATGGGGGTTGTAAAAAAAGAAAATAAAAGGTACAAATGCAGTCAGTAAATATAATGAAGGGATTTTTTTTTTTCCTTAAATGAAGAATGCATCCTTTAAAGTGTGTACCCAAGTAGTGGCTGATGTATGTCTTAGTTTGGATTGCCACCCCGTGGGTAAGCAGCAGATTTGTAGAATTTGCAGAGGGTGGTTATGTATGTGTGTGTGTGTAAAAACATAACTTATGTGCCATTCGTTACCAAGTAATAGAAACATGTGGGCTCAATTCTGCTCTCTAGCAAGAAGCAATACTTGTTTTTTAATGAATCCACAACTTCAGAAGAAGAAAAGTGAGTGTCACAGTTATTGTCATGGGCAGTTCCCAGCTGCCAGGTGCATCAATCAGGGAAATTGTGAGGTACACGTAAGTGAGGAAGCAGTGGGGCAGGAGCTTGTGGCAAAAACAAGTTGTGAAACTCATTTTTAAAATCCTGTGGGATGGAGGAACTGGTCAAAATACAGCAGTTTTCATCCTGCAAAGCCAGCTCCTAGGGTGACTCTCCAGATGTGTGGGTGTCCATCAGGCAAGTCTTTTCTTTTTTTGAGAATTTTATTTCTTTAAAAGGAAAGTCTGTGTGGGAAGTTGTCACTGTATTTCCAGATTATTATTTTTTTGGCTATTTCTAGAAAAATGTTAATTTACTGGAATTTGAAAAATTTCCTTTTTCTCTTTCTTTCCCTTTGATATACACTTAATTCTACAACACTCGACACTGAGGTCAGTTGATAAAATTTGCTTTTCTCTGAACATTCTATCTGTCAGGTCACCGCTGATTAATTCATAGGGAGAACATTCCCTTTCTGTACCCAGCTTCCCAGGAAGACTTTTGGAAGGGCTTTCTGCCTGGACTTTCACAAAAGAAGAGACATTTCTTCAAAAGGGAAATGGGATCTGACTGCTTTTCAAAGCAGGAGAAAAACTGGACTGCCCTGATCCAGCAAGCTATTGTCAAATGTCTTCCCAGAGCACTGAAGTAGCCAAGCAACCCCACTGCAGGGATGCTAGGAGACCATTTGCAGGTAGAACCAGGAAGCAGTGCCCATAATTTTTGGATCTTCAGTACATATCAATGGGTGGCAAAACATTGGGAGAAATTGAAAATAATAATAATAAAAAGGCAGTATAATAGAGACAGACATTTCAAAAGCAATTGATTCCTTCATGTAAAAATATAGTCCAATATAACACTAGCAAAGAGAAATACCCACTTTGAGGTTTCCGGTTTAAGGAGACAATGGTGTCCCTTTGTAAAATTCTTAACCTCATAATAGCCTTCCTTTTAATGGGCTAAAATAAAACATTAACTGATAATAAGATGCAAATTAGCGGTAACTATCTGCTAAGGTGAACTACTTCCCTCAGGGCTACTTCTGATAAGATTTCAGTCCCCGTAGCTACATGGGGACCAGTTATATGGCTTATGCTTTGTATCTTCTGGATTTCATTTGCTTGAAATGTGCAGTTCACATGGTTTATGTTTAGCTGTTGGTTCTATATAACAGATGTTGGTATGTTTTTGAGCTAAGAAGATGAATTTCTGCTTTGGCAAGAGAGAAAGTAACTTCTGTATTTTATGTTGCGCTAGCTGAGTTTCACAATGAAATTGAAAACCAGGTAGGAAAAAGATACTATTGGGCTTTTAAGCTTTGCTGCAAATTTGAATTTGGGCTTCATTTAGCAGAGGTTGGTTGAGCTTCTTCAATTGAACTTGGTTTTAAGAAAATCTAGATTGATTTGTGTTTGGTAGCTAGCATAAACGAAATGATCCTATGCTCTGAGGAAATTTCATTCGTAGCTCTTCCTTGGAATGTAATTTCCTATTTCCATTTTTTGGGGGAGTTTTTTTTTAAGGGGGTCCTCTTTGTGTTTACTAGAACCATCTGTTAAAATTTAGGACATCTTGCAAAAAGCCTCCCATCACCTCTTGCAAATGTCTCCCACCACCATAGCTAAAACTATGCAGTCATTAAAAAATTTTTTAAACAGGCAACTCTAGTGGTTGAAAATTCCAAATAGTGTATACAGTAAATATTCTACATTTCAACTCTATCCTCCAGACATCCAATACTGTTCTTCCTGGAGGTGACCAGTAGCACCATTTTCTTGTTTGTCTGTTCAGAATATCCTTTGCCCATATTACCTTTCCTTTTTAATACAAATGGACTTCGGTAGTGTACTTCACACACTGTTCTTTAGTTTCTTTCTCTTAATAATTTATCTTAGAGATTGTCCATATCAAATCCTAAGAGCTTCTTCATTCTTTTTTTATGACAGCGCTATATTCTATTTTGTGATTATGTCTTAACTATTTTAACTTGTCTTCTAAAAAAAAAAAAAATGGAAATTAGGATATTCCCAACTTTTTTTGCAGTTAAAAACATGGGAGCAAGCATAGTCTTGTACATATGCCATATGCAAAAAAATATTTGTAGGATAAATTCCGAGATGTATAATTGCTCGTCAGAGGAAATACACATTTGTAATTCCGCTGGGTGTTGCCGAGGCATTTTCTATAGAGATTGTATTGATTTACCTTCTGTATTGGAGTGCCTGTATCCTGACTGTGCATTAAGCTTACCATTTGAATGATCTTATCAAACTCAATGATCTTTGTCAATCTGGTAGTATAATTTTAAATAAAATTTCTCCTATTGTGGGTGGAGGTAAGCATTTAAGAATATATTTAAGAGCTATTTTATCTTCTTTGAACAGTCTGTTTATATCTTAAGTTACTTCTACTGAACAACTCATGTTCCGTATTTTCCAATTTGATCCTGCAGGGTGATGGATCTGGAATTTGAAAGCAGGGAATCCAGTCAATTTTTATATGTTTGAACAAGAGTACTTTGGCAAAAACCATCTCTGGCTGATATAAACATCAAGAACATGATGAGATTTGGTTGACCTATTTTTTTGTTTTAGTTATGGAAGTCCTAATTTGATTTGAAACTTTGAAGACAGAATTGAAGACCAGGAGAAGGACCTTTCACTGGTCTCAAGTGAAAAGCTTCAAATTGTCTGGAATTGAAGTTGTATACCTCAGACAATTTTCTTGTAGTAGGCTGCATCTCTGCACTGGAATGCCAGAAGGATCTAGTCCTATGAGTATTTGCCTGCATCTGAACTTATAGTCAGATGACTCATATGTTGATCAGCCCATGGAGGTCATAAAACAAAGATTGAAAGGATTGTCATTGCACCAGCCCTATTTTAACCTTTTTACCAAAGTACCTTATTCTTCCAATTTTATAAAAGATTTTGTTAGTTTAAAATAATTTTTTAAAATTAAAAGGTATAGGGAAATACCAAAGAATAAGGAAACACATCCTTATTTTTAGCACTCAGAACTAATGGTTAGCTCTTTGTCATATTTGCTTCCAGTCTCTTAAAATAATTGATTAAAGTCTTCCCTAACCTTGAATTTATTTCTTTTCCTTCCTATTGAGTATTAGAAAGACAAACATGTTCATTAAATTTTTTTTTGTACATACATATACACATACATAAACAACATACAGCTTTATTTTAGTGCTTTTTTAAAATAAATAGTACAATGGTGTGTCATTTTGTACCTTGCATTTTTTATTCAGCATAGTTTTCTGAGCCCTATCCATGTAAATATATCTATATCCAGTGTATTCCTTTATATTTTGTGTGGTATTTCATTGTTTGAGTAGTCCATATTTTGTTTTTCCTTTTCCCTGTTGGTGGATATTTAGGCTGCTGCCAGTTTGCTGTAATTTTCAATGCACATTCACAAATATTAGCTCATTGGATCCTTACATAAACCCAGTGATGTGTGTGAGACAGGACAATTGAAGAAATGCAAACTCTGAGAAGTTATAGGACTTGGCTGAAGATTGGTACATTCTCAGACAGAACCCAAGTTCCTTGATTATTAATGCAAGGATTCTGCCCCTATTTTATACAGCTTCCTGCTTTCCGAAGCTTGGAATAACATTTAGAAATTGTAGCTGAGCCCATTTGCACATAGTTTGGGTCAGAAATACCCTATATTCCCCTCTTTGAAAAACTTTTTAGCTCAATTTTAAAATAATTTTTCTGCATTCAAGTTAAGACATTTATCAGGAAATAACTGTCTATAAAACATATTTTAATAGACATATACCAAAAAATTCCAATCAATTTCTCCCCATACATGTTTAAGTTCAAAGAAAATGGTAAAGGGAACTACAAAGTCTTTGACACAGCACGTTTCTCAAGCTTAATTCTGCTAATAGAAATGTGTTCTAGACATATCGCTGACATTTTTATCTAGGCCTAGAACTTTACTAAATATTTTTATCCCCAAAACTTCGATTTTATTTTTCTGGTGACTAATGCGTTTGATTAGAAAGGACAAGATTAAATCTTCCCCCCGCATGAATTTTTCTTCTACACATAAAGATGACCATGGTGATTGGAGGGTGAGAGGCTGAAAGTCAATAGCACTCAACAATGAATACAACACTCTTTAAAATGGAGAGTAATTTTTATATATAGTGTTACTCATCGATTTACAGAATATTTGAACCAAAGGGATAGTAGATCATAGATATATGATATGCCCAAGATCACACAGGGAGCAAACAGCTTTGCCAGAGCACATGAGAAATATGCATTTACAAAACAATTTCATTTCTATTTTCTTTTTGTTCTAGGAAAAAAGAGGCACCATGTTCCATAGATGTGTCTGAAATTAAGAATGGAGACAACATTTTCTGTTAAGTAAATGTACTAAGATAAAAACATCTCACTTTAAATTTATGGGAGATTTAATTCAAAGAGCACTCTGGCTACTGCTGGCTATGGAACTACCATCACTGCATATCTAATTGGGGATGATGTATTGAAGAAAGCACGAAACTGTCACAGTGTTGCAGTCTTGGTGGAACTGCTTCTTTGGAAAGAAAGGGGTCTGGCCAGGCGTTTCCTTCAGAGAGCTTTCAGTGGCTGTAGAACTCGTGGAAGCTCAAACCATACATCCTGAGGGAGCATTGCTACCTTCCCATTACTGGACCAGGTGTCCCTCCTGTGTGTTCCCAGAGAGCCTTGTGCCCATCCCCATGTTAAACACTTGTGACAACATTCCATGGGGCCTGGCCCATTTTTTATGCCATCTTCTCCTGTGTGACTAGCAGAGTGCTGGTACAGAGTAGACAGTCATAAAGGATTGTTAAAAAAAAAAAAGAAAAAGAAAAAAAGATGAATGAATGAATGTTCTGGTAAGAAGAGTGTGCCTTAGAAGGAAATTTGCACTGTTAGGATTTACAAAGTTTAGCATACAATTTAAAAATGCTAAATTCCTGTTACTGCTAAATGAGTCAAATGTATTAAAATTCTGTGAAGAAGTTTGAAAATAGAGATTTTCTTTTCTCCCCCCCCACCACCCGCATTTGCCAAATTAGAAGTGACTAGTTTTCTATCAGCAGTTCGAATCCGCCAGGCGCTCCTTGGAAACTCTACGGGGCAGTTCTACTCTGTCCTGTAGGGTCGCTATGAGTCAATCGACTCGACGGCACTGGGTACTGGGTTAGTTTTCTACTGGGAGAATGTAGCAATGCGTCTGTACCGTTTAAGAACAATATAATTCTTGGCTTTTACAGCAAAATGAACATTTAGAAGTAAAAAACAAACAAAAAACCCGTTGCCATTGAGTCGGTTCTGACTCATAGTAACCCTATAGGACAGGGTAGAACTGTCCCATAGGGTTTCCAAGGAGTGCCTGGTGGATTCAAACTGCTGACCTTTTGGTTAGCAGCTGTAGGTCTTAACCACTGCGCTACCAGGGTTTCCATCTAGAAGCAAAGCGTTGCTTATTAAATCAAACATTCTGTGGAATATCCATCACTACTGCGTTTTTTTTTTTTTTTTACAATGGAAAACCATATTATCACCCATTTAATTTTATGTAAATGCTTTAGCTGAATCGCTAGATGAAATAAGTATCTCAAACACTTAACATTAATTACTCTTATTAGATTATAAACTGTGACAGCCTAAAAGATATCAAAATGCCACACGAGTAACAACATCCTACTACAGTAATTTTAATAATTTACCTGTTTTAATTGAATTTGAGAAAGAAAATATAGGCATTATCGACAAAGTAAAAATGAAGTGGAGTGTTAAGAAATATGTTTATTTAGAATAACCATAGTTTCTAGCTGATGATTCTATATAATTTTATCTTATACAGGTCTCTGATACCCATGAATGCTTGGTAATCCTGGAGCCTTTTGTAGCCTCTTAAAGAGTTTGCTCACTAGAGGGCAGCATTTGACTAAATGTCCAAATAGAAGGTTTCCCTGTGAACTGGGACTATCGCAACCAACTCAGTTAGCAGCCGTACATAGATTTCTAATTCTGTTTGTTGGGCTGGGACCAAATTTGGTTTGATAAGCCTTTAGAAAGGAATTTTAGGGATTTATTCCACTAATAAATATGAATTGTTTTTAGATCAGTAGTATATCAAGCCTGTGGAAGTCATGCTTACCCTAGAGCTTCTATTGCCTTGGCTTTTAAATGCACATAAATTCTTATATCAAATTATTTATTATTGTAGCAGACTAATACACCAATGAGGTCACTGGTTTACCAGTTGTCCCATTTTTTTTTTTTTTTATCCTCTCCAATCACATCTATTTCCTGGTTGGGCTTATCTATATTTCAACTAGAATTTTTTGTTTTTAAGTGTAAGCCCTGCAGAATTGCTGTGAGTGGCTGCAAAAGCTCCCAGTGGTGGTAGTTTCTGTTACGGAGGACACCTGCCTTTGATCTAGGCCTGGAGGATAACCGATGCTCAGGGAACAATGCTTCCCATAATCAGGAGAGGATGCCCAGAGGCTGGTCTACTGAGTGAGGTTTAAGACCCAAACGGGTACTTCATCCTTGATTTTCTGGGGCAAGAGGGTGTGAGAAGTTGCTTGGCTCTCATCACTATTATGTCAGTGTTGGGGAAAAACCTCTTTTATTTTCCAATATAAAGTTGAACGTGTAGTGGAGACATTTGGGATATACAGTTCTTTATGCAGATTAGATATGACAGCCCATTACCAAGCCATGTCTCACCATGTGTGAATAGGAATATCGCTATGGAAGCCAATGTTAGAGAAATGGGATTATCCTAACTAATGCCATCAAATTTGCATTTTCAAATTTTGATATGAATTTATTCTGGTGCTGATGTGTCTTGCAGGTGAAAGTGATAAGCATATTTGAGTCCTTATAACATTGAATATAGAGTTGCTATGAGTCGGAATCAGCTCAACGGCAATGGAATGGAACATTGAGACACTTGCTCTTGTTATTCCAATTTATATTTGGATGCGTTCTCAAAAGGTAACTTAACAACTGTCCTTTGTGTTGTTTTACTGAGCATCTAATGACTACGTAAGCAAAACCAAATTTCTTAAACATTGTAATTGTCCAAAAACAAACAAACAAACAAAAAACCAAACCCAGCGCCGCCGAGTCGGTTCCGACTCATAGCGACCCTATAGAACAGAGTACAACTGCCTAATAGGGTTTCCAAGGAGCGCCTGGCAGATTTGAACTGCCAACCCTTTGGTTAGCAGACGTACCACTTAACCACTACACCACCAGGGTTTCCTATTGTAATTGTAGTACAAGGTAATTTAGGAACAAATACCTTTCTCAGAAAGGCCAGAGAAAAATCTGAAAGCAGAAACACTACTACATAAGACATACAGGCAGAATGTTTTCATTTTGTCCTCTTTAGACCTTTGTGCCCATATTCAAACGACAACTGCTAGAACCCACTTGCTTCTTCTTTACTTTAGGGCATTGTCTTGGAGATCTTGACCATTCCATCTCATGTGTTTTAGGGGCCTTATTAACTGGCATTCTTTTGCGAAAAGGGGGTAGCTTAAACAGTGCTTCCAGCTACTCCTGGGCCGAGGCATTACCGTCCCTGTTTTATTCAGGACTCACAAGACATTTGACATTAATATTTACAGATTTCTAGAACTAGAGGGAAATTTTCTAATTAGTGGAGCATACTGTCTTTTAAAGGTGGATCAAGCAGAAACAATCTAACAGTTAGATCTGGTAAACAATAATTCTTAGATGTAAGTAACTGACCAAATACTAACTTTCTGTTTAGAATTAATGAATGTTGTCAATAATCTCGGAGAATACGATGAACTGGAAAACAAAGCTATCCACAGATTGGCCTTCCACTCTTTCCTCTCTAGGAATTTGAAGTCTGTCCGGACACTTCCCACTGCTGTCTCTACCTGCCTGTCTAGGTAGTGTATGTCTGTGGACAAAGTGAGAAAATTCCCAGTCACTCAAACCTTTATCATTCATGGAACAAACATACATTGAATAGGCAATCATGTCATACTCTATGATAGGTCGAGTGCTAGGCACTGGAGATACAGAGATAAATAAGGCATAGTCCCTGCCTTCAAAAAGCTCATAGTCAGGAACAGGAAAGAAAGAGGTCAATCAATTATTGTGGTCCAGTGTGACAAATGCTTTGATGGAAGATATTCCCTGGATGTTATGAAATCATGATGAATGGACGTCTAAACTCTCAAGGATCAGGGAAGGCTTGTCTGGTAAAGTGATACATGAAGGAGCTGGGATGAGTTATCTAGAAGAATGAGGGAGGGAATTGGAGTGGGAGAGAAGGGTGTTCCCAGCTGAGTTAACAGCACAGATGATGTACTGGAAGCAGGAGACAGTATTACAGGTTTGGGAATTATAAATAGTTGCATTTGTTTGGAGCAGAGGGATTTTTTGAATTTATGGAAGCTGAAAAAATAGAGAGGGGCTGCATTATAAAGGGCTTTGTTTAAGATTTGGAACGTGATTTTCTGTCTCTACAGCTGCCCTTGTTATCACCATATGGGTATTGATTTGGGCTCCCAACATATCCCTGTTGGGAAGGACTGTTGAGACAACATATTCAGTCTAAGGGATCTAAGAGGAAAGTCAGCAATGGAGAGGAGGAGAGAAGAACTGATACTTAGTGTAGTGGTTAAAAGTATAAAATCTGTGTGGGTTCTAATCTCAGCTGTCACTTACTGGCTGTGTGAGCTTGGGAAAGTTATTTAGCTTCTCCTTACTCAAGATCTCTATCTGTAAAATGGGACAAAAATAATCCCCACCTCAATAAGGTTATTATAAGAACGAAATGAGTTTATGCTTGTAAAGCTCTTAGAATTGTGCCTTACTAATTGGAAACTCTATGGGGCAGTTCTACTCTGTCCTACAGGGTCGCTATGAGTCAGAATTGACTCGACGGCAACAGGTTTTTTTTAAATTAAGTTATTAATAAACATGTTTACCAATAAAATATTGAATGCCTACTGTGAGCCTGACATTTTCACATCACTTTATTTTGATCTTTAACTCTGTGAATAACTATTATTAATGCTATTTTCACAGATTAAAAAAAAAAAACTGAGGTTAAAAAAGAGTTGATAAATGACTGAGGACCACATGGGATGCAAAAAGTGAACCAGAGCCAGTACTGTCCCTAGGAAAGGGCCAGGTAAGTGTTTCAAGGGTTCAAATAGAGTGAGTCTGGTCTATGCTGTTGGCAGGTTGAATCCTGAAATATCTTGCAGGCTGTGTGACCTAAGATGTGTTACTTTACCTCTCTAAACCTCTTCCGAAAGAACAGAAGGCGATAACCCAATTCATAGGATATAAGATTGTACCAAGTGAAAGAAAATAAGTATGGCATCTAGAAGAGTGCCTGGCATACATAGTAAATAGAAGTAATCTGCTATTTGTCTGTCTGTCTGTCTATACATGCTTATAGTTTGGAGCACCCATTTCTGTGCTTGCTTCGATCCATGCCTTACGTGCTTGCTTCATCTTCATTGTCATCATCTCAAACACTTAATGAGCTCCTGCTAGTGCTGGGCACGTTTGGGAAGAAAAGGCTCATGGTAAGAACCAAATGCGTATAGAACTGGTGAAATGTGCTAGAGAAGTCAGAGGCAGGTTGTATCATCCTGGGTTCTGCAGTGGGCTGGGGATGCTTCACGGGAGACGATGCTAATGCTTACATGACATTTGCCATTTTCCAGGCCTGCTAATATATACATATTTTTATAGAAGTTGACTGAGTCACAGATATATGGAATAACTTGCCACACAGTTTGGAAGAGATAGAGCCAGGATTAAAACTCTGGAAGTCAATTCCAGAGTCTCTGTACTTGTGATCTGAGCCTTGAAAAACAACCAAGGGAGGTGGGAAATCACTATTATTTTTGAGTAACTACTATGTGCAAGGTACTTCATTTCCATATATAATCATATTTAATTCTCATAATAGCCCTATGAAGCAGGATTATGACTCATGCCTTTATGATGAGGAGACAAAAACTTAGAATTTGTTATTTAATAAATGATGAAGAAGATTGCCCAAGGACTTTTAATTGGTAAATAGAAAATCTGAGATTCAAACCCAGGTGAGCTGACCCTAAAGTCAATGCTCTTTCCACATGCTGCCTTTGTCTGACATAGAGAAGCACAAATGAGCAAAGAGATCATACCATGCAGATGTGGCCACTGGGCTATGTATGAGGTAGCGTGAGCAAGAAGGGACAACAGTTGGGTTGGAAGGGTGTGTGTGTGTGTGTGTGTGTGTGTGTGTGTGTGTAGAGGGGATGACGGAAGATAAAACTTGAGAGATGGACTGATACCAAACTGTGAAGGGCATTGGGCTACAAAGGTATGGGATCTAGACTTTATCCCCTTGTTAGGCAATGGCGACATATTGAACAGATTAGTGAGGAGAAGGGATATGGCAATAACAGTATTTTTTAGGTAGATTATTCTCATGTGCAAGGATAAATTGGAAATATAAGGCAAGGAGAAGATGAAGGTCTGAACCTGAATGGTGGGAGCATGAAGTGGAAGGAAGGACAGAGAAGATAGGTGAGAGGTTATAATCACAGAAGAAACAGCTGAGCTTCAGTAGCTGTGAAGAAGGAGGGTACACTCTAAATTGACCGCAAAATTTTACTTCTGGGTAACAGGGATAATGACAGTAATCTAGACAGGTGGCATTGAAAAAGAGTTAATTTTCAGGGAAAAGATGATGAGGAATTAAAGGTCATGTGACAATGAAGTGGAGCAGTAGGTGTGGATAGTGCTATATTGCAAGAAGATATTCCTTGATAAGAAGAAAAAGTTTGGAGCTATTAATGAAATGGTTAGAAAGGTTTTAAAAAATTATTATTTTAAATTATAAGTAATTCTAAACGTGTGTGTGTGTGTAAGGAGGAAGAACTGGCAGAGAGGGAGTACTGGCAATGCAAGGGGGAGAGGGAATAATTGGTGGCACAATGGCCTAGAGGAGGCAGGAGGGGATGGGGGACAAGAAGAAAGTAGGTGTCTTAGTTATCTAGTGCTGCTGTAATAGAAATACCACAAGTGGATGGCTTTAACAAACAGAAGTTTATTCTCTCATAGTCTAGTAGGCTAGAAGTCTGAATTCAGGACAGCAGCTCCAGGGGAAGGCTTTTTTTCTCTGTTGGCTCTGGAGGGAGGTCCTTGTCATCAATCTTCCCCTGGTCTAGGAGCTTCTCAGCGCAGGAACCCCAGGTCCAAGGACACACTCTGCTCCTGGCACTACTTAGTATGAGGTCCCCCGTCTCTCTGCTTGCTTTTCTCTTTTACATCTCAAAAGGGATTGACTTAAGACGCGACCTACTCTTGTAGACTGAGCCATGCCTCATTAACCTAACTGCCTCTAATCCATTTTTTTTTTTTTATAACACCTAGGAAAATCACATTGGATGACAAAATGGTGGACAGTTATACAATACTGGGAATCATGGCCTAGCCAAGTTGACAAATATTTTGGGGAGATACAATTTAATCCATGACAGTAGATTTTCCCCTTAGAGTCAAGAGAGACTTAGAGGTTGAGGTGGACAGATGGCAGTTGAGCCATATCTGTGTCGTTTATGCCATCCAAGATGTGGACTAAATTTTGTAGAGGCAATTATGTAGGTAGGGAATGGAGTAGGTAATAAACATCCTACAGACCACTCCTTTGTGCACAGGGAACTTGGTTTTCAGAACCAAGCATACAAGAACCAAGCATGGACTCAGTCATTGGCCTTGTGTCTCAAAGACTTTCAGAAGTCACTGCTACCAAAAGCTGGAGAGCAGTTTATGCTTCCTTGGGACAATTTATGCCTTTAGGGTAAGTGCGTTCCATATTACTGTCTCCTTTCCAGTGTTAGAGAATTAATCCATTCGTTCATTCAATAAATACATATTGAGCATCTGCCCTGCACCCAGGCATTGGTGCTGTGCTAGACTCTCAGCCCACTTACATATTTGCTTAGGGAACATGTTTTATAGCAGAAAAGTATTAAGCCAGACTTTAGAATCACCCAGACATAAATTCATATCTTAGCTCTGCCACTTACTAGATGTATAATCTTGGGCATGCTTTTTGACTTCTCTGAACCTCAATTTTCCTCATCTCTAAAGCGGAGACAACAGTACTTAGGATTAAAATTAAATAGCAACGATGTTTGTAAAAGATCTAGTACATTGCTTGGCACATATTAGACATTCAATAAATGGTAGCTGTTATTCTTATTATTGCTGTATGGTTATAATGAACTCATTTCCACCATCTTGCTTTGAAATGGTATAGTGTAGTATTTAAATGAGTACTCTGCTCATCCCGCAGCCATGGAGCCTCACTAGAGTCTGGGATCCAGCCACGATGACAGCTTAATAAGCTACATCTACGTATCTCAGGGAAGGGTCCATTTCCACAATGGTGCTGTATTCTCTGTCTTGTGCTTAAGGCAGTCACCCAGAGAGAGGCCTACCAGTCAGGCTTTATCTTCTCTGAGTTCACAATTCCATAGCCAGTGACCATTTAGAAAAAGGGATGCAGAGTAAAAACCAGTCTTGATGATGTGCCAGCAACTGTCAGTGGATACACTGCCTTGTAATGCAGCATGTGTTCCTCATTTGGCTTTGCTAGCTACCAGGAGGTCTTCTTGTAAATAAGGCATCATTGGCTGCATCCACTGGGCCTACTTTTCAAACCTCTCTTCGGTCGCTCTCCACGCCCCGCTCCTTGTCTGAACCTGGCATAGCACCTTCAATGTGGGCATGCTGCCAGCTGGGCAGATGGCTGTGAAACTTGGCGTGCCAGGAAACCATTAGGTTCATCAGTGGGAGCAACAGGGGGTAAGATTCTATCTGCAAATGTGAAACTAACAGCCCTTTCAGGGCAAGGGGCAGGTGCCCTTTTGGTCCAGGTGGGCCACCCTTTCAGTCCCAGACATGGTCTCTGCAGAGCTTCAAGTTTAGAGTACCACTTGGAGGAATTGCCTCAGGAGAAACTGAGATGGAAAGGGAGGGGCTGTTGAAATGGACAAAAAGCTGCATTTGGCAAGAGGGCTGGGGGGGCAGTGCTGCTTGTGGGTGACAGATAATGTGTTCACCAGGGCCTGCTTTCCATTTCTGTGAGTAATCCCGTGTAGAGAACCAGCAGGTCTGCCCAAGAACAGGCCATGTTCTAGTTTTTTACACTGGCGATCACACCTTTCCCCCTAACCTTGAGTTCTTTGGCATTTGTCCAATAGACACAGACAGGTAAAATGAAAACAGCTTTCCTTAAACTGATGGTGAGGATTAAAGAGGGCAACAGAGAAAGGATAAAAATTTATTAAAAATGTATACAGGTGTCTACTTTTTTTTTAACCTTTAATCTCTTTTCTGCTTAAAAATGTTTGATCGTTACGAAAACTTCTAATAATACAGAAGTTTTTGAACAGAAATTTACAAAAAAAGAGAAATATACAAAAAATGAAAGTCTCTCCTAACCCATGTGCCTAAAAGATAATTATTGTTAATTGTTGTAAATCTGCACAAATATTTTTCCTTGAATAGCAGGTGTCTGCTTTGAAATATAAATTTTCTTTTGATCAAGCAATATAGTATTTTCTTCTTCATTTACATATCCCATAGATGTAGCAGCCAATAAAAATATGTTTATTTGGTGAGAAATAATTTGTCAGGCATGAATCTTCTGTTTACTCTGTGAAGTATGTTTACATGTCCCCATAATCAGTGAAATTGCTGAGCTCTCAGGTTTTCAGTTATGATTATCAATTTCATGCCATTTGGTGTAAGATATTTAGAAATATTGAGGTTGTGGTTGATGTATTATTAAATTTTCTTTTCTCTCTCTCTCTCTTTTTTAATGGTCTCCTAGAATCCTCTTTCTATGTTGGTCTCTTAACCGTTATATTTCCCAAGTTTTCTCTTGTTGTCCTATCGCTGTAGTACTGACCACTTTTCTGAGCTTCCAACCCATTCATCCAAATATGCGCTGGAGTCTTACAAGCACCTCAAACTCCGCGTATTCAGATCTGAACCTATCAGCTTTAGCTGTCCTTTAACGTTTAATGGCACCATTATCCACCCAGTCATCCAAGGTGGAAATCTGGTTTTCCTATTCCTTCTTTTCCTTCATAGCCCACATCCAATCAATTACCAAGATCAAGAGATTTTGTCACCTAAATATTTCTCGAACCTTTTCTTTTAAAACCACCTGTATTACCTAAATTCAGCCCCTGAAAATAGGCCAATTATATCCTGCCAAAATGCAATTTCAGTAAAAAACATCTTGCCACAGCAGCTGAACCAATGGTATCCATGTATGCAGCTCTCTGTGACCTGACTTAACCCAGAAGAAGAACTTAGAGATCCTGGAGGAGTGTATTTGTTTTTTCTTCCAGGAAATTCTCCCAAATGCCATTCCTTTCAGCTGAGATTTTGAGAAGACTGTACTCCCTGCAAAGCATCTGCAGCAAGCTGGCACATAAAAAAAGTGCCAGAAAAATAGTTGTATCTACCTTAACAGACAATTGAGCAGGGGGTAGGGTTGGCATTCCCTCGTGGAAGTTGAGCAAGGAAGGCTGCCTGGAGAGAAGGGCTCTGTCTCTGCTCTAAGATGAGCCAAGATGGTATCGATAACTAGGGCCAGAATTAAGCTCAGAATTGATTTGAATCTATTCTAATGTCAGAACAAAATGTGTGATTGAGGGCCCAAAGTTTTACCCCATGTAGTAAGACTATACCATGGACTGCCAGAAGAACAAATAAATCTGTCTTGGAAGAAGTGCAGCCAGAATGTTCCTTAGAAGCGAGGATTCTGAGACTCATCTCATGTACTTTGGACATGTTATCAGGAGGAACCAGTCCCTGGAGAAGGACATCATGCTTGGTAAAGTAGAGGGTCAGGGAAAAAGAGGAAGACCCTTAATGAGATGGATTGACACAGTGGCTGCCACAGTGGGCTCAAACATAGCAGGGATTGTGAGGATGGCATAGGACTTTATTGAGGGGCAATAAAGTGATGTTGCTGTCGAACCCTGCAGTTTGCCAGCCTCATAGTTAAGCGGACTGTATCCAGCTCATCTATTGTACGTAGGGTTGCTATGAGTCAGAACCAACTTGATGACACCTAATAACAACAGCCTGGGAAAGTGTTAAAATAGATTTAACTAGAAGCCTGTTTTATCTTTACAAAAAAATTAAAACAGCTGTAGATTGTTTAGCTTCAGCAATTATGTGTCCTGGTATGCCATAACCCACAAGATAAAACTAGAATGAAATGTAAACCAAGGTAATGAGTAAAGCTACTTGTTTGATATTATTATTTATGATCCGGTTAAGAGCTAGGCCAGAGCTAATAAAAATAATAATGTTAGGTTTCAAATAGATACTTTATAGTCACCCTTTCTGGCTACAATTAATAGCAAGTACTAAATGTCTTTTAAGACAACACCAAATATAAAAAACGACTTGCCTTTCTTTTCTCTAAATAGCAGCTGGGAGTGGTGGCAGGGTAAGTCTTTATTCATTCTGTTTAAGTATTCTGTATTTTATCTTTCCCATTGGAAAAATGGGTATTGGAAAAGAGTACTGATATGTTTATCAACGAAATGGGAAGCGTATCAATATGTTATCATTAGAACAGATTTTTGAAAAAAGCCAAGGGTCAGAATGACCTAACCCTCATTATTCTCCAGAGAGTGCCACATTTGGTTCTGAGTAGCATGTGGTTTTAAAAAATTGTATGACCTGGAATGGTCATCCTGGGATGAGGTGAGGGTGACCAGCCATGCTCGAGGAAAATAAACCTTACTGTCTGTTTTTGAACGCATTGTCAGCTAAACGTTCTGAAGTCAGTTGAGAAATGTCAGGCTTCCTTTTGTTTATCTTTATACATCCTTTGGACTTCCAGGATTTATCAGTGGCTTTATGAGGTTTTTTTTTTTTTTTTTTATGAGGGTGAGTGACAGGCCCATTCTGGAAACACTCATTGTCTAAGTCATCTGAAACACTGAGATCAAGAAGAAGGAAAGACAATGTTCCTTTTAAGGAAAATGAGCCAGTGGACAGCATCCAAGCTATTGCTGTACATTTACAAACTAGGAGGCCACAGTCTCTTTGGCATTTGGCATTAGACTGTGACCGGCCTGAGGACAGATGCCTAGCTTATTTATTGTGGCGATCCTCAAGGTATTGGACTTAAAGTCAATGCTCCATAAACTTTTAGAGAATGGACAGTGAGAATGAGGGCATGTTATTGGAAGGTAAAATGGCTTTGCAACTGACATCAGTGAGGAAAGCACTGATGAACAGAAAGACTCTTTCACCTCTATGACAAGAAATACACAACTTCTTATCTAAAATTTCAGTTAAGACAGATGGAATCACTTTACTTTAGGTTGGCACTGTAGCCAAATGCTACAAGGATCCTCCTATGGGATCACCAGGAGAAAGTATGCTGGGAGAGCTAGCCATTCTTAAATTCCTAGGCTAACCTGAATTCCTGTGCTCAAGGTGGCGAAGAGAGTGGTGGAAGTCTTTGAACGGTTCAAAACCAAACTAAGCAGATTGCTTTCTTAAACTTTATCTTATTAATTTCTTTAATGTGTAAATATAATTTTCATGGATTTTTTTCAACTGCAAAACTTTCCTTATTTATTAAACCTCTAAATAGGCCAATCGCTGAAAAAGAGTTCCTTCATACTTTTAATGAGGGAGTCAGACACCTTAAAAGACCAAGCTTCCAAAGAGAAGTTGGAAAGAAACTGCAAGCTCTGACATGAAGCGGGAAAGAGGGAAAATTCTAAAACATCGCATAGTAATAAAGAGAGATGTGAGGTGCTGCTTTTCATTTTCCATATGGGGCAATAAAGTGATGCAGCAGTGGAACTGTGCCGTTTGCCAGCCTCACCATCTCCTACATCCCAGGCCATCTTTCCTTTCTCTCATTCAGATCAAAGCTGTCTTTTCTTAAGCCTTGGTATTTTGGGTAGCAAAATGTGAAATGGTCTTTTGAAGACAAAATGTTTATTTGGTTTATCACTTGGTTATGTCCTTGAACATTCTTGCAAGAGCAGAGTCTAAATACATACATACTGTGATTAATTTGGCACACCAGGTGGTTTTCCTGGCTTGGAAGACTGTAGAAAATGAATCTCCTTTTTCATTGCTTTGTAAAAATTCTCCCCTTTTTGGCATGATTAATCATTGCGGTCAGTGCCCACTAGACTTTTATTAAAAGTGTGCTCTCCCAAAGAAGACTTTTCTTTTTATTTCTTCTGGAATATTTGCTTTGTAGACAGAATCTCTGCCAATAGGCAGTGACCTATTTGTAGCAGGGCTTAATAAGAGTGTTTTTTTAAAGCATCTTTAAAAGCCTGGTCATTTAACATGTGATAATAATCTTTTTTTTTTAATAATAGTACCACAGCCAGCACCGCATTTTGTTTTGGTGCAGAGTCAATGCCCAGCAAGTGTGAAGAATTTATCTTGATTCTGTGAGATTTGGTCTAGAAGGTGATTATAATGATACTTTCTGGGGCAGCTTCTGGGCTAATAAAAAAAAAAATATATATATATATATACCTAATTGATATAAAGAAAATAGTGTATGCAAAATTCCTGAAGAATGACCAGTTGTTTTCCTTCTACACTGAGAAGATAGCAAGGCTGAAGTGGGTTTTAGCTTGAGCCAGAGAAAATTTGGCTGGAGGCAACGAAGGACCCCCTGGTGAAATTTATTAAATCCTGGATCGAGTGACTGAGGCTTTGGCAGGGGGTGTTGGTGCATCTTCTTTAGTGAAAGAATCGTTAAAAAAATTGCTGAAATTTCCTCTTTGGGAGGGTTAAAATAAGATCCTATCTGTGGACAGGGGTGAAAATAGATGGCTGTGAAGACCATCTGCATGAAACTATGTCTGTTCATTTCATTCCAGAAATCCCAGACCTTTTGAGGACTGTCAGTACCTGCCCATCTGTTGGGTGAGGAGGGGAAGCTTGCGGGTCATCTCTACTGTACTCTGTGTGTAGCTCCTGTGAGCTCTCACCCGCTGGACGTCCACCCTCTCTCAGAAACCCATGGCCCTAGCTCTTGCCCCGTCCCCGAGACCTCAGGGGAGGGAGAGTTTCCTGTTGCCACTGTGTTGCTGCTTAGAGATTTTCCAGGATTTAAGTGTAATCCCTAAGGTGTTGTTAAACACACGGCAGGAAGTGCAGCTCTGAAGGGAGGCAGTGGGATTTAAGTTTCCTCTGAGACGATTACTTTTATTAAAGGAGCTCTCTTACCCAAGAAAAGAAAGAAGAGAGACAGTAAAGAACCAACTGTGGTTAAATAAGAGTTACTGTGCTGTCTGCTTGCTAAGAATAGTTATAGAAACATCAAGAAATAATTTTGGGCACAAGGGGAGCAGGTCAAATAATTATAAGCTCAGGTTTGTGAAGCTGCATTTAATGTGGTCCTTTGGGGCCCTTTTTCTCTAGGACTCTTAGATTGAGTTCTGTAGAAGATATGTCACTTTGGGAATATGGAGAAGTTAATATAGAGATTAAAATGTCCTGATACACTGATAGGCACTACAACAAGGACTAATATCTAATGACTGGGGTGGAGTGAGGAGCCCCGGTGGCACAGTGGTTAAAGCACTAGGCTAACTCAAAGGGTGGCGGTTTGAATCTACTAACTGCCCCGTGGAAGCAAGCAGCGGCAGTCTGCTTCTGTAAAGATTTACAGCCTTAGAAACCCTATGGGGCAGTTCTACTCTGTCCTATAGGGCTGCTACGAGTTGGGGAATCGACTCAACACAGTGGGTCCGGTTTTTTTTTTTTTTTTTGTGGGGGGAAAGGGGGTTTGTGGTGGAGCAGCAGAGCTGTCAGGTAACATGTGGAGAGATGTTTGTATTTGCTTAAAAATAAGTTTCCAGATGGCTAGTGTGGATAGAAGGAGCCCAGTGAAGCACTCGGCTGCTAACTGAAAGGTTTGTGCTTCAAACCCATCCAGCGGCTTTGCTGGAGAAAGATCTCATGATCTGCCTCTGTAAAGATTTAAAAAAGCTTAGAAAATCCTATGGGGCAATTCTACTGTATCACACAGGGTCACTATGAGTTGGAATCGACTGAAGAGCACCTAACAACACACTGTGAATGCAGTCATCCTACATTGGTCCAAATGATCCTGAAGCTAGGATGACAAAGTAAGTACAAAGTTAGGATTCTTTAATTTTGAAGGATGAGGACTATCAATAGACATAACATGAATTTATGAACAAATCTTGGATAAAGACTAGTAGACACATTCCTTGAAAGTGAAATGAAGTAAATTTCAGTCTAATTTTGAAAAACAGTGAATGATAAGCACTGAATTCATAATCCCAAGATGTACAAACAAATAACTTTTTAAAGAGATAAAGAGAAATTCATGGGTGGTAGGTTAATGGAAGCTAATTAAAGGGGATATTGATGTTTGTAGAAATTATCCGTAAATATTAGCATTGATATCATGGACGATAGACCTGGTCTTTCTGAACTAGACCCTTGTTGCCATAGTTGCAGAAATTTTAATATCAAGAATGGTTCTTTCCTCCCTTTGTTTAACTGATAAACTCCTATTTGTGCTTCAAAACTCAGCTCAGATCTTTGAGAAATTCTCTAACTCTCTACGAATTTTTTTTTTTTCTGCGACGGCACTGGGTTTTGGGTCTCTACTTCATGCAGCCTTCCTTTTCTCAACTACCTTGTCATGTACAATACTGCTATGGTATGTATACAACATTCTGGTTGTTCATTTATCTCTCTCCCCTCTCCCTTGCTTGACTGTAGAGCTCCCCCTGCCATCAGCATTGACCATGCTCTAAAAGGGAAGCCCAGTGTTTACAACATTTTTGAGCTCAAGGGCTAAAATTCTCTTTTTAAACTCAAATTTTCCCAGTCAGTTTTGATTCTGTGCAGTGCTTGTATTTTCTGTGGAATTAAATAATAACCTAAATAATCATTTTGTCCTTATTCAGATTAGGAAAAAAAAAAAAAAAAAAACAGTGATTTTAAAATTTATTTTATCTTTTATTTTGCAAAAAATGCCAAGTAATCCCTTAAATTGCCCATCTTTCCTCAATGTATATATCTTTTTAAAATGTGGGTAGAATTACATCACACCTTCTTCTAAACTCTAGATACTCCCTCTTATCAATAAAGACAAACTCTTCAGCATGGCACACATGACCACTAGAACATGGCTCCCACCTACCTTCCACAGCTGGCCTGCCACCCACACCTCTTCCAGGTATACCAGATCACTCAGAGTCCCTTTCCGCTCTTTTGCCTTTCTTTTTCCTTTATTATCTGTTGTTCTTTCTTCCTCACCTTACTTTATGGTTAAAGGCAAATGTCACCTCAACTCTCCCTCGTAGCCTCTCGCCCAGGCATTGACTGTATCTCTTTTTAGCATTTATTTTTTAAATGCCTTGTATGTCTTCTTCCCAGGTCCCTGGGTAGCACAAATGCTGTGTGCTTAACTACTAACCTGAAGGTTTGCAGTTCGAACTCCCCCACTGGCACCATGGAAGAAAGACCTGGTGATCTGCTTTTGTAAATATTACAGCCAAGGAAAGCCTATGGAGCAGTTCTCCTCTGTAGTATTTGGGGTCTCCATGAGTTGGAATCAACTCCACAGCAATGGGTTAGGTTTGGTTTGGTTTATGTCTTTTCCTCCACCAGACTGAGTTCATTGAAACTTTGAAAGCCCTAGCACAGTGCCTGATACCAGGTTGAAAACAATACATTGATTGTTGTTTTTTCATCTCCTATCCCTGAGATGGAAACCCTGGGGCATAGTGGTTAAGTGCTATGGGTGCTAAACAAAGGGTCAGCAGTTCGAATTTGCCAGGTGCTCCTTGGAAACCCTATGGAGCAGTTCTACTTTGTCCTATAGGGTCGCTATGAGTCGGAATCGACTTGACAGCAACGGGTTTGGTTTTTTTTTTTTTTTGGTTTATCCCTGAAATAATTTTCTAAGATGTGGGATCAAGAGTTCCAAATCCTGAGAAGAAGAGGTTAAAAATATTAGTTTGAAAACAGATTGAACATCTTCCTATCCCATTGCTCCTCAAGAGAGAAGGTAAAACAGATGGAAATGTCTGTATTTAAAGGACGTTTCCATAAATTATTCCATGTTAAAGACACCTAGGAGCCCACTCAGTCAGAGAATTCAGGCCATTCAGCCTTTGTTTTCATTGATTTTTCAGTTACCTTGTCAAGCTGGGCACAAAATAATGCTAATTGGATGAGACTTATCTATGGACACCTTATTAAGAAGCCGAGAAAGAAGCTGGGAAGGTATAAGGGAATGCAGAAGCCATAGGAAAGGGAGAGAAAAAGTACTATATGTTTGTCGGAAGAAACAGTTGAACAGGTCCTTAAGTACCTGATAAGAAAATACATGGCATTATTTATCTTCCAAAGGAGACCTGGTTGTGCAGCACTTAAGAACTCGGCTACTAACCAAAAGGTCGGTGGTTCAGAATCCACCGGTGGCTCCTCGGGAGAAAGATGTGGCAGCCTGCTCCATAAAGATTACTGCCTTAGAGACCCTAGGGGGCACTTCTACTCTGACCTATAGGGTCGCTATGAGTGAGAATTGATTTGATGGCAATGGGTTTTTGTTTAACTTTCAAGATGGCACAACATCCTGCCTCTGCCTCTGCCTCCTTTTATCAATATTTATGTAACTAGTAGGTATTTAATGGCTTCTTTATGTGCCAGGCACCCTGCCAGGGACAGGGGAAACCAACACCATCTCTATTCTCAGGGTACCTGCAGTCTAGTTATTATTAGAGTAAAGCGAGTTCAGTGAGAGAGGCACAGAACAAGACAGTATGATCACCTCTGGTTGAATGGGTCTGAGGAGGCTTCATAAAGGACACTTGAGTTGTATCTTGAAGCTTGAGTAGGTGTTCACCAAGTGCCTGTGGAAGGCATTCCTGGTGAAGGAGCCAGCCCATGAAGAGGTACAATGGAGTGAAACTTCATGGTGATAGAGTATGCCTCATGACTACTTGTAGCAGGTTATCTCATTTTCAGGTGCGTAAATTTGTGATTGAATCTTTTTCACTGGGGAGTTGGCTGTGGATCTAAGAGTACGTATAATAGCTTACTCTACATCTTTGGAAGCAGCTAAGCTGCTTTGCATACTTTACTTGGAGGGGTCGCCCACTCCCAACCAAGGATAGGTTCTTCTTAGACATTCCCACTTATTAAACAGCACTTTTGTAAGCAGAAGTGGACACATAGGGCATGGGGCTGCTAATAGAGGAATTGATTCACTCACCAAGAATCTCTCTAAGGCTCACCGAGTGAACCCAGCCACTGGGCAGTGCCACAGGGGTGGAGAGGGAGAGGACTGCTGCAGCTGTGTGTGTTTCGTCTGCTTGAGACCTACTCTGGCCCTGCTCTAAGGAAGTTCTGTTACCTAAATGTTTTAATTTTGTAGGTGCTCAATCCAGGTAACTAGCTCTGGAACCTTGAGGGATGTCCTGGAGAACTTTTGCTTGGTGGCTGGGGGCTTTGAACTTGCTCTTCAGCTGTTGTTTTGGTAAACTGCAGGCCATTTGAATAGGAAGAGTTGGCATAGAGAATTACAGTTTTCCCCGGAGTTGTCCAAACAGAGCTAGAGAAGAGATACAAGAGAGAAAGGGGGCTGGAGTCTAACAGGTTAGTGTATTGCCTCATTGCTGTGCCTTATTTCATCTTTTCTTCCTAGACATCCCTTCCTGGGTGTAGGAAATCAGTACCATTTGTTACTATAATGATGAAAGGCCAAAAGAACCTTTTTTTTTCTTTCCTTCATATTTGGATAAAACATCTTTGCTTATGACTGTCTAATATTGCTTCATTTTATTATATGCATCTAGCAATAGTAATCTGTCATCTGGGATTAATTTTGATTCATGACCAAGCACCCTAATAAATGTGCTGATGAATTTTTCCTAATGTTTTGAGTGAGCAAGCTCCTTGTTAGCCTTGACATGGACTCATTGGTTGTAGCTATGAGCCCATCCCACAAATCTGGCATAATTGGTAAAACGGATGGGGAGGCAGGTTCCCAGACCAGCAAGGCTGGAAATGGCAGGGGCCGCTGCAGATGACCTTGCAGCTTGTGCACTGCCAAACTCTAGGGGGAGCCATTCACACACATTATGATGTAAATGGCGCCCACTAGAGTTAATTAAATTGCTATCTTCTTTTCCTCCTGAGTCTTACAGTTCATGTGCCACCTTTCAAGTCACATCTTTCTTCACTTTTATTTTTCCCAATCTTTCATCCGTTTCTGAGGCCATTTGGGGGTTTTGCATATTTGCACTTGGGTGTTAGTACAGTATTGTACTGTATTCATCAGGATTGGCTAGGTTACGCTGCAGTGACCAGCAACCTCAGAACCTCAGAGGCTTAAATAACAAAGATTTATTTCTTTCTCACTCTTCATGCCCATGGTAGGTTGCCTATAGGTTCTGCTCCAAGTTGTCCTCAGATCCAGACTGAGAGAAATATCCATTTTCCCTCAATCTCCTAGGCAGGGAAAAGCAGACATGGTGAACCATACAGTACCTTCTCTTTACATTTCATTGGTCAAAGAAGTTTACAGGCTATTCCTAACTTGAAAGGAGAAGGAAGGACAAGCCTCAGAATATCTGTGAACTGTCCTACTGACTACCATAAGTATAGTGGAAAGGGATAGTGGGATCCTGGACTTTGAGCTCAGTCACACAGTGGTTCAAACCCTTGTTCTGCTTCTTATTAGACGTTTAATAACGTGTGAGCAAGTTACATAATCTCTCTGAGCCCCAGTTTCCTCACCTGTACGATAGAGATAGTAGTACTTTTCCGTAGGTGATGGTGGTACAGTGCCAGTTATGTAGTTGTTTCGTTAGTTGCCATCGAGTTGATTCTGATGCATGGTGACCCCGTGTGTGCAGAGTAGAACTAATCTCTCTGAGCCCCAGTTTCCTCACCTGTACGATAGAGATAGTAGTACTTTTCCGTAGGTGATGGTGGTACAGTGCCAGTTATGTAGTTGTTTCGTTAGTTGCCATCGAGTTGATTCTGATGCATGGTGACCCCGTGTGTGCAGAGTAGAACTGCTCCATAGGGTTTTCGAGATCTTTCAGAAGCAGGTCACCACGCCTGTTTTCTGAAGCAGCTCTGGTCAGATTTGAACCGCCAACGTTTAGCTAGTAGTCAAGTGCTTAACTGTTCGTGCCACAGGAAACCCAATAAACATCTTTTCTCTTGTGCCCCTCCTCCCTCCACCTAGGATCGCCTAAGGTGCCGATACTTTGTATCAATCTGTTAAAGGAGGGGAGAAACTGCCCCTGTCTCCCAGTCAACAAACAAGAAAGCCCTCCTGACATTTGCCAAAGCTCATGAAAATAGCTATTAGGAAGGCAAACTGTGCTTAGAGAAATATTAATTGGACTTTAAACTCATTAGGAATTAAAAACAGCAAAAAAAACTTTCACCTTTAGCATAAGGAAAAAGATAAATCCTTGAGGGCCACATCGCTTTTCCTTAAAATGCAGAGCTGCTGACCCTCAGTAAATGCCCAGAGGGTTCTCTTTGCCTGGCTACAGAGGTTCAGGGTAACACAGCAGATGCGAATGACTTCAGGATATCTTTCATGCTTGGCAGGCGTCCCCATTTTATTTATGATATCAAAGCGGCAATGCTGTGTTCTCTTCTGTGGAAGACATAAAAGAGATTCAGAAGTCATCCAAATCATCTTGTAATTAATGTTACCACGCACGTCCAGGACATTAAAATGTTAACAGTGTTAGAATCGTGTGCTTTGGAATACCGAGTGAGGGCTTTATTAGAGAGAAACGCTCAGCAGATGTCATCCACCCTAATTGAGGACATCAGGGTGCCTGCTGCTTGTTCTTATCAGTGGTGCGGAGTTTTTTTTTTTTTTTAATTTATTCATTTTCTTTACTGCTAGAATCTGCTCTCATTATTAGACTATCTTGTCACTCATTTGCATTTCAAGTGCTGGGACTGGGGAGGGTAGTAGCTATCTGCCTTAGAAGAACACTTCAAGGGTTACTCTATCAAATAGCAGCACAGTAGCACAGTGAATTTGACATCTGGGTTATCTTATTCCCAGATGCTCTGTGGTGTCATTAGCAGGATTAATCTTAGCTTTAATTTCATAATGATTCTTATTCTAATATATGTGAATGAACACAAAGTCTCTTGACTCATTATCACCAATTTACCCAAGATATGTAATCAGGCTCTTACATTCACCAACATTTATTTTTGCTAATACATATAAAATTGTAGATTAAACAAATACAGTTAGTTCCAGCTGAGTGAATGCCTACCGAGGTAGCGCTGTAGTATTTATGTTTTAATTAAAGTACATTAATGGTGTTGTTTTTAAATACGTACTGGCCAAAAATGTGTTCATGGGGAATAGTAAAGTCATTGTTGGAGCAGCGTCCAGCCGTAAAATTAGTCACAGTAGCATTACATTAGAAGCTATTACCCATGTCTTTGGCAAATTATTGAAATTCCCTCTGCTAATTATTATTATTATTTTTTTTAATTATGTTTTTAACCTTTATAAACAAGATGGCGGTAGGTAGCCTTAATTCCAAACAGCTCAGCTCCCCTAAGGAAACAGAACGGCAACTCCTTAATGGTGAGCATAATTGTAATAAGCCTTGTTGTTTTTATTGCCGTTCCGGGTTAACATGTCACATCAAATGTTGTCACTTTTAGCTTATGATCCAGAGTAGGCAAGAGGCCATGTCTCCTTTTCTTTGACACTAAGTTTAGTAATATTCTTAGTTGGAGTGTGAGTAATATACTTAGTGAGGGAAGAAAAGATGGGGGTGAACAAGCAAATTTCCAATCCCTCTTCCCTTTGTTCAACACTGGACTAACTTTTTCATTTACCAGACGTCATTGCCCAGCAGCATGTAGTGCTTTATTATTGATGGATAAAATGTTCAAACATTTAAAGAAATGAAAGTCAGCTTTGCATTTTAAATTAATTAATTATAAGTACTGTAAATGCCAGCTTGTTAATTGCTTTGCACCTGCAAGCCAACACAGGTTTTGCACACTCTTTCTTTGAATATTAAATTTTTTTTTCCTCACGTGTCTTTATAATGCTTGGGAAGTCTCTCCAGCAAACATATTAGTAAAGAGTAAATATTGAATCTTAGACAAAACTCATGGCTTCATCTTTCACTGTACCCAGAATAGGATTTAAAGGAGGATTTAGATTTCCAAGGCTTCTAATTAAGTAGTGATAATCAGGCTTTCTGCTGAGGGTCACTTCCTGGGAGTAATTTGAGTTATTAAAATGCATGTTTTTGTTTGTTCTGCTTTGCGAGCTAAAACTGATCCCTTTTAATATAGCAGCAAATATGCAAATTGGTGTTTCATTATATTGTGCAATTTATGGCAATCTTCTCTAATTTACTGAAAGGTCAGGAGCCTGACCTTGTCATTCAAGTTTTTTTTTTTTTTCTGGTAAAGCTAAACTAATTATGTTGATTTTTTTTTTTTTTTAATGAAATTCTGAAAGTGTGCAGCATGGTAAAGAATGTGACGAATTTAACTTTCATTTAGCTCTCATATTCATCAAGATGGCCTTTAGTTTTGTTTGGATCCCAGGAGTGAATAGTAGGTGATTTCAACCTTGATTTAAGGAATCAGTTGGTTTTAAATACTGTGCAGAAGAAAGACAGAACTAAAAAAAAAAGTTCTTTTTCTTCGATCTCAGAAAAATGTCTCAACTGGAATGGCCTAGCTTTAGTGAAACAATTCGCACGCACACACTTTAAATTGTCATTGCCCAGTAGATGTTAAAAACCATTATGAAAGGCTCAATAGCAAATTTTCTGCTCAAAAGGCCCAGCAAAATTCTTTTATATTATTTTTGCTTTCGATTAATGCTAAATATGCTTTCTTTTCTTTTTTTCATTGCTTCCTAGGATTTCCAACTTTAACCAGAAAAATTTCCATTTCAAATATTTTAAAATCACTGGTGTAACATAAGTAGGTTCTGGTGAACCATTTACTCACTCCTTTAAAATTTTAGATAATGGCTGTCTAACTTTAGCCTGTATGGGTCGCTTAGGTTCCTTGCTAGAAATTTAGATTCTAGGGTTCCTTCCCCCCAAATTCTGATCCAATGGGTCTGGGAGAGGTAGGAGGAAGACATTGCTGGCAGAGAGGAGCTCGAACCAAGATTCAGAAGGGGGAATGTGTAGGGTATGCTCAGGGAAGATGGAGCAGCTTAATGTGACCACAGCGTATGTTATATCAAGGATTGGTAGTGGGAGTGAGACTAGAAAAACATGTTGAGGTCAGAATTTGAAGAACCTGGAAAGCCTCAATTTTGAGCAGTTGAGGTTTTATTTGGTGGGCAGTGGGGAGTCAATTTAAATTTTAAGGTGAGGGACTGACCTAAGTCTGTGCTTAGCAATAGTTCAGAGGGACAAAGATTAAAAGCAGGGAGATATTTTAGGAAGCTATAGGGTCGCTATGAGTTGGAATCAACTTGACGGCAGCAGGTTTGGTTTTGGTTTTATTTGTAGTCTTGACTGCTGCTGCCATGGGTGTTGATTGTGGACCTGAGTAAAATGAAATCCTTGACAACTTCAACCTGGAAGTAGCAGTCAGGAAATCAAAGGACGCATTGCATTGGGCAAATCTGCTGCAAAAGACCTCTTTAAAGTGTTAAAAAGCAAAGATGTCACCTTGAAGACTAATATGTGCCTCACCCAAGCCATGGTGTTTTCAGTTGCCTCGTATGTATGTGATAGCTGGACAAGGAATAAGGAAGACCAAAGAAGAATTGATGCTTTTGAATTGTGGTGTTGACGAAGAATGTTAAATATACTATGGGCTGCCAAAAGAACGAATGAATCTGTCTTGGAAGAAATGCAACCAGAATGCTCCTTAGGAGCAAGGATGGTATGGAGAGATTATGTCTCATATACTTTGGCCATGTTGTCAGGGAGGGATCAGTCCCTGGAGAAGGACATTATGCTTGGTAGAGTAGAGGGTCAGTGAAAAACAGGAAGACTGTCAATGAGATAGATTGACACAGTGGCTACAACAACGGGCTCAAGCATAACAATGATTGTGAGGATGGCGCAGGACTGGGTGGTGTTTTGTTGTCGTACATAGGTTGCTATGAGTCAGAACAGACTCAACGGCACCTAACAACAACACCAATTTGTAGTCTAAGGAAAAGATAATTAAGTCCTTAGCTAAGACAGTGGGAATGAAGATAGTAGACTAGATTCAAGAGACAAGTACAACTTGGTAATAAGCTGCATTGGAGGTGGGATAGGAGCAGGAGTAAGAGAAAAGGAATTTAATGCTCAAGTTTTCAGATGGGTAACTGACTGGGTAGTGATACCATTAACCAAGATAGGAAATTTCAGAAGACAAACATGTTTAGTGAAAATAATGATTGTGGGTTAGAAGCTTGCTACTTTGACCACCAGCATTGGCAGCTCCAGGGAGCTTGTCAGAAGTACAGAATCTCAGGCCTTCACCTGGACTTACCTAATCAGAATCTGCATTTTCACAGGATCCCCAGGTGATTTATATACACATTAAAATCTGAGAAGCATCAGTTTAGAGGATGCAAAATATGTTATTGGAACAGTCTTTCAAAGGACTCCATACCAAAGAGTGTTTTATGGTTGTGTGGTAATCTATTTCGAAAAATCAGTCAGTGAAAATCCTGTGGATCACAATGGTCTGATCCCATTGTGTATGAGGTCTCCACGAGTTGGAGGTTAACTTGATGGCAGATAACAACAACTGTGAAGCTTGGGAAAATCTCCATATGATAACCTATATGATAATTTCTGTTGGAGGTTCAAAGCTACAATTCAGGTTAGGTTTTTAAAGGTTCTGAGAAGTTCTACAGTAATAAAATTTGTCTGATTTTGCTTAAACCAAAATATATTCCAAAATATATTTTATCATTAGAACCTTCAAAACAATCAAATGAACAAATAAAACAATACCAGTTAACACTCTGTGAATCACTAGGTTAAAAAAATAGTAATTTAGAACATTATGTGGACTGAGATGTCTATTTCAGATAGGTTTTGGATATTGAATATAAATTTCAAAAGAAAGAATCAGGATAGAGGAGACATATTTGGGAGTAAAGAGTACAGAAAAAGAAAGAAAGGGCTCCTATCTGCAAGAACAAT
The DNA here is from genome assembly GCF_030014295.1 of Loxodonta africana. NCBI lineage: Eukaryota > Metazoa > Chordata > Mammalia > Proboscidea > Elephantidae > Loxodonta > Loxodonta africana. Next base: position 147,856,177 of record NC_087344.1, on the reverse strand, counting down.
GTGAAGAGAGGTCAGTTGACCTAATTAGTGAGTGTATCTATTTAAGGTATCTTCACAACTCTCCATGGCCAATGAAGTGTGAGAAGAATCATTGGCAGAGAAAAGAGAAGGCAGTGGGATGATTCCTAGCCTAAGGAGAAAAAGAATTCAGAAAAACTGGTATTCCTTTAACAAAGGGATTTTTTTTTTGGTGGGGTGGGCGGTACCGAAAACCAAACCAAACCCAGTGCCGTCCGGTCCATTCTGACTCAGCGACCTTATGGTAGGGAAGAAGAATTCATTGTAAATTTTTATACTATTTTTATAATGCCTTTTCTCTCCTGGGGCCAGACAAAAATGCTACTTCTCTAAGACATTGAAAATTATTAGTGAACAGTTTGGCATTCATTACTGATACCCTTAAAGATATAAATATTTACGAGCTGGGAAGATACTAATCCATAAACAGAATAATGTTTTCTTCAGTTTCTAATGAACATTAAGCACATTAAATCTATTCCGAATCAATGTTTTGGTTTTGATTAACGTAGATTTTGTTAATCTTTAGAAAATAGATGATTTATTTTACGGATCACAGGGTTTAATAAGAAAATAAATTCACACTACTAAGCCTCTGAGTTCTAGTTTTTAACTCTAAGATTTATGCTTTCTTTTTCTGGTTGTTTTGAATACATTGTAGAATTGTCTTACACTTAATTCCCTTACTATACATTTCTTCCTTTGGGGTAAAAATTTTAACTTTGCCCAAAGATTTTGGTCTTTGTCCTTGGTTCGGAGAGATAGTCTCTAAAACTGATGATTGAACTGTCTTTGATGAGGTCTCCAGACTACCTGAGAGTTTATGCTAATGCAGTGACTCAGGTAGGGGATGGCCAAGCCAGAAAGACCACCACGTATATTAGCCCAACTTCAGGGGAGGAGAGGCTATTCGATCAATCATGTCTACATGACAAGACCCCAGTAAATGTTCTGGACAGGAAGCTCCGTAACTGGTGATAGATACAGTGCACATGGAAGGGTAGCACCTGCTTTGGGACACAGAATCTCCACATTGTGAACCCTTCTAGACTTTGGCCTATGTGGCTCTTCATTTGTATCCTTTTTGCTATAATAAAACTGTAATCATAAATATAGCACTTTCTATGAGTTCTGAGTGTTGTTCTGGTGAATTATCAAATCTGAGGGTGTAGTGGGACTCAGCAGATCAGCAGTGAGGGGAGCCCTGGAAATATCCAGGCATAACTTGTATCCTCAAGGGTTAGTGGGAAAACCCTAACTTATAGCCAGCAGGTAGAAGAGAAGGTGTTGTGGAGGATTTCCAAGCTTGCGACTGGTGCTTGAGGACTGTGCCCTTTAACTTGGGATCTGACTAGCTCTGTTGGTTAGGGTCAGAGGAAGACGTACCGCATATGCAGGTGAAATGAATTAATTTGAACTGCTATTAAACTTTACAGTCTGGTGTCAGAGAAGTTGGATTTGATTTTCCACACACAGTTCCATAAAGAGGTACAATGCCTGACCCCCCCTTTTAGGTGTCTCTTATTGAAGTGTTTCTTATTTCTGCTAGAGATGGTGCCTTGATGGCATGTTCTATTAATTAAAAAAAAAAAAAATTTTTTTTTGTAAGACTCAAAGCAGTGTAAAGGGATGTGGACTCAAAGCAATGTAATGAAGTATTTCATCCCTTCCCACTCCTTCTTTAGGTATCTAGTTGTTCTTTTACAATGTTTTTATCCTTTCAGGGTTTCCCTTAACAGTTCTCATAACCAGGTTTTTCATGACATGAAAATACTGATGGCATAAGTTGATGAAGGAAGATTGTATGGCCGATGGCTCCACGCTAGTTGAGTTTGCATTAAGAGCCACGTGGAAAATAGGAAAAAAGTCTGGAATCCTGTGGGATGAAGCATAAATGGTATCTGCTCCCAAAGCTATTTTAATTGATTAGACCTCAGCTCAGCCTCACAATCTCCCTTAAGATGATGACCTTCAAGTGGTACTCTTGTTTTTTAGCTAATGGCTTTGAGTTGAACTGGCTGGGCAGGTCTTTAGAAATGAATTTCAATGCAGAAACCCATCTGCCAAGGTGTAGACCCTAAGTTCATCTCTCAGTGCCCTTTTGCAAGAGCGTCAGTTTCCCCTGCCCGATGGATAACTGTTCCTGATTTGGGCTTTCTTTGTAGAACTTGGTACCAAAGGACTGTGTGTGCGTGTGTGTGTGTGTGTGTACATGTATTCTGCTCAATCAATGAAATAATGCAACTCGTGCCCAAGGCTTGGCATCTAAGACTGAATCCCCTGAAAAAGAAATTGTGATTTTCTATGGTTTATTTTTTATTCTTATGGTCATAACTGTGCTACAGTTGGTCTTGGCTACTAAGACTCTGTGTACTAGCTGGGGCTAGGGCATCTAGTGTCAGGGGCTGAGACAGCTCTCAAACTTCCTTTGGACTGTGTCAGCTATCTTGTGTTCTCTTGGCTCCCTGAGAGTGCAAAAAGGTCAAGAAGGCCCTCTCCACAGGAAGTTCCACTATAAAGAGAACGGAAGAACTCCTTAGGGCCTCACATGTACAAGGACATCACTACTCCATAGACCTGGCACTAGAGTATAAGAAACTGGGGGAAATTTTCACCATATTAATGAACAGCACCACCAACCACCCAGCTGGAAATTTGGAATCATCCTTGATACCTCACTTGCCTTCATCTTTCACATATAATTTACCAATAAGTCCTTTTGATTTTACCTCAAAAATGTATGAGCCTGTCCTCTTCTTCCCACCTCATGCCTACATTCCCATCCCAGGCTCCCATTCTTGTTTGAATTATTACAACCTTATTGTTTCCCCATTCCCACTCATTCCCTTTTCCAGCCCCTCTTCCATTTCCTGTATAGTAGCCAGAACAATTCAAAACGTAAATGACACCTTGCCACTCTCCTATTTAAATCTCCAGCAGTTTCAAATCATTCTCAGAATGAAATAAAAATTCCTTATCATGGCCTTTAGTATCCTACATAATTTAGCCCTGCCTAACTCTCTCTCATGGAAAGCCTGGTGGCGTAGTGGTTAAGTGCTACAGCTGCTATCCAAAGGGTTGGCAGTTCAAATCGGCCAGGTGCTCCTTGGAAACTCTATGGGGCAGTTCTACTCTGTCCTATAGGGTCGCTATGAGTCGGAATCGACTCGATGGCACTGGGTTTGGTTTTTTTGTTTAACTCTCGTTCACCATACTCCAGCCATGCTAGTTTCCTTTCAACTCATGAACACACCAAGCTCCTTCACTTCTCAGGGACTCTGGATGTGCTGTTTTTTTTTCTTCTGAAAATGTTCTTTCCTTAATTCTGCATGACCAACATCTTTACATTTTTCATGGTTCAACTTAAATGTCACCCATTCAGAGTAGCTTTTTATCCCCATACTAAAGTTGTATCCCACCTCTTTTATTTTCTGCCTCAGCCCCTGTTTCTTTCTTTCTTAATCTTAAAAAGATTCATACTTTAGTTTGTTTATTTACTTTTCCTTCTCTGTCCTCATTAGAGTAGGAACACTTCAAGGGCAAGTAGGCAATCCAAGCAGGCAATCTATCTTATTCTGTTCTGTGCTGTATCCCCAGGACTTTAAACCCAAACCAACCAACCCATTGCCATCAAGTCGATTCTGACTCATAGCGACCCTATAGATCAAAGAACTTCCCCATAGGGTTTCCAAGGAGCAGCTGGTGGATTTGAACTGCTGACCTTTTGGTTTGCAGCCAAGCTCTTAACCACTGCACCACTAGCACAGTTTCCAACAAATAATAGGCAGTCATCAAATGTTTGTTTGACCGAATGAACAAGTGAATCCATTCTTTCAACCATATCTGAATGCAGAACCCTTGACTGCTGTACATGATCATACCATGCTTTCTTTTATTCCAGAGTTTTAGAGAAAGGCATCAGGTTTTGGAATATTTCGTTTTTAGAATTCTTTGAACTGGAATTTGTCAAATAAATACCAACAGATTTAAAAAATTTGAAACCTGTTACAAGCAATACAAAGGCATAGTCTGGAAGATGTCCTAGTCTCTTGTGAGTTTGCATTGGTGATGGATGTTCAGAACAATCCCACTATAAACCAATTCAACCCATCAGACTTCAGCAAGGCCCCGATCACTTCTGACAACACAGAGTTGCTTGTTTATATGAGCTATCAGAATTTGGAAGAGCCCTGGTGGCTCAGTGTTTAGGCACTCAGCTGCTTACCAAAAAGTCGGTGGTTTGAACCCAGCTGCTCCATGGGAGAAAGATGTGGCAGTCTACTTCTGTAAAGATTGCAGCCTTGGAACGCCTATGGGGAAGTTCTACTCTGTCCTATAGGATTGCTATGAGCCAGAATCGACCTGATGGCAACAGGTATCAGAATTTGGCAAATGAGTATAAAATGGATGTTGATGAAGGCTTTGTAAGCAATATCCATCAATTCAAAAAATAATCTACCTATGGTTTATGACTAAGAAAATCGCATGGTATACCTATTTCAAACATCTTTCCCATTGTGGGGAGTGTGGGAGCATAAAATTTGAATCAGGCTATGCAAAAAACAGGTGACTTTGGAAGAATAAATATGCCTTTAGGTATATTTGGGAGGGTAGGGTTTTCTTGTCCTCTGCACATCCTTCATTCTAACACTAATGGTAGGATAGAAAATTTTATCTTAATAATGCATAACCTACTATAAGCCAGTATAGATAGCTATAAGACACTACCTATACTGCCGAGAGAAAGTCTTCTTTTTCTCTTTTGTAAAGGTTTTACAGAGAAGAAGCTGAAAGACCACAGACAGCTCCTACAGAGAACTTTAAGGAGTTATTGACTGAAGGATCCCCTATAACTGCACTCCTCAGATTGAGCCAGGAATTACAGTCGCTGTGGTCTGAACCAAGGGGTGCAAAACCAGGATAACACTGGAATACTCAGGAAAAAAAAAAATTTTTGTGGGGGGGAGTATGGAAAATCAGAAAAGAAAGAAGAGGGATCCGAGGAAGAAGGGACTTAGGTAACAACCCAAGACTCTTGGGCTTCCATCCAAGACTCACTACATCTGAGCTGGAGGTTGGCAGCATTGGTCAATAACGAAATATTCTTACCATTCTTCAGATTCTAGGGGAGCTTGGAATCAGCTCAAAGTAGGCTATTTTCTTTCTGGCAGTGGACTGTGCCTGTACCACATGCCCTCCTACATTTTTTTGGGAGGCGATAGGGTGGTAGATAAGGTTGAATTTACATAGTTTTATCTAGAATCTTTATCTAGAATCTCACCAGTAGGAGGGTTAACCTGTTAACTTGTTGCCCTTGAGTCAATCCCTATTCATAGCAACCCTGCAGGACAGAGTAGAACTGTCCCATAGGGTTTCCAAGGCTGTAAATCTTTATGGAAGCAGACTGCCACATCTTTCTTCTGCAGAGTGGCTGGTGGGTTTGAACCGTCTACATTTTTGTTAGCAGCAAAGTGCTTAACCACTGCTCCACCAGGGATCCTTAGCTCCTCTGCCTAAATATTCTTCTCCAAATTGATGTTTGGAAACTACAGGCCTTGGCTGTTTTTCCCGGCATCATTGAGGTCCCTTCCCCAACCATGTATGTAGGTGACATCACCATTTTATCTTTCTCATTTCCATCCTCAAAGTCAGTTTAAGATCTTTTTTATGTTTGGTAGAAAAAAACAAAGATTCTGGCCGGATGCACTTAAATGTAATGTAGCTAATAAGTCCACTATTTCACTGTAGCTGTTAATGCAAAATTTGATGATGATCTCTCAGCTGGTACAATTAGCATTTAATCAGTTTTTATCAGGGTGATACTGCATTTATTGCCTTTCTGCTTTGAAGATGTCAGCAGTTTCCTCTATTCATTTAGAATTTTATGTGTTGGAAACTTTGTTTTTAGCACTTTAAGGTTTTGAGGCCATGAAGGCTTAGAGAAAATTATTTGCATTCCTGCAGACCACAAATGATTCCTGGTTTTTTGGTCCTTGAGCTGTTTTGTACAGGTCAATAAGATTAAGAGCTTTGAGATTGTCTGAGCCTTCTGCACAGATCTGTTAGCTGCAGAAACTTGGGCAAATCAGTAGCCTCAGTGAGTCTCAGCTTCTTCATCTGTCATTTGGGGATTATGATAACTAACCGCTATCTCCTGGGGGTAGTCAGCAGCGTCATATAAGAAGTGTGTGAAAATGGCTTGAAAACCTATAAACTGTTAAATGAATGACTGCTGTCAGATGATGATGATTGTCAGCATCACCATCATCTCAGCTAACCCAGTGTGGAAGCTCAGCTAAATCAGGGGTGATTATCTGCTGGGCTAGCCCTTGTTTAACAAAACTTCCAAACACAAGATTTCTTTAAGTGGTGAATACCTCTAGAGTTTTTCAATCCGGGCTAGTTTCACAAGAAACTATTGAAGAATATTGTATAAAGGAAGGTGCTTATATGAAGGAACACAAAATGGTTCTTCAAAGGTGTAGAATCTAAATATTCCCTCCTTCTTATTTGTGGGTGACAAAGCATTGTCATATTGATTACCTAAATTCATCCTCCACCACCCGTCTGTCAGTTTTTTGTACTGTGGTGGCCTGCATGTTGCTATAATGCTAGAAGCTATGCCACTAGTATTTCAAATACCAGCAGTGTCAGACATGGTGGATAGGCCTCACCAGAGCTTCTAGACTAAACATACTAAGAAGAAAGGTCAGCTATGTACTCCTGAAAATTAGACATTGAAAACCTTATGGAGCACAACAGAAAATTGTTCTGTTAAACTTGGGTTAGACACATCATCAAGAGGGATGAATCACTAGAGACACCATGTTTGGTGAAGTGGAGAGCCAACTAAAGCAATGGAGGCCCTCACTGAGGTGGATTGGCATCATAGCCACAATGGTGTACTGGACCATGCTGGGAATCTTGAGGATGATGCAAGACCGGGCAATGTATTTATTGTTCTGTTGTACGTAAGGTCATCATGAGTTGGAATTGCAACTATCTATCGCTAAGTTTATCCTGTTTGGAGAAGGTAGAACAGGTGATATTAAGCCACTTTGATGAAAGAGAAAGCTTAGGCACAAGGAAGCTAAATAAAACGTTCAAGGTATCCTAACAAGTTCGAGGTAGGCCAGGATGCCTTGTAACGGATACCAAAATAAATGTAATGCTCTTTGAGCACAGCTAAGGGGCTGAGTTTAAAGAATCCACAGTGAAGGGAAATCAGGCTGGTGGGAGACAGGAACTGAAAGTTACCTTAGAGAAGCAAGGAGAAGGAGGTGTGTGATCAGGTACTTGGTGAGATACATTTTTGAAGTCTGAACTCCCTGAGTCAATGCTGCTTTGTTTTGAGACTTTCTGTTTTTGGTTTCCAGGTTATCCTCCAAATTAGTTGAAACAAAACCCGTTGCTGTGGAGTCGATTCTGACTCATAGTGACCTTACAGTTGAAACATGCAAGCTTCAACAGTGGGGGCAGAGGCAAATGAATTCTAAAAAAGAAGTTTGTATTTAGGTACAAATATATATATGTGTGTACATACAACAACCAGTTGCTGTCGAGTTGATTTCCACTCATGGTGACCCTTTTGTGTGTCAGAGTAGAACTGCACCCCATAGGGTTTTTAAATGGCTGTGATCTTTCGGAAGTAGACTGCTAGGATTCAAACTGCCAACCTTTCAGTTAGTAGCAGAGTACTTAACCATTTGTATCATGTATATATTTAGATTTTAAGCATTATTTTAAAGGATCGATGGATCACGTGTGGCTGGCAAATTAGCTCCTGAATGCCTGGCCTTCTCAAAATGAATGAAGACCAAACCTGATTTGCCTGATAAATAGAGAGGGTCAGATCTCTCCCCGGGTAGCCTAAAAAAAAAAATTTTTTTTTAATATGATGCTGTTCATGTGACTACTGCTACACTTCCTGAAGCCCACTGATGGAGGTCCTGCTCCTCCCATCCCAACTCTGAGTCAACTCTGGGTGCTTGGGGTCACTGAGCTTGTTTAAACTGGGGCCACTGCTGGACCATGTAAGTTCCTTTATGCAAATTAGGAAAAGGTGACCATTCTAGTCAACTCAGCCTTACACTCCTTGCATAGTGAGAAGCATATGGTGCCTTTGAGTAACCAAGATACCACTTCGTCTGAGTCGTTGCATCCCTGCCAAGGCTAGGTTTCATCTCTCATTCCCCACTTTAGCCAGGAACCTTTGTACAGTTCACAAACTGTACAACTGTACATGTCAGCCCTGGATAAAGAAACTCCACCTTCTTCTCTTAGGTGCTCTGCTTTGAATGGTGAGAAACAGAACCCCTTAGGCTCTGTTTGGCTAATGATACTGTTTCTTCCCCATTAGATCTAGGGAGGATGGCAGGCAGTGTTCAAGTTTCCTTTACTTTATTCATACCTTGAGAGTCTCTATTCTTTGTGTAAAGGCCCACACATTTAGAAAAAAATAAAATAACTTCCCAATATCACACTAACTTAGACAGGAATGTGGTCCCTGACTCGTCTCTGGGAAACCAAATTGATGGATATGGAGTTTAAATTCGCTGGTTAATGCAGGGCCTGGAAATAGGAAGATGTGTCCCACTGCAAACGTGAAAAATGTCTCCATCTAATGGTGAGGGCAGGCATGAGTGGTAGGTTCTTTGTCAAGATTCAGATTTTTACGGAAAAAGTGATGATACCGGTGGATAATAATAACTACTGAACATTGCTACACTTTAATGCGTGCATAATATGGGCCATATATCATGTGATGCACCTATATGCATTACCTACGACAATAGGTGGGAAAATTTTACCCAAGATTATGTAGCCAGTATTTGGTGGAGCCCCTAGAATGTGTACTCCAAGACCTAAAACCTGCCTTTTCACCAGAACCTAGAATTGTGCTTGATTGTATAGTAGACGCTTTTTATATATTCTTTGACTGGGTGAAGCTAAGATAGCTGGGTTGTATAAAGTGTGTGTTTAATTTCATAAGAAACTGCCAAACTCTTCTGTGTGATTTACATCTCTGTTAGCAATGTGTGAGACTCCCAGTTGTTCTTCCTCCTCACAAGCCATCAGTCTTCTTAGTCTTTATTGTATTCATTCTAGTAGTGTACAATGGTATCTCACTGTGGTATCAATTTATATTTCCCTTACAAGTAATGATGTTGAGCATCTTTTCATGGAATTATTTGCTATCCACATATCTTCTTTGATGAAGTCTCTGTTCAAATCTGTTGCCTACTGTAAAAAAAATTGGGTCCTTTGTCTTTTTATTAATGAGTTTTTATACAGCCTGTAAGTTATTTATCAGATATGTGTTTGCAAGTATTTTCTACAAATATGTGGCTTGTCTTTTTATTTCTTAACTGTCTTTCAAAAAGCAGATGTTTTAAATTTTGATGAAATCTAATTATTTTCTCTTATGAACTGTGCTTTTTACATCATATGTAAGAAATCTTTGCCTAACTCTAAGTCACAGAGGTTTTATCCTATATTTTCTTCTATACATTTTATAGTTTTAGGTTACACATGTGGGTCTGTGATCCATTTTGAGTCAATCTTTGTATATGGTGCAAAGTATGGGTTGGGAGTCTTTTTTTACTATTCTGCATATGGGTTTCCAGATATTCTAGCACCATTTGTTAAAAAGACCATCCTTCCTCCATTGAATTGCTTTTGCACCTTTTTCAAAAATCGATTGACCATATAATTATGGATCTGGACTCTCTAGAACATTCCATGTTCTAGATCACTTCATCTTCACAACACCTCTGTAATACGATGGAGGAAACGGAGTAAGAAGGAAGTTAAGTAACTTGCTTAGGGCCCCAGAACTAGTAAGTAGCAGAGATGAGCTCTGAATGCAGGCAGCCTGGCTCCTGAATCCAGGCCCTATATCACTACAATAGTCAGCCCTGCTGGTGTCTCAGAGAATCTAAGGAATGGAATGCTGGCAGCCACAGAAACAGACAGGAGCCTGGGGATTAGAATGTCTCTGGGACTTTTTCTATCTTGGGTCTCTTAAATTGGCTTTCTCTGCATTAAGCCCGTATGCTGGGAAATATTCCACAGTGTTCAAATTTTTGTCTTCTCTTGTCAGGAAACCAGCCAAACTCTGGCTGGACCTCAGAATCAAGCTCAAAGTCAAAAGGAGGAGACTGATTGGACCAACTGGAGTCAGATGACCCATCCCCAATTACTTCTGACCCTGCCCTTCCCCAAATGAGTCAACCAAGGCCAGTTGAGTGAGTGGAGTCTGATTAGGCCAGTTTGGGTCAAGCATAGAGTCTTGGTACAATCGAGTTACTAGAGCAGAGTCACCTTACAAATGGCTACTAAGGACCCAGTGCTGTAAGCATGCGGATGGGGTGTAGGGAAAGACAGAGCTCCAAAAAGGAGTGTGGGGACACATTATCCCTTTCAGGGTCCCCAGGCACTTCTGCCTTTGTAAGTCATATTTTATGACTGCATTGATATAATGATGAATATCATTTAGGTTAAATTATATGATTTTTTTTTCTTCTGATTTTAAAGGAAATTAAATAATTTTTGTGGGTCGCTGGAAGTACCATGGCCCTGGGGACTGTGTCTACTGTGCCTAATAGATAAGTCAGCCCTGGGCAAAGAAGAAATAAAGTTTCTACTAAATATTAATGTTCCAGTTTTTAAAACAGAAACCAAAGCTCAGGGCAGTCACAGAGTAATGTGCATGTATTTGATTCCAGAGGCATTGGTGGTTAGAGATAGAACTCTTGCCTTTTATGCAGGAGCCCTAGGTTCAATTCCTGATCAATGCACAGCCACCACCTGTCTGTGAGTGGAGATTTGCCTATTGCTATGATGTTGAACAGGTTTCGGCAGAGCTTCCAGATGAAGACAGAGTAGGAAAAAAGGCCTGGAAATCTACTTCCAAAAATAAACCAATGAAAAAACCAATGGATCACAATGGTCAGGCCCCCAACCCATCATGGGAATGGTGAAGGACCAGGCAGTGTTTTCGTCTGTTGTGCATGGGGTTGTCAAGAATTGGGGCTAAGCTGATGGTAGCTAACAACAGCAATTTAATTCCAAGACTTTTTCAGTATGACACATTAAAGGGATTTTCAAGTTATGGCCTTACAAAACCTCTCCTAGCTAATTGGTCATGTTCTTTAGTGCCATCACGTGAAAATAGTCCTGATTCTATCCTTTGAGTTATTTTTCATCCTTCCTTTTCTCTGCCCCCTATCCTTCTACACCCCCACTCTCGTGTCTGGTAGAGCTATGTCTTCTCTCCATCATGGCTGTGTAGCATTCATGGGCTTGTTGAATTGCAGAGACCAGAAAGCTAGTTCTGGATAAGATTTAGGTTTGCCCAGTAAGATGCCTCTGAGTGAGACATTGAAGGTAGGAGTGGAGCACCCTGAGGTGGAGCCAAGGTTCTGTCAGCTGCGTGATCAGGAGCACTTGGTTTTTCTGCTGTAGCAGTGGCCCCAGTATTCTGTCCTTGACCCCCTGGGCTTTGAGAGGCAGAGTATAAGGCATCCATCTTCCTGGTGCTAATTGTGGCAGAGGCAACACAGCTTTGAAGTCAGTGGCTTCTTGGTTCTCCAGGTTCCCAATCACACCAGAGGAAGCAGCAGCTCCTGTGGTGGCCCAGGTCTGAGGCAGAGCTTTGGGACTGTTTCCTGAAGATTAGAATGGAGTCAGTTTCTGCAGTCCTCCCTATGAGTTTATAAACTATTTAAAGCCCTGTTAGCAAAACCAACCGTAATGAATTCCATTATCTCCAACTATGCCCTGATTGAAATATGGTGCCTTCGCAAAGGTGGTGATTCAGGCCAAAGAAGATGTGGGGAGAGGTTCATCAGGAAGGGGCACTGTATGTTCAGAGACATGGCACAGTGGTGACACTAAGTTAAGTTGTGTGCTTTGTTAGGGCCCAAGAACTGGGAAGAGACCTCACAGCTGTGTCCAAGGTGGGTGGTCTTGGATGAGGCCGTCTTCCACTGAGATGCATGATCCTATCTGGAGCAGAGAAATGGAGGAGTGGCTGGACACTGCTCCTCCCTCTTTACTTCTCCTCTCCTTCCCTTTTGAATGAATGAAATCAGGAGGGTTGCCCTTGCTTACAGCTGCTTTCTTTGCGTGAAGGGGAAGAGAAGAAAGCTCATTTTACTGTACGCAGGTGAGCATGGGGGTTGCTACATTAGTTTCCAGTTTTTCCTTTTCCTCTTTTTTTTTTAACTTCTGACTGCTAAATTGCTATTATTCTACCCCTTTCGCCACTTTCCCCTCTTTTGTCTCTCTATATCTGGCCCTAAAATCTCACTGATCCCCCACTCCTAAATGCTTCCTTGTCCTTTTCTACACCAGCCACCCCTTAGGCAGCCTCCCTGCCTTCTCCTGCAACATGTCATGGCCTGGCTCGTGCATGGCTCCCGTGATCAGCTTATGTCTCTGTCCTGCCATAGCTGAGTCCACTGCCCATCTCTTCTGCCTTAATTACCCTCAGTCACATCGGTCTCTTCATTTTCTTAATTCCCTTTCTTTGTCTAATGGCAGACAAAGCCTTTTCAGTACTGGCCCTATTTCAAGGAGAAGATATTGACAATTCATGCGTCTAGTAGATCAACTATCAGATGACATAGGGTCCAAATGCTGCAACAAATGAGCAGCTCTTTAGACTACAGCCTGGAGCAGGGAGGTGGTGGAGAAAACCACCTCTTTAAAAAAAAAAAAAAAAAAATTTTTTTTTTTTTTTTTAGTCTGTTTATTCCTTCAGATGAGATCTCCAGTCCCGCCCCCTCGCAAGAATCTCACTAAACAAACCAGCCAAGCTTATTAGTTGGGCTTTGGTGTAGCCACATCTGTGTGGAGCCCCATTCATGTCTGTCCATTTGTTTGTTTATCACTCACTCACGCAGCCCCTATTATTCATCAAGTACTATGCTCAGTGGTGGGGATACAGAGTGAACATATATGATAGGGTCCCTTTTGGAGCTTATGGTCTAGTCTAGAACTACTTAATTACAATTGAGGTAAGATCAAAAAAGAAAAAGCACTTGTTTTATGACAGACTATATAACCAGAACATCAAGGGGAAGAGGGGAATGATCTGTGAATCTTGGCCTAAGGTCAGCAAAAACTCACCTGTGAAAGTGATCTTTTGGTTGAGATCTGAGGGATGAGCAGAAGTGAGTCAGGGTTGGAGACAAAGGGTGTCAGGGGGTTAAGATGGAAGAGCCTATGAAAAGCCTTTGAACACGTTTACCAGTAAGCCAGTTGCCATTGCATCAGCTCTGGCTCATGGTGACCCCAGGTGTGTCAGAGTACACCTGTGCTCCATAGGGTTTTCAACGGCTAATTTTGCAGAAGAAGACCACCAAGTCTTTTTTTTGAGGTGCTTCTGGGTGGACTCAAACCTTCAACCTTTTGGTTAGCAGTTGAACACGTCAAACATTTGGTCCACCCAAGGACTTTTTTTTTTAAGAACCTGAAAATGCCGATGTGGCTGGAGTACAGGCAGCAAATAAGGGGTAGGGTGGAGAAATGAGGCTGGAGGGGTAGGCAGGAGCTAGATTTTTCAGGGCCTCTTAGGCAATGTGAAGGACTTTGGAATCCGTCCTAAGAGTCATGGGAAACCATCAAAAGATTTTAAACAGAGGAGTGACGTGACCAGATTTATTATTATTATTTTTAAAACAAAATCACTCTGAGTTTCTGTTCCATTGTCTGATATGTACAGATCTATAAAATCTTAAAATATACGTATTTTCAAGTATTCACCCAACATATTCTTCTATTACTAGGAAGGGACATGCATTTCTTTAAAGGCTAAATACTGAGAGAGCTTAGCCTTTATTTAAACAAAACAAATTTGGAATTACTAATACCAAATTCACAGTATCTTAATTTAACATTCAGCCGCCATAACCCGACCTTGAGCAAGAACTATCACATGCGCAGAAGCCAAAGCTCCCTTCTGAGTGGAGGGGACAGTTTGTTTGGACCAGCCTTCAGCCAGTGATCTGCATGTAGAGACCATCCCCTACTGTTGTTCGGCTTGGTCATGTAGAGGCAACATGAATTATTCATGCGAGGAAGACAAATTAGAGCTAGGACCAGGTGCTCTGACTTCCCTAGTGAGGACTCTGCCAATTATGATAAAGAAGGAAGTCTTACTCAATCAAGCCCACAGTCTCTCGCTCTGTTATACTGTGCTTAACCCAGATTCCCTAACAGGGTTTGGAATGGATTACAGGATGATGAGCTTGTTTTAAAGGTTATGTAGTCTTCAACAGTGAGAGTTATCTCTACCAGTGGTTTTAAAAATCAAATGCAAGGTTCAAAGGGAATTGTTTTAACAGCTCCTGTCATGGAAAGCCTGTTAAACAGCATCAGTTCATTCTGGAGAGGCAGCTATTGTTTTCAAGGTATAAAAGCTACTATTCAGACACATTTTCAGACCAGAACACATCCTGCTGGAGCCCTATTGCCTTAGGTCTCTGAACTGCAATGGACTTAAGGATTCAGGGAAAACCTGGTGGCATAGTGGTTAAGTGCTACAGCTGCTAACCAAAAGGTCGGCAGTTCAAATCCACCAGGCGCTCCTTGGAAACTCTATGGGGCAGTTCTACTCTGACCTATAGGATCGCTATGAGTCGGAATTGACTTGATGGCAAGGGGTTTTAAGGATTCAGTTGGTCTGATTTGCCAAAGTTATTTCTTGGCCACTCTGCCTTGGGACTGTGAACAAACTGGTTATTGTTCTTAGTTGGATTAAGGCCATGTGTGTTCAGAGGAAACAATGTCATCCTACCTGCCCTATAGCAATCCCAGGGCTTCCATCTTGGGAACGGGAGGTGTTGATTGGAAACTGTGGGGGAATAGAGTGAAGATTCAGAAGTCACATCTATGTTACTAACCAGAGCAGTATCATGGTCTTCCTACTTGCGTTCTGATCAGTTCTCAGGATTTGTCTTAAATATACAAATAAATAAAACTGAACAGCTTTCTTGTAATTATTAAAATCTTTTAAAACTTCTATTTCAGGGGTAAGTAGTCAATGAACAAACATTTATTAAATACTTACTATGTACCAGGCACTGCTAGGAGCTGTAGTGAGTTCAGAAAATTTTAAGACTTTGGCTCTAAAAAAGAGAGATAATGTTCAAGGCAAATGATATCCAACACCAGATAAGCTATATACCTAAGGAATAGGCTTCCACTGGGGACGATAAGCTTTCACTGATCGGGGAGGCTGCCCAGAGAAGGTGAAATTGGGGCTGGGCCTCAAAGAGTAAATAATATTCAGTAAAGAAGAGGAGAGAGGCCAATACAAGTGAGCAGAACAGAATACATCATTGGATTCCATAGTCAATAAAATGTGGCTTCTCTTCCATATTAGATGATTTAAATGTTCCAGTAGCACTTTCAGATCTGGAGTGACGTAAATGAGATACACACACACACAATCTATATTGTTCTAAACACTTACTAATCTTCTCAAACTCTTTGCTGTTGTTGTTGGTTTCGACTCATAGTGATCCTGTGCCAAACAGAATGAAACACTGCCTGGTCCTGTGCCATCCTCACAATCATTGCTATACTTGAGCCCACTGTTTCAGCGTATCTTGTTGAGGGTCTTCCTCTTTGTCACTTACCCTCTACTTTACCAAGCACGATGTCCTTCTCCAGCATGATGTATCTTCCTTCTGATAACATGCCCAAAGTACGTGAGACAAAGTCTTGCCATCCTTACTTCTAAGGAGTGTTCTTGTTGTACTTCTTCCAAGACAGATTTGTTCATTCTTCTGGCAGTCCATGATATCATCAGTATTCTTCACCAACACCATAATTCAAAGGCATGAATTCTTTACCTCTTCCTTATCTGCATCCTTCTTAGAAAAATGACTCTATCCATTTTTCTCAATGGAATTAAGAGGCATTTCTCTTTTTCTCCCTTCTCTACTTGCCACTTCTAGATTTTAATTGTTCTCGTATTTGTTTCCTTCCCTAATATTCCGAGTGAACAAATGTTTCTCCTCCCCAAGACAAACTCTTTCAGCAAGTCTACCTGTGTAAATTATTCTCATTCTTTCCTTTACCTTCAATTTCTCCCAACTATTTGGCTCTTTAAGGAGTGGGGGAAATCCTGGTGGCATAGTGGTTAAGTGCTACAGCTGCTAACCAAAAGGTCGGCAGTTCAAATCCACCAGGTGCTCCTTGGAAACCCTATGGGGCAGATCTACTCTGTCCTGTAGGGTCATTATAGGGTCGCTATGAGTTGGAACTGACTTGATGGCAATGGGTTTGGGGTGGCACAGTGGTTAAAGCAATCCACTGCTAACTAAAGGTTGGTGGTTCAAAACCACCATTGGCTCTGCTGGAGGAAGATGTGACAGTATGCTTACATAGAGACATACAGCCTCAGAAATGCTACAAGGTCACTATGAGTGAGTGGGAATCGACTTGACTGCAGTAGGTATTTGGCTCTTTGGAGCTCTGGTGGTACTCTGGTTAACACTGGGCTGCTAACTGTAAGATCAGCAGTCAGAACCCACCAGCTGCTCAGCGAGAGAAAGATGTGGCAATCTGGTTCCATAAAGATTATGGCCTTGGAAACCCTATGGGGCAGTTCCACTCTGTCCTACAGGGTCACTCACTATGAGTCTGAATTCACTTAATGGCAATGGATTCAGGTTTCATTTGGCTCTTTGCTTTTCAGTTTGTAAACCTACTCAAATTTCTCTCACATACCAAAAACAATCTTTTCATTTGTTGGTTTCTCTTCCCCTCAAGTTACTGCCAAATCTGCTTCTTTATTTTGTTACTAGTCATCTAAAATAAGACAGCCTATATTCTGTCCTCATTGGCTCTTCTTCATCACTTGCCTCTCTAGTAATCTGGATTCTGGCCCCTCTACTCCACCAAAAATGCTCTTGCTAAAGTCTCCAGGGACCTCCTTGGTACCACATTTAATTTTCTGTTTTCAATCATCATCCCACTCCATCTCTGCAGCGTTTAGCTTGAAGGATGGGTAAGAATTAGCCACGAGAAGAAGGGGAGGAATGAGCAAGAGACTAAGAGAGAGATTCAAGTGTTTTGTTTAGGTTTTGCATTTCCAGAACTTATTGCACAGTAGACATGAAACAAGTATTTGTTGAGTGAATTAAATGAACAGATAGAAACTTTCCAGCATTTTAATGCTGGATAAATGTATCTTACATGTCAACACTGAAGAAAGCAACGGTAACATACTCTAGCAAAAAAACAACAAAAAAATCAATGAACAAATTCTGGTGCAATGTTGTTGGATATCACAAGTGGAGAAAAAGTAAGGTAGCATACAATAAACAAGAATACATGAAATTCAGTAATGTTCAGTTTGAGAAAATGACCATTCATCACAAAAGAATTCATTTTGCTGAAAATACAGTAAAAAAATTAACATAATTAACATGAAAAAAAAAATACCCATTGCCCATCCAAGGGAATCAATGATAACATTAAAATGTCTTATTTTGCAATATGCAGCTTACTACAGATCAGTGTGATCTTAAACATGTGCATAAAATCAATATAGCCAATGTTATCTAAAATATTGATTTGAATAGAAAAAGATAATTAAGTTGCCCTGAAGCAACAGTGTCCTTTTATATAAATAACAGGTGAATTATGAAGTGGCTTTACAAAAGAAGTCCTCCCTTCCAAAAATTATGCAATTCATATTTCCTTTAAATAGTGAATTCTAAATAAGAATTCTGTTAAATTTTAGATATGATCCTCTTTGCCCTTTGTGGGTCCTCAGTAGGGAAAATTGATAGTTTCATTCCTCAAGATAATTCGGGTTGGAGAACAGTGTTGAAGGATAATATAAAATGATTTATTATCAGGATTAGGAGTGTGTGAGCGATCATTGAAAGTGCTTCAAGAATTTCGAGACAAATTCATAAAGTCTTTTTCTAAGAGAGTCCTATGTACCCAATCCTTAAAAATGGCCTTGACTGAATATGAGATTATACATAAGCCATCATACTAGGATTCATAAATTAAGATATTTTTATGCTGAATTTTAACGTTGCGTTCTTTCTCCTCATCCCCTGGCTCTAATTGAAGTTGTCTCTCTAACAGTATTACTGTACTCATTGAGTCTAGGCTTTGCTTCTGTTAACTTTCTGTGTATTTCCTGGAAGGCAGTTTTGTTGCCTAGATCAATGAAGCAATTGGAAACTTGTGCTGTGACCGTTCCAGATTCTTCCCATAGCCCCATGATACAGAGTGCAGCAAATTCTTACTCTGAGAAGATGAAATTGCTCAGTTTAATCATGCTCTTCACAAGCCCATGCCCTTTGACACTGATATTCTACAGGGCATTACATGGGTTAATTCTTCCCTCAGATGATTTCTCTCTAGGTCAAGAAATTTATACACGAATGCATATATGAAGAAAGGATACGGATGACCTATTTCTAAATATATTTCCCTATAGAATCGGACTAATATCTGAAGATTGTCAGGGCCCTCATAAAATTTCCTAAAGTAGGAATTTCATGAATTTCTGTTGGAAACTTCAGTTGATGGCATGTATCAAATGGTCACAGATTCGAAAATTGCCTAGGAGAGAACAGCTATTCTGCTCTCTGGAAGAAAGGGTGCCTGTGAGAGAAAGTTACTCCCAGGCTGCAAAAGTCATTGACATGTAGATCTGATGTATTGGCACCACCCCCTAGGAAATATTGGGGAACAGAAACTTTAAATTAAACCCCCCAAACCAAATTAAAAGGAAAAGGTAATTAGAGGTTATTGATTCAGAGAAGGCTGATTAAATTTTGAACCTGGGCAAATAACACATAGATATAATATAGACCTGTTGGATGAGCTAGCCCCATACATTTCCCATACCCTCTTTTCAGTTTGAAATATTTCAACGGCACAGAAAAGTATGAAGAGTAATATAGCATCCATTCCACCATTAGTATTTAAATTTGCTTTTCATCTTCATAATAAAGTTCCTCCTCTTTTTTTTCAGTCTAGGAAGAGTTGTATAAGATGGGGATAATGATTTCTTAAGAGTTTGGAGAATGCTAACTGTAAAACCAATGTACCTCATGCCTATTTGGGGGCAAAGTCGTGGAATTTGACTGCTGAATCAATCACTTTAATTACTATGTGTTCATTTAGTTTTTAACTTTTGAAGTCCATTTGGGAATTTAAATCTTTACAGAAAATTGTACATTTCATCTGTTTTTTAAAACTTTGCCATAAAGTTGTTGATAGTATTCTCTTATGTATTTTACAGTCTCTCTATTTTTTTATATGTCTATTCTCATAGTTATGCCCCCTTTTTTCTTCTATTATGATTGATATGTATCCTCATTACTCAGTTTAATCATGCACTCAGGATCTTGGGACAGTAGCTATTTACCAACTGGTACAGAATGCCCCTAATATTGTTTAATAATGAGTTTAAGAATAACACTTTACTGGTGTACACCCACTGAATGTCTGCTTATTCTATGCTACCCCACCAAGTCAGGTTTTCTAATGTTTAGGTGCTGAACCTGGAATTCTGACTAGCATGGTGATCATTTTATTTGTCAGAATGCCTGTATTTCTAAATATTAAAAAGAAAAGAAGGAAGGGAAGAAGGGAGGAAAAAAGGAAGGAAGCACAGAAGGAGGGACTGAAGGAGGGAAGGAGAAAAGGAAGGAAGGAAGGAATGAAGGAAGGAAAGGAGAGGGAAGGAGGGAGGAAGGAAGGAAAGGAGGAAGGAAGGAAGAGAGGAAAGAAGAAAGGAAGACTTATTCCTTCCTCATCCCCATGCACATAACCCAGAGGATTCCCAGTGCCCCGGTCCCCATCACTGAGTGTGCTTCTGTACATGAGCTCTCACAGCATCACAGCTCCTCTCAGCCCTTCCTAGAATTTGATCCTTGTTCACTCCTGAGGCTGCTTGCTTATCTCTTTGTGCTGCCATCTCTTGATCGACACCCTGTTTCCGGTGCTTTCTATGGACTTTTAGAAAGGGGAAACCTACTGTCATCTGTATTTGACCATGTGGCATGTCAACCAGTGGTGACCCTTAACAAAGAGCAATATAGTTCAAGAGACTATGTCGTTCATTCTGCAGTATATTTATAGATATCTAGTTATTTTGTTGTGATACTTTCTAGGAATATTTACTGCAATGCTTTCTGAATGGAAAAGATCTTTGTGAATCCATATGGAGGAGAGACCTGGTATGTCTGAGCTTGAGTCCATTGATGCAGATTTCTTGTGATAAGCACAATCTATTCCTTTCACTCTTTGCTCTCTTTTTCTTTCTCTCCCTCTTCCCCGCCCCACTCTCTCCATAATGTCTGTACAGTGAATGCAATCTCCTGTATTGCAACTGGAAACCTTTAATGACTTAATTCACAAGGAATATACCACATTACTGATGCTGCTTCTAAATTGGCAAATGAAATGTACATCAGCAACTGAAGGTCACAGTGCAGCCCCGTGTGTAGCCCAGTGGAAGCACTCTTTAATGAATTACTCACTTAGGCTACATAGAGAAACCTGGACTGTTTAGGGTGTGCTTCAAAATGGCTTATTCTAGTCCTGCAATCTGAGATAGACATTCTTTTTGTCTTTCAGAAGGTGTAATGTGGCAGGATAAATTCATTCCAGACAGAACAGTACAAGTGAATCAACAAGCATTTATTGAGCATCTATTCCATCAGGTATGAAATACAACCTATAGTATGAGCCAGCATTCCTGTCCTCAGGAAGCTTATAACGTCTAATTGAGGTTTCTAGGGTAACATCCATGAACTAACCAAAGAACAGCATAGTGTTTAATTGCATTAAATAGCATGGAATAGACTCAAAGAGTTACAGAAGTGTGCATATGAATGAGTCTACTCATATAAACAACCATTGATTCCATAAATAGTCATTGGGCGGTTTCCGTATGTACAGCACTGGGCTAGTTGCTGTGTGAAACCCATATACAGTTACAATCTGACTCTTTGCCTTCAGGGAGCGTACAATTGCTTTATGGTGACAAGACAAATTGGCATGTACGAAAAGTGAATAACCCTCACAGCACTTCTTTAAGACCCAATTCAGGTCTGAGGGCATTCTTTTTCTTTTTTTTCTTCTCAGTTTATATTTCCTTTAATTTTGAAAATGAAACAGCAGAATAAACTAGTTTGGCTGAAACAAACTTCAGAGGAAAGAAAAGTGAAGTAATTATCAGTTTAAAAAAAAAAAACTCAAAAGCTTTAAGTGAGCAGCTCTACTTCCTTCAGACAAAATAAAGAACAGATTAAAGGGAGGAAGGACACAATCAAAATTAGGGTTGGTTATGATTGGCAGATTTACTACAAAGACCAGCTTTCAAAGTTTCTGCAATTACAGGAAAAAAAAAAAAGGGTAGCATTTAACTTTAGAAACAATCAAAAGCAGACAAACTCCTGCTGTCCCCTTGTCTTGCATTCATAGAAATCTTTGGTTCTTTCTTTGGGGGATGTGATGACTTGGGACAGGTGGATGATCCCAGCTCTCTTAGTCTCAGGGCAGAGAACTTTTTGGCTTATTATGCTTTTGAGCAGCAGGCTGGGGATGGAGTGGGCGCAGTCCTCAGTTCCTCCTCAGTCACAATTCCCATGAGATCTTATTGGTTTCCACCATTTCTATGCCCACCTCTTCGCTCATGTCTTCCAAATACATACCTCCATCCTAGTTTTCACTCCTGAGCTTTAGACTCGTGTATCTAACTGCCTCCTACTTGACTATCTCCCAGGTGTCACAAACTCATTAGATCTAAAATAAAATTCACCACTCTCCTCACCAAACCCGCTCCCTGTACTGTTTCTATCTTGGTAAATGCCATCCCCACTCACTCAGCTGTTCTAGTCAGAATTCTGGGAGGTATAGCTTACCCCTCACTCTGACCCCCAATATAAACTTCTCCAATCTTTTAAATCCAATCTCTCAGAATTACCTGTTCCCTCCTCCTCGACATCCCCATTGAGACCGCCTTAATGAGCTTAGCACTTCATACACAGTTCGCCAAAATTGCTTCCTAACTTGCCTCTCTGCCTAGAGTCTGTTCTCTCTTTCAATCCATTCCTGCCTCAATTAACATTATAAAAGAAAATATGATCAGGTCATTTCCCTGTTTACAGTCCTTCCAATGTTCTCCATCTGTATGAGGATAAAACATGGGTTTGTCAACATAGCATAGTCTTTTTTTTTTTAATTGAACCATAGATGAAGGTTTGCAGAACAAACTAGTTTCTTATCAAACGGTTAGTACACACATTGTTGTACGACATTGGTTAACAACCCCACAACATGTCAACACTGTTTCTCAACCCTGGGTTCCCTATTATCAGCTTTCCTGTTCCCTCCTACTTTCCAGTCCCCACCACAAGGCTGGTGCATCCCTTTAGTCTTGTTTTGTTTCATGGGCCTGTTCAATCTTTGGCTGAAGAGTGAACCTCAGGAGTGGCCTCATTACTGAGCTGAAAGGGTGTCTAGGGTCCATACTCTCAGGGTTTCTCCAGTCTCTGTCAGGCCAGCAAGTCTGGTCTTTCTTTTTGAGTTAGAATTTTGTTCTACATTTTTCTCCAGCTCTGTCTGGGATCCTCCATTGTGATCCCTGCAAGAGCAGTCAGTGGTGGTAGCCAGGAACCATCTTGTTATACTGGACTCAGTCTGGTGGGGGCTGTGGTAGACGTGGTCCATTAGTCCTTTGGACTAATCTTTCTCTTGTGTCTTTAGTTTTCTTCATTCTTCCTTGCTCCAGAAGGGGTGAGACCAGTGGAGTGTCCTAGATGGCTGCTCACAGGCTTTTAAGACCCCAGATGCTACTCATCAAAGTAGAATGTAGAACATTTTCTTTACAAACTCTGTTATGCCAATTGAGCTAGATGTTCCCTGGGACCATGGTCCCCACAGCCCTCAGCCCAGCAATTCGGTCCCTCAGGGAGTTTGGATGTTTCTATGGAGCTACCATGGCCCTGCCTTGTACAGGCTGTGCTGGCTTCCCTGGTATTGTGTGCTGTCTTACTCTTCACCAAAGTTACCACTTATCTATTGTCTATTAAGTGTTTTTCTGTCTCCACCTCTCCCCACCCTGGTAACCATCAAAGATTATTTCTTTTTGTATGTAAATCTTTTCACGAGTTTTTATAGTAGTGGTCTCATACAATATGTGTCCTTTTGTGATTGACTTATTTCACTCAGCATAATGTCCTCCAGATACATCCATGTTATGTCATGCTTCACAGATTCATCATTGTTCTGTAGCGTTGTGTATACTCCATTGTGTGTATGTACCACAGTTTGTTGATCCATTCATCTGTTGATGGGCATCTAGGTTGTTTCCATCTTTTTGCTATTGTGAACAATGCTGGAATGAACATGGGTCTGCATGTGTCTATTCATGTGATGACTCATTTCTCTAGGACGTATTCCTAGGAGTGGGATTGCTGGATCATACAGTATTTCTATTTCTAGCTTTCTAAAGAAGCACTATATCATTTTCCAAAATGGTTCTATCATTTGCATTCCTACCAGCAGTGCGTTAAGTTCCCATCTTCCCGTAGCCCCTCCAACATTTTTTTATTTTCTGTTTTATTGATTTGTGCCAGTAATGCTGGGGTGAGATGGTATCTCATTATAGTTTTGATTTTCATTTCTCTGCTGGCTAGAGATTGTGAGCATTTCCTCATGTGTCTGTTGGCTGCTTGAATGTCTTCTTTGGTGAAGTGTCGGTTCATGTCCTTTGTCCGTTTTTTAATCAGATTATTTGTGTGTTTGTTTTAAAGGTGTTGGATTTTCTTGTAGATTTTAGAGATTAGGCCTTTGTGTGATTTGTAATAGCCAGAATTTTTTTTCCTAGTCCCTAGGTTCTCTTTTTACTCTTTTGGTGAAGTCTTTTGATGAACATAAATGTTTAATTTTTAAGAAGATCCCAGTTATCTAGCTTATCCTCTGGAGCTTGTGTGTTGCTGGTTGTGATTTGTATCCTATTAATGCCATGTTGTATTCTTTCACCATACCTGTTCAATCTGTATGCTGAGCAAATAATACGAGAAGCTGGACTATATGAAGAAGAACGGGGCATCAAGATTGGAGGAAGACTCATTAACAACCTGCATTATGCAGATGACACAACCTTGCTTGCTCAAAGTGAAGAGGACTTGAAGTACTTACTAATGAAGATCAAAGACCACAGCCTTCAGTATGGATTGCACCTCAACATAAAGAAAACAAAAATCCTCACCACTGGACCAATGAGCAACATCATGATAAACAGAGAAAAGATTGAAGTTGTCAAGGGTTTCATTTTACTTGGATCCACAATCAACAGCCATGGAAGCAGCAGTCAAGAAATCAAAAGACGCATTGCATTGGGTAAATCTGCTGCAAATGATCTCTTTAAAGTGTTGAAGAGCAAAGATGTCACCTTGAAGACTAAGGTGCACCTGACCCAAGCCATGGTATTTTCAATCACATCATATGCATGTGAAAGGTGGACAATGAATAAGGAAGACTGAAGAAGAATTGATGCCTTTGAGTTGTGGTGTTGGCAAAGAATATTGAATATACCATGGACTGCCAAAAGAACAAATAAATCTGTCTTGGAAGAAGTACAGCCAGAACGCTCCTTAAAAGCAAGGATGGTGAGACTGCATCTTACATACTTTGGGCATGTTGTCAAAAGGGATCTGTCCCCAGAGGAGGACATCATGTTTGGCAGAGTACAGGGTCAGCAGAAAAGAGGAAGACCCCCAACAAGGTGGATTGACACAGTGGCTGCAACAATAAGCTCAAGCATAAACAACAATTGTAAGGATGGCACAGGACTGGGCAGTGTTTCGTTCTGTTGTGCATAGGGTTGCTATGAGTCGGAACTGACTCGACAGCACCTAATGACAACAACAACAACAATGCCCTGTGTTAGGGCCTCTAGTATTGATCCTATTTATTCTTCTATGAACTTCATAGTTTTTGGCTTTATATTTAGGTCTTTGATCCATTTTGAGTTAGTTTTATATATGGTGTGAGATATGGGTCCTGTTCCAATTTTTTGCAGATGGACATCCAGTTTTCCCTGCACCATTTGTTAAAAAGGCTATCTTTTCCCCATTCGATGGACTTCGGGCCTTTGTCGAAGATCAAGTGACTGTAGGTGGATGGATTTATATCTGGGTTTTCAATTCTGTTCCATTGGTCAATGTATCTGTCATTGTACCAGTACCAGGCTGTTTTGACTACCATAGCTGTATAGTAGGTTCTGAGGTCAGTTAGTGTGGGTCCTCCTACCTTATTCTTCTTCAGTAGTGCTTTACTTATCCGGGGGCCTTTTCCCTTTCCCTACGAAGCTAATGATAAGTTTTTCCATCTCTTTAAACAATGTTGTTGGTATTTGGATCGCTATTGCATTGTATTTGTAAATTGCTTTGGGTAAAATTGGAAACCCTGGTGGTGTAGTGGTTAAGTGCTACAGCTACTAACCAAAGGGCTGGCAGTTCAAATCCAGCAGGCGGTCCTTGGAAACTCCATGGGGCAGTTCTACTCTGTCCTATAGGGTCGCTATGAGTCGGAATCAACTCGACGGCACTGGGTTTGGTTTTTCGGTTTGGGTAAAATTGTCATTTTCACAGTGTTGAGTCTACCTATCCATGAGCATTATTTTTTTTCCATTTATGTAGATCTCTTTTGGTTTCTTGCAGTAGTGTTTTGTAGTTTTCTTTGTATAGGTCTTTTACATCCCTGGTTAGATTTATTCCCAAGTATTTTATTTTTTTAGGAGCTATTATAAATGGTATTGTTTTCCTGATTTCCTTTTCATCATTCTCTTTATTGGTGTATAGGAATCCAACTGATTTTTGTATGTTGGTCTTGTATCCTGCAACCCTGCTGAATCTTTCTATTAGTTCCAGTAGTTTTCTCATAGAGTTTTTTTGATTTTATAAGTATAGTATCATATCATCCGCAAATAGGGAGAGTTTAACTTCTTCATTACCAATTTGAATGCCCTTTATTTCTGTTTTCTGCATTATTGCTCTGGGTAAGACTTCCAACACAATGTGAAACAGGAGTGGTGATAAAGGTCATCCTTGTCTTGTTCCTGCTCTCAAGGGGAATGTTTTCAACCTCCTTTGAGAATGATGTTGGCCATTGGTTTTGCATAGATGCCCTTCATTATGTTGAGAAATTTCCCTTCTGTACCTATTTTATTGAGAGTTTTTATCTGGAATGGGTGTTGGACTTTGTCGAATGCCTTTTCTGTGTCGATTGCGATGATCATGTGATTCTTTTCTTTCCTTTTATTTATGTGGTGGATTACGTTGATTGATTTTCTAATGTTGAACCATCCTTGCATAGCTGGTATAAATCCTACTTGGTCATGGTGTATTTTTTTTTTGATATGATGCTGAATTCTATTGGCTAGAATTTTTGCATCTAAATTCATGAGAGACATTGGCCTGTAATTTTCTTTTTTTCTGATGTCTTTGCCTGGTTTTGGTATCAGGGTTATGCTAGCTTCATAGAGTGAATTCAGCAATATCACTTCCTTTTCTATGTTTGAGTAGTACTGGTGTAAGCTCTTCTCTGAATATTTGGTGGAAGTCTCCAGTGAATCCATCTGGGCCACGGCTTTTTTTGGTTAGGAGTTTTTTTTTTATTACGTTTTCAATCTCTTCTCTTGTTATAGGCCTGTTCTAATTTTCAGTGTCATTTTGTGTTAGCTTGGATAAGTACTGTGTCTCTAGGAATTTGTCCATTTCCTCTAGGTTTTTAAATTTGTTGGAGTATTGTTTTTCATAATACTCTGTTATGATCCTTTTTATTTCCATTGGGTCGGTTGTAAAGTCCCCCATTTCATTTCTTATTTGGGTTATTTGTGTTCTCTCCTGTTTTTCTTTTGTCAATTTGGCCAGTCAAATTTTTGTCAATTTTGTTGATCCTTTCAAAGAACCAACTTTTGGTTTTGTTGATCCTTTCTATTGTTTTTCTATTCTGTATTCCATTTATTTCTGCTCTGATATTTATTATTTCCTTTCTTCTGGTGGCTGTGGGCTTCATTTGTTCTCTTTTTATTTGTTCAAGTTCTGTAACTAATGTTTTGATTTTGTCCCTTTCTTCTTTTTTGATGTGTGCATCTACTGCTATAAATTGACCTCTAAGGACTACCTTTGCCCTGTCCCAAAGGTTTTGGTATGAAATGTTTTCATTCTCATTTGGTTCTAGGAACTTTTCGATTCCATCTTTGATTTATTCTATTACCCAGTGGTTTTTAAGCAGGGTGTTATTCAGTTTCCATGTAATTGATTTTTTTTCCTTTCTCTTCCTGTTGCTAATTTTGACTTTGATGGCACTGTAGTGGGAGAAGGTACTTTGTATTATCTCAATGTTTTGGATTTTGTTGAGGGTTGCTCTGAGCCTAAGATGTGGTCTATTCTGGAGAACGTTCCATATACATTGGAAAAGAATGTGCACTTTGCAGCTGTTGGGTGGAGTGTTCTATATATGTCTATGAGGTCAAGTTGGCTGATTGTGCTCTTTAGCTCTTCTGTATCTTTTCTGATTTTCTTTCTAGATGTTCTGTCATTTACTGAGAGTGATGTGTCGAAGCCTCCTGCTATTATTGTGGAACTGGCAATTTTTGTTTTCAGTGCTGTTGTAGTTTGTTTTATGTATTTTCGAGCCTTGTCATTGGGTGCATAGATTTTTATTATGGTTAGGTCTTCGTGATGGATCCTCCCTTTAATTATTATGTAGTGTCCTTCTTTGTCTTTTATGGTGGATTTTGTTTTACAATCTATCTTATCTGAGATTAGTATTGCCACTTCTGCTCTTTTGGGTAGCTATTTCCTTTTTTTTTTTTTTTCCATCTTTTGACTTTTAATAAATTTATGTCTTTGTTTCTAAGGTGTGTCTCTTGTAAACAGCATATTAATGTATTCTTTTTTTTTTTTTTAACCCATTCTGTCACTCTGCACCTCTTTATGGGTGCATTTAGGCCATTTACATTCAGTGTAATTACCGATAGGTGTGAGTTTATTGCTGTCATTTTGTAGTGCTTTTTTTTGTGGTGCTAACATTTTCTTTGTTCCTCTTACTCTCCTGTGCTGAATTCCTTTTGTTTGTAGATTTCTTTTGTTTTTGTAGATTTCTTTTGTTTTTGTAGATTTTGTTTTTATTGAGACTTTGTTTTTCTTCTTTATTTTGATGAGTAGGTTTGTTAACGTTCTTTGTGGTTACCTTGAAAGTTACCCTTATCTTCCTAGGTTTGAACCAGTCTGTTATTACTTGGTATCGCCTTGCCTTCATCTCCATTAGAAAGTTCTATACCTATACCATTTATTCCCCCTTTTATTGTTCTGACGTTGTTGTCAATTACAGCTTTACCTCTCTGGTTCCCTGTTGCAATTGTTTTGGTTTTGGATAGTCCTTGAGAGTTCATTTCCTAGGTTGGTATCTGGCTGGTACAATCTTGCCTCCTAGATTCAGGGTGTGGTCTGATGTTGTTTGTTCTCAGCCTGAAGGACTTCTTTTAATAATTCTTGTGAGTTTGGTTTGGTTTTTACATATTCCCTTAATTTCTGTTTATCTGGAAATGTCCTAATTTTGCAGTCATATTTGAAAGAGAGTTTTGCAGGATATATGATTCTTGGTTAGGAATTTTTTTCTTTCAAGTTTTTACCTATGTCATTCCATTGCTTTCTTGCTTGCATGGTTTCTGCCAAATAATTAGAGCTTAGCCTTATTGTTTCTCCTCTGTATGTGACTTTCTGTTTTTCTCAAGCTGCTCGCAGGATTTTTTCTTTGTCTTTGGTTTTAGCAAGTGTTTTTATGATACGCGTTGGTGTTTTTCTTTTGAGGTCTATCCTATATGGGGTTCTTTGAGCTTCTTGGATGGTCAGATTTTCATCATTCATGATATTAGGGAAGTTTTCTGTCAGCAATTCTTCAATGATCTCTGTGTTTTCCATTTTTCCTCTCTGATCTGGAACTCCGATTACTCGCAAATTTTTGTTTTTGATTGTATCCCACATAATTCTGAGGGTTTCTTCATTTTTCTTTGTTCTTTTTTCTGATTTTTCCTCAGAGTTGTATCCAAGTGTTTGTCTTCAGTTTCACTGATTCTGTCTTCCATTGTTTCAAACCTGCTCCTCAGCCCTTCTATGACACTGTCCATTTCTGAAATGTTGTTTATCTTTTGGTTTTCTAATTATTGTTTTTGTATGATTTCTAGTTGTGAGTTTATTTTGGCATTTTTGTTCCTGTATTACTTTCCTGAATTGTTCTGTTTTTTTGTCTGTATTTTCCATGAATTTGTCTATTTTTTCCTCATTTTTGTCTGCTTTTTGCTTCAATTCTTGGATTGTTCTGAATATTAAAGATTTGAATTACCTATCAGGTAGTTCTAGTGCCTTTTCTCCTACTGGAAAGTCATCTGGTGTTTTATTTTGGACACCTATTGGAACCTTCTTGCCCTTTTCTTTTTAATATGTTTTGATATTGTCTGCTGTCTTCGGGACATTCAGTAGTTACTTTCTTCATTTCTTGATTGTAGATTTGCCTGTTTTGTCCTGCTTTTTTGTTTTATTTGGTTATGTCTGAGCAGGCGGGCTGTGCTTTCTTTGTGGTTTGCTCATCTGTAGTCACAGTACTTTTCACCTCCTTGTCCAATGGGCAGGGCCAGTCAATCAGCTATGGTGCAGCAGGGCAGGTCCAGCTGAAGGGGAGGTGCTGGGATGGGTTGTGTCACGTACTAGGGCCGACAGGGCAGGCCAGGAATCAGGGCTGGGTAGGTTCCAGTAGGCCATGCTGTGCTGCTCTGGGGTGTGACATTCAGTGCATGGTGCAGTTAGGCAGGAAAGCGGGGGGAGGTTGTGATGTGTGGAGCTAACAGGGGTATGGGAAAGAGGAGAGAGAACCAGGAGCTACAAACAAACAAGCAAAGAAAGAAAGAAAGAGTGCTAAGTGTGTTTGCTGTTGGAGTGGAGAGAAAAGGAACCAAGAAATGGAGAAAAGCAAAAAGGAAAAAAAGAAAGAAAAAAAAAACTAGATAAAAATTTGGGGAAAAAAAAAAAAGGAAAGCCCCCAGGAGTCCTGGAGTTCCACTGGTGGGGCTGCTAAGACCGGGGAAGTGGCTCCCAGGCTGTGTAGTATAGCCTTGCTAAAGGCAGTATAGATGTCACACAGGACCAGGTATTCAGGGGACAGGAAAAGAAGATAAGTGTAGAGAGACGAGAGCTGAGAAATTTGGAAAGACAGTAAATGAAAAAGAGAGAGAAAAGAGAAAAAAAAAAAAAGAAAGAAAGGAAAAAAAAAGAAATGCATCCAGGGGATCTCACCCACACAGCTGTGCAGATTGGGGGTGTGGCTCCTAAGCCATGCAGTGCAGCCTGGCTAGAAGGGGCTCCCAAGTTGCAAAAAGAAAAAGAAAACAAACAAAACAAAACAGAACAAAGCAACACAAGGCAAAGAAAAGCCCCAGGGATCCCACCAGCTGGTGTCACAGGCCAGGCGAGTGGTTCCCCAGTCCAGCGTGGCTTCACAACTTTTCAAGAACAAGCAAAGATGGCACATGGAGCCAGGTGTTCCAGAGAAAGGAGGGAGAGGTGGTAGGAGACACAGAAGAAACCAAAACAGACAGAAAGAACCAATACCAGCTCAGGAGCCCAGCCAGTTTGGGCAGGGTGAATCTAAGCAACCTGAGGCCAAAGCAGTTGCCTCCCAGCTAAGACACTGAGGCTGGCAGAAAGCAGAGGAGGCCGAAGGGGGGAGGAAAAGAGCGGGGGGGGGGCGGTTAGGAAAGTGTATATTGCTCGTTACTGGGTGCTCTGTCTCCTGCTGGGAACTTCTTGAAGCTGCTTTCCCACACTCCCTGTCCACCCATCTCTGGCGTGGCTGGGGCGAATCCAAGTGGCATGGACACTGCACTTCCCGGCTGGCCGAGCCACCACAGCCAGCCAGGAAGCTTGGAGGTAGAGCAGTGGGGAGAGAATGGGGGGTGGGAAAGCATGTATCGCTGGTTACCGGATGCTCTGTCTCCTGCTGGGAGTTAGGGGAAGCTGCTTTCCTGTGCTCCCTGTCTGCCGATCCCCAACAGAAGTCCAAGATGGCAGATCTGTGCTGCATTAGCAATGGGGCCCTCCGCACGCATCTCTCCTTGCTTTCTGTCCTCTGTCAGTTTCTTATTCCATTCTGTGCTTAGCTGAGTTCTTTATCTCTTCATTTGACATTTCAGGTTCCAGGAGTGATGCTTGTCTCTGTTTTATTTACTTTTTCAGGTCTTTGCTGCAGAGGGACAGCGTGGTGCTTCTGTTTATGGTGCCATGTGGGCCGGAAGTCCCAACATAACGTATTCTGTCATTCCCTCATGCTTATTTCTCTCTGCTCCTCTCTCCTCCCTTCCTACACATCAGCCACATTCAACTCAGCTTTCTGTTCTTGCCGCGCTTAAACGTTTCTCCACCTGAAAAGAACTTGCCTTTCTTTACCTGGCTCACTCCCATCATTTCTTCAGCTCTCCTAACACTCCTCCAGAAACCTTTCCCTAATCTTCTTCACCACCACCCACCATCACCTGCAGACTGTGTTAGATGGCATCCTTAGTGCTTCCATCATGACACTGAGCATTAAAATGTTTATTTTAATAGACAATATTTGGCTTCCAATGAATTCTAAACTCTTTGAGGACAGAAAATATGCCTCCTCCATCTGTATCCTCAAAGTGTAGCTCAGCCCACACATACTGAGCATTCAGTGACTATTTGCATGATGAATGGATGACAATTAGACATACCATTAGGTGGTAAGAGAGGCTGGTGGTGTAGTGGTTAAGTGCTTGGCTGCTAATCCGAAAGGTCCACAGTTTGAACCCCCTAGCTGCTCTGCAGGAGAAAGATGTGGCAGTTTGCTTCCATAAAGATTCACAGCCTTGGAAACCCTATGGGGGCAGTTCTACTCTGTCCTGTAGGGTCACTATGAGTTGGAATTGACTCCACGGCAACGGGTTTGGTTTTTTTTCATGGCAAGGGACCAGCACATGTACAGAATTACTGGATATCCTGATGTTTGCATTTGTAAAACAATTTTTGAGACTCAATAAACAAATGTAGTTAATTTCTTTGAATGTTATGCTGCTTCCTAGGAAAGAACATGAGATGAGTAAAGAGGTGTAGCCGTTATGTCAGCCCCAATCCACTGCACAGAGCTGTGGAAAGCTACTGGAAGGGGCCTTGGAGACTTACCTAGTCCAATCTCCTCATTGTACAGATAGTGAAGCTGAGATCCAGAAAGATAAAGTGGCTTTAAAAGTGAACACAGTTAGTTTATTCCCCCAATCTTTTTATGTTTATAGTTGGTATTTGAAGACAGGGCATGGGAGAGCTTGGGAGCTCATTGAAAGATGAAAGTGAAGTAATTATTTATCCTAATTAAAGGGGAATGTAAAACACTTGCTTAAAGCATTTCCAAGTAACTGTTTATATAATTAATGCTGTTGCTTTTTCTCCCTTTCCCCAAAGCCTCAGGGATTGGCTACTCTGACCCACAGCTTTATCTGCTGTGGACAGTCTTCTATGTCTGTGGTTTATTGGGTAATGATTTGTATTTGCAAGGGAATGCTTGACTGGCATGGGCTGGGTTAGCTCAGCTAGAGAAACTTGCTAATGAAGCCAGGGTTGAGGGGTTTGGTCCCTGTGAGCCCCTTAGCTTTGCCGTGATCCTTAGCAGCGGCCGATACCCCTAATCCCCCCCGCGCCCCTCCCGTCATCTCACATGTGTGGGCTTTTGAAATCAGTGGGGGTGCCTGGAGAGAGTGAAGAAGGATCATTACTTCCAAATGTTTGCCTACAATGGGAAACCACATGTGTAATAAATAATGATAATGATGCTAATAATTATTATAGCTAATATTTACAGAGCACTACATATACTGCTAGAACCCTGCGAATGTGCTCTTACAGGCAATATTATATTTAATCTTCACAGCAACCCTATGAGGTAGGCACTATTATCATCTCCATTTTACAGATAGGGAAAATGAGGCTTAGGGTAGTTTAATAAGTGGCCCAAGTTTTTTTTTTTTTTTAACGGAGTCATAGACAGTAGAGCCTACCCAGGATTTAAACCTGAGCCTGTCAGACTCCAGGGTCCACAGTCTCTTTGAAGCACTCAAATTTACCTGCCGGAATACTTGGTTATGCAAGGATTATCTCTAAGTTCCAAGTCATGTATTAATTTGTCTGCTCTTACTGTATCGGTAGTGGAGTTGACAGGCATTATGGTGTCCTGCTTATGAGCATGGACTCTGAGGCCAGAATTCCTGGGTACAAATCCTGGCTTTACCACGTGTTAACTTTGTGGCCTTGAATAAGTTATTAGACGTCTTTTTTTTTGTTCCTCTTCTCCCTTATCTCTAAAATGGGAAAAATAATAGCACCTACCTCTTAGATGTGTTGGGGAATTAAATTAGTTAATAGAGGGTTTAGAATAGCACCTTGTACACAGTAAGCATGTTAGAAGAGTTTGTTATTATTGCTGGACGACCTACGAAAGAACTAACAGCAGCATCTTAGGCTTCAAAAAAGGCTCATTTACATTGTCTTATTATTCCAAATTGCAAGTCTGCACTCTCACAAATACAGACTGAAAGAGCTGGGCAGGAACCGAGAGCCACTGGGGAATGGGTTTTGAAAATTAGTGTGGGTTCCTTTAGGAAAAAAAAATCAAGAAGGTGGCCCTGTGAAAGTTTAGCCTTTCCTTGCCTGAGTCCTCCCTTCTTTTTGAGCATGCCAGGAGCTCATCAGTAATAGAATGCCATTGGGCACCATGCGTCTTCTTTGCTAGGAACACAGAACATGCTTATTTCATTCCCTCCTGTGGCTGACCAGCTCCTCTGCTTGTTATCTGCCTCCAGCCTCCCATTAAGGGAATCCCTGGGGAAAGAGCCGTTCCCCTACATTAGGTAGTAATGCTGTTGTTAATGATAAATTGATGAAGAGCTGCTTTTTTACATTCGGAGAATGGCCCTTTGATAATGGGGTTGGAATCAGACCAGGGGTTGTATTCTGCTTTGCTGGGAGAATTAAGAACTACCTAAAATATTCTTTTTTCTTGTCTGTTACTAGAAAGTGATACAGTCAAAGCATTTGGCTTCCCATTTTAACAGAACAGCTAAAACTATATGTATGTGACAGGTAGCTTTATTCTCTTTTTCTTTTAGATTGTCTTTTGGAACTCTAACTTCAGAATACATCTCAGGGCTTCATCACACACTGTGGTCTGTTGGCAGTCCCACAGACACTCACCTCACACCCCTACCTTCCCATCCAATTTCAATGAGTGGTAAGGGTATGCTTTCAGCTGCGTTCTGCGTTTTATCTTCTATACTGAAGAGTAAAGTGACCCTCCCCAGGCAGGCCTTGGGATTTGGTTCATTTTCACTCGAGCCTGGCTCTGGAGATAGAACTGAGTTCTGGAACTCTAACTGATTGTTGAGGCTCTTTGGAGTCTGACTAACACTCCAAGCAATTTGGCCTTCACTTTCACTTTCAGGCTGGGAAAGAATGAGATCAGCTTCTAGGACTGAGATACTGAGGCTGTATTTACCAAGGAGTTGACCCCATGGTGATGGATGCCTTGTTTGTCATGATTATCTGAATGAAGAGACCTGGGGTCCAGCATACCCTAGCTACATAGTCTCCTTTGCTGTGGTCCATGTGACATCTGACAAAGAGCCCCCTACCCTAGGGTAAAAATCTCCTATAATTTCCCCCAAAGGCTTATAAGAACGAGAAGCTTCTGGGAAGTTCACTAAGTTCCTTCCCAATCTATACAAATTGGAAACCAATCAAAGCAGTGTTGACTTGTTGATTTAGACCCAGGGCTTGTCTCAACAAGTATAATCCCCCTTTGGGATAAATTATTGAGGGCAGGTACTTTGGATGTAATTAGTGTAGCACACACATTTGAAAAAAAACAAAAAATTAGTGTATGTATTCTGTTTTGGTTGGATGATTTTAGGCTCATAATAAGTTGCCTATTTGCGGGATTGTTCCTTACTTAGTAGTTTTCCCAAAAAGTTTAGTGCGGAGAGTAAGTCCTGGGTATGGATATGCTTTCGGAAGAAGGAAAGCAACATTTATTGAGTACCTACTATGTGTTGAGCATTGTGCTAAGTTCTTTATATAAGTTATTTTAATTTTTAGGACAAGCTTGTGAGGTAAATTTTTAAATCAAGTGTTTACTCATTTTACCAACAAGGAAACCAAGCCCTACATTTGCTGAGGCTGGTGATGGATGCCTTATTTGTCATGATTCCCTAAATGAAGATACCTGGGGGCCAGCATACCCTAGCTACATGGTCTCATTTGCTATGGTCTCTGTGACATCTGACAGAGTCCCTCTGACAGAGTCCCCTACGCTAGGGTAAATATCTTCTGTAATTTCCCCCAAGGATTTATAAGAGAGAGGAGCTTCTGAGAACTTTACTAGGTTCCTTCCTAATCTATACAAACTGGAAACCAATCAAAGTTGAGGCTGGGATTCTAACCAGTTTGACTCTTTCAAGTCTACTATTCAGTGTTACATTGATGAGTGGAAAGTTGAATGGAAGGCAGAATCTTAAGGAGTTGTAGGCCACTGGACAGAGGGCTATGCTAAGGAACAGCAGCAGAGCCTATTGAATCAAGTTTTCAAATTGTACCCTTTGCATGAGTTGCCTCAGGCATGAGGCAGCTAGGGATCTTATTTTAGCAGAATTAAACTCTTTAATGGATTTTCCTCCCCATGCGCTGAGAATATTTCTGGTCTAAGAGATATCTTCCTTTTCAGGAATGTCTATTCCACACATACAAAAAAAAGACCATGAGCAAAATTTATTTCTAGTCTCTTTTTTTAAAAAAAGAAAGATTAATTAGGCTTTATTTTCTCTGCACATCAGACACAGTTTTAAAAATATATTGTTCGTAATTCTAGGTTCACATGGATTTGGAATTTTGCATGAAATGACTGCACTAGAAAAAAAGCCAATGAAAACAACATTGTGTTGATAACGCATTCATAAGCGGGCATATCTGCCTGTCAAACTTCTCACATTAAAGGGTTGACTGTGGATTTGAAAATGGGGGCCTTCCCCATTCTTCCCTTTACTACATGGAGCTTGGATATTAACATTTCAGGTGAAATATCATAAGTTTCAGACTTGCAAATTTTTGTCATGAAATCAAAGGGACTAGAGAATTGTAAGAGCAGAAGGGGAGTGGGTAGAAGATAAGAGGGCCTCTTAGTGTCAGCAGGATGCAAATCAACAGGATAATGAGGATTGCTGGAGTAAATCATTTCCATTTTATCCCCAATAAGAATATTCCCTCCCTCGCCTTTCAAATTCCCTGCTCACCTTGTGTGCATCCAAAACAATGATTATCTACTCTTTGTTCCTGAAATGAGTCCTGTAGTAGGTGTTGTTATGGAATTCTGAAGTGTTTCTCTCTGGGGCCCTCTGTTTTAAGCTGATAGACCGTGGGCTTTAACATGTACATTGGTTTTATACATGTTTTGCAAAGCCCTATTTGTTTTTTATCGTTTGAATTTGTGAGCGTAGCAACACTTCCCAAAGTATATTAGGTACTCTCATCTTGGGGATTCATGCAGCTCTGGAATTTCTGTAAAAAACAAGAGAATCTGCATAATGTGTTCAGCTAAAGCCATCAGAAACACAAAATGAAATGGATAGGCTGTGTATATGCCTCCATCTTAATTTTTTTCTCCCATGTCGTACACTATATATTCTGATACTTTCTCTGGCCCACATGACAGGGGTGATCTTGCATCATTTCCTAAAGCAATGTTCCAACTATCTGACATGAGTTTAGTCTCTGTGCAGATGACTGAAACAGCTACACCAAATTAGCCAGACAGGCACATCAAAAAACACCTTCTTCTATTGTCATTGGTCTTCAGGGAGTAGAGGGGAACTTTAGGACCAGCTTTTATCCATCTAGGCTGGTACTCATCATTTATTTGGTTTGCTGTAAACATGAGTCACTTATCCACATAGTAGGTACATCTTTTCTTTCTCTTTGGCTGTTGTTGTTGTTAAAAAAAAATTTTTTTTTAGGTGCTGTTAAATCAATTTTGACTCATAGCAACCCCATGTGACAGATTAGAACTGCCTCATAGGATTTTCTTGCCCTGGTGGCACAGTGGTTAAGAGCTCAGCTGCTAACCAAAAGGTCAGGAGTTTGAATTCATCAGCCACTCTTTGGAAACCCTGTGGGGGTAATTCTATTCTGTCCTTTAGGGTTGGTATGAATCAGAATTGACTGGACGGCAACCGGTTTGGTTTTTTAATCTTTATGGAGCAGATTGCCACATCTTTTGTGGTGAGTTTGAAGTGTCAAGCTTTCATGTAGCAGCTGAGGGCTTAACCACTGGGCCTCCAGGGCTCCTTTTCTTTCTTTCTTAGGTGTGTAGAAACAGCCTCAGGTTAAGATAAAACAAGTACATAGAACATAGGGCTCTGGCATTCAGACCTCAGTAAATTGTAAAATAACCTTCGTATTCACTGCTTTCTCCTCTGTCCCCTCGCCCAATTCTTTTGGATTTAGAAACACTACTATCCTAGAATATCGCTTAAAACAAGAAAAGGAAAGGTTTACCAACCTTCAGCATTTTTTGGTGGGAATACATTTTAGTGGCAGAATCTGGTGGTATGTGAACTTGTTGTTCTTGATAGAAGAATCCATCGAGAAGGGAACATAGATAGGTCAATGTTGCCATGAAAAAAAATGATGGATCATAGATCATGAAAACATTGTCATCTCTGATGCTTTCTTTAGAAAGCTAAATACAATTGCAGACTTAATTTACTTATCCGTTTATTCACCTCATCTTGTTCTGCAGAGAATTTTAAATGGCTATTATTATTATTATTTACCTGTTGTGATCTTTAAGTTCTTTTATTGCTTTTGATCTTGTTGAGAACATATCTGATTTTTTTCTGCCACACTGGACTGTAACTTCTTGAGTTCAGGGATTGTGGTTTGTAGGTATATCTCCAGGACCTAGAACTGTGCCTGGCACATAGTAAATGATCAGCCAATATTTGCTAACTAAATGAGTGATTAATAAAATAGTTAATCTTTAACAGAGACAAATGTAGTCTAGTATAATCTAAGTTTTCTAACTGGGGAGAAGGTCCATATGAATTAGTTAACAGTTTGAATTGTGAAACATGTGCAAGGAACTACAGAATGTTCCCTTTGCATGTGCTAGCTAACTGGAATGGCTAATATTTTCAGGTAGACAATCTGCTGGGCTTGCTTTAATCAATAGATTTAATCACTTGATAAATCAAATTCAAAATTAATTTTTCTGTATGGACCAAAATGCTTTAGAATTATTTAATCTCTTAAATTGACATAGCCCTCTTCTCCATTTTTTTTTTTTAATTCTACTGCCGTTTGGAAACTCTTCTGACAGCAAATCAGTGTCAGTCTAACTGATGGGGTTGTGGTGACTAACTGATAACCAAGGTGACTCTCCTTTCTTGTAATATGCTAAAGCTTTATTTTCCAAAAGTACGTAGCATTTTAAAGTAGATTTTATTTTTAAAAAGTATGTTCTCTTCTTAGAAGTCATGTTGTTAGCTACTGTTCAGTTAGCCCCCAACTCATGGTGACCCCACGCATGATGGACTGAAATGGTGTCCTGTCCAACACCATCCTCATGAT
Organism: Loxodonta africana; assembly: GCF_030014295.1. NCBI lineage: Eukaryota > Metazoa > Chordata > Mammalia > Proboscidea > Elephantidae > Loxodonta > Loxodonta africana. The sequence continues at coordinate 147,817,418 of NC_087344.1, read as the reverse complement.
CAGTTGTGGATAGGACTTTTGATCCACAGGGTTTTCAAATGGCTGATTTTTAAAAGTAGAAGCTCCACTGAACCTGTTCGGCATCAGAGCGACACACAACCTCCACCGGGTGGTGGTTACCCACGATGTGCACTGGCCAGGAATTGCACCAGCGTCTCCTGCACAGGTGACAAGAATTCCACCACTGAACCTCCGCTGCTCTCATCCAAAAAGCCGTAGGTGAAATGTATTGCACCTTGAAACAAGTCTGGTGATACAATGACTATTTGCTGCACTGAACTGAATACGAAAGGTCTTAGATGAAAGCACCAGGTATTTATAAATTTTTTTTTTTTTTATTGGCAGGTTGTATTTTTAATATATGGGTTTATAGAAACAAACTTTTTTTAGTAGCTATTTTTCTTCACCCTGCTGCGCCATTTCTCCTGCCCTCAACAGGAAAGCGTGCAAGAGACCAAATCTTATGTTTAAAACCTCCCGAATATTTCCATATTAAAATACTGAACTCCCCTATCTTAAGCCCAGAACAGCCTAAGGAGAAGGTCTGTTCCAGCCAGAGGGAGGAGTGGTGACCACTCCAGTACCTGCCTCCTTTCTTTTAAGTCTTAAGGGCGGAGGGATCTCAGCACTTTACCACAAATGTATTTCTACATTAAATATATAAACGATGGCATTCCTTACCTTTTATAAGTTTCTCTCTGACAGGTGGGCTCAGAAAACATCTTTCCCTAAAACTGAAATGTTGATATAAATATCTGAAGAAAAATTCTAATCACAGTATACATTGAACAGGCTCACTGATCTTGCATACCTGGAAAAAGATTTTTCAAACAGACTTCGTCAGCTCAGCCGTGGCATTCCTTGTCAGACAAAAGCGTGCCTAAAGACACGTTTCAAAAGCAGACAATGCAGCGCTTGCTAACCTGCAGAAAATCGAAAAGGAACGCAGAGGCCAAGAACAAACAGAAGAGGCAACCAATGAGGAGTGGAGCGCCGCTCTGAGAAAGCGTTTCAGAGAACCAAATATGTTTTAAAAAGGCCCCATCAATAATTAAACATCAGCAAGTCAAATTCCATTTTTTGTTTGCTGCGATTGTCTTAAGGTTTGTAATGAAGAAATGAAGTTATTGATTCTGCCTGAGAGAAAAAGAAGCCAACATAAACTGGGGTGTAGGATGGGAGAGAAGAAGGAGGAAGAGGGATAGAAATCTTATTTTTGGCAGGAAATGCTTGCAAAAATTGAGCTATTTTTAGTTTTGTCAGAATTTAAACATTTCAGTCAATTGTAGAGTTGGGTCAGGTGGCCCTTAGCAGAATTAAAGTTCTATCTCCATTTCTTTTAAAGGTGAGACCCTGGGTTAGGTACCACCTAGTCGATTTCAACTCGTAGCAACCCCATGTGACAGAGTAGAACTGCCCCATGGCGTTTTCTAGGTTGTGATCTTTATGGGAGCAGATCACCATGCTGGTCTCTTGCAGAGCAGCTGGTTGGGTTCAAACCGCCAACCTTTTGTTTAGCAGATGAGTACTTAGTGATTGTGCCATTAGGGCTTCTTCCAGTAAAAACACTGGAGGTGTTATTTAACCTCTCTCTGTGCCTCAGGTTTCTCATCTGCAAAATAGGGAGAGTAAGAGCACCTACCTAGTAGCGTTGTGGTGAGGATTAAATGAGTTAAAACGTGTAAAGTGCTTGGATCACTGTCCGACACATACCACAACCTAAAACCAAACCTGCTGCTGTCGAGTTGATTCTGACTTGCAGTGACCCTATAGGACAGAGTAGAACTGCCCCATAGGGTTTCCAAGGAGCAGCTGGTGGATTCAAACTGCAGGTCTTTTGGTTGGCACTCAAGCTCTTAACCCTTGCGCCACGGTAGGTGCATAAATGTATGTTGTCTTATGGTGGGATTAGTCACATCCATAAAAATACAAATTATCCTGTTTTTCTTTTCTTTAAAGCAGCTTTGTTGTTGTTAGTTGCTGTTGAGATGGTTCTGACTCATGGCAACCTTATGTATAACAGAACAAAACGTTACTTGATCCTGTGCCACCTTCGTGATGGTTGGTATGCGTGAGTCCACTGTTTGGGCTGTTGCGTCAATCCATCTCACTGAGGGTGTTCTTTGTTTTTGCTGACCCTCTGCTTTACCAACCATGATATCCTTTTCTAGTGATTGGTCTTTCCTGATGACATGCCCAAAGTAAGTCAGCCAAAGTCCTACAATCCTTGCTTCTAAGGACCATTTTGGTTGTTTTTTTTAAAACTGATTTGTGAGGTATAATTTGCATATCATAAAATTCACCTTTTTTAGGACTGGTCAGCGGGGGGGAGAGAGATGCTGATGAAGAGTGAGCTAATTAAATCAGGTGGACACTGGAGAGTGTGTTGGCAACTCTTGACTGGAGGGGGGATGGGAAGATAGAGAGAGAGGGAAGATGGCAAAATTGGCACGAAACGAGAGACTGAAAGGGCTGACTCAATAGGGGGAGAGCAAGTGGGAGAAGGGAGGAAGATGTATGTAAATTTACATGTGACAGACTGATTGGAATGATAAATGTTCACTTGAAGCTTAATAAAAATTAATTAAAAAAAAAAAAGAGAGAATCAGCCAACAAATATTCATTGAGGGTGTAGCTGAAGTCTGGTAGGCAGAAGGCATGCGTACTCAAGACTAATTCAGAAACAAGACGTAGCTGTGTCTGCACACTGTGGAGGGGTAGTGCCAGCCTCTGGGGAAGCCAGCTAGGGGATAAGGATAAGGCAGAGTCAAGGGATCCAGGGAAGGGGAAGAGGACAGTGCTGATAGGCTGGAAGGTTCAGGCTCCACCGTGAGAAAGCCAGAGGGCCTGACTGCTTCCCTTCCTGGGACGTGGGACTCAGAGCCCTTCTGGAGCATGGGAGGATTGATGGGAGTGCCAAGCACAGCCTGTACCCACGTCTCGGGCTTGCCAAGATGACCCAGGCACAGACTCTGCCCTGGTTCCGATGTCTGTTTCCTCTATAGACCCCCTCCTTTCCGCATTGCCAGCTCCTAGCTGTTGACTGGGTAAGTGGCCGAGGCTGCAGGAGCTGAGCTAGGAGAAGGGGATGCTCCTGGGGAAAAGGGACACGCAATGGGAAGCCCAGATCCTCGTGGAAAGGCCGTGTGGGGCCAGGTAGTCAGCACCCTGTGGTGTGTGGGGCCTGGGCCCACAGGTGCTCTGGGGTGACAGGTGATAGGGTGTGGGGCTTAGCCATTGGGCCTGCCCCTAAGACCACAGGCAGGGAGGGAGGGAGGGTGGAAAAACCTGCCCTTCCTGTCAGGTGGGCCTCCCTGCCTTCCTCCCCACCTTCCTCTCTGGCAACACTATTTTAAAAATGTAACCAGAGGCTTCATGTACCCCCACCCATCTACTCAGGGAGAAGCGGAGGGAGTCCACCTCCTAGTGGGTAGGAGGGTGAAAAGTGGGACCCCCTCCAGAAGATGCTAACATCTATGGCAAAGACTAAGGAAGAGGGGTCTTCCCTGACACTTAAAAGGTGATTCTTAATTTTAATATAAACTGATCTATTTAAAATCCTTCTAAATAAAAACTAAGTTTTAAAAATGTAATGAATTTAAAGCCACTGCTTGTGGTCACCTTTCATCCAAAGGATAGGTTGGCTTATAAAATAAACAACACCGCCATGAGTACTGCGCTATATTAAACAATCAACTATAAGAGACCAAACGGTCAACATTTGCCCTAAAACGAAGAAGTTAAGGAGGGGCAGGGAAGCTAGATTAATGGAAACAGAGCAAACAGAACGGAAATAACGAAAATGTTGACGCATTGTGAAAAATGTAACAAATGACCTGGAACAGTTTGTGTACTGTTTTAAATGGGAACCTAGTTCTCTATGTAAACTTTCACCTAAAACACAATGAACTATTAGAATAAAATAAAATGTACTGAATTTGTATTAAAAAAAAAAATTCACCTTTTTTAAGGGTACAATTACAATGATTTTTTTTTTTTTAAGTTAAAGAGGTGTGCATCCATGAACACAATGGAATTTTGTTAATCCATTCACCAGTTAATGGACTTTTGAATTTGTTTCTACTTTTTAGCTATCGTTAATAATGCTGCTGTGAACATTTGTTTATATACAAGTCTTTCTGTGCACATAAGTTTTCATTTCTCTTGGGTAGATACTTAGCAGTAGAATTGCTGAGCCATACTGTAGATTTAAGTTTAATATTTTAGACAATGTCCAAACTGTTTTCCAAAGAGGCTGCATAATTTTACATTCCTACAAGCATTATTTGAGGATTCTAGTTTCTCCACATCCGTGCCACCTCTCGTTACTCTCTGTTTTTTTTTCATTATAGTCATCTAGTAGGCATGGAGTGGTATTTCATTGTGGTCTTAATTCATTTCCTTTATGACTAATGGAACATATTTTCATATGCTCATTGGCAATTTGTATATCTTCTTTGTTCAAATGACTGTCTTAGTCTGGGTTCTCTAGAGAAGCAAAACCAGCAAAATACACACACACACACACACACATACACATACGTGTACAGAGAGAGAGAGAGAGATTTATGTCAAGGAAATGGCTCATGCAGTTGTAGAGGTTGGCAAGTCCCAAGTCCATGGGTCAGGCATCAGGCTGGAGGCTTCTCCTCGCTTATGTAGCTGCAGGGGCTGATGAATCCAAAATCAGCAGGTCAGATGGTATGTTGCTGGCTCACAGGCTGCGGAGGCTGATGAATTCTAAGAACTGGAGGTCAGGTGATGATGAGCCAGATGCAGGATCCAGAGCAAGCAAGTTTTGTCAAAATGTCCGTACATATATTGGAAGCAGGCCATACCCTTGAGAAAAATTCTCATAAAACTGATTGACTGATCACATCATAGAGGATGATTATACCATTATATAACTGCCAAACTACATCATTACACAACTGACAAACCACTGAGAATCATGGCCCAGCCAAGTTGATGCATAACCTTAACCAACACACTATTCAAATGTTTTACTCACTTTTAAACTGGGTTCTTTTTCTTCTTACTATTGTGTTGTAAGAGTCTTTTGTATATTCTGGATACAAATTCTTCATTAGTAATATAGTTTTCAAACATTTTTTCCCAGTCTGTGGTTTGTATTTTCACTTCAACTCTGATGAAGCCCAATTTATCAATTTCTTCTTTTATTGATCATAATTTTATTATCATATTTAAGAAACTCTTTGCCCAACCAAGGCCATCAAGATTTTCCCCTAGAAAGAGGCCCCGGATAAATAAGGCATTACTGAAATAGAAGAACAAAATGGGAAGCCTTACTTTACCTGATTTTAGAACCTATTATACCGCCACAGTAGTTAAAATAGCCTGGTACTGGTACAACAACAGATACATGGACCAATGGAACAGAATTGAGAATCTAGACATAAATCCATCCACATATGAGCAGTTGATATTTGACAAAGGCCCCAAAACAGTTAAATGGGGAAAAGACAGCCTTTTTAACAAATGGTGCTGGCATAACTGGATATCCATCTGCAAAAAAATGAAACAAGACCCATACCTCACTCCATGCACAAAAACTAACTCAAAATGGGTCAAAGACCTAAATATAAAATCTAAAACGATAAAGATCATGGAAGAAAAAATAGGGACAATGTTAGGAGCCCTAATACATGGTATAAACAGTATACAAAATATTATAAAGAATGTAGAAGAAAAACTAGATAACTGGGAGCTCCTAAAAATCAAACACCTATGCTCAACCAAAGATTTCACCAAAAGAGTAAAAAGACTACCTACAGACTGGGAAAAAGTTTTAGCTATGACATTTCTGATCAGTGCCTGATCTCTAAAATCTACATGATACTGCAAAAACTCAACTGCAAAAAGACAAATAACCCAATTAAAAAATGGGCAAAAGATATGAATAGACACTTCACTAAAGAAGACATTCAGGTAGCTAACAGATACATGAGGAAATGTTCACAATCATTAGCCATTAGAGAAATGCAGATCAAAACTACAATGAGATTTCATCTCACTCCAACAGGGCTGGCATTAATCCAAAAGACATAAAATAATAAATGTTGGAGAGGCTGTGGAGTGATTGGAACACTTATACACTGGTAGTGGGAATGTCAAATGGTACAACCACTTTGGAAATCGATTTGGCACTTCCTTAAAAAGCCAGAAATAGAGCTACCATATGATCCAGCAATCCCACCCCTTGGAATATATCCTAGAGAAATAAGAGCCTTTACACGAATAGATATATGCACACCCATGTTTATTGCAGCACTGTTTACAATAGCAAAAAGAAGGAAGCAATCAAGGTGCCCATCAATGGATGAATGGATAAATAAATTATGGTATATTCACACAATGGAATACTATGTATCGATAAAGAACAGTGAGGAATCTGTGAAACATTTCATAACATGGAGAAACCTGGAAGGCATTATGCTGAGTGAAATTAGTCAGTTGCAAAAGGACAAATACTGTATAAGACCACTATTATAAGAACTTGAGAAATAGTTTGAGAAGAAAACATTCTTTTGTGGTTACGAGAGCAGGGAGGGAGGGAGGGTGGGAGAGGGGTATTACTAATGAGATAGTAGATAAGAACTACTTTAGGTGAAGGGAAAGACAGCACACAATACAGGGGAGGTCAGCACAATTGGACTAAACCAAAAGCAAAGAAATTTCCTGAATAAACTGAATGCTTCAAAGGCCAGTGTAGCAGGGGCAGTGGTCTGGGGACCATAATTTCAGGGGACATCTAAGTCAATTGGCATAATAAAATCTATTAAGAAAACATTCTGCATCCCACTTTGAAGAGTGGCATCTGGGGTCTTAAATGCTAGCAAGCAGCCATCTAAGATGCATTAATTGATCTCAACCCACCTGGATCAAAGGAGAATGAAGAACACCAAGGACACAAGGCAATGAAGAGCCCAAGAGACAGAAAGGGCCACATGAACCAGAGACTACATCATCCTGAGACCAGAAGAACTGGATGGTGCCTGGCTACAACCAATGACTTCCCTGACAGGGAACACGCAGAGAACCCCTGAGGGAGCAGGAGAGCAGTGGGATCCAGACCCCAAATTCTCATAAGACCAGACTTAATGGTCTGACTGAGACTGGAGGGACCCTGGTGGTCATGGCCCCCAGACCTTCTGTTGGCCCAGGACAGGAACCATTCCCAAAGCCAACTCTTTAGACATGGATTGGACTGGACAATGCGTTGGAGAGGGATGCTGGTGAGGAGTGAGCTTCTTGGATCAGGTGGACACTTGAGACTATGTTGCCATCTCCTGCCTGGAGGGTAGATGAGAGGGTGGAGGGGATTAGAAGCTGGCGAAACAGACACGAAAAGAGAGAGTGGAGGGAGAGAGTGGGCTGTCTAATTAGGGGGAGAGTAATTGGGAGTGTGTAGCAAGGTGTGTTTGGGTTTTTGTGTGAGAGACTGACTTGATTTGTAAACTTTCACTTAAAGCACAATAAAAATTATTAATAATAAAAAAAAAGATTTTCCCCTAAAAGTTTAATAGTATAGTTTTAGCTCCTACATTTAGGTTTATGATCATTTGTTCTCTTCTAGAGCCAATATATATGTTAAATTTTATTGTGTTTTAGGTGAAAGTTAACAGTGCAAATTAGTTTTTCATTAAAAAATTTATACACAAATTGTTTTGTGACATTTGTTGAAATCCCCACAATGTGTCGGCACTTTCCCCTTTTCCCCTTCATTGAGCAAATATTTGAGGGCTGTGAATACACAGATGAAGAAACTTGGTTCCTGACCCAGGAAGTTTATAATCTAGTGGGAAGACAGATGAACACGCAAATGATCACAGTACACTGTTGCCATACCAGACGTAGGTAGACTCTGTAAAAGGAGCCTAGGGACAGAAAGATCCAAGTCTGTCTGGGAAGTCAAGGCCCATTTCACTGAGAAATTACTGTGGAGCTAGGACTTGAAAGAGGAGCAGGTGTTGCCCAGGTGGCAAGTGGGAGAGGGCTCTGAGGCAGAGGCATAGGGAGGGGAATGAACAAGATAAGTGAAGAATCGACAGTCAGATGGAGGGCCAATGAGGCTAATGGTTAGCAGAGACCAACTCACAAAGGGCTTTGAACTCACGTGAAGATGTTTATTTTGCTGTATAGCTTTTGAAGAATTCTGAATATGTGAGCAAAATCAGATTTTTGTGATAGAAAAATAACTCTGGTGGCAGTGTAGCCATCTGATAAAAATGGGGGCAATACCCTTTCCAGAAGCACGTTGTCAGGCTCTACCTAGACTCTCTGAATTTATAGGGTGAATACTATAAATCTGGATTTTTTTACAAGCACCCCAGGTGATTATTGTGCCTTACAAAACATAGGAACCACTGGGTTAGGGAGTAGAGCAGTTAGGAGTCTATGGCTGTAGTTCAGATAAGGGATGACTAGAGCCTTAACCCAGCAGTGGCAGTGGGAGTAGAGAGAAGGATATGAGGGAGATTGAGGGAGAAGAAGAATAGGCAGGATTTGATGATTTGTTACATGTGGGGGTTGAGAAATTTATAACACCTGCATATGTGGTGATGCCACTAACTTAGAGAAGTTAGGGGGAGGAGTGGTATGGCGGTGGCAATGGGAGGAAGGAGATGAGATCAGCATTAGAGGTCCCAAGTTTGAGGGGCCCCTGGAACATCCAGCTGGAGATATCTAGCAGTGATTATATGAAGCTGCAGATATCCAGCATTTTATATATATATATGGCTCTCTGTTTTAGGAAAGCAGTCTGGGCTGGAGATAGGAGTCACACACCTGTTTTTTTTTTTTTTTTTTTTGTTATGGCTCTCTGTTCTAGAAGAGCAGCCTGGGCTGGAAATAGGAGTCACACACCATTAGGTAATATTTGTAATCATGGGCTTGGGTATTTAGAACATACACCAAAATCATTTTTTAGGACTAGTAGAGCATGCTTGACTTCCTCATTAAATGTACAGAGGCATTCTCTGGAAGCCAATCAGCCTTCAGCTTGATAACTAACTCATCATGTATTAATGCATGAGTGTTTAATTGCTTCTCATCTTGAACTGCTCTTCCGCTCAGTGGCAATTCTCATTCAGAAGTAGGTAAGTGGAATAGTTAGCTGTAACAAATAAACCCTTCATTTTCAGTGGCTAAATGCAATGGAAGTCTATGTCTCATGTATGGAATAATCTAGTGCAAGTGCTTCTGATTGGCAGAAAGGTTTTCCCATGTGGTGACTCAGGGATTTAGTTCCTTCCAACTTCTGGCTTACCCATCCTTTAAGGCCTCAGAGAAGTCTACATCCAGATGGCACAACGTCGAAGAGAGGGTGAAGAAGGCATAGCTACTTGTTAGCCACCTTGGCCCAGAGGTGACACTTATCACTTCTGCTTACGTTAACACTAGTTATATGGCTCCACCTATATGCAAGGAGGCTGGGGATATAGTGCCTGGCTGGGCCGCTGCTTTTCAGAAACAACTCTATTAATGGAAGGGGTGCAGAAATTTTTGGAAGATGGTTAGTTATCTCTAGCACAATAGTCACGCTGATAGGTGAAGAATATTTCAACCTCATATCCAGAGTAGATAAAAAAGTGCTTAAAAAATGCTGCACAAAAGTCGAATTATCAATTCACTATAATTTTTGAGTCCCAGCTATATGCTCGGCACTATTTTAGACACCATAGAAATAGAATTAGAGCATGGATCAATTGACTAATTGAAAGGTATTTATTTGGCACTATGTGGAAACATGTTTAAATTATGATCCTGCTTGAGAAGGCACGATTGAGTTCTAGGAAGTGATTAGCAATCAGTACTAAAGAGAATATTAACTCTTAGTAGTAAGCAGGGCTTTGAACAGGTTCGTTCTGGGTTGAACCCCTGCTGAGAATTTGCATTTCCACTCCTGATATACTGAATCAGAATCTACAGTTGAACAAGGCCCCCAGGTGATTTTTATGTATAATAAATTTTGAGAACCACTGCTCTACTAGTGGTTCTCAGAATTGGTTCCTAACCAGCAGTATTAGCATCGCCTGGGAACTTGTTAGAAATGCAAATTCTCAGCATAGTTTCAAACCTGAAGGAACTGGTTGGATGCCCTGGTAGTAAGTAGTGCACAGAGGACTTAAAGCACTTGCTGGTGAAGATCAAAGACCACAGCCTTCGGTATGGCTTACACCTCAACATAAAGAAAACAAAAATCCTCACAAATGAACCAATAAGCAACATCATGATAAAGAGAGAAAATATTGAAGTTGTTAATGTTTTCATTTTACTTGGATCCATAATCAACGCCCATGGAAGCAACAGTCAAGAAATCAAAAGACATTGGGCAAATTTGCTGCAGAAGATCTCTTTAAAGTGTTAAAAAGCAAAGATGTCACTTTGAGGACAAAGGTGCACCTGACCCAAGCCATGGTATTTTCAATTACCTCATATGTATGTGAAAGCTGGACAATGGAAAAGGAAAACTGAAGAATTGATGCATTTGAATTATGGTGTTGGCAAAGGATATTGAATACACCAAGAACTGCCAGAAGAATGAACAGACCTGTCTTGGAAGAAGTACAGCCAGAATGTTCTTTAGAAGCGAGGATGGCAAGACTTTGTCTCACTTACTTTGGACATATTATCAGGAGAGACAAATCCCTGGAGAAGGACATCATGATTGGTAAAGTAGCGGGTTAGCAAAAAAGGGGAAAAGACCCTATTGACAAAGTGGTTGCAACAACGGGCTCAAATATCTATCTATCATTTTAAGGATGGCAAAGGATCGGGCAATGTTTCGTTCTGTTATACATGGTGTCTCTATGAGTTGGAAGCTTCTCCACAGCACTTAACAACAACAGTAAGTAGTATTGTACATACTGTTTTCGAGGATAAAATGATGGAGTGTGGGGGTATTCAGGGCAGGGGTTAAATCTAGGACTGAGCCTTACAGAGATGGCAGATGTGGAGAGGAGGGGACATGCTAAGAAGAACATGTAGATGCGAAGGCACAGAGGCAGCGTGAAAGCAGGTGTTCTTGGAACATGAGTCCAGTCTGACAAGAGTGGAGAATGTATGTTGGGCAATCAGCCATCTCAATAAAATTGCTTCTCTTTGTTACTGCAGCATGAAAAGAATAGTTTGATAGATTTGTGACAAATTTGGCTTTATGGGAAGGGGGACATTTTTGTGAGGATGGGGTGAGTGAGCCATAGACCAAGAAAACAGGTAGAGCTCTAAATTGTAATTCATAAGGGCAGGTGCTTCAAATTGCAGGCTTTACTTTTATGGTTTCTCACATTGGCAGCTCTGTGTAACTTGTTCACTCTCTGTAGTGGGCTCCAGGGTGAGCAGTAGCAGGGATTTATTTATTCAATGACAGTTAATGATTCTCCTGAGTCAAGCAGGGTAAGACGGCTCGTGGAAAATAAGGCTATCTTAGTTGAATGGGGTCATCTTATAAAGGGCTTTGACAGTCAGACAGTGGAGTTCAGGCTTGATGTGGTAGGTACCGGGGAGCCATTGAAAGTTTCCAAATAGGTAACTTTTTGAGATGTTAGTTAATGAAGATTCATCTTTCATCAATATGCAGGATGACTGGAGGTGAGGGAGGCTGGTGGAAGGGAGTTCTGGCAGACAACTGTAGTAATCCAGGGCTGTGCAGCTAAGCACTGACATAGAGGGAATGGAGGAGGAGTGCAAGAAGGAAAATGTGAGGTAAATGTGAGGGAGGAGCCCAAATACTAAGATTATGAGCCTGGGAGAATGGCACTGCTGGAAAAGGAATTAGTGGATGGCAGAGTGTTGGGAGGGGTGAGAAGATGATCCTAGTGATGACAGCAGAGCTGCTGGTTGACAGCATGGCTGATAAAGAATACTATCTTCAGTCTCTCATCAGTCAGGGAAGCGAATTGGCAACTCGGCCCGACCACTTGCTTTCCGCAGCTAGTACTCTTTGCTCGAAGTCTCAGGTGCCCAGCAGCCTCTAATCTGAGGATAAAGGATTGCAAGCCCAGAGTGAAGGCTTTTGAGTAGTCTCTAATTTTTATTGACAGCTCTGAAAAGTTCTAGATACACTTAGCACCTCCAAAGAAGCGCTAAATGATTTAACATTTTGGGGACAAATTGGTTCTATTAGTCTCTAGTGCCAAATTCACCAAAAAATAGCTCATTAGCTGTGCATTGTGATTTCACTAGGGTGCCCTGCTCTTGGCGAGATTCCAAAGAACACATTTGTATAAAAATGTTCCTATTATGGCGTGTGATACCTATTAATGGAACACCATATGCAGCCGAGCATCTCCCCTTGCCTCCTCCCAGTCTTTCAACCTGAAGTTTGTATTTTCCATCCATTTTTGCCAGGTGACCTGCTTTGCAGGGGTTAAACTTTACCTAATGGGCTAAGGCCTAAGATGCTGCTGCAATCAATCTTTCATCTGGATATAAGCATCTTGGTTTTCCCTTGCTCTGTGCCTACTGCCAACCCTGACGCTTTCATTCCATCCTAGCCTGGGGGGAGGAAAGGGGGGAGGGAAGGTTGAGAGTGGGCGCCAAGCCCAGACCTACAGCTGTGCCTGATTGACCGACATTTCTGTTATTAGCCACAAAAAAGGCCACTTTTAATGGCTAAAGCAAGAATGACCAGCTGGTGTGACAGGCCTTGGGTTTTTGCCTAGTTGCATTAAAATTCATCCGTTCTGGTCCTTTTTCATCATTTGCATGGTTTCAAGGGTGGTATTTCCAGACACATCTTTTACTGAAGTTCCTGGCTATCAAATATCTACTGTTCTTTTTTTTTTTCTTCAAAATGATATTCTCCATTTTGTAGGTAGCTTTAAACTTGCATTAAAAATGACTTCATATTTCACCTAAAACACAAAAAATTTAAAGAAAAAGAAATTCAGAACTATAAAAAAATGGCTTAGTAAAAATAAGTGGGGGAATCTTGTTATTCATCAAGAGAGACCTGTTGAGACATTGCATAATACAAAATCAAGAAGTCATGCTAAATTCAAATCATATGTTAAATAGATATGATCATTTGTCTGGAAAATGAATGTTTTCTGTTACTCTGGATCTGAAACTCACTAAGAGCCCTCAAAGTTTAAACTGAGCATAAACTCTTCGGATCTGGGATCTTTTTGTTTGTTTGTGGGCCCTGGGACTAGAGGAGAAGGGTTGACAATTGTACCATAGGTTAGTATGATAGGAAAGGTATATATCATTGGAAAACATTGGCACCAGGTGCATTTTTTTCACTCAACTCAGTTGAAAGAAATAAATTTGTTTTAAAATTAGTTAATTCATTAAACTTACCATGAACACCTACAATGAACCAGCACGGTGGGTGGTGCAGAAATGAATAAGACATAGTCCCTGACCATAAGATGTTTACCTACAACATGTACACAAATAAGTATTTTGAAAAATCCAGATGGTGAAATGTGTTAAAATGAACAAACAAAAAACAAAAACGAAGAAACAGGAGATATGAGCAGAATAATCTACTAATTCTGTGGATGATGAGATTGCTTTCTACTGGAAATATTGGGGAAGAAAGCCTTCACGGAGGGGTTTGATAGGCAAGCTTTAGTTTGTTCATTTTAATTTAAAAAAATGTCACACCCCTAGTCTTTAACCACAACTGGATTCAAATCTGTCTGTGAAAAGCCTCAATTTGAATTAAATCCCTTTCCTTTCAAGAACATGAAATTTTGTGAAAGTTAATTTCTATTTCCATCCGGTATGTAACTCCAAATAGTAAATCATCTGGGACTGACATGGCAGATCTTTCTAAAAAACATACCACAGAATGATGTTCAACTTTATTGCTAGGTCAAGGAGGTCTGGAGAAAAATCTCTCTGCAGCGCTTCCTAATCAGATGTCCATAATTTTAAATTAATCATTCTCAGTTGAGAATCTCAGGGGGCAGGTCCCAGGCTTCTGTACTAGAAACGAGTTCTAGAGGTGAGGCTGATGAGCAGCCAGGGTTGAGAGCCACTGCTTTATGTCTAGTATTGGAACACATACAATTATCCACCTAAAGAAAGGAAGCACAATCTATGGATACCACATTGCAATGGTTTGAATTGTGTGTCCCAGAAAGTTATAAGTTCTAGTAGTCCCTGATACCTGTGAAAATGACCTTATTTGGAAATAGTGTCATTGCAGATGTGATTAAATGAAGATGAAGTCATTAGGGTGGGCACGAATCTCTTTATGAAAAAACCAGATGCCATGGAGTCAATTCTGACTCATGGTGACCCCATGTGTGTCAGAGGAGAACCATGTTCCACAGACTTTTCAATGGTTGACTCTTTGGAAGTAGATTGCTAGGTCTTTCTTCTAAGGTGCCTGTGGGTGGACTTGAACTTCCAATCTTCCAGTGAACAGCCATGTATGTTAACTGTTTGCAGCACCCACAGGCTCCAATGTGTTTTTGACTGATGTCCTCATAAGAAGAAGCGAGGAGACACACAGGGAACACAGCTATGAGAAGATGGAAGCAGAGATTTTGAGTTATGCTGCCACAAGCCAAAGAACCCTTGGGACCACAAGAAAGTAGAAGCAGCAAGGAAGGATCCCTCCCCTAGACCTTCTGGAGAGATCATGACCCAGCCAACACCCTGATGTTGGTTTCTGACCTCCAGAACTGTGAGAAAATACATTTCTATTGTTTTAAGCCACCCAGCCAGTGGTACTTTGTTACAGCAGCCCTAGAAAACTAATACATACCTTAATTGCTGTTTATTTTCCTAAATTTTATTAATTTTGTTGTTGTTGTTGAGAATATACACAGCAAAACATATACCAATTCAACAGTTTCTACATGTACAATTTAGTGACACTGATTACATTCATTGAGTTTTACAACCATTCTTACCCTCATTTTCTGAGCTGTTCCTTTCTCATTAACATAAACTCACTGCCCACTAAGGTTCCTATCTAAACTTTTGAGTTGCTGTTGTCAATTTGATCCCATATAGATAGTTTTTAAAAGAGCATAATGCTCAAGGCAGACATTTTTCACCAGTTTTTAAGCTAAACTATTGTTCAGTTTTTAGAAGATTTCAGGGGATATTCCTGGTTTAAGTTTTAAAAATTATGTCAGGGCAGTAGTTTCAGTGGTTCATCCACCCTCTGTGGCTCTAGAAGGTTTGGAGTCCATGAGAATTTGAAATTCTGTTCTGCATTTTCCCCCTTTTGATCAGGATTCTGCTATAGAATCTTTTATCAAAATGTTCAGTGTTATGGATTTAATTGTGTCCCCCCAAAATGTGTGTCAACTTGGCTAGGCCACAATTCCCAGTATTGTGTGATTGTCCACCGTTTTGTCATCTGATGTGATTTTCTTATGTTTTGTAAATCCTACCTCTGTGATGTTAATGAGGCAGGATTAGACGTGGTTAATGAGGTAGGACTCAATCTACAAAATTAGGCTGTGTCTGTGTCTTACATCAATGTCTTTTGTGATATAAAAGAGAGAAGTGAGCAGAGAGATGTGGGGATCTCATGCCACCAAGAAAGTAGTGCCAGGGGCAGTGCAGTGAAAGCAGCTGAATGAGTCCTTTGGACCTGGGGTTCCTGTGCTAAGGAGCTCTTATACCAGGGGAAGATTGATGACAAGGACCTTCCTCCAGAGCTGACAGAGAGAAAGCCTTCCCCTAGAGCTGGCAGCCTGAATTTGGTATGAGAGAAAAAACTTCTAGCCTTCTAAAGTATGAGAAAAAACTTCTGTTTGTGTAAGCCACTCACTTGTGGTATTTCGATTATAGCAGCATTAGATAACTAAGACACTCAGTAATGGTAGCTGGGCACCATCTAGTTCTTCTGGCCTATGGCAAAGGAGGCAGTTGTTCATGGAGGCAGTTATCCACACATTCCATATCCTCCTCCTGTTCCTGACACTCCTTCTTCCTGTGTTGCTCCAGGTGAATAGAGACCAATTGTTGTGCCTTGGATGGCCTCTTGAAAGCTTTTAAGACCCCAAGCACTACGCAACAAATTAGGAGATAGAACAGAAGCACAATACACGTTATTAGACCAATTAACTGGGAAGTCCCATGGAACTATGACCCTAAACCTCCAAACCAAGGAATCAAATCCCACGAGGTATTTGGTTGTACATCAGCAGCCTCAGCAGCTACTCTTTTTGTCATTGTTGTAAATATATCTATCACACAACTTTTGCCAGTTTAACTTTTTACAGGTGTATGGCTTACTATTAACTTTAAAAGAGAATAATTCCTTCCTTAACATGTTTCTGCAATCCAAAGAGAGCGATATAGCACAAATCTTATGCCTATGGGATAGAACCACAATCACAGGCAAGGTTATGCTACTTTTGTTCTCTAAAAATTAAAATGACCTCTATTTTCTAGTAACACCAATAAAGACAATTTAGATTAAAACAAATAAGAAATTCCTTTGACTTCCTTGGAAGGTAGGTTGTGCAGGTAAAGTTTTACTGGGGTACAGTTCTGTTTACAGGTTTGGATACAAGCACTTTTAACACATGGTGTTGGGTCTTCTCCATTTGCCCTTCTTCACCTCACCTGTGAGATTCATTCTCTGCCCCTTCCTTTCCTGTGTGGACTCCCTTGAGCTGCAAAACCCACCCCTCCCTGCCCAGGAGAGGATGCATACTCCCAGACTATAGCTCCTGCTAGCTAGCTAGTTCCTTATCTTTGGCTCCAATTCTCACCAAGCTCTGGTAACACTAATTCTTTACCTTCAGGCCTGTGGTGACAATGGCTTCCCACTGTTGCTAGTCCTGGGTACTTTGAAATCTCTCATTGGACCCCCTAACTCTGCTCTGTAAATAGTCCTTCTTTAATTTTCTTTAGAATCCCATCTGAGTGTGGCTTCTGCTTCCCACCAGAACCTGACTGCTACACCAACCACATTCTAAAAAGCCCCCTGGATATTCACACAGAGAAGCCCGAAAGATTTGTCTCTTTAGAGCATAAAATAATCAAGTACCATAGTAGTGCCATCAGGAAGGAGAGATTGGGAAACGTGGAAAAAAAGATTCTAGATAATTAAAGCAGATAGGGGCATAGGAAAGGTTTATACTGACTGGAGAGGTTTATACTGACTGCAGAGAGTGTCTAAGAACTTTTTTTTTTTAAAAGATTAGATTTACCTTGCGTTCACAATAGAACATTTTGAAAATAGATATTGGAAGCCAAATGATGAGGACTTGCAATCTTATCTCACAATATAACCACGGATTTGAAAGGATGGAGCTGACATCAGATCAAATATAGTAACTACTAAGTATGGGCAGGGCACTGTCCTTGCTCTAATCGCTGATGTTCCTGGCATCTGTGGCAGCACCTGCATGACATGGGGAAGGTGGGGAAGTGCTGAGGACAGCTCGGCATGTTGGGAAAAGTTTTTGTGTTCTGTCAGACTTTTTAAGTCTTACCAGGTTACCAGAAGGCTAACTTTGTGTATGTCTTGTTTCTCAGTTGTGTATGTGGATACTTTCAAAGACATATACTTTACTGATATAGGGGCGTAAGTTTGATTTTACAATCTAAGGTGGAGAAAGAAAAGTGGGAAGAGTGTAAGGAAAGAGCTTGTAGAGAAATAAGTTCTAGTCGCGTTCATAGTTAATAGCTAATACTAAAAAAAAAATACTATCGAGTGTTTATCACAGGCTAGATAGTGTTCTAAGCACCTTCCGTGAATTGGGTTATTTGAGTCTCACAGTGCTTTGAATTAGATTCTGTTATTCTCCCCATTTTACAGATGAGAAAATTGACGCACATAAAAGTTTAAATAACCTCCCCTGGGTCTCACAGCCAAGAATGTGGCAGGGCCAGCATTAAGCCTAAGTCTAACTTCAGAGTTGGGGAAGAGGCCAGATATGGTGGACAGAACCAATAAAGATTCTATGAAGGAGACTGTATTTGAAAAGGGTCTTAGAAACCCATTAAGATTTTGATATTTTGAGGTGTGTATTGGACTGGAACCCTAGTGGCATAGTGATTAGGAGCTTGGCTGCTAAACACAAGGTGGGCAGTTTGAACACATCATCCGCTCCTTGGAAACCCTATGGGGCAGTTCTACTTTGTCCTATAGGGTTGTTATAAGTTGGAATTGACTCAATGGCAATGGGTTTGGTTTTCGGCTATCGGACAGACAGAAGGAGCCCTGGTGGCTCAGTGGTTAAGTGTTAGGTTGGTAACTGAAAGTTTGGTAGTTTGAACCTACCAGCTGCTTTGGAAGAAAGATGTGGCAGCCTGCTTCTATAAATATAAATATTACAGCCTTGGAAATCCTATGGGGCCATTCTACTCTGTCCTATAGGATGGTTATGAGTCAGAATCAGCTTGACAGCAACAGGTTTTCGTTTTTTTTATTGGACAGACAAGGGAGGGCATTCCAGCTGGAGAAACAATATAAATACCTAAAAGTAAAAGTTTTTAATCCTAACCATGCTTTTCCATTTCTTCTATTGTCACCATGTAATATAGACAAAGGACTCAATTCCAAAGTGACCACAAAAGTCTCTGGAAAACTGAAGATTGAACTCATAGCATCACTGAACAGAACCCTTAATTAATGACAATACAGACCTGGCAGTGGATATTGAAGGCCATGGAATGTGAAACAAAAAACTCTCCATGTTACAGAAGGTTCAGCCAGGAGAGGTTGAAGGTGAGTTTAGGATAAGCCGAAGTTCTCTTGCCACATCAATGATTCACCCTTAAGAAAGTGTAGTTACTGGATAAAAGTAAATTTGGGCTTCCAAGTGCCTTTGACCATTTTTGAGGCATGCCTTCAGCAGGCTTCTTGCTGGGAAGGTGTTTCTTCTTCTCAGTGTGGTTTTACCTTAAATCAGGGCATTCTTGGGCAGCAGCAAAGCTTTTAAGGGGAGCCTTTGGGAGTCCTTCTGGACATGGGCTGGGAGAGGAGATTTGATCAATTCATCAATCAACAATATTTGTTGGATACTTATTCTATTGGTCTAGACCTGTAGTGTGAAGCATGTTTAATAACAAATAGATTTTTACAAAAACATAAAGATGGGTGCTAGTGACACAGATGATTGATGTAATTGGTGTCGCTGAATTGTGCATGGGAAAATGTGTTATATATATTTTTATAACAATAAAAAAAGAAAAAAGTAATAAAGGCAATTATAGTTAGTGTTATGGATTGCATTGTGTTTCTCCAAGATATGTGTTGTAAATCCTTGCTTCTATGCCTATGGTTCTTCTTCATATAGTCTGGCTTCTTATTTGTTCAGTATACAGATTGAATAAGTATGGTGAAAGGATACAACGTGGCATCAAGATTGGAGGAAGACTCATTAACAACCTGGGTGTGATATGCAGATGACACAACCTGGCTTGCTGAAAGCAAAGAGGACTTGAAGCATTTACTGATGAAGATCAAAGACTACAGCCTTCAGTCTAGATTACACCTGAACATAAAGAAAACAAAAACCCTTACAACTGGACCAGTAAGCAACATCACGATAAATGGAAAAAAGATTGAAGTTGTCAAGGATTTCATTTTACTTAGATCCATAATCAACGCCCATGGAAGCAGCAGTCAAGAAATCAAACGTGTTCTGCAGTGGGTAAATCTGCTGCAAAAAATCTCTTTAAATTGTTAAAAAGCAAAGATGTCACTTCAAGGACAAAAGTGTACCTGACCTAAGCCATGGCATTTTCAGTCACCTCATGTACATGTGGGAGCTGGACAAAGAATAAGGAATACCAGAGAAGAATTAATGCCTTTGGATTATGGTGCTGGCAAAGAATATTGAATATACCATGGATTGTCAGAAGAATGAACAAACCTGTCTTGGGTGAAGTACAGCCAGAATGCTCCTTAGAAGCGAGGATGGCAAGAGTTCATCTCATGTACTTTGGATATGTTATCAGGAGGGACCAGTCCCAGGAGAAGCACATCATGCTTGGTGAAGTAGAGGGTCAGCAAAAAAGAGGAAGACCCTCAATGAGATGGATTGACACAGTGTCTGGAACGATAGGCTCAAACACAGCGACAATTGTGAGGATGGTGCAAGACCAGACAGTATTTCATTCTGCTGTACATAGGATCTCTATGAGTGAGAACCAACTCAGCAGCACCTAACAACAACAACAACAACAACAACATGCCTGTGGTTATAATCCCATTTGGGAATGAGTTGTCTTTGTTAATGAGACGAGATTAGTATAGGATGTATATTGAGTCAATCTCTTTTGAGATATAAAAGAGCTCAAACAACCTAAGATGCAGAGATGGATCAAGACAGATGTTAAGACACATGGAGATCTTTAAGGAACAAGGATACAGAAGCTGAGGAGAAAAGAACCTTCCTCCAGAGTCGAAAGAGAGAGAAAACCTTCCCCTAGAGCTATTGTTATCTGAATTTGGACTTTTAGCCTCCTAAACAGTGAGAAAATAAATTTCTGTTTGTTAAAGCCATCCATATATGACAGAGTAGAACTGCCCCATAGTCTCCAAGGAGCACCTGGTGGATTCGAACTGCCAGCCTTTTGGTTAGCAGCTGTAGCACTTAACCACTATACCACCAGGGTTTCTAAAAGCCATCCACTTGTGGTATTTCTGTTATAGCAGCCCTAGATAACTAAGACAGAATTTGGTACTGGAGGATTGGGGTGCTACTCTAATGGACAGCTAAAATGTGGAAGCGATTTTGGAATTGGGTAATGGGTAGAGGCTGGGAGAGTTTTAATGTGTCACTATGAGTCAGAATTGACTCGAGAGCAATGCATTTTAATAGTAAAAGCCTTGATTGCCTTGTAGAGGCTGTTGGTGGAATTATGGACATCAAAGGCAATTCTGATGAGGGTTCATTAGAAAGTGAGGAGAGCTATAGATAAAGTCTCTGTCATCTTAGAGAATACACATGATACCAGCCACAGAAGTTGCAAGAAATGTGGAGATTGAATGTGTTTCTGGTGAGGTATTAAAAGAAAATGTTGAACATGAGGTTGGACAATGAACTGTGCAAGACGAAAACAGAACTTAAAGATTTGAAAAATTCTGTTGTACAAACTAAGGACACATGTCCTAGAACATTTGCCGAAGGTGTGGCTACACAATCGTTTGTTAAAGAGATTAAGTGTGTGACTGATGCATCTCACCAACCACCACAGCAGAAAACCCATCAGCTTGTACTGAGGGGAACAGAAAAAGAATGAGAGGAAAGAAAGAATGCTGTCTGCCTCTTGGAATTCTACAGGAATAGGCCAAAGGAGCTACACCTGTTGTCCTCCAAGAAAAGTACCATCCCTGGAGACACTCAGAGGCCAAGAGACCTGTTGGAAGGAACATGGGAAGCAGGGCCTTCTTGGTTTCAAGGGAAGGTGGAGGACACGGTCTTCTGGATCTTAAAGAGTGGGGTCATAGCCTCCTAGGTTTCAAAGAGTCGGATCTTCACCAACTGGGTTCTGGAGTGTGGGGCTGCTGTTAAGGTGTGCTAAGGGGATGGGATTACTGCCAAAGCTGAGGCGGTGGGGCTGCCGTGTCCAAGGTGCAGAAGAATGGGATCTGCTGGAGCTGAGGCAGTGAGGTTGCCACTCAGATGGACAATGAGAATGGGCTGTCCCAAAGCTGAGAGTAGAGCTGCTGTCCCGATCGGCCTGGAAATCAGAGCTGAAGTCCAGAGCTAAAGGAGCCCCACCCAGAACCCAGAGGGCATGGCCAACACCCAGAATCTGGAGGGCAAGGCCCTTACCCAGATGGTCTCAGAGAACAGAGGATTATGTTCAAGCCTTGAGAGCTAATGTAATTTTTTCTGCTGGTTTCTGGACTTGCTTGGTGCTTGTTATCCCTTCTTTCCCTCCAATTTCTTCCATTTGTAATGAAAATGTCTACCTTGTGCCTGTTCTACCATTGTGCTTTGGAAACAGATAACTTGTAATTCTAGGTTTCATAGGTCCACAGATGAACAATTTTGCCCCAGGATGGAATAAACCTAAAGTCTCACCCATATTTGATTTAGATGATTCAGAAGATGAGATGTTGGATTTGGAGCTGATTAAAGGCTTTTGGGATGATGTGATGGGGTGAATGTGTTTTGCATGTGGGAAGGACATGATTTCTGGGGGGCAAAATGGTGGCATGTTATGGATTGAATTGTGTCCTCCCAAAATATGTGTTATGTGTTGTAAATCCTAGCTTCTATGCCCATGGTTATAATTCCATTTGGGAATGAATTGTCTTTGTTATGTTCATGAGACAGGATTAGTGTAGGATGTGTCTTGAGTCAATATCTTTTGAGATATAAAAGAGCAAACTAAGAAGCACAGATGGGGTAAAATAGATGCTAAAATACATGGAGATCTCCAAGCAACCAGGAAGCAGAAGCTGAAGAGACAAGAACCTTCCTTCAGAGCCGACAGAGAGAGAAAGCCTTCCCCTAGATTTGGTGCTCTGAATTTGTGGTATTTCTCTTATAGCAGCAGTAGGTAACCAACACTATTAGAATTTGTTTCCTTCTTATACTGTGCCATTTTAGAGACAAAGGCAGTTCAGCTCTTCAGTTCATGCCAGGAGCCTTCATTTCTGTGAGTCACAGTACTGTGGAGAGATCTGCTGTCTCTCTCTGCAAGCACGGGGGCTGGCATTGCCACTGTGCTTCTGGGGAACAGGTTGGGTTGAGGAGTGACAGATTTATTCAAAGAGTGCCACTGTGAAGAAATAATGTATGGAAATGAAGGAGAGGTCATGATATAAAAGCAGAATATGACTGTCTTGGCTTGGACACAGAGGATAGTACTGCAGAAAGCTGCTCTGAAAGCCATCACTGATTGTAGGCAGAGCTAGAAGGAGGATGGCTTTTTGTCTTTGTCACCCCCACTCAGTTTTCCATTACTGAGTTACCCTGTTTTAACAAAAGGATTTCTCTGTCCTGCAAGCACATGAGTTCACAAATAGATGCAAAATATTTCCATCTGGAAGTCAGCCAAGTACGGGGCACCCTGCCTTGCATTGCGAACACTTCCCATGAGCCTGCGGAATGCAAAACCCCCTGCTCACACATTGATGGGACTGGGTTCTCCCATTTTCTTGCAGCCTTGTGGCTCTTTAAAGGATGAACACTCTTTAATGACCTTTGGTTTCTGAACCGGTAGCTCTCAGGCCCTCTGTTGGAGAGACAGCTGACTTCTCTCCAGTCTTAGAGAGAGCCGATGCGTGTCAGGCCTTGGTCATGCTGGCATTCCCTGATTTCTCAGTGCCGCCCCCATCTCCACCGTGATTGGCAGGAGCTGAGTGTGGGGCCCTGGTGCAGGATGAAGGGAGGAAGGAGTCTTTGTGACAGAGAAGGAAAGGGGACAGGTGGTCAGATGGAACGAGAAGGCCCCCAGCCAGCTCTTTGAGAAAAGGTAATGCATTTGATGTACTCTAATGGTACCCCTGACTGAGGGGCCATATGGAGCCCTGGATCCTGCATAATTCCATCTTACTCCCCAGTCGAGGCCACCTTTTCCTGCTGAAATTGTAGCGGCAATTGGGTCAAGCGGTTGCCACTGTTAGTTCCTACTGCTCTCATTTGAAGGGAAAAGTAAAAAATATAAGGTGGCACCCTGGTATCTGGTCCTAGTACATCTTTTATAATCAGAGTCTGCTCAAACTTTAGCAAAATGGAGCCTTCTGCAAATGGGTTATTTTAAAGATCTGCAACTTTAAAGATTGTCAAGGCTTCCTCATTAAGCCATAGAATATAAACCAGTAGGCCAAAGGGCCAAATCTAGCTACAGCCACACCTGGAGTACTTGAACCTCTTTAGGTTGGGCCAGCAGTGCTGTACCTTCTATTGATTCTTACAGCTAACTCACACAACTGGGCCCAAAAGGCATTTGGGTTTGTTATCCCTGTTTAGGCACTGGCACTTGTAAGTGGCTCCTTGATGGAAATATTTCTAACAGGTACTTCACTTCTGTGCTTTCTGAAGACATATGCAATGAATATAATTTTGTTTTCTGACGTCATCGTACACTCTAGTTTTGGCTCTACTCAAAGCTGTAAGCTCAGAGTTAGAATACGTGTGGAGTGGATAAATAGTTGGCTGGGGCTGACCCAAGCAGGCCTTGGAACTTGCTCTGAAAACATCCCTGAACGCAGGCTGCCCTTTGATTGCTTGTCTGATTCTTGTAAAGGCCAGGTGAAGCTAGGGCATGAAGGACAAGCATGTATTTTCTTTATTTTCCTGTAAAAAATGTTAGGAATCTTTAGCGTTATGCTCCTTTTGGTCTAGAATTTTCTCATAGGCTCCAAGTGTTTTCCCCTTTCTCATTCTCTAAGTGGGGCAGAACCTATCCAGGCTAGGTGTTTGCCATCCGAGTGGAGGGTGGTGAGTGTCATTAACTTCCCTTAGTGTCCACTGGGGTGTAAACAAGCTCTGTTGCTTAGATCTTCATGGTGGGGGTGGGGAGGGGGCAGTGTGACGTGCTCAACCTCCAGCTCTGCGCAGATCACCTGGGTTTCTGACTATGCTGGAGGGTGAGAAGGAGACTACAGTGATTCTAGGACATGGAAGATTCTACAAGGCAATGCCCCACACGTGCCCTGCTCATACAACTCTTCCTGAGTTTTCCCTTGCTTATCATACTACTTCTGCAGGAGACTCCATTTCCCAAGATGCAGTTTACTGCCACTTATCCTCCCAAATTCCTCTATTGATACCTTGTGAATGGATTTGTGATGGCAGGAGCTATTGGGGCAGCCATATTCTGGAAGCTCAGAAGGCAGTCCTAGACAGATGAGGGATGGCCACCTGAGTCCTGGTTGGTATACCTTTCATCCTGGGGTGGTGAGCAGATACTAGGAATGAGTCAAAGTCCATTTCCATAATTTTTCGATATTATTTGGATCAGAAGATAGAGTATATGCATTCAAAGAATATTTTTTTAATCTATCCCCATTTATATTTTCAGTTAATGGAACCTTCCCCTTGACTATGGCCTATGGTTACCTGTCATGTTTAGATTCTTGGACTGTTGCCAGTTCTTGTCCTTTTGTAAATTCCCTTGATGATTTTCATCAGAAGTTGAGGAGGGGGGTGGTCATAGCAGGCACTGTTTTGTACCACCATCTTGGTGTAGAAGCCCTCCGTCCTCTTTTGAAAAAAGAGTCAGTGGCAGAGCAGTACCCTGACCTTATTTCTTTTATATCTTTTGTTTTTGTTAAAAACGTATCTTTTACTAGAAAAACAATGTTTCCCTCTAACCTCTTCTCATCTGCTATTTCAATTTTTTGATTCTTGTCCTCATTTCAATTTTGAGCAAGAACCTCTTGATGCTAATTCTGAATCTCATGTTGACAGTGGGGCCTAATGGACTGCTAAGCATCTGATTTGAAATAAGAAAGCTAAGAGTGGAATCCTGTCATGTTTTCTGTCAGTTCTTTTTTCCTCAGTAAATTGGAAGCAGGGACCATCTCACATTTTTCTGCTTACCCTATTACCTAGCATAGTGCCTGACACAAATCAGTAGGTGAATAAAATGTGGAATAAAAGTGGAATAACTGCTCCTTCTAGCTACTCTTTTTGGAGTCCCTGGGTAGTACAAACAGTTAATGTGCTTGGCTGCTAACCAAGAGGTTGGAAGCTCGAGTCTACCCAGAGACACCTCAGAAGAAAGACCTGGCAATCTACTTCCAAAAAAATCAGCCATTGAAAACCTTATAGAGCACAGCTCTGCTCTGACACACATGAGTCAGAATCTACTCAATAGCAACTGGTTTTAGCCGCCCTCTTCACATACCCCCACTCTAGCTTACCCCAGACTATTCCACATTACTAGAGCCACTGTGGCCCTGATTCGCTTTCTCATTCAAAGCTCCCCTGTAAAATCTGCCTCCTCCACTGGTGTAGGGTGGGTATAGGGAAGAAGACAAAGGTTAAGAGACAAAGGGAAAAATAGAGAAAGAACATAGGAAAATGAACATTCCTTTAAACAAAAGCCTCTCCTTAGTGACAATCTAAGATGATGCCTTTTAAAAAACCACCCCTATTTATAACCATTAATAAGCAAATGCCATAAACTACAGTACAACTAGAGCACCAGTGAGGTTTGAAGACCAAGACTGAAAGGCATCTCGACAGAAAGTCAACTGCATCATTTTTAAGTGAGCACAGCTCCGAGCAATGGCAGATATTTAACAATTAATAGCAGGCTGATAAAACGCCTCGCTGCTCTGCCCGAGTATGACCTGGATACTTGTAAGCACAGATGGAAACCATTCGGGGGACTTATAAATTCTGGTCTTTGACCTACAGGTCTGTAATGTATCAGGCGAACTTTTACATGGTGACGCATTCGTTTCTATAATACAGAGTAAGGTCAGGTGGGACCATCCCTTCCAGCTACTTAAAAAGTCAAAGGCCAAATTCTGCACTATGATGAGCAGTTATCAAAACTCCTGACCCAGCCTATCAATAGATTCTAGCCACTTTCTCTCTCTCTTTTTTTTTTTTTTTAAAGGAAACATACAACTGTTTATTGGCTGCATAATATCATTAGATTTCCAACGTTTTGGCTTTTACATCTATAGGTTTAGTCAATTATTGTGATAGTTTTTGGTCTCTCTAAGAAAAGCCATATAAAAATTTTTTCAAGGTTGCCACAGACAGGTAGTGATTAGAATATATTGTCAAATCCCTTCTCTTTTTTTTTTTTGTCACATAGCTCACCTGCCAGCTTGTTCTTGTTAATTCAGCTCTTCTGGCTCCTGCTTGTTTCTACACTTAGTTGTGGGAAGATGAGGTGACTGAGATGGAATAGGAGATAGCAGTGGTAGCTGAAGCAAGATGAAAATGAACGATATTTTCAAATCCTAAGCAGGGCAGCAGAGGCTAATAATTACATTAAAAAGGCCCTCTGTAGGTAGGTGCAAATAGGCTAGTCTAAACAAGTGCGCTGTTTTAATATGGGCTGTTGGAGAGATGTCATTACCTGACGAGACTGCCACCTTTCACCTCCAGCCATTGTGATCCGTTAGGTCTCACTAACGGGGAGAGTGAGGAACTTGTTTTCAGGGGATTTGTTGTCTCACGCTCAGAGGCAGCTGAGAGACTTGCCAAATGACAAGAAGACGCTTACATTCACAAGGTGTGATTGCCTAAGTGTTTGTCTGTGTCTAATTAGTTTGCTTTTGCTGGTTGGTAACTCCACAGCCAGGAGGCAGATTGACTCTGCAGGCTGTAAGCAAAGAGGGTTGATTGGTGTTGTTATCATTTGTTTATTTAACCCACCCTCGAACCAGGAAATGTTCTTGAAAGGAGAGCCTTTTCTGCTGCCTTGTAAAAAGGCTTTTTTTTTTTTTAAAGATCAGGAAAAGAAAATAAGAAAGAAAGAAAATAGCTTGCACCGTTGCTGTCGCACTGTCTTCCTTTGTCACGTACCAGGAACGTGTAAGTTTGGCCAGTCACGGATATTCTTTGTTCAAGAACATACAGAACATTTTGCTTAGAGAGGATGGCCCCAAAGCTCGAATTCTTCAGACAGAGGAGCAGAAGATTAATTTGAGTCCAGTGCTGCATTTTCCTTCTTCAATGTTATAAACAACTGTGGAAAGGAAAGCAGTGGCCTGGGCCCCTGCTGTCGCTGCCTTCTAGTGCCCTGCACACCCGGCAGAAAAATGTGATGAGAAGTTAATTTAAAGAGGGGATTGGGTTGTGTCGTCTTGGTTGCCTTTCTGATGTGTGGCAGTGGCTCTGCCATAAAACCGCCGTTGACAGACATTCCCTGGTGCTGGACCTTTCAGGTTTGGGGGACCTGTTCAGGTCAGGCTCCAGGGCAGCCAGGTTCCCTTGCTTCCGCTTTTGAACTTGTCCTCAAAGCAGCCTCAAATACCTGTCTGAACTCAGAGGGCCATTACTTCAGGTAGACTTTTACAAGCAATCAGGTTTCCCAAGGATACTACATAACCTCAGTACATACCCTCAGATCTTTGTTTAGCTACCAAAAAAAAAAAAAAAAACTGCAAATGCTCTAAGAATTATTTTGTTTTTATAGGTCTGCTTCTTCCAATATGCTATGAGGTTTCCTATGAAGGGATTCTGACTTATTAACACAGTAACTAGCACTAAGTAGTTACTCAATAAAGTGTCCTGAATGAATAAACTTACATGAATCAACTATAATATCCATTTATACTTTATTTTTAAGCTCCACTTCTTTAAATGTTGCTTGTTACCCATTAAAGGACATGGTCTGGATCCTGTGCACAAGGATGGGTTACAATAATACTTAGCTTTTATTTAGTGTCTGAGGAGCCCTGGTGGCACAATGGTTAAACACTTGGCTGTTAAATGAAAGGTCAGCGGCTCGAACCCACCAGCTGTTCCTCAGGAGAAAAGACCAGGTGATCTGCTCCTGTAAAGATTACAGCCTAGGAAACCCTAGAGGGGCAGTTCTACTCCATCCTATAGGGTCTCTGTGAGTCAGGATCGACTCACCAGCACGCAACAATGACATTGAGTGTCTACTATGAAATCCTGGTGGCGTAATGGTTAAGAGCAATGGCTGCTAACAAAAAGAGGTCGGCAGTTCCAATCTACCAGGTGTTCCTTGGAAGCTCTCTGAGGCAGTTCTACTCTGTCCTGTAGGGTTGCTGTGAGTCAGACTCGACTCGATGGCAACGGGCTTGGGTTTTTTTTTTTTTTTTTTTTTTTTGTTATGTACCAGGCAGGAGTTCCTGGGTGGTGCAAATGATTAACACGCTTGGCTACTAACCGAAAGGTTGGAGGTTCAGGTTTACTCAGAGGCACCTGGGAAGAAATTCCTGATGACCTACTTCTGAAAAATCAGCCATTGAAAACCCTATGAAGTACAGTTCTAGCCTGTACAAACGTGGAGTCATCATGAGTCAGAATCAACTTGACAGTAGCTGGTTTTTGTTTTATGTCCGAGACACTAACTGCTGTACTAACTGATTTATATACATCATCTCATTTCATCCTCGCAACAACCCTCTGGGATAGGTGCTATCACTATTCCCATTTTATAGGTGAGTAAAATTGGACTCCACAGCTCCAAGAACCTTGACAAAGGTTGTGCAGCTAATAAATGGCAGACCCAGAACTTGATCCTATATCTGTCTGATTTGCAAGTCTGTGCTTGTGATCCAGCTCTCCACTGAATTTAAGAGGGTGTTCCCTGGGGGCCCATGTGTACATTGAGCCAAACAGAAATCATGAAAACCCAACCAGAAGGAAGTCAAGATCAAAGTTCAGAGAGAATGAATCACGTGCCAGGGTGAAGGGATTAGCCAAGACTGTTACATTCAATGAAGTTTACACTAATGGAACGAAGCTCATGGTTTCTAGCAGGTGAGGACAGTTTTATAAAATATATCCATACTTCCCTGGGCTCTGAAGAGGGCACTGCTTTTCTGTGAATCTGATACTTCTCATCGAATTAAAGGAGACTTCCCAAAGAAATGCATTATTATCATTACTACCATATTGTTTGGCTTACTATTCACAGGCTATACTTTGTCACAGAAATATTTGGGAGATTTTTTGGCAGGAGAAGTGAAGCAAGTAGAAAGGCCAGCAGCCAAAAAGCCACGGGCCATGAACAGAGACAGTAGGCACCAAAAAGAACATCAGAAACAGAGTGTGGTGGGCAGAGGCCCTAAGCAGGGTAGAAGAGCTGTCCATCTCAGAGATAAAAAGACACCATTAAAAAGGGTGGAAGCAGAGGTGGGGACAAACCATCAGTACAGAAAATTGCAGGAAGGAAAATCTCAGGGCATCCAGGGAAACATAAAATTTTTTTTTTTAGGTAATAGTGATTATTATAGTACAGTCATGCTATGCTCAATGTCCTTTTAGGCAGCATCTGACCGCATATACGTCTGAGGTCCCATAAGGATATAATAGAGTTCGGAAATCCCCATCGGAGAATAGGAAGTATCTGATGTAATCAGACATAGTGAATGCCACAACTTCCCACACTCAGCATGGGTATTTTATATCTCTTGTATATAAAGTGATTGCTCCACCTGTCATATAATGGTGCAGTACATATATAACCTATAATAATATGTCTTGATAGTCATAATATATGCCTATGTTACTGGCTGATGTGTGTCCTGTGTTGTACTTTCTATTTTTATTTTAAGGTGAACTTTCCCTACTTACAAATAAAAAGTTTACCGTATAACAGCGTTTGCATTGACTCACAGGCAGCAGCTTCCAATCTCCTGTATTGTGCATCTTTTGGGTGTTGTAGCATTATCTATCTGTTTAATTTTCTCTTGAAAATATCACCACTAAGTGCATCACGGCTCCGAAACACAGCAAAACCAGTGCTAGTGATAGCGGCAGCAAGAGGCAAAGGAGAAGTACCGATTTGGAAGTGAAACAACACAAAGGTAGCAAATCAGTGAAACCTATTGCTTGAGATTTAGGCATGTCGCACTTGACAATCACAGTGATGCTCAAAAACAAAGAAAAATTCACCAAGCTATTAAAGGATCGGCTCTAATGAAAACTACAAGGCTAATGAAAATGAGAGAGGGAACCTTATCAGATATGGAGAAATTACTAATGACACGGATTGAGGGCCAAACAGAAAAACGAATCCCTCTCAGCAAGCTGACAATCACTGCTAAGGAATGAATCTTGTTTGAGATGCTTAAAGTAAAAGCAGGGCCTTGCCGAATACCTTAGCTGAAATACAGTGCTGCATGTGTAGAGTATCTTGGCCATTTCGCCAATCCATGTACATACACTACAGTATCCCATATACCTTTTCTAAGCATATAATACGGTGTTTGCACAATGTCCAAATCGCATACTGTCCTATCTCACAGAACATATCGTGGACGTTAAGTAACGCTTGCCTGTATTAGTTTTGGTTTTTTTTTTGTCTGTGAGCCAAACCGGTGCTTAAGCAAAGTCAATAATTATAAAGCCAAAGTGATTTCAAAGCAACTCTTACGTTCATATTGCCACCAAGAAGGGTCCAGGTCATTGTTCTTACCCTCTGATAGCCACATCCTTGTGGTACTTGGAAATTCACATTTTACGGCAAGTCTGGATTCCTCAGCCCTCACTTCCTGAAAGCACTGTTTGTATAAGATTAGAGAAATAAGTGTAATTAAAAGAGAAAATATGTAACAAATATGGATACCAAGCCTGACCAAATCTCCATCCCCAGTGGGCATATGTGAATCTTTATGATTCAATCTGAAAAGGGACAAAGCGGGAGGAAGTAGGAGGTTTGCTCGTAGCTCCTGTCTGTATCATCTCTGCTGAGCAGCTGGCTGGCTCCTGGCATGTGCCTTCATGGCTGAAATCAGCAGGTTATTCCCAATGCTGGGTCGCCGTGCAGGGGCCGGGGGTGGGGGCAGCTGTTCTATTTCTGCTACCACTGTCACCCACTCCTTTGGACAACCTTGTCATATCCTTCGCTTACTTGACAGTCCTGGAATTTTAGAAGTGGATTCTTTTAGGGTTTGGTGTCTAGTTCCTTCTTGTGGGGCAAGGACTAGTATGAGAGAAGAGTTGTCTGTGAGGATAGTACCATGTATTTCGTATGTTTTATTTTTTAAGAAATCTTTAAAAAATCATTTATAGTATTGATCCATGCTTTGAAGAAACAAAGGCTTGTCCTTCACCACAGATAATTGGCAAAGAACTAGTATAGACCCTCCTTGGTCTTGGCAGGCTGGAGAAAGGAAGGAGTTCTCACATGTTTTCCTGCATCTCTGTCTATATCTTTATCAACTGTATCTTTTTTTCTGTATTATTGGAATCTGTTTTTTTTCTCCTGGATGCCTTCCTTCTTTTACACACGCACACACCACTGCCATCGCCACCACCCAGGGACAGATTACCCAATATGCAAAGTTCTCACGGATTTACTAATCCGTAGTGGTAAAACCCATGTGAAATTGTGCACTACGGATTAGTAAGTAAACACAAGTAAGCCTGTGCGTACCTTGCGTACTGGTTAACCTGTCCCTGCTATCACCACTATCACCAGCAGCAACAATATTCGTGATCACCAGCCATTAATCTTAAGATTTGATTTTCACTTTCTCTAACAATAGACCTAATAAATCTTTGGCTGCATCAGCCATTTTTGTTTGTCTGTAATACTCTTCCTAGGAATGAATCAATATATATATTTTTAACTGTGTTAAAATTTTTGAGTTTTTTTTGGAAAGGAGCCTGTTTAGCATGCATGTGAACCTGGCAGGATGCCACAATAAACCAAGTTGCTCTGGCACCGCTAAATGGATCAATGAACCACAAACAAATCTCTGCAAGAAATCAGGAGAAGAAACCCAGTGCAGCCTCCTGCCACCATTATCCAAGGCTATATTTTCTAAGTGGAACATGATTCATCCATTTACTCAACAAATATCTATTAAGCAACAAACCAAAGATGAGAAGTGAGTCCTAGCCCACCATTTCCACAATCACCTCCAGACTTTATGGGGGATTCTCTGTCTTCCTGGGAAGACACATCAAGTGTATCCCCTCTGTACCCCCTCACATCCCTCCTACCTCCCCCTACCCTCCCAAATTTCAGAGCTGCTGAGGAGTGCAGGGGTTTGAGTGGGAGACTAGAGAATAATGCCTGTGGACTGCCTGTGACCTTGCATGGCTTAGAGGGGATCCAAGAGTTTTCTGTGAGCAAGAGTTGGCCATAGGCTAAGAGTTAACTGTGGAAGTATTTGGGAGCATAAGGCCTGGGTGGAAGTGGGGTTTAGGGGCTTGGGAAAGGACAAAGATTTGGTACTTTTTCTGCATACCTGCAAATCTTTAGTGAGGGCTTATTATGGGCCAGACACTCATCTAAGTACTTTATACCCATTTTCTCATGTAGTCCTTGAAACTCAACAACTCCATAAAGTAGGCACTGTCATTATTCCTAGTTTACAAAGGTAGGAATAGAGACCTGGAGAGTTTACATACCTGTCTAAGGTCACGCAGCCAAAGAATGGGGGAATAGCATACAAACTAGGCTGTCTGACCCCAAGGACTGGCACTTCTCAGCCTTTATCCTGCATAAAAATCACCGGAGGTTTGTTAAAACACAGAATCCTGGACCCCACCCCAGAGATCCTGATATCCGTATGTCCAGGTGGGATCCAAGAGTCTGCATTTCTAACAAGCTCCCTGATGCTGCTGATGCTGCTGGTCCTTGGAACACATCTGGAGTTACTACCAGGCCACACTCTTAACCACTATGCATAAGGCTTCCTCTAAACTTCCCTCCAACCCCCACAACCTTCCAGCAGAGAGGGAAACAACCCTGTTTCATTCTTTTGGTTTGAAACTTAAGTCTCTGTCATACCCAGCTAGCTCTTTAGTGAATCCAGCAGGATAAAATTTCACGAGGTCTCTGTCTTTATGTGTATTGGGAGAGGGGGAGGTGTAGGCATCAGGGAAGCAGAATTCATCGTTTTGTGTTCTAAGTTACTGCTCCAAGGAAACGCTTCATTCCCCATCCATTACTATAGGAAATGCCAGGCAGGGAAGCTAAGCTGGACCAGAACTTCAGCCACACTCTCCTGTCTGCCCACTGGTTGTGGGTTACCACAATCCCACCAACAAAGCACAGTTATGAACATTGGAAGTTTACCTTGTAAACGTACTTTGTGAAGCCTCCTCTGCGTGGCTTACACGCGGCTCTCAGTTTCCCTCCGCTGGAGAGTTCGTGGATCTCAAGAGTGTACATTTCAAGGATCAGTTTCCATTCACTTCATCTCCTGAAATAACCAGATTGGGCTTGCTTCTTGCATCTTTTCCCTAGGTCTTTCCTTCGTAGGCATCTGCGGAGGCATTGGGAAGCATGGTCTTTCTGGAAGGAATGGGCTCTGCGGTTCTGCCTGGGCAAGATGGTTCTAGCATTGACTCTGCATGGCGTGGCTTACAAATCCGTCTCCTGCTAAGCCAGGATGGCAATGCTGACCTACCAGCCTAGTGGTACTTACCAAATCAAAACCAAACCCACGGCCGTTGAGTCGATCCCGGGTCATAGCAACCCTGTAGGACAGAGTAGAACTGCCCCATAGAGTTTCCAAGGCTGTAATCATTACAGAAATAGACTGCCGTATCCTTCTCCCCAGGAGTGGCTGCTGGGTTCGAACCACTGACCTCTCGGTTAGCAGCTGAGTGCTTTACCTCTGCGCCACCAGGGCCCCTTGGCAGTAGCAAGGGATGGTAAATAAGTGATTGCAGAGCACCTGGAAAACACCGAGTGCTGCCTAAGAGCATAATAACGCTACATCACATCACCATGGCTGATCCTCTGCGTGGGGGACTGCGCGTTAAAGCAGGCCCTATATATCGCACTCGTCACAGACACAGTGTGGAACTCATGCTCCTCCAGCCTTCCTCTCTAGTGTGTCTGGATGAAGCCTTTCCACACGTAGGGAAGGATGACGATTCCTTCTAAAAAGACACAAATCACAAAGCAGAAACCACACAGAAGAATAATTTCATTGAATGTATCAAGAGCCTAACTAAAGCTCAAGGGCACTTTCTGTCCAGTCTGTGGTTTTTATTACAGTAACCCTGTCTAGGAAAAAATGTAAATCTGTTTTCTGTTGTGCAAAGGAAGGGGAGAGATAAATGCAGAAACTCAAAGACTGACAGCAATAATAGGCTGCCCCTTCCCTCGCCCCCAGTTTGTTGTTTGGTTTATTTGCTTGATGTGATTTTTACTTAAAAACATTTATTGAACCTCTGTTATATGCCCAGGATAGGCCTGGGCCCTGGGAATTCAGGGGTGAATATAGCATAGCTCCATGCTCTTGAAGTTGTTGTCATTAAAAGCTGCTGTCAAGTCAGCCCCTGAGTCATGGAGACCCCATAAAAAAAAGGAACTACACAATGGGATGGTCCTGTGCCATCGAACCCCTGTGATCCATAAGGTTTCCATTGGTTGATTATTGCCAGGACTTTCTTCCTAGTCTTAGTCTAGAAGCTCTGCTGAAATCTGTTCAGCATCGCAGCAACAGGCAAGCTTCTGCTGATAGATGGGTGGAAGTTGTGCATGAGGGGCATTGGCTAGGAATCGAACTCAGGTCTCCTGCATGGAAGGCAAGAATTCTACCACCGAATCAATGCCTCTGCTCTTGAAGTACTCAGAGTTAAATGGGGTAGAAAACATACAGAGATAACATAAGAAGCTGTGTGCTGAACGCTACTTCTAGGACCTGGAATTGCAGGAAGCTCCCTCCTGGCTGGGGAAGCTTGAGGCTGAGTGGGTGGATTCTGAGGTTAAAATTTTCCTTCCTGTATCCTGACTCAGAAAGTAGATTTGTGTGAGCTGGACCTGCTGTTGTTGTTGTTGTTAGGTGCCATCGAGTCGGTTCCGAATCATAGCGACCCTATGCACAACAGAACAAAACACTGCCCGGTCCTGAGCCATCTTTACAATCGTTGCTATGCTTGAGCTCATTGTTGCAGCCACTGTGTCAATCCACCTCCTTGAGGGTCTTCCTCTTTTCCGCTGACCCCTTACTCTGCCAAGCATGATGTTCTTCTCCAGGGACTCATTCCTCCTGACAACATGTCCAAAGTATGTAAGACGCGGTCTTGCTATCCTTGCCTCTAAGGAGCATTCTGGCCACACTTCTAAGACAGATTTGTTCGTTCTTTTGGCAGTCCATGGTATATTCAATATTCTTCACCAACACCACAATTCAAAGGCATCAACTCTTCTTCGGTCTTCCTTATTCGTTGTCCAGCTTTCGCATGCATATGATGTGATTGAAAATAACATGGCTTGCGTCAGGAGCACCTTAGTCTTCAGGGTGACATCTTTGCTCTTCAACACTTTGAAGAGGTCCTTTGCAGCAGATTTGCCCAATGCAATGAGTCTTTTGATTTCTTGACTGCTGCTTCCATGCCTGTTGATTGTGGATCCAAGTAAAATGAAATCCTTGACAACTTCAATTTTTTCTCCGTTTATTATGATGTTGCTCATTGGTCCAGTGGTGAGGATTTTTGTTTTCTTTACGTTGAGGTGTAATCCGTACTGAAGGCTGTGGTCTTTGATCTTCATTAGTAAGTGCTTCAAGTCCTCTTCACTTGCAGCAAGCAAGGTTGTGTCATCTGCATAACGCAAGTTGTTAATGAGTCTTCCTCCAATCTTGATACCCCATTCTTCTTCATATAGTCCAGCTTCTCGTATTATTTGTTCAGCATACAGATTAAATAGGTATGGTGAAAGAATACAACCTTGATGCACACCTTTCCTGACTTTAAACCAATCAGTATCCCCTTGTTCTGTCTGAACAACTACTTCTTGATCCATGTAAAGGTTCCTCATGAGCACAATTAGGTGTTCTGGAATTCCCATTCTTCGCAGTGTTACCCATAGTTTGTTATGATCCACACAGTTGAATGCCTTTGCATAGTCAATAAAACACAGGTAAACATCCTTCTGGCATTCTCTGCTTTCAGCCAGGATCCATCTGACATCAGCAATAATATCCCTGGTTCCATGACCTCTTCTGAAACCAGCCTGAATTTCTGGCAGTTCCCTGTCAATATACTGCTGCAGCCGTTTTTGAATGATCTTCAGCAAAATTTTGCTTGCTTGTGATATTAACGATATTGTTCTATAATTTCCACATTCAGTTGGATCACCTTTCTTGGGAATAGGCATAAATATGGATCTCTTCCAGTCAGTTGGCCAGGAAGCTCTCTTCCATATTTCCTGGCAGAGACGAATGAGCACCTCCAGTGCTGCATCTGTTTGTTGAAACATCTCAACTGATATCCCATCAATTCCTGGAGCCTTGTTTTTCGCCAGTGCCTTCAGAGCAGCTTGGACTTCTTCCTTCAGTACCATCGGTTCCTGATCATATGCCACCTCTTGAAATGGTTGAATATCGACTAATTCTTTTTGGTATAATGACTTGTGTATTCCTTCCATCTTGTTTTGATGCTTCCTGCGTCGTTTAATATTTTCCCCATGGAATCCTTCACTATTGCAACTCGAGGCTGGAATTTTTTCTTCAGTTCTTTCCGTTTGAGAAACACTGAGCATGTCCTTTCCTTTTGGTTTTCCATCTCCAGCTCTTTGCACATGTCATTATAATACTTTACTTTGTCTTCTTGAGATGTCCTTTGAAATCTTCTGTTCAGTTCTTTTTTTTTTTAATTAATTTTTATTAAGCTTCAAGTGAACATTTACCATTCTAATCAGTCTGTCACATGTAGGTTTACATACATCTTACTTCCTTCTCCCACTTGCTCTCCCCCTATTGAGTCAGCCGTTTCAGTCTCTCGTTTCGTGCCAATTTTGCCATCTTCCCTCTCTCTCTATATTCCCATCCCCCCTCCAGTCAAGAGTTGCCAACACACTCTCCAGTGTCCACCTGATTTAATTAGCTCACTCTTCATCAGCATCTCTCTCTCCCCCGCTGACCAGCCCTTTTCATGCCTGATGAGTTGTCTTCGGGGATGGTTCCTGTCCTGTGCCATCAGAAGTTCTGGGGAGCATTGTCTCTGGGATTCCTCTAGTCGCAGTCATACCATTAGGTATGGTCTTTTTATGAGAATTTGGGGTCTGTATCCCATTGGTCTCCTGCTCCCTCAGGAGTTGTCTGTTGTGCTCCCTGACAGGGCAGACATCGATTGTGGCCGGGCACCAACTAGTTCTTCTGGTCTCAGGATAATGTAGGTCTCTGGTTCATGTGGCCCTTTCTGTCTCTTGAGTTCTTAGTTGTCGTGTGGCCTTGGTGTTCTTCCTTTGCCTTTGCTCCAGGTGGGTTGAGACCAATTGATGTATCTTAGATGGCCGCTTGTTGGCATTTAGGACCCCAGGCGCCACAATTCAAAGTGGGATGCAGAATGTTTTCATAATAGAATTATTTTGCCCATTGACTTAGAAGTCCCCTCAAACCAAGTTCCCCAGACCCCAGCCCCTGCTCCGCTGACCTTTGAAGCTTTCATTTTATCCCAGAAACCTCTTTGCCTGTTCAGTTCTTTTACTTCATCATTTCTTCCTTTTGTTTAGCTGCTCGACACTGAAGAGCAAGTTTCAGAGTCTCCTCTGACATCCACCTTGGTCTTTTCTTTCTTTCCTGTCTTCTCAGTGACCTCTTGCTTTCTTCATGGATGATGTCCTTGATGTCATTCCACAACTCGTCTGATCTGTGGTCACTAGTGTTCAGTGCGTCAAATCTATTCCTCAGATGATCTCTAAATTCAGGTGGGATATACTCAAGGTCATATTTTGGCTTTCCTGGACTTGCTCTGATTTTCTTCAGTGTCAGCTTGAACTTGCATATGAGCAATTGATGGTCTGTTCCACAG
Source organism: Loxodonta africana (assembly GCF_030014295.1). NCBI lineage: Eukaryota > Metazoa > Chordata > Mammalia > Proboscidea > Elephantidae > Loxodonta > Loxodonta africana. The sequence goes on along the minus strand of NC_087344.1, from coordinate 147,779,118 downwards.
TTGGCCCCTGGCCTTGTTCTGACTGATGATATTGAGCTTCTTCATTGTCTTTTTCCACAGACGTAGTCAATTTTATTTCTGTGAGTTCCATCTGGCAAGGTCCATGTGTATAGTTACCGTTTATGTTGGTGAAAGAAGGTATTTGCAATGAAGAAGTTGTTGGTCTTGCAAAATTCTATCATTCGATCTCCAGCATTGTTTCTATCACCAAGGCCATATTTTCCAACCACTGATCCTTCTTCTTTGTTTCCAACTTTCACATTCCAATCACCAGTAATTATCAATACATCTTGATTGCATGTTCGATCAATTTCAGACTGTAGCAGCTGATAAAAATCTTCTATTTCTTCATCTTTGTCCCTAGAAGTTGGTGTGTAAATTTGAATAATAGTCATATTAACTGGTCTTCCTTGTAGGTGTATGGATATTATCCTATCACTGACAGCGTTGTACTTCAGGATAGATTTTAAAACGTTCTTTTTGACGATGAATGCAACACCATTCCTCTTCAAGTTGTCATTCCCAGCATAGTAGAGTATATGATTGTCTGATTCAAATGGCCAATACCAGTCCATTTCAGCTCACTAATGCCTAGAATATCAATGTTTATGCGTTCCATTTCATTTTTGATGATTCCCAATTTTCCTAGATTCATACTTCGTACATTCCAGGTTCTGATTATTAATGGATATTCGCAGCTGTTTCTTCTCATTTTGAGTCATGCCACATCAGCAAATGAAGGTCCTGGAAGCTTTACTCCATCCACGTCATTAAGGTTGACTCTACTTTGAGGAGGCAGCTCTTCCCCAGTCATCTTTTGAGTGGCTTCCAACCTGGGAGGCTCATCTTCCAGCACTATATCAGACAATGTTCTGCTGCTATTCAGAAGGTTTTCACTGGCTAATGCTTTTCAGAAGTAGACTGCTGGGTCCTTCTTCCTAGTCTGTCTTAGTCTGGAAGCTCAGCTGAAACCTGTCCTCCATGGGTGACCCTGCTGGTATCTGAATACTGGTGGCATGGCTTCCAACATCACCGCAACACACAAGCCCCCACAGTACGACAAACTGACAGACACGTGGGTTAGCTGGACCTGCAGTGAATTCCTAATGTGACTCTAGAAAACACAAGCAAGCCTGTGTGTGTGAAATTGTCCACTAACTGAATTGTCCACTAACTGAATCACCTGATATAAACACAGATTCCCAGGCCCTCTGCAAAACCACAGGTTAGGTGTTCTGGGGGCAGGATCTTGGGATCTGTATTTTAATGAACACAAGGTGATCTGACACATTAAAATATGAGAACCACTGATGTGAATTCTTCTTTTGGAATATCCTGTGTGGTTTGTGCCATGATTTGGATTTTACCCTTTCCTACACATCAGATGAGATAAAGTGAAAGGAAGCAGTTTTTTGATGTATAAGCACCAGACAAATATAAGGCACAACTACCATTAGCTAAGAAGTCCTGGTGGTGCAGCTATCAGCACTTGGCTGATAACTGAAAGGTTGGTAGTTCAAACCCACCCAGAGGCTCCTCGAGAGAAAGACCTGGTGATCTGCTTCTATGAAGATTACAGCCTAGAAAACCTTATGGGGCAGTTCTACTGTGTCATATGGGTTGGCTGTGCTTCAAAAAATTGACTCGATGGCACACAACAACAACCGTTAGCTATTTTACATAATTATGTAATTGAATCATGAGGCATTAGCCTTCCAGGGCAAAAGATCCTTATGAATAACAAAACATAACTGTTGTTGTTAGTTTCTGTTGAGTCAGTTCCGACTCATGGAGACCCCACACGTGCAGAATAGAACCGCTCCACAGTGTTTTCAAGGCTGTGCCCCTTTAGAAGCAGATTGGGATTTGTTGTTATTGTTAGGTCCCATCAAGTAGCTTCTGATTCATAGCAGCCCTGTGACAACAGAACAAAACACTGCCCCGTCCTGTGCTATCCTCACAATTGTTACTATGCTTGAGCTCATCATTGCAGGCACTGTGTCAATCCATCTCATTGAGGGTCTTCCTTTTTTTCACTGACCCTCGAGTTTACTAAGCATGAAGTCTTTCTCCATGGACTGGTCCGTAATGTGTCCAAAGTACGTGACATGAAGTCTCGCCATCCTCTTTTCTAAGGAGCATTCTGGCTGTACTTCTTCCAAGACAGATTTGTTCGTTCTTCTGGCAATCCATGGTACATTCAATATTCTTCACCAACACCATAATTCAAAGGCAACAATTCTTCATCAGTCTTCCTTATTGTCCAGCTCCTGTATGCATATGAGGTGACTGAAAATACCATGGTTTGGGTCAGGTGCACCTTAGTCTTCAAGATGACATCTTTGCTTTTTAACACTTTAAAGAGATCTTTTGCAACAGTTTTGCCCAGTGCAATATGTTGTTTGATTTCTTGACGGCTACTTCCGTGGGCACTTGATTGTGGATCCAAGTAAAATGAAATCCTTGACAATGTCAGTCTTTTCTCTGTTTATCAAAATGTTACTTATTGGACCAGTTGTGAGGATTTTTGTTTTCTTTATGTTGAGGTGTAATCCATACTGAAGGCTGTGGTCTTTGATCTTCATTTCATTAGTAAGTGCTTCAAGTCCTCTTCACTTTCAGCAGCAAGGTTGTGTCATCTGCATATTTCAGGTTGTTAGTGAGTCTTCTTCCAATCCTAGTGCCCTGTTCTTCATATAGTCCCACTTCTCAGACTATTTTCTCAACATACAGAGCGAATAAGTATAGTGAAAGGATACAATCCTGAAGCACATCTTTCCTGTCTTTAGACCATGCAGTATCCCCTTGAGATTGCCATTAACCCAGTGCTGCTGAGTCGATTCCAACTCATAGCGACCCTATAGGACAGAGTAGAACTGCCCCATAGAGTTTCCGAGGAGCGCCTGGTGGATTCGAACTGCCAACCCTTTGGTTAGCAGCTGTAGCACTTAACCACTACGCCATCAGGGCTTCCGAGATTGCCATTAGGGCTGTAGTAATATAATTGTTCTAATTTAAAGATGATTTCAGTGAGCTTGTTAGGAAATCTTTTTTCATTACAGATATTGTTCTTTCTGCCCTGTATTATTAATAAAAGGTAATCCTGTGAGTTTTGCTGATGATATTCATTCCTTTTCTAGTTTCCCGGAAGCAGGGCTGCACTGTGGTAAGAGTCAGCCTTTAGAGCCAGACAAACCTGGGTTTATGTCCTAGCTCTGGACTTGTGAACCATGTGATTTAGAGATGGAATTTTCCTCTCTGCCTCTTAGTTTCCTCATCTGTAAAATGGAAACTACCATACCTACTTGACAAGGCTGTTGGAAGTATCAGCGTTCAACATAGGTACACAGGCTCTCAACAAATGGTTATTATTACTATTCTTTTAAATTTTATCTTTCCTCAAAAATTGATAACTTAGTGGCAGTTCATTCTTTTGTAACCTTGTCACAACCCTGCCATGCAAATCCCCCTAATCTCAGCTTCACTAATTTGCCTTGTGAAATGCCTGCGATGAAACAAATTGTAATGACATTGGAAGATCGCTTAGAACATTAGCTCTGCTGCTGCTGCTGCTTGTTCCTGTGGTGCCTTGCTTGCATGCTAATCTGCAGCCAGTGCCTTCTTAGGTGACCAAGCCAGATGCCTAGGACCCTGTGAACTATTTTTGCAATGGCTAACAGAAGCAGGACACAAAGGAGCATGGCTACTATTTAAGCTAAAGGAAGTTATATCTACAACACTTTCCCCAACTCTTTTCATCTTATGATTCATTGTCAATCCAATGGGAAAAAGTAAAAAGTAGCAATGCATCACACTTATACTAAGCCTGCCCTTGGATGAAAGCAGACAATTTATATTACTTATTCTGTATAGTGAGAGTTTATAAAATTTTATCAGTTTATGGAAATTGTTAGAAAAATCTAAGCAATTAACAGGAAAACTGGAGGAGACGTCCTCTTTTGAGTATTGGTAAAGTGCCAGTTAACGTGTACTTCTGGGTAAAATGAGTAATAAAAGTTGTCAAATCTAAAATTGGTTGACTGAAATTTATTCTTGGTTTTACAATAGATTTTAATCAAAAGGTTATAGCTGTGAGGGCTTTCATGACAAAATATGTATATATTTAAGTTTCGTTGGTTGCAGAATTACATCAGATCTAACTGATGTAAATGTAAATTTATTCAGTGGAAAAAACCCCGCTACTATAATGCATTCATTTGCATGTACAATGCCACTTCAATCTTTCTTGTTTTTTTCCCCCCTTCCTTTTTTAACTCTCTCCTTTCTAATGCTGTCATTCAGGATAAAAATCTATAGCAGTGAGAAGAGTCTAAATGAAATTTTAAGCTACATACAAGATAAAATTCTAAGCTTTGAATTGGTTTCCTTATAAAAGTGTCAATTTCCGTGCTATATACCTGATAGGAGCAAAGTTTGATTATGGTGACACTTAGATCCTTTTTCTCTCACTAATGAAATGATGGATTTTTTTCATATCATTAGACCTCCCGTTTTATCCTAATTGTGCTAGTTGCTTTGAAGTTTCCTCCAGTCTCTCTTCTGCCCATCTCATTACACATCATTTTTTAAAAAATGCAAATAATGATTCTGAAAAATTTTGAGTCATTAGATTTATTATTATACTTTAGATGAAGATTTACAGAACAAATTAACTTCTCATTCAACAGTTAGTACACATATTGTTTTATGACATTGGTTAACAACCCCATGACATGTCAACACTCTCCCTTCTCAACTTTGGGTTCCCTATTACCAGCTTTCCTGTCCCCTTCTGCCTTCTAGTCCTTGCCCCTGGGCTGGTGTGCCCCTTTAGTCTCATTTTGTTTTATTGGCCTGTTTAATCTTTGGCTGAAGGGTGAATCTCGGGAGTGACTTAAGTATTCAGCTAAAAGGGTGTCCACGGGCCATACTCTCGGGGTTTCTCCAGTTGTCCAGTCTCTGTCAGACCAATAAGTGTGGTCATTTTTTGTGAGTTAGAATTTTGTTCTACATTTTTCTCCAGCTCTGCCTGGGACCCTCTATTGTGATCCCTGTCAGCGCAGTCAGTGGTGGTAGCCGGGCACCATCTAGTTGTACTGGACTCAGTCTGGTGGAGGCCATGGTAGATGTGGTCCATTAGTCCTTTGGACTAATCTTTGCCTTATGTCTTTAGTTTTCTTCATTCTTCCCTGCTTCCGAAGGGGTGAGACCAGTGACTTATCTTAGATGGCCACACATAGGCTTTTAAGGCCCCAGACACTACTCTCCAAAGCGGAATGTAGAACATTTTCTTTATAAACTACATTATGCCAGTTGAACTAGATGTTCCCTGAGACCATGGTCCCCACAGTCCTCATCCCAGTAATTTGGTCTCTCAGGGTGTTTGGATGTGTCTATGGAATTTCCATGACCTTGCCTTGGACAAGTTGTGCTGGCTTCCCCAGTCTTGTGTACTGTCTTAGCCCTTCACCAAAGTTACAACTAATCTATTGTCTATTTAGTGTTTTTCCATCCACACCCCTTCCCTCCCTCATAACCATCAAAAATTGTTTCTTTTTGTGTGTAAACCTTTTCATGAGTTTTTATTGTGGTGGTCTCATACAATATTTGTCCTTTCACGATTGACCTATTTCACTGAGCATACTGCCCTCCAGATTCATCCATGTTGTGAGATGCTTCACAGGTTCATCATTGTTCTTTATCATTGCGTAGCACTCCATTGTGTGTGTGTACCATAATTTGTCTATTCATTCATCTGTTGATGGGCATTTAGGTTGTTTCCATCTTTTTGCTATTGTGAACAATGCTGCAATCAACATGGGTGTGCATATGTCTATTGCTGTGACGGCTCTTTTTCTCCAGGATATATTCCTGGGAGTGAGATTGCTGGATCATATGGTATTTCTATTTCTAGGTTTCTAAGAAAGTGCCATATCGTTTTCCAAAATGGTTGTACCATTTTGCATCCCTAGTAGCAGTGCAGAAGAGTTCCAGTCTCCCTGTAGCCTCTCCAACATTTGTTATTTTCTGTTTTTTTGATTTGTGCCAGTAATACCAGGGTAAGATTATATCTCATTGTGGTTTTGATTTGTGTTTCTCTAATGAAAAAAAAAAGATTTTTTTTTTTTGATGGCTAGTGATCACAAGCATTTCCTTATGTGTCTGTTAGCCTCTTGAATGTCTTCTTTGGTGAAGTGTCTATTCATTTCTTTTGCTCAATTTTTAATTGGATTTTTTGTCTTTTTGTTGTAGAGGTGGATTTTCCTATAGATTTTAGAGATTAGAACTTTGTTTTATTTGTCATGGCCAAATTTTTTTTCCCAGTCTGTAGGTTCTCTTTTTACTCTTTCGGTGAAGTCTTTTGATGATCGTGTTTAATTTTTAGAGGATTCTGGTTATCTAGCTTATTTTTCAGAGTTTTTCTGTTGTTAGTTATGGTTTGTATCCTGTTAATGCCTTGTATTAGGGCCTCTAATGTTGATCCTGTTTTTTCTTCTATGATCTTTATAGTTTTTGGTTTTCTATTTATATCTTTGATCCATTTTGAATTAGTTTTTGTGTAAGATGTGAGGTATGGGTTCTGTTTCATTTTTTTGCAGATGGACATCCAGTTTTGCCAGCACCATTTGTTAAAAAGACTGTCTTTTCCCCATTTGATGGACTTCGGGCCTTGTCAAAGATCAGGTGAGCGTAGGTGGATGGATTTACATCTGCGTTCTCAATTCTGTTCCATTGATCAATGTATCTGTCATTGTACCAGTACCAGGCTGTTTTGACTACTGTAGCTGTATAGTAGGTTCTGAGGTCAGGTAGTGTGAATCCTCCTACTTTATTCTTCTTCTTCAATGGTGCTTTACTTATCAGGGGCCTCTTTTTCCATATAAAGATAATGATTAATTTTTCCGTCTCTTTAAAGGATGTTGTTGGTATTTGGATTGGGATTGCATTGTATTTGTAGCTTTTTTTTGGGTAGAATTGTCATTTTCACAATTGAGTCTACCTATCCATGAGCATGGTACGTGTTTCCATTTACGTAGACCTCTTTTGGTTTCTTGCAGTGGTGTTTTGTAGTTTTCTTTGTATAGGTCCTTTACCTCTCTGGTTAGATTCATTCCTAAGTATTTTATTCTTTTAGGGGCTATTATAAATGGTATTGTTTTCTTGATTTCCTTTTCTTCTTTCTCTTTATTGGTGTATAGGAATCCAACTGATTTTTGTATGTTTTTCTGTTTTCGTATGTTTATCCTGTTACTCTGTTGAAGCTTTCTATTAGTTCCGGTAGTTTTTTTTTGTGTTTTCTATGTATAGTATCATATCGTCCACAAATAGGGACAGTATTATTTCTTCATTACCAATTTGAATGCCCCTTATTTCTTTTTCTTGCCTTATTGCTCAGATTAGGACTTCCAGCACAATGTTAAATAGGAGTGGTGATAAAGAATATCGTTGTCTTGTTCCTGTTCTTAAGGGGAATGTTTCTAGCCTCTCTCCACTAAGAATGATGTTGGCTGTTGGTTTTGTATATATGCCCTTTATTATGTTGAGAAATTTCCCTTCTATTCCTATTTTATTGAGAGTTTTTATCAGGACTGGGTGTTGAACTCTGTCAAATGCCTTCTCTGTGTCAATTGAGATGATCACGTGAGTTCTTTCTTTTATTTATGTGGTAGAACATGTTGATTGATTTTTTAATGTTGAACCACCGTTGCATACCTGGTATGAATCCCATTTGGTTGTGGTATATATATATTTTTTGATATGATGCTGAATTCTATTGGCTAGAATTTTGTTGAGAATTTTTATGTCTATATTCATGAGAGATAGTGGTCTGTAGTTTTCTTTTTTTGTGGTGTCTTTTTCTGGTTTTGGTAACAAAGTTATGCTGGCTTCATAGAATGAATTCTATGTGCTGAAATAGTTTGAGTAGTACTAGTGTTAGCTCTTCTCTGAATGTTTTGTAGAATTCTCCAGTGAAGCCATCTGGGGAGGGCATTCTTTTGTTGGGATTTTTTTTTTTTTTTTTTTTTTTACCTTTTCAATTTCTTCTGTTGTTATGGGTCTGTTCAGATTTTCAATGTCATTTTATGTTAGTTTGTGTATGTAGTGTATTTCTAGAAATATGTCCATTTCCTCTAGGTTTTCAAATTTATTGGAGTGTAGTTTTTCACAGTACTCTGTTATGATCTTTTTTATTTCAGTTGGGCCTTTTGTAATGTTTCCCATTTCATTTCTTTTTGGGTTATTTTCATCCTCTCCTGTTTTTCTTTTGTCAGTTTGGCCAGTGGTTTGTTGATTTTGTTGATGCTTTCAAAGAACCAACTTTTGGTTTTGTTGATCCTTTCTATTGTTTTTCTATTCTTATTTAATTTGTTTCTGCTCTGACCTTTATTGTTTTCTTTCTCCTGGTGGCTGTGGGATTCTTTTGCTGTTCGCTTTCTATTTGTTTGAGTTGTGTAGCTAATGTTTTGATTTCATCCCTTTCTTCTTTTTTGATAAGTGCATCTATTGCTATAAATTGACCTCTAAGCACTGCCTTTGCTATGTCCCAAAGGTTTTGGTATAACGTGTTTTCATTCTCATATGATTCTAGGAATTTAATGATCCCATCTTTGATTTCTTCTATTACTCAGTGGTTTTAAGAAGGGTGTTACTCAGCGTCCATTGTAATTGATTTTATTTTTTTCTTGCTCTTCCTATTGTTAATTTCTACTCTGATGGCATTGTGATCAGAGAAGATACTTTGTATTATCTCAATGTTTTAGATTTTGTTGAGGGTTGCTTTGTGGCCTATTCTGGAGAACATTCCATGAGCATTGGAAAAGAATGTGTACTTTGCAGCTGTCTATGAGTTCAAGTTGGCCAATTGTAGCCTTTAGACCTTCTGTATCTTTGTTGAGTTTCTTTCTAGATCTTCTGTCCGTTACCGAGAGTGGTGTGTTGAAGCCTCCTACTGTTCTTGTGGAACTGTCAATTTCTCTTTTCAGTGCTGTTAGAGTTTGTTTACTGTATTTTGGAGCCCTGTCATTCGGTGTGTAGATATTTATTATGGTTTTATCTTTATGATGGATCATCCTTAAAATCCTTATATAATGCCTTTCTTTGTCTTTTATGGTTGATTATGTTTAAAGTCTATTTTATCTGAGATTAGTATTGCCACTCGTGCTCTTTTTTGGTAGCTGTTTGCTTGATATATTTTTTTCCACCCTCTGATTTTTAACAAATTTAGGCCTTTGTTTCTAAGGTGTGTCTCTTATAGATAGCATATTGATGGGTCCTGTTTTTTTAATCCATTCTGTCACTCTCTGTCTCTTTATGGGAGCATTTAGGCCATTTACAGTCAGTGTAATTATTGATAGGTGTGTGTTTATTGTTGTCATTTTTTTTTTTTTTTGTGCTAACATTTTCTTTGTTCCTCTTATTCTCCTTTGCTGAATTCGTTTTGTTTGTGGATTTCTTTTTTCGCAGATTTTGTTTTTATTGGAACTTTATGTTTTCTTTCTTTATTTTGATGAGTAGGTTTGTTAACTCTCTTTGTGGTTACCTTGAAATTTACCCTTTTCTTCCTAAGTTTGAATCAGCCTTTTATCAGTTGATATCACCTTGCCTTCCTCTCCATTTGAAAGTTCTGTATCTACACTGTTTATTCCCCCTTTTATTGTTCTGATGTTGTTGTAATTTACAGATTAACCTCTCTGGTTAATGCTATAAATCTTTTAGTTTTGAATAACCCTTGAGTATTCCTTTCCCCGGTTGGTATCTGGCTGGTGTGATCTTGCGTCCTAGATTTAGGCTGTGGTATGATGTTGTTTGTTCTTAAACCAAAGGATTCCCTTTAATAATTCTTGCAAGTTTGATTTGGTTTTTACATATTACCTTAATTTCTGTTTATCTGGAAATGTCCTAATTTCACCACCAGATGTGAATGAGAGTTTTTCAGGATATATTATTCTTGGCTGCCAATTTTTTTTCTTTCAGTGGTTTATATATGCCATCGCATTGCCTTCTTGCTTCCATGGTTTCTGCCACATAATTAGAGTTTAGACTTTTTGTTTGCCCTCTGTATGTGACTTTTTGTTTTTCACGAGCTGCTTGCAGGATTGTTTCTTTTTCTTTGGTTTTAGCGAGTCTGATTATGATATGCATTGGTGATTCTCTTTTGGGGTCTATGGTATATGGAGTTCATTGAGCTTCTTGAACGGTCAGCTTTTAATCTTTCATGATATTCGAGAAGTTTTCTGTCAGCAATTCTTCAGTGATCCTGTCTGTATTTTCTGTTTTTTCCTCCTATTCTGGAACTTCAATCACTCACAAAATTTTGCTTTTGATTGTATCACACGTCATTCTCAGGGTTTCTTTATTTTTTCTCTAATTTTTCCTCAAGTAGAGTAGTAGCTAAGGATTTGTCTTCAGTTTAACTGATCCTATCTTTCATTGTTTCAAACCTGCTCCTCAGACCTTCTATGATACTATTCATTTCTGAAATCTTGTTGTTTATCTTTTGGATTTCTAATTTCTGTTTTTTGTATGATTTCTAGTTGTGAATTTATTTTGACCTTTTTTCCCCCTGAATTCATCCATTGTTTTGTCTGTGTTTTCCATGATTTTATTTTTTCCTCATTTTTGTCTGCTTTTTGCTTCAACTCTTTGCTAGCTCTGAATATTAGAGATTTGAATTCCCTACCAGATAGTTCCAGTGCTTTTCTTCTACTGGAAAGCCATCTGGTGATTTATTTTGGATGCCTACTAGAACCATCCTGTCCCTTTTTAAAAATATGTTTTGATATTGTTTGCTGTCTTTGGGACATTTAATAGTTATTTTCTTCATCTATTGATCATAGATTTGTTTGTTTTGTCCTGCTTTTTTGTTTCATTTGTTATGTCTGAGCAGGTGTGCTGTGTGTTTTTTGTTGTTTGCTGTTTGTGGGCATGATACTTCTCACTACCTTGTCCAATGGGCAGGGTAGTCACTCAGCTATGGTGCAGCAGGGTAGGTCCAGCTGAAGAGGAGGGGCTGAGATGGGTTGTTTGGGGCACGTACTGGGGCTGGCAGGGTGGGGCTGGGGGTCAGTGCAAGGCAGCTCCCAGTAGGCCATGCCTGTACTGCTCAGGAGTGCAATGTTCAGTGCATGGTGCAGATAGACCGGAGGGAGGTGGAAGGTTGTGATGTGTAACGCCAAGTGGGTATGGGAAAGGAGAGAGAAACAGGAGCCAGAAAAAAAAAAGTGCTGAGGGAGACTGCATTGGAGCAGAGAGACGAGAAACCAAGAAATGAAGAAAAACAAAAAGAAACAGAGAAATAAATAAATAAATAAATAAAAGAAAAGAAAACAGACACCTCCAGGAATCCCGCTGGTGTCAGGGAAGTGGCTCCTAGCCCTTGGGGTACAGCCCATTTAGAAGGGGTGGAGATTGCACACAGCACCAGCTATTCAGGAGACAGGAAAAGATAGCATGTAGAGAGAGAGATAAAAAACTGAGAAATGAAGAAAAACAAAATGAAAAAAAGAAGAAAAAATAATGCACCTAGGGAAGACCAGGGATGTGACTCCCAAGCAGTGGAGTATGGCCCAATTCTGGCTCACAGCAACCCCCTTGGATTTCCAAGGCTGTAAATCTCTACGGAAGCAAACTGCTACATCTTTCTCCCACAGGGCAGCTGGTGGTTTTGAACTGGTGAGCTTATAGTTAGCAGTCAAATGCTTTAACCACTGTACCACCAGGGCACCTTTCTTGCTCTAAAACCCGTTGAACCCACTGCCATTGAGTAAATTCAGACTCACAGTGACCCTATAAGACACAGTAGAACTGCCCCATAGAGTTTCTAAGGAGTGCCTGGTGGATTTGAACTGCCAACCCTTTGCCAGTATGCCACTAGGGTTTCCTTTTGCTCTAAAGTATGGCTAAATAAGAACCGTGTGCACCTGTTCCAAGAAATGGGCCTTGTTCATACCTGGGGACTGCCTGTTGTCAAAGCCTTAAGGATATTTACAAAGAAAGGACATAAAGTTGTGATTAATCCAGGGCTTCCCACCGGTTGGTTCTGGTTTGAATCCCAACTGAGAATTTGCATTTCTAACAAGTTCCCAGGTGATGCCAATGCTGCTGGTTAGGGACCAATTGAGAAGCCCTAGTAGGGCAGTGGTTCTCCAAACTTATTATACATAAGAATCACCTGGGGATCTTGTTAAAATTTAGATTCTGATTCAGTATATCTGGGTGGAAATGGAAATTCTCAGCAGGGGTTTGAACTGGAAGGAGCTTGGTTTGAAGCCCTGGATTAATCTATGTCCTGAATTTGACTCAACACATTAAAGTAACCCCCACGCTTTAATGAATTTCTCAGTTCTAGAGTGAATTTTAGGAGCTGAACCTCTCTGATTTAGGCACACTGTGAACATGTTTTATATCTACGATTATTTCCTGACAGCTGGCCCTGGTTTTTGTTTTTTTTGTTCAACACATCTTAAGAGCTTTACTCAGTGAAAGACGGTTCACAAGCCCCAAAGCCTAGGTTAATGCCTTTATTTTATACGCTCCTATCACCTATACTTAGTTTTATTATAACACTTTTCACATGACCTGGAAATTTCCTTTTACTTCTCACTCTCCTCCAGTAGACTGTAAGCTTGTCGAAGTGAAGGAGTAACTCATATTTCTGGTAGTATTTCCACCCTTAGCCAGTGCCTGGACTAAGTAAAAGAAAGAGCTTGGCTTTGACCAGCCTAAGAAGTGAGCATAAGAAAGGAGTGCCCTCATCCTGATGTACGTGAATTATCTTTCTCTGTCATGACCTTGCCCAGCAGTCTAATGTGGCCCAATGATTGTCAGGTGAGCACATATGCTGGTGGGGAGGAGCTGAGGGGGTTAATAGAAAGGCTAGGGAGAGAATTTCCTTCCTCCATTGAGTGGCACAAATGGTTAAGTGCTTAGCTATTAACCGACAGGTTGGCAGTTCAAACTCAACCAGAGGTACCTCAGAAGAAAGGCCTGGAGAGCTACTTCCAAAAAAAAAAAAAGTCGCTGAAAACTCTGACACACATGGGGTGGCCATGAGTTGGAATTGACTCCATGGCAACTTTTTTTTTTTTTTAATGGGCTGGAGACAGGAAGGTGTTACCCTGCCCTCCACAGGCACAATCAGTCTGTCCAGCGTGAGGGATTTCTCCGGCCTTCAGGGATGACTCTAGCTAATTGTGTGTGTGTGGGGGGGGGGGGGTCAGTATACCTACAATGAAAACTGTAATTCCTCATTGCCAAAAAAAAAAAATTACAAGGCAATTTAACAATAGCTTCTAAGGAAGAAAACGAACATGTCTATGGAAAATGTACTTACTAGTATTTGCTTGCTAAATGATCAGTTGTGTTCCCCCACCTCCCTTTCTGCAAGGGAGCTGGCAAATTCGGCAAAGTAGGCTCAGTCTGGGGAAATACACCAGGAAGTTGAGTGTGCCAACGGAATCTCCACAGAGGCAAACCGAGTCCTACTTTACACAGCAGCAAAATTGACAAGGTGCTTGGCCCACAGAAAAGGAACACATTACAGCTCTTGTCCTTCAGCGTATCCTCTTTCCTTATTTACATATTTCCCATAAAAGGTACATCTTCAGAGTTCAGCTCCTAAAAGTGTGCATGCTAATTTTTCTACAGATCTATTATGTATGAATGAGAAGAGTCTATTCTCTTCTTGGTGTGTGGAGGATTTGTGCGTGTAACCCGCCATTAGCGTTAATGGCAGATCTATGCATAATTTCCCTAACTCCGAGAATCCAGGGCGCCTAACTAAGCCACATGCAATTACTTACACACACAATGACAGGGAGCAGATAGCAGGGCTAAGGAAACCAGGGTCTGAGGCTGGATTTCAAGTTCTTGCATTTTAGTGGGCTGTGTTCAAAAGAGAAGGGACAAAGGATGTGAATAGAAGAGATTTGCTTATCTTAAAACACCTATACAGTATTTTCATGGCTTTCCTTTGTTAAGATGTCTCTGTGCCCCACAAAAAAGTGAACTGGTTGGGGCCAGGGACTGCACAGTGCTACATGTAGTGTGCCTGGCTCAAAGAAGGTGCTTGGTACAGACAGACAGACAGACACACACACACATTTGAGTGATTGAATGAATGAAAGAACAAACAAAAGTATTTTTTAATGTTGTTGTTAGCTGCTGTCAAGTCAGCCCCTGACTCACGGCACCCCCATGCACAATAGAAGGAAACGCTGCTCAGTCTTGAGCCAATCCCCCTGATCATTTGGGGATCAGATTGCTGTGCTCTGTTAGGGTTTTCGTTAGCTGATTTTTCGGAAGTAGATCATCAGGCCATTCTTCCTAGTCTGTCTTAGTCTGGAAGCTTCGCCAAAACCTATCCAGCATCATAGCAACACTCAAGCCTCCACCAACAGATGGGTAGTGGCTATGTGTGAGAAGCATTGGTCAGGAATTGAACCTGGGTCTCCCGCATGTAATATGAGAATTCTACCACCCAACCACCAATGCCTCTTTTTTGTTAATAGGTTTGGTAATTCACAGAATTTGGGGTTTAGGCTTGCCTCTGGTGTTCTCAGCTTTTGGGTTGGGAACCACTAGCAGCTACTATATAACGTGCTTCCTTGATGACAGGAACGTCACATGTACTATTACAAGGAGTCCTCTCAACAGCATTATTATCTTAATTTTGAGATGACTGAAGGGTGGGGCATATGGTTAAGAGCTTGACTACTAGCTGAAAGGTTGGCACTTTGAACCCACTCAGAGGCTCCTCAGAAGACAGGCCTGCCAATCTTTTTTAAAAAAGTCACAACCTTGAAAACCCTAGGGAGCAGTTCTATTCTACACATGTGCATCTCCATGAGTCGGTGACTGGACACCAATAGCAACAATGAACTAAAATTTGGAGAGGATAAATTACTTGTCTAAGATCTCACGGCCAGTACAAAATAAAACTAGAATTTGAACTTGGGTCTTCTGACTATGAAGTTCATGTTCTTTCTGCTACAACAGCTGCCTAGTTCTCTGTTATATTACTCCATACCCGCTTCCTTGACAGTCTTTCTCTCTAAAACAATTATCAATCTTACCTCCACCACTTATACCCACACCTAACCCACTGCCATGGAATGTTTAGACTCATAGTGACCCTGTAGGACAGAGTAGAACCGCCCCATAGGTTTTCCAAGGATCTGCCGGTGGATTCCAACTGCCGACCTTTTGGTTAGCAGCAGAGTTCTTAACTACTGGGCCACCAGGGCTCCATACTCAAACCTACACTGCTCTAAATATGAAAACCTACACTTGTGATCAGGTAAAGGCCCCGCCCACCCCGTACACACACCTTATTCTCCAATAGAAGAAATTCCAGCAAGGTGATGCATGTTAGCTTACCAAAGACCACAGAACTGGTCACGCAGGGCCTCACTGGCATCAAAACCTACAGATGTGGATCCCCTAACTCATTCCTTGTTCTCTAAACTACACAAATATGTGAGTTTTGTTAGAAGAGAAAGAAAAATTAATTGTGAACAGAATAAAAAAGAAAAGAAAAAGATGATTTAAGCATCATTGTTTCTTGTTCTTAGAGATAAACTACAATAGCTATCTCTGGTATACCAAAAGTTCACTGGGTGTTTCACATTCTGATAGAGTTTTCATTCCATAGACATGGATAAATCAAATCCTTCTGTGGTGTTATGTCACCTTTGTCTCTTTTTTTTTTAAAGAGCAAAGGGCCATTTGATGCAATTCGAATAACTAACTTGTCCATTAGCTTTGCCAGTTTGTCCTTGGCACAATCAAAATGGTACAATTCCATAATAAATACATATGAATATAATTCTATAATAAATAATAATATAATTAATAGATATTAAATTTTTCTATGTCCTCATGACAAATGACAGCCTAGTACTCTCGGTGGTCTGAACCTGTGGCATAGAGTTATGAGACTAATGGCCCATAGAACAAGTTCTGTTGCTTTACGGTGATTCATTGTGATCGTATTTCTGGCTTTTCTTATTCTCCTAAAAATGGATTCTGTTCCACATACTATAGAAGCTCAAAACTTTAGCATAGACTCAGAGGAAGTACTTGAAAACACTTAATGAATTATGAAGTATTCAAAGGATAGAGATAATCATTGCTATCATGAAATCATAATTAGAATGTGTCAGAAAGGAGAGGTGGAACTTAATGTTTTTTTTATTTGCTAAGAGTTGGCTCCGATTCCTTTCAAGACATACTAGGTTTCATAGTTCCCATAGGATCAAAAGCTCTGTGATTCCAAATATCTAGTTAAGTACAAGTCCAATGTTTTGGATTTAATCTTGGTCAGTGTTGTGAGGATTATAGTTTCTTTTTTTTTTTTTTTTTAAAGCTTTCAGAGCCCAATATTGGGTCCTTGAAAATTGTGTTTTATGAATAACTTAATTTGGGAAATTCATAGCCCTGGGTAGATTTGATAGCTAATTTAGAAACTAGTTGCTTGTTTTCAACCTAGTGATAATTAAGAACTACTAAGAAGAAACCTCCGTAAGTGGGGAATTCTTTGGTATTCAGCAAAGGAGGCACATTTATTTTTGTCTTCTTTTATTTTTTTTAGGAAGATGCATGTTAGATGGGGGAACATAATATAATATTTAGAGACTGCCTGAGGGATACGAAGGGAATATTTCACTTTCAGACATGGAAGGAAAAGGGAATACGAGAATAAGTTTCTTTGGAAACAAATAGCTTTTTTTCCTGAGAAACTTTCCCTTGATGCTCAACTGTAATGTATGCAAAGAAACTTACATAATAGCCAGGGACTGAAAAATATACAAAAACTAAATTTTCTGCTATCCACCTTCATTCCCTTCTCGCTCTTCAATTTTCACCCATGTGAAAGTGCTGTGGGTACCATAGCAGGAAAGATGGTGCCCTGTATGATAAGCAGTGCCTGAGATTGTTGTCCAAGCATCCTTAGAGATTTGCCCAAACTGAAAGCACCTGAGCTGTGGTCCATTGAAGTTAATTCATCAGGCAGGAGAATTGCTGATGGTCTTACCTTCATGGTGGGAGAAAGTTGTGGCAGTCTGCTTCCATAAAGATTTATAGCCTTGGAAACCCTACAGGGCAGTTCTACTGTGTCCTGTAGGGTCTCTATGAGTTGGAATCGACTCGATGGTGGTGGGTTTGATATTGGTTTACCTTTATATTTACATGATTGAGTGATTAATGAACAGATACATTTTATGCCAAACAATTCAAAGCAGTAAAGTAATCACTTAGGCAAGGTTAGGATTTTATTTGACAGTATAGGGAGAAGAGAGAGAGAGATCTTTCTCTAGAGAACTTTTGGGTTGATAAATGAAGCCAGCTTATTAATTCACATCATGAATGGTGTTAATTAACTTACCATGTAGGAGAAACTATTACTTGATGTTGCCTATTCATCATAATGTGTAGTAAGAGTCTGGACTTTGGTAGGTAGAAAAATAAAAGAATCTCCAAAGATTCTCAGGCAGTAAAAGATGCTTCTTATAGCATCTGACACCATGAGCCCATAACACACACACCACATCGTTGCCCTTGAGTCGATTCCGACTCATAGCAATGCTGTAGGACAGAGTAGAATGGTTCCATAGAGTTTCCAAGGCTGTAATCTTTATGGAAGCAGACTGCCACATCTTTCTCCCATGAAGCAGCTGGTGGGTTCGAACCACCAACATTTTCTGTTAGCAGCTGAGCTAGCCAGGGCTCCTCTCCGGAGCCTATATTCATACATAAATGTGTGGAGATAAATGTTTGCTTGAGGATGCCTAACTCAGTCAATGTACGTTTGGATGCATGTATTGTGAAGGGCCGGATGTGTTCCGTGAATCACTGTATAAGAAAGATGTAGGAAAATGTATTGAGGCTTTTTATTTACCTGATTTATTGATGTAGTGGGCAGGAAAATAGCCCCGCCTCCCCAATCAACTTGCTGTCTTTGCTTTCCTACACCCAGATGGTCGGAAGCTTCTTAATGCATCATGGTGTCAGTTGGCCTGTACTTTAGATACACTTTACTGTGAGTTGAATCATGACTAATTGAGAAAGAAATTGACACGATGTGATACGTAGTGAGAGGGGAAGGTGTCAGTCAAAGCATAATCAGGAAAATCAAGATTGTCTCTTGTCTAGCTGCAAAATATTTTGTATCCTTAATAATTTTCTGTTTACCTCTTTTATCAATTACTGGTAGAGGAGTGTCTACGACTCTAATTGTAGATTTGTCTATTTCTCCTTTCAGTTCTCTTAATTTTGCTTCATGTATTTTAAAGCTCTGTTATTAGGTACATAATGTTTAGGATTGTTACGTCTTCTTAGTGAATGGGCCCCTTTATTATTATGAAATGTTCCATTTGATTTCTCTACATGTTATGTCTGACATAGTTTGCCTCCCTCTCTCCCTCCTTCCTTATTTTAGTGTTCACATGGTATGTCATGTCCTGTCTTTTTATTTTTAACCTGTCTGGGTCTTTATATTGAAAGAGGGTTTCTTATTGACAGCATACATTTGAATTTTATTTTTTTAACCCTCTCTGACAATGTCTGCCTTTAATTGGATTATTTAAACTATTTACGTTTAATTTAATTATATTGTTAGATTTAAATCTACCGTCTATTTGTTTTCTATTTGCTTTATCTTTTCTTTGTTTCCTTTTCCCTCTCTTACTGCCTGCTTTTCAATTGTGTATTTTTCTTACGATTTTATTTTATCTTCATTATTGACTTATAAACAATACCTCTTTAATTTATTTTTAGTGATCTGGGATTTACAGCATACATCTTTAGTTTATCATAGTGTGTTTCACGTACTATTATGCCAATCCATGTATGATGTAAGAAACTTACTGTAGTCTAGTTCCAATTCTATTTTCTTATTCTCCATGCTATCGTTATACATTTTAACTTTTCATATGTTTTAAACCTCACAATGTGTTCTTCTTCTTCTTGCTTTAGGGAACCCTAGTGGCACAGTGGTTAAAAGCCTGGCTACTAACCAAAAGGTAAGCTGTTCAAATCCACCAGCAGCTCCTTGGAAACCCTATGGGGCAGTTCTACTCTGTCCTGTAGGGTCACTATGAGTCGGAATCAACTTGACAGAAATGGGTTTGGTTTGGGTTATTCTTGCCTTATATATTTCTAAGTAAGAAAAATGTCTTTTATATTTGTCCACATATTTACCATTTCTGGTTATCCTCATTCCTTTGTGTATGTCCAGATTTTCACTTGGTATCATTTATCTTCTGCCTGTAGAGATTCCTTTAATTTTCCTTACAGTGTTGGTCTGCTGGTGGTGAATTTTCTCAGAGTTTGTCCGAAAAAGTCTTTATTCTGCCTTCATTTTTTAGTTATTTTCACTGGGCGTAGAATTCTAGGCAGACAATTTTTTCTTTTAGTGCTTTAATGATGTCAATCCATAGTCTTCTGCTTTAAATAGTTTCTGACAAGAAGTCTAGTATCATTCTTGTCTTTATTACTGCATTTGTAATGTGTCTTTTCTTCCCCTCTTAATGCTTGTAAGATTTTCTCTTTATCACTGATTTTAGGTAAGTTAATTAATATGCCTCAGTGTGCTTTTCTTCATAGTTATTCACCTTGAAGTTGGTTGAGATTCTTAGATTTGTAGGTGTATAGTTTTTATTAAATTTCAAAAGATTTTGGCCACTATTTCTTTACTTTTTTTTTTTTTTTGTCTATCCTCCCTCTCTGTCTGAGGCTCCAATTACATGTGTCTTAAACTACTTGGTATTGTTCTATAGGCCACCAATGCTCAGTTCATTTTTTAAGTCTTTTTTTTTTTTAACCCCGTCTGTGCTTCATTTTAGACAATTTCTATTGCTATGTCTTCAAATTCACTTATTTTTTTTCTTTCACAGTGTGATTAATCCTGTGATCTGCTGTTAATTCCATCCAGTGTATTTCTATTTCAGACATTTTAACTTTTATTGCTGAAAGTTCCATTAAAAAAAAATACCTTCCCTATGTCTCCTCATTATACCAATGTTTTCCTCCACATTCTTTTTGTTGTTGTTGTACTATAGATGAAGATTTACAGAACAAACTACCTTCTCATTGATCAATTAGTACACATATTGTTTTGTGACATTGGCTACCAACCTGATGACATGTCGACACTTTCCCTTCTCAACCTTAGGTTCCCTATTACTAGCTTTCCTGTCCCCTCCTGCCTTCTAGTCCTTGCCCCTGGGCTGGTGTGCCCCTTTAGTGTCGTTTTGTTTTATGGGCCTGTTTAATCTTTGGCTGAAGGGTGAACCTCAGGAGTGGCTTCATTACTGAGCTAGAAGGATGTCATGGGGCCTGACTCCTGGGGCTTCTCCACTCTCTGTCAGGCCAGTGAATCTGGTCTTCTCTTGTGAGTTAGAATTTTGTTCTACATTTTTCTCCAGCTCTGTCTGGGACCCTCTATTGTGGTCCCTGTCAGAGCAGCCAGTGGTTGTAGCCGGGCACCATCTAGGTGTGCTGGACTCGGTCTGGTGGAGGCTGTGGTAGTTGTGGTCTATTAGTCCTTTGGACTAATTTTTCCCTTGTGTTTTTGGTTTTCTTCATTCTCTCTTATTCTTGACAGGGTGAGACCAGTGCAGTATTTTATGTGGCCACTCACAAGCTTTTTAAGACCCCAGAAACTCCTCACCAAAGTAGAATATAGAGCATTTTCTTTATAAACTATGTTATGTCAATTGAGCTTGAAGTTCCCTGAGACCACGGTCCCGCAGCCCTCAACCCAGTAATTCAGTCCCTCAGGGAGTTTGGATGTGTCTATGGAGCTTCCATGACCTTGACTTGGGCAAGTTGTGCTGTCTTCCCCAGTCTTGTGTACTGTCTTACCCTTCACCAAAGTTAACTCTTATCTATTGTCTATTTAGTATTTTTCCATCCCCACCCCTCCCCTCCCTTGTAACCATCAAAGATTATTTCTTTTTGTGTGTAAACCTTTTCATGAATTTTTATACTAGTGGTCTCATACAATATTTGTCCTTTTGGAATCGACTTATTTCACTCAGCATACTGCCCTCCAGATTCATCCATGTTGTGAGATGCTTCACAGATTCATCATTGTTCTTTATCTTTGCGTCGTATTCCATTGTGTGTATGTGCCATAGTTTGTTTATCCATTTGTCTGTTGATGAGCATCTAGGTTGTTTCCATCTTTTTGCTGTTGTGAACAATTTTGCAATGAATATGGTTGTGCATATATCTATTCGTGTGATGGCTCTTATTTCTCTAGGATATATTCCTAAGAATGGGATTGCTTGATCATATGTTATTTCTGTTTCTGACTTTCAAAGAAGTGCCATATTGTTTTCCAGAATTGTTGTACCATTCTGCATTCCCACCAGCAATGCATAAGAGTTCGAATCTTCTGTTTTTTGATTTGTGTCAGTAATGCCAGATTGAAATGTTATCTCATCGTGGTTTTGATTTGCATTTCTCTAATGGCTAGTGATCTCAAGCATCTCCTCATGTGTCTGTTATCCTCTTGAATGTCTTCTTTGGTGAAGTGTCTATTGATTTCCTTTGCCCATTTTTAATGGGATTATTTGTCTTTTTGTTGTAGAGGTGTTGGATTTTCCTGTAGATTTTTGAGATTAAACCTTCGTCATATTTGTCATAGCTAAATTTTTTTTTCCCAGGGTGTAGTTCTCTTTTTACTCTTTTGGTGAAGTCTTTTAATGAGCATAAGTGTTTAAGTTTTAGAAGATCTCAGTTACCTAGATTATCTTCCAGAGTTTGCGTGTTGTTTGTTATGGTCTGTATCCTGTTAATGCCATGTATTAGTTCCTCCTGTGTTGACCCTATTTTTTCTTCTATGAACTTTATAGCTTTAGGTTTTATATTTATGTCTTTGATCTATTTTGAATTAGTTTTTGTGTATAGTGTGAGGTATGGGTCCCATTTCATTTTTTTTGCAGGGGGACATCCAGTTTTGCCAGCACCATTTGTTAAAAAGACTGTCTTTTCCCCATTTGATGGACTTTCGGCTCTTGTGAAAGATTGGCTTTACATCTGGGTCCCCCTCCATATTTTTGACCCTGTGGAGCATAGTTATTATAACTGTTTCATTGTCATTATCTCCTAATTTTATCATTTCTATCGTTTCTGGGACTGATTCTAGGGACTGATTTTTTCCTTCTGATTATGGGTAATATTTTCATGCTTATTGCTTGCCTGGTAAATTTTGATTAAATGCTATGACTTGCAACTCTTACGTTGGTTGGTGTGGGCTTTGGTTCTATTCCTTTAAATGATCTTGACTTGTTCTGGTTTGTTGTTATGTCACTTGAAATCACTTGGGTTCTTTTGTGGCTTGCTTTTAAACTTTGTTAGGGAAGGTCTTGGTTGCCTTTTTAATGGCTAATTTAATTAAAATATTAAAGCGATATCCTTCTTATAGTTCTACCTGATGTCCTGTATGTAATGAGTTTTTTTTCACTCTCTCTTGTGGGCACATGAGTAAGCTTTGGAAATTGTTTGGTCTTCTGCTTTCCAGGATTTCTCCCAGCCTTGGGAAATTCAGTATCATGAATGTGTAGATCAGTCACCAGCCAGTGACTTGAGGGGCCCCTCTTTGCGAATCGGCAGAGAAATCCCTCTATGCAGCTCTTAACTCTATGGCTTTTTATCCCACCAGTTGTAGTTGTTTTGAACTTTCTCATCGACGGCACTGGGTTTTTTGTGTTCAACTTCCATATCTGTCTTCTTAATAAGTAAGATGGTTGGGCTTTTTGGGGGCACCCTTCCCCCTGCTGCAGTTTGGAAACTGCCTCCAGGCAGTAAGCTGGGACAATTGTAAGGCTTACTTTTTTTGTTTCCATTTTTTCAAAGATCATAGTCCTATGCTGTCTATTTTTCAATGTCAGAAAATTATTGTTTTATATAGTTTGTCCATTTTTCTAGTGACTTAATGCAGATACCTCTAGTACTCCATTTTGGTGGGAAGTAGAGGCTAGTGTGAGGTTTAAATGTGGTAGTACTACATATAGTTAATCCTCAATAGAGGTAAGCTTTTTCAACTTTCTCTCTCTTCATAAGGCAGAACTAAGACCAAAGACTGAAAGTTTTAGTTAGAAATATCTTTCTACCATAGCTTTCCATCAATGCAAATTGGCAGGAAATAATAAGGTTTTTTTGTTTGTTTTTTAATCACAGAAAGTATTTGCATAGGCTATAGAACGAGGATTTTCTTTTAAAGACATTCCTCATTGGGAGAGTTAACTTCTATACTCCCTCCCAAATTTCAGATTCCATGATACTTTTGAAAAATATCTCTGTAGGTAAATAGTGCTAATTAGAGCAGAAAATAGAGATTTGTTCTTGTGAATCCCAGGTTAGTGACATGTCCATGACTAATCTTTAGAATTACCTTTTCAATTTTAACCAAACTATCCATGAAAATGGCTAAGGGATTGAAACTTAAAAATTTGTGGGAGAATATATGCTAAGTGTAGAATTTATGAAGATTTTATTCCAAGTGTTTACTTGAACAGTTCTTGTCTTTCTGAATGTATCAATATCCTAGCCATGATAAGATCAATGATTTTAGTCAAAGGGTGGAAAAAGACTAAATGGCCTAAAATTTTTTTTCCAAGCAGTGCTTTTGCTATACCCCAATGAGTTTCTAGGAGATAAAGTGAGTGATTTTCAGGAAAACAAACCAGAACTCTAAAGGTGGATTTCTTTTTTTATTATTGTACTTTAGATGGTTTATAGAACAAACTACTTTTCATTAAACAATTAGTACACATGTGGTTTTGCAATATTGGTTGCCAAACCCATGACATGTCAACACTCTCCCTTCTTGACCTTGGGTTCCCTATCACAACCTTTCCAGTCCCCTCCTGCCTTCTAGTCCTCGCCCCTGGGCTGGTGTGCTCATTTGGTATCATCTTGTTTTATGGATCTGTCTAATCTTTGCCTGAAGGGTGAACCTCAGGAGTGGCTTAATTACTGAGCTGAAAGGGTGTCGGGAGCCACAGTCTCAGGGATTCTCCAGTCTCTGTCAGGTCAGGTCAGTAAGTCTGATCTTTTTTTTTTATATATATATGATTTTTATTGTGCTTTAAGTTTACAAACCAAGTCAGTCTCTCACATAAAAACTTATATATACCTTGCTACATGCTCCCAATTACTCTCCCCCAAATGAGACAGCCTGCTCCCTCCTTCCACTCTCTCTTTTCGTGTCCATTTTGCCAACTTCCAAGCCCCTCTACCCTCCCATCTCCCCTCCAGGCAGGAGGTGAAAACATAGTCTCAAGTGTCCGCCTGATCCAAGTAGCTCACTCCTTACCAGCATCCCTCTCCTACCCGTTGTCCAGTCCAATCCATGTCTGACGAGTTGGCTTCTGGAATGGTTCCTGTCCTGGGCCAACAGAAGGTCTGAGGGCCATGGCCACCGGGGTCCTTCTAGTCTCAGTCAGACCATTAAGTCTGGTCTTTTATGAGAATTTGGGGTCTGCATCCTGCTGTTCCTCTGCTCCCTCAGGGGTCCTCCACTGTGTTCCCTGTCAGGGCAGTCATTGGTTGTGGTTGGGCACTATCTAGATCTTCTGATCTCAGGATAATGTAGTCTCTGGTTCATGTAGCCCTTTCTGTCTCTTGGGCTCTTTATTGTCTTGTGTCCTTCGTGTTCTTCATTCTCCTTTGATCCAGGTAGGTTGAGACGCTGATGCGTCTTAGATGGCCACTTGATAGCATTTAAGACCCCAGACACCACTCTTCAAAGTAGGATGCAGGATGTTTTCTTAATAGATTTTATTATGCCAATTGACTTAGATGTCCCCTGAAACCATGGGCCCTAAACTCCTGCCCCTGCTTCGCTAATCTTCGAAGCATTCAGTTTATTCAGGAAACTTCTTTGCTTTTGGTTTTGTCCAGTTGTGCTGACCTCCGCTGTATTGAGTGTTGTCCTTGCCTTCACCTAAAGTAGTTCTTATCTACTATCTAATTAGTAAATATCCCTCTCCACCCTCCTTATCTCCCCCCCTCATAACCACAAAAGAGTGTGTTCTTAGTTTAAACTATTTCTCAAGATCTTATAATAGTGGTCTTATACAATATCTGTCCTTTTGCAACTGACTAATTTCACTCAGCATAATGTCTTCCAGGTTCCTCCATGTTATGAAATTTTTCACAGATTCATCACTGTTCTTTATTGATGCGTAGTATTCCATTGTGTGAATATACCACAATTTATTTACCCATTCATCCGTTGATGGGCACCTTGGTTACTTCCATCCTTTTGCTATCGTAAACAGTGCTGCAATAAACATGGGTGTGCATATATTTGTTCGTGTAAAGCCTCTTACTTCTCTAGGATATATTCCAAGGAGTGAGATTTCTGGATCGTATGGTAGTTCTAGTTCTAGCTTTTTAAGGAAGCGCCAAATCGATTTCCAAAGTGGTTATACCATTTTACATTCCCACCAGCAGTGTAAAAGTGTTCCAATCTCTCTACAGGCTCTCCAACATTTATTATTTTGTGTTTTTTGGATTAATGCCAGCCTTATTGGAGAGAAATGGAATCTCATTGTAGTTTTGATTTGCATTTCTCTAACGGCTAATGATGGAGAACATTTCCTCATGTATCTGTTAGGCCCGTGAATGTCTTCTTTAGGGAAGTGTCTGTTCATATCCTTTGCCCATGTTTTAATTGGGTTGTTTGTCTTTTTGTAGTTGAGCTTTAGCAGAATCATGTAGATTTTAGAGATCAGGTGCTGGTTGGAGATGTCGTAGCTGAAAATTCTTTCCCAGTCTGTAGGTGGTCTTTTTACTCTTTTGGTGAAGTCTTTTTTTTTTTTTTTTAGATGAGCATAGGTTTTTGATTTTTAGGAGCTCCCAGTTATCTGGTTTCTCTTCATCATTTTTAGTAATGTTTTGTATTCTGTTTATGCCCTGTATTAGGGCTCCTAGGGTAGATCCTATTTTTTCTTCCATGATCTTTATCATTTTAGACTTTATGTTTAGGTCTTTGAACAATTTGGAGTTAGTTTTTGTGCATGGTGTGAGGTATGGGTCCTGTTTCATTTTTTGCAGATGGATATCCAGTTATGCCAGCACCATTTGTTAAAAAGACTATCTTTTCCCCAGTTAACTGACAATGGGCCTTTGTCAAATAACAGCTGCTCATATGTGGATGGATTTATAGCTGGACTCTCAATTCTGTTCCATTGGTCTATGTGTCTGTTGTTATATCAGTACCAGGCTGTTTTAACTACTGTGTGGTACAATAGGTTCTAAAATCAGGAAGAATGAGGCCTCCCACTTTGCTCTTCTTTTTAAGTAATGCTTAACTTATCCAGGGCCTCTTTCCCTTCCCTGTAAAGTTGGTGATTTGTTTCTCCATCTCATTAAGAAATGTCATTGAAATTTAGATCGGAATTGTGTTGTATGTATAGATGACTTTTGGTAGGATAGACATTTTTACAATGTTCAGTCTTCCTATCCATGAGCCAGGTATGTTTTCCACTTATGTAGGTTCCTTTTAGTTTCTTGCAGTAGTACCTTGTAGTTTTCTTTGTATAGGTCTTTTACGTCTCTGGTTAGATTTATTCCTAAGTTTTTTATCTTCTTGGGGGCTACTGTGAATGGTATTGATTTGGTGATTTCCTCTTCGATGTTCTTTTTGTTGATGTAGAGGAATCCAACTGATTTTTGTATGTTTATCTTGTAACCTGACACTCTGCTGAAATCCTCTATTAGTTTCAGTAGTTTTTTTTGAGGATTCTTCAGGGTTTTCTGCATATAAGATCATGTCATCTGCAAACAGAGATACTTTTACTTCTTCCTTACCAATCTGGATGCCTTTTATTTCTTTATCCAGCCTAATTGCTCTGGCTAGGACCCCCAGCACAATGTTGAATAAAAGTGGTGATAAGGGGTATCCTTGTCTGGGTCCCATTCTTAAGGGGAATATTTTTAGAAAAACACTAGTTTTTTTTTTTTTTTTTCTCCATTAAGGATGATGTTGGCTGTTGGCTTTGTATAAATGCCCTTTATTTTGTTGAGAAATTTTCCCTCTATTGCTATTTTGCTGAGAGTTTTTATCATGAACAGGTGTTGGATTTTGTCAAATGCCTTTTCTACATCAATCGGTAAAACCGTGTGGCTCTTGTCTTTTGTTTTATTTATATGGCGGATTATATTAATTGTTTTTCTAATATTGAACCATCCTTGCATAAAAACCAAAAAACCAAACCCACTGCCGTGGGGTTCATTCTGACCCATAGCGACCCTATAGGACAGGGTAGAACTGCCCCATCAAGTTTCCAAGGAGCACCTGTGGATTCAGACTGCTGACCCCTTGGTTAGCAGCCGTAGCACTTAACCACTGCGCCACCAGGGTTTCATACCTGGTATAAATCCCACTTGGTCGTGGTGGATTATTTTTTTGATATGTTGTTGAATTCTATTGGCTAGAATTTTGTTGAGGATTTTTGCATCTATGTTCATGAGGGATATAGGTCAGTAATTTTCTTTTTTTTGTGTTGTCTTTAGCTGGCTTTGGTATGAAGGATATGCTGGCTTCATAGAATGAGTTAGGGAGTATTCTGTCCTTTTCTATGCTTTGAAATACTTTTAGTAGCAGTGGTGTTAAGTTTTCTCTGAAAGTTTGTTAGAGCTCTGCAGTGAAGCCGTCAGAACCAGGGCTTTTTTTGTGGGGGGGGGGAGTTTTTTTTAATTACATTTTTAATCTCTTTTTTTTTTTTGCTATGGGTCTGTTTAATTGCTCTATTTGTGTTAGTTTAGGTAGGTAATGTGTTTTTAGGAATTCTTCCATTTCTTCTAGGTTCTCAAATTTGTTGGAGTACAATTTTTTGTAGTAATCTGATATGATTCTTTTAATTTCAGTTGGGTCTGTTGTGATATGGCCCATCTCATTTCTTATTTGGATTATTTGTTTCCTTTCCTGTATTTCTTTAGTCAGTCTGGCCGATGGCTTATCAATTTTGTTGATTTTTTCAAAGAACCAGTTTTGGCCTTGTTAACTCTTTCAATTGTTTTTCTGTTCTCTAATTAATTAATTTAATTCTGCTCTAATTTTTATTATTTGTTTTCTTCTGGTGCCTGACGGTTTCTTTTGTTGCTCTCTGTCTATTTGTTCAAGTTGTAGGGACAACTCTTTGATTTTGGCTCTTTCTTCTTTTTGTATGTGTGCATTTATTGATATAAATTGACCTCTGAGCACTGCTTTAGCTGTGTCCCAAAGGTTCGGATAGGAAGTGTTTTCAGTCTCACTGCATTCTATGAATTTCTTTATTCCCTCCTTAATGCTCTCTGTAACCCAGTCTTTTTTGAGCAGGGTCTTGTTCGGTTTCCAAGTATTTGACTTCTTTTCCCTGAATTTTCTGTTAATGATTTCTACTTTTATGGCCTTATGGTCTGAGAAGATGCTTTGTAATATTTTGATGTTTTGGATTCTGCAAAGGCTTGCTTTATGACCTAATATGTGATCTATTCCAGACAATGTTCCATGTCCAGTAGAAGAGAAAGTATACTTTGCAGCTGTTGGTTGGAGTGTTCTATATAAACCTATGAGATCAAGTTGGTTGGTTGTGGCAATTAGATCTTCTGTGTCTTTATTGAGCTTCTCACTGGATGTCCTGTCCTTCACCGAAAGTGGTGTATTGAAGTCTCCTACTATATTTGTGGAGGTGTCTATCTCACTTTTCAATTCTGTTAGAGTTTGTTTTATGTATCTTGCAGCCCTGTCATTGGGTGCATAAATATTTAATATGGTTATGTCTTCCTGGTATATTGTCCCTTTAATCATTATGTAGTGTCCTTCTTTATCCTTTCTGATGGATTTAACTTTAAAGTCTATTTAGTCAGAAATTGATATTGTCACTCCAGCTCTTTTTTGATTGTTCTTTGCTTGATATATTTTTTTCCATCCTTTGAGTTTTAGTTTATTTGTGTCTCTAAGCCTAAGGTGCATCTCTTTTAGGCAGCATATAGACAGATCATGTTTTTTTATGCAGTCTGCGACTCTCTGTCTCTTTATTGGTGCATTTAGACCATTTACATTCAGTGTAATTATAGGTAAGTATGAGTTTAGTGCTGTCATTTTGATTACTTTTTTTGTGTGTTGTTGACAACTTCATTTTTCCACTTTTTTGTGCTGAGAAGTTTTTCTTTGCAAATTTTGTGTTCCTCGTTTTCATAGTAGTTGAATTTATTTTTGCTGAGTTGTTACGTTTATCTTGGTTTTTATTTTGAGTTATGGAATTGTTAGACCTCTTTGTGGTTACCTTAATATTTACCCCTATTTTTCTAAGTAAAAACCTAATTTGTATCGTCCTGTATCGCCTGGGTTTCCTCTCCATATGGACGAACTATGCCTCCTGTATTTAGACCCTCTTTTTTGATTATTGTAATCTTTTATGTAATGACATCAATGATTCCCTGTTTTGAGCATTTTTTTTTTAATTAATCTTATTTTGTTTTTGTGATTTCCTGATCTGAGTTGATATCAGGATGTTCTGTTTTGTGATCTTGTGCTGTGTTGGTATCTGATATTATTGATTTTCTGACCAAAGAATTTCCTTTAGTAATTCTTGTAGCTTTGGTTTGGTTTTTGCAAATTCTCTAAGCTTGTGTTTATCTGTAAATGTCTTAATTTCACCTGCATATTTCAGAGAGAGTTTTGCTGGATATATGATTCTTGGCTGGCAGTTTTTCTCCTTCAGAGCTCTATATGCATCATCCCATTGCCTTCTTGCCTGAACGGTTTCTGCCGATTAGTCTGAACTTATTCTTATTGATTCTCCTTTGCAGGTGACTTTTTGTTTATCACTGTCTGCTTTTAAAATGTTCTCTTTATCTTTGGTTTTGGCAAGTTTGATGATAATATGTCTTAGTGGTTTTCTTTTGGGATCTATCTTGTATGGGGTTCAATGAGCATCTTGAATAGATATTCTTTCATCTTTCATGATGCCAGGGAAGTTTTCTGCCAACAGATCTTCAATATTCTTTCTGTATTTTCTGTTATCCCTCCCTGTTCTGGAACTCCAATCACACGCAAGTCATTCTTCTTGATAGAGTCCCAATGATTCTTAGAGTTTCTTCATTTTTAAAAATTCTTTTATCTGATTTTTCTTCAACTATATTGGTGTCAATTGCCTTATCTTCCAACTCCCCCACTCTGCATTCCAGTTCCTCATTTCTGCTCCTCTGACTTCCTATTGAGTTGTCTAATTCTGTAATTTTATTGTTAATGTTTTGGATTTCTGAATGCTATCGGATTCTTGCAGCTTATTGATTTTTTTCACTATGTTCTTGAATAATCTTTTTGATTTCTTCAACTGTTTTATCGGTGTGTTCCTTGGCTTTTTCTGTAGATTGCCTTATTTCATTTCTGAGGTCATTCCTGATGTCTTGAAACACTCTGTATATTAGTTTTTTATATTCTACATTTCACAATTCCAGGAACGTATCTTCATTTGGGAAAGATTTTGATTATTTGATTTGGGGGTTTGTAGAATCAATCATGATCTGCTTCTTTATGTGATTTGATATCGACTGCTGTCTCTGAGCCATCTATAAGTTATTGTAATGATTTATTTTATATTTGCTTACTGAGTCTTATCTACTTGTTTTGTTTTGTTTCAGTAAATCCAGATGGGCTAGTAGAGTGTGCTAATTGTTGGAGCCTTTGAATCACTTATGTCCTGTTACCAGCTGGTTTGTGCTGTTACCTGGTATATGAGCCTATGAGTCCATTCACTATTCTTGAGTAGAATCAGCTCAGGTGTCCTGATAGTGGGTCACCTAGTGTGTGGTATAGGCTCTCCCCTACTATCTTAGAGAGGTAGTGGTGATGTTTGTATGCACCAGTTTCTAGCAGCAGCAGGGCATCACACTCCAAGAAGGGCAGGGTGCTGACAGCCTTCCCCCATGTGCCAGTGAGGAAGGAGCATCTATGTTCTCTAGCGTGCTCTGGTGGGTGGGCTCTGCAGCTGTACCTTAGGCACCCAATGCTTGTACCTCTGAAAACTGGTAGGCGTCACTATCCTCAGACCCCTTTAGCAGGTGGTTAGGTGGTGTGGATGGAGCCTCAGCCCTCAGTTCCCTGCTTCAGATCAGTGAGGTCTCTGTTTAATAAGTAGAGTGGAATCAGGCCTCCAAAACTTGCCCTTCCACTGCTCAGCTACAACAATTACTGCCAGTTCTCTGAAAGAATTGCCTTTGTATTAAAATAGTCACCTGGTTGCACGTAGGGGTGAAAGCCAAAGTCTGTGGATCTCTTATGGCTGGATGGTGCTGGTTCTGTACTGCTATTCCAGTTTAGAGAAATCAGGAAAGGATTTTCACCTGATTGTTAATTGCTGCTTTTCCAGGCCAGGAGAATGGGTTAGGAAAAAAAAAAAAAAAAACCTCAAAGCACTTCAGTCTCTGGCCCAGGGAATTCCAATGTTAATGAAGCTGGCTGGGGCAGGGAGGGGAGGGATCAGAAAGATAGAAGAAAGTAAAATAGATAAACTCTCTTATCTTGTTTGGTGAGGGCTGTTTTATCTGAGATTCTGGAGGGGTGTATAGCCTGTGTGCACTGGGTGGGTCTCCGCGGAGATTGCCCCAGGGGGTTATCACTGCGTCCCTGCTTGCCTTGTCTCAGGAAACCACAATCATCTCCACGGCTCTGGCCCCAAGGCTCCGCAAGGGTTCAGGTCTGGGCTGCAGCTTGCTGGGCTCTGGAACTGGTCACTTCTTCAGCGTGTGGTTTTTCCTTCCCCTGAGGGCTCAAGGCTGGGGTGTGGCGTGCCAGGATCCAGAACTGGCTGGTGTCCCAGCATGCGGATTCTCTCTCCCCTGTGGGCTCAGGTCTGGGGCATTGCATCCCCGTTCTCTGGGACTGCTCTGTGTTTCAGCGTGGAGATTCTCGCTTCCCTGAGGGCTCAGGGATGGGGGGCAGCACGCAGGTCTCCAGAACTGCTCGCTGCTTTGGCACACATGGATTCATTCTCCCCTGAGGGCTCAGGGCTGGGGTGCAGCTCACCGGTCTCCGGGACTGCTCTCTCCTTCAGTGTGCAGATTCTCGCTCCCCTGTCTTTCAGGTTAATTCCCTAGTTCTGAGTTTGATGGTCGGGGTTTGTAGATTGCCATGTATGTAATTGATTCACTTGCTTTTCCAAGTCTTTGTTGCAAAAGAGATCAGTGGGAGCTTCTTCCTAGTCAGCCATCTTGGTCCCCCAGGTGGATTTCTTTTAAAAATTATATGGAGTTCAGAGAAAAAGATAAAAAATAAGAGGATAGGGTTGGGATGTGTTGCAAAATATTGACTGGATTTATCGAATCTCCAGATTGCTTGAGTTGTTTGAAAAAATCCCTGAGAGGCCACATGACTGGTCTCTAAAATTGTTCACTTAAGGAGTACTGACTCAAAAAAAGCTTCCAAAGACCATTTGAGTTTCAGGAGCAATTGTTCTTCAGCCTTTGTCTTCAATTTGCCTGAAGAACACTTTGGAATTTAACAAGCCCCCACTTGGCTTCTCAGAACACATCTTTTCCAGCCTCTTGACATTACAAACAAGGAGATTGAGGCCCTGTAAGACACAGTGACCTGACCCAGATTACAAATTAGTTACAGGTAGAGCTAGGGCTATTCTCTCAGGTACAAATATTCACTAACTATCTACTGAGTGCATTACATACAATAGGAGCTATGTATTATTGCAACTAGTTCAGTGCTCTTTATACCACATAAGGAGACTTCCTTTGGTGATTATAACATGGGGAGAGCTTTTTGTGTTTTAAGATTTTTTTTTCCACTCTACAGTTAAAAAAGAAACCTCTCTGAACCTATCATTAGTGCATGTTCAGAGATATTGAGTAGCTCTGGTGACAAGAAAGAGTCCGAGCCAGGATCAGCAGTGAGTAGCTGCTTGCCAGAGCATGATGTGTTTCTACTGAGAGGGAGATTTCCATGAACAAGTGGAACCAGAGGTCAGAGACCAAACACAACGGTCAAATGTGAATTAAGAACAATTAATGAGTCTGGACACAAATTTATTAAGTTCTTACCACATAAATAATCAGGTCATACTAACACTTGAATTCAACCTTGCAATAGCAGAAAAATAGAGGGGTGTTGAATTGGTTATATTATTATTCAGAAGAGAAGGGATGCTGGTGTTGTCAAGTACAAGCTCTTGTCAGATGCTTCTATCTGCTCAGATCTCCAGTTACTGTTCAAAGTTCAACTTTCACTAGATATGAATCGCACAATTATGTCAACTATTCAGGTTCAATCGAGACAACATCAGAGAAAAGGGAACCATGTTCAGTAGAGATAAGCAAAAGCTGTTTGCACTTCTGGAGTGGAAAAAAAACAACAGTGTGCAGATGTGAGACAAGACAAGGGATGCTACCTGGTATGTGAATATAATAAAATTTGATCTCCTCCTTCAACTTTAACTATACAAAAATTCTAAGCTGGGGAGATAGCAGTTTAAAGTGTTCTATTAAGGTTCTCACTATTGTTTTTAGGGAAAAAAAGTCTACCCTTTGTGAATCTGAGTCAGGTTTGGCTGGCCTTGAAATTTAGATTTCTTTTGTAAATATAGCATCTTTGGGAAAATTAGGAAAAGTGCTTACATAAAGACATCTCCTTTGAGTGGACCAATTAGAAAAAGGTGCAGCCTCTTTTAGGCTATAGTCTTGGAAGCCAAAGCATGGCCTGGATTTCAGCCCCAACTTGACTCTTTGGCTAAGCATCTTATGTAGGGCACGGTTTACCTAGTAAGCCTACCTTGAAACCTTATGATTTTCTGAACTTCTCTCCCAGTCATTTAAACTGTCATGGCCTCTTGCCAGGCCTGGGGTTTGAGACAAAGGCATAAGTTAGCACTAACTTAAGACTTTAGGAGCAGAAGGACTTCCAAAAAAGACAACATGTAGGGGTAAAAGTGGGGCTGAGGACCAGACAGATGAAACGAATACCAAATCTAAAGGGACTAGACAGAAAGACAGAAACTGGCTTTGGATCAAAGGGACCGTGACCAGAGTCAGGAAGGTGGGGAAGGCAGGATCAGGAGGGAAGGTGACAGCAGAGCCTGGGTGATGCTGGAAGGGGCAGGTCCTGTAGGCATGCCTAGCTGGATTGGGCAGGGGTCAGCAATGACTATCAATGGAGCTCTGGGGAAATAAGGCAGTTACTGTGGTGGTTGAGTGCTGGCTGGTTCTGGAGTAACACTGCCTGGGTTCAAATCCTAATGGTCCTCAGACTAAAAACTCAGAATCACCCTAACTTCTTTCTTGCATATCTTACATCCAATGCAAATCCTGTTAGCTCGATTTGTAAAATATATCCAGGATCTGGACAGTTTTTACCATTGCCACTAGTCTTGTCTGAGCCACTGAAATAGCCTCCTCGCTGATCTCCATGGTTTTGCCCTTGCTTCTACCACCCATAAGAGTCTATTCTCATCACAACAGCCAGGATGATTGTGATGGATTTTGCCACTTCTCTGCTCCAAGCCTTCCTATGGCTTCTCATCTCACTGAAAGTTAAACCCAGAGTCTTAAATAACTTACAAGACCTACATGGTGTGAACCCATGCCATCTCTCAGACTTCATTTCCTGACACTGCCCCCTTGCACCAGACACATAAGCCACATTAACCTCCTCGCTGTTCTTTGAGCAAACAGAGTGTGCTCTAGCCTCAAGATTTTTGCACTTGGGACCACTCTGCTGGAAACACCCTTCGCCTGGTTAATCACTTCCTTCAGATTTCTTCCTCAAATGCCACTGAAGAGGACCTCTCAGATCACCTTGCACTTCCCATTGACTCTTCCTGCTTTATTTTTCTTCTTAATAATTCTCAACTTCTGATATAATGGAGCCCTGATTGTGGCATAGTGGTTAAGCATTTGGCTGCTAACCAAAAGTCAGCAGTTTGAATTCACCAGCCGCTCCTTGGAAATCCTTTGGGGCAGTTCTACTCTGTCCTGTAGTGTTGCTGTGAGATGGAATTGACTCAATGGCAATATGTTTGGTTTAGTGTTTCAGTTCTGATATAATACATATTTTAAATTTTTATTGAAGTATAATGTTCTACAGTTAAGTGCAAGAATTTTAAGTATATCAGTTGTTTGTTTTTATTACTGAGTAGTATCACTTCTGCTTCTGTTAAGATTACAGGCAAGAAAACCATATGGAACACAGTTCTACTGTGTAACATGAGGTTTGCCTGGGGTTGCCATGAGTCAGAATTAACTTGATGACAACAGGATGGGTTTTAGTATGCAGTTGTATAAATATGCCACAATGTATTTACCTATTTATGTGTTGATAGACCATTGGGTTGTTTCCAGTTTAGGGTCTATTATGGGTCACCCTGAGTTGGTATCAACTTGACAGCACATAACAACAACATGAGTAAAGATGTTTTTAACATTCTTTTACAAGTTTTTTTTTTTATTATTAATTATGTTTATTGAGATTTTGGTGAAAGCTTACACAGCAAGTTATGTTCCCATTTGACAATTTCCACACAAATTGTTCAGTGACATTAGTTTCATTTATCACAATGTATCAACATTCTCTTTAATTGTGTTCTGTTTGTTCCCTTTCCAGTATTCCAGTTTCCCTGACCCATTATCTTCTCATCTTTGCTTTTGAGTGATTGTTGAGCTTCTGTTCTCATACTGATGGTTTTTAAGTAGGGCACTGATCTTATAGATAATATCCTTTATTTTGTGTGCCACTCTGTTATTTCACTAAAAGGTGATATTGGGGATAGGCTTTGTTCTAGGTTTGAAGTGTATCTCAGGGCAAGAGTCCTAGGGAGTCCTCTGTTCTCTGCTGTTCTAGTTTGTCTGGTTTTTTTTTTTTTAAATAAGAATTTAAGTTCTCCTCTGTATTTTTCTTCCATTATATCTGGTGCCAACTATTGTGACCCCAGTAAGAAGAGTCCGTGGTGGTGGCCAGGCACCATTTAGTTCTTCTGGTCTCAGGGTAGATGAAGTTGTGGCTTGTGTAGACTTGTTTCCTCTCTGAGCTTTTGGTGACTTTCTTACTGTTTTGCTCCTGGTGAGTAGCAATCTGCAGTTGTGTCTTAGATGGCCACTGGCAAGCTTTTACAACCCCCGAGTCTACTCACTTCACTAGGATGCAGGCCATGATTTTTGTGAACTAGGGTATGCCAGTTGACTGAGTTGTACCATGAGACTATACAGACCAGCTTTAAAACCTCTCAGGTCCTCAACTCCCTTATTTGTAAGGACTAACAATGCTGCCCAGCAGAGTTTGTGTGATTAAATGAGACAGTATATTTTAAGTGCCTAGTATAAAAAAAAGTACAGTGTCTGCCAAATAGCAAGTGCTCCAAAAAAGATCTCCATCCTTATCTCAGTCAAATGCTCTTATTAACCTATTTTCTCCCTCTTATTTATTTTTAATATTTACTGTGCTTTAAGTGAAATTTTACAAATCAAGTCAGTCTCTCATACAAAACCTTATATACACCTTGCGATACACTCCTAGTTGCTCTCCCCCTGATGAGACAGTACACTCCTTCCCTCTACTCTCTCTTTTCACGTCCATTAGGCTAGCTTCTGACCCCCTCTGCTCTCTCATCTCCCTTCCAGATAAGAGATGCCAACATAGTCTCATGTGTCTACTTGATTCAAGAAGCTCATTCTTCACCAGTATCATTTTCTGTTCCATAGTCCAGTCCAATCCCTGTCTGAAGAGTTGACTTTGGGAATGGTTTCTGTCTTGGGCTAACAGAAGGTCTGTCTCTTGGGCTCATAAATACCTTGTGTCTTGGTGTTCTTCATTCTCCTTTGTTCCAGGTAGGTTGAGACCAATTGATGCATCTTAGATGGCCGCTTGCTAGCGTTTAAGACCCCAGATGCCACTCTTCAAAGTGGGATGCAGAATGTTTTCTTAATAGATTTTATTATGCCAGTGGACCTAGATGTCCCCTGAAACCATGGTCCCCAAAGCCCTACACTGGCCTTTAAAGTATTCAGTTTATTCAGGAAAGTTCTTTGTTTTTGGTTTAATCCAGTTGTGCTGACCTCTCCTGTATTGTGTGTTGTCTTTCCTTTCACCTAAAATAGTTCTTGTCTACTATCCAATTAGTGAATATCCCTTTCTCTCCCTCCCTCCCCACTATTGTAACCATCAAAGAATATTTTCTTTGTTTAAACTATTTCTTGAGTTCTTGTAATAGTGGTCTCATACAATACTTGTCCTTTTGCAACTGACTAATTTCACTCAGCATAATGCCTTCCAGGTTCCTCCATGTTATGAAATGTTTCATGGATTCATCATTGTTCTTTATTGATGTGTAGTATTCCATTGTGTGAATATACCATAATTTATTTATCCATTTGTCTGTTGATGGGCACCTTTTGCTATTGTAAACAGTGCTGCAATGAACATGGGTGTGCATTTATCTGTTCGTGTAAAGGCTCTCATCTCTCTAGGATATATTCCAAGGAGTGGGGTTGCTGGATCGTATGGTAGTTCTATTTCTAGGTTTTCATGGAAGTGCCAAATTGATTTCCAAAGCGGTTGTACCATTTTACATTCCCACTAGCAGTGTGTAAGTGTTCCAGTCTCTTCACAACCTTTCCAACAATTATTATTTTGTGTTTTTTGGATTAATGCCAGCCTTGTTGGAGTGAGATGGAAGCTCATTGTAGTTTTGGTTTGCATTTCTCTAATAGCTAATGATTGTGAGCACTTCCTCATGTATCTATTAGCTACCCGAATGTCTTCTTTGGTGAAGTGCCTGTTCATGTCCTTTGCCCATTTTTTAACTGGGTTATTTGTCTTTTTGTAGTTGAGTTTTTGCTGTATCATGTAGATTTTAGAGATCAGACGCTGATCGGAAATCTCATAGCTAAAAACTTTTTCCCAGTCTGTAGGTAATCCTTTTTACTCTTTTGGTGAAGTCTTTGGCTGAGTATAGGTGTTTGATTTTTAGGAGCTCGCAGTTATCTGGAAACCCTGGTGGCATAGTGGTTAAGTGTTACGGCTGCTAACCAAAGGGTCAGCAGTTCAAATCCACCAGGCACTCCTTGGAAACTCTGTGGGGCAGTTCTACTCTGTCCTATAGGGTCGCTATGAGTTGGAATCAACTCGACGGCACTGGGTTTGTTTTATTTATTTATTTTTTTTGGTCTCAGTTATCTAGTTTCTCTTCTGGTGTTTGTATGTTCTTAGTAATATTTTTTATACTGTTTATGCCATGTATTAGGGTTCCTAACGTTGTCCCTATTTTTTCTTCCATGATCTGTAGTGTTTTAGATTTTGTATTTAGGTCTTTGATCGATTTGGAGTTAGTTTTTGTGCATGGTGTGAGGTATGGGTCCTGTTTCATTTTTTGCATATGGATATCCAGTTGTGCCAGTACTATTTGTTAAAGAGACTGTCTTTTCCCCATTTAACTGGCTTTGGGCCTTTATCAAATATCAGCTGCTGTTCATATGTGGATGGATTTATGTCTGGATTCTCAATTCTGTTCCTTTGGTCTATGTACCTGCTGTTGTACCAGTACCAGGCTGTTTTGACTACTGTGATGGTATTATAGGTTCTAAAATCAGGTAGAGTGAGGCCTCCTACTTTGTTTTTCTTTTTCATTAATGCTTTACTTATCCAGGGGCTATTTCCCTTGCATATGGAGCTGGTGATTTGTTTCTCCATCTCATTAAAAAATGTCGTTGGAATTTGGATTGGAATTGCATTGTATCTATAGGTGGCTTTTCGTAGAATAGACATTTTTACACTGTTGAGCCTTCCTATCCATGAGCGAGGTATGTTTTTCCACTTATGTAGGTCTCTTTTGGTTTCTTCAGTACTGTCTTGTGGTTTTCTTTGTATAGGTCTTTTATGTCTCTGGTAAGATTTATTCCTGCGTATTTTGTCTTCTTGGGGGCTACTGTAAATGGTATTGATTTGGTGATTTCCCCTTTGATGTTCTTTTTGTTGGTGTAGAGGAGTCCAACTGATTTTTGTATGTTTATCTTGTATCCTGATACTCTGCTGAACTCTTCTATTAGTGTCAGTAGTTTTCTTGAGGATTCTTTAGGGTTTTCTGTGTATAAGATCATGTCACCTGCAAATAGAGATACTTTTTCTTCTTTCTTACATCTGGATGCTCTTTATTTCTTTATCTAGCCTAATTGCTCTGGTTAGAACCTCCAGTACAACGTTGAATAAGAGTGGTGATAAGTGGCATCCTTGTTTGGTTCCTGATCTCAAGGGGAATGCTTTTAGACTCTCTGCATTTAGGATGATGTTGGTTGTTGGCTTTGTATAAATGCTGTTTATTGTGTTGAGGAATTTCCGTTCTCTTCCTATTTTGCTGAGAGTTTTTATCCTGAATGGGTGCTGGACTTTGTCAAATGCCTTTTCTTCATCATTTGGTAAGATCATATCGCTCTTGTCTTTTGTTTTATTTATATGATGGATTACATTAATTGTTTTTCTAATGTTGAACCATTCTGCATACCTGGTATGAATCCTACTTGGTCATGGTGAATTATTTTTTTGGTATATTGTTGAGTTCTATTGGCTAGAATTTTATTGAGGATTTTTGCATCTAAGTTCATGAGAAATATAGGTCTGTAATTTAATTTTTTTGTGATGACTTTACCTGGTTTTGGTATCAGGGATAGGCTGGCTTCATAGAATGAGTTTGGGAGTGTTCCGTCCTTTTCTATGCTCTGAAATACCTTTAGTAGTAGTGGTGTTATCTCTTCTCTGAAAGTTTTGTAGAACTCTGCAGTGAAGCCGTCTGGGCCAGGGTTTTTTTTTTTTTGTTGGGATTTTTTTTTTTTCCCAGCACTTGACTGTATATTTATTTTAATTGTAAAAAATAGCTAACACAGCATTTGACAATTCAGAATATTTCAGGTGTACAATTTAGTGATATCAATTACATTAATCTTGTTGTACAACTGTCATCCGTATTTGCTGCCAAATTTTCCATCCTAAATAATAGCTTCCCCTTCCCACCTCCCTTGCGCCCTAGCAACCACTCATAAACTATGGATCTCTACTTTTGCCTATTCTTATTATTTCATATAAGTAAGAGCATACAATATTTGTTCCTTTGAGATTGGTTTATTTCATTCAACACAGTGTTTTCAAGGTTCTTCCATGTGTCAAGATGTATCAGGACTTCACCTCTCATTATTGCTGAGTAGTATTCCATTGTGTGTATATACTACATTGTGTTTATCCATTCATCTGTTGAAAGACATTTACTTTGTCTCCACCATTTAACTATTATGAATAGTGGTGTAATGAACATTGATGTACATGTGTCTGCTTGCATCACTGCCTTCAAGTCTTGGGTATATATGTAGGAGTGGTTATTGCTGGGTCATGTGGTAGCATTATTTTTAACTTTTTAAGAAACAATTTTTATTGTGCTTTAAGTGAAATTTTACAAATCAAGTCAGTCTCTCATACAAAACCTTATATACACCTTGTGATACACTCCTAGTTGCTCTCCCCCTAATGAGACAGCCCACTCTGTTCCTCCACTCTCTCTTTTCGTGTCCATTTTGCCAGCTTCTAACCCCCTCCACTCTCTCATCTCCCCTCCAGGCAGGAGATGCCAACATAGTCTCAAGTGTCCACCTGATTCAAGAAACTCACTCCTCACCAGCATCCCTCTCCAACACATTGTCCAGTCCAATCCATGTCTGAAGAGTTGGCTTCGGGGATGGTTCCTGTCCTGGGCCAACAGAAGGTCTGGGGGCCATGACCACTGGAGTCCTTCTAGTCTCAGTCAGACTATTAAGTCTGGTCTTACGAGAATTTGGGGTCTGCATCCCACTGCTCTCCTGCTCCCTCAGGGGTTCTCTGTTGTGTTCCCTGTCAGGGCAGTAATAGGTTGTAGCCAGGCACCATTTAGTTCTTCTGGTCTCAGGGTGATGTAGTCTCTGGTTCATGTGGCCCTTTCTGTCTCTTGGGCTCGTAATCGCCTTGTGTCCTTGGTGTTCTTCATTTTCCTTTGATCCAGGTGGGTTGAGACCAATTGATGCATCTTAGATGGCCGCTTGCTAGCGTTTAAGACCCCAGATGCCACTCTTCAAAGTGGGATTCAGAATGATTTCTTAATAGATTTTATTATGCCAATTGACTTAGATGTCCCATGAAACCATTGGCCCCAAAGCCCTGCCCCTGCTATACTGGCCTTTGAAGCATTCAGTTTATTCAGAAAACTTCCTTGCTTTTGGTTTAGTCCAATTGTGCTGACCTCCCCTGTATTGTGTGCTGTCTTTCCCTTCACCTATCGTACTTCCTATCTACTATCTAATTAATGGATGCCCCTCTCCCACCCTGCCTCCCTCCTCCTTCTTGTAACCACAAAAGAATGTTTTCTTCTCAGTTTAAACTATTTCTCAAGTTCTTAAAATAGTGGTCTTATACAATATTTGTCCTTTTGCAACTGACTAATTTCACTCAGCATAATGTCTTCCAGGTTCCTCCATGTTATGAAAAGTTTCACAGATTCCTCACTGTTCTTTATCCATGTGTAGTATTCCATCGTGTGAATATACCACAGTTTATTTATCCATTCATCCGTTGATGGGCACCTTTGTTGCTTCCATGTTTTTGCTATTGTAAACAGTGTTGCAATAAACATGGGTGTGCATAAAGCTGTTCGTGTAAAGGCTCCTATTTCTCTAGGATATATTCCAAGGTTTGGGATTGCTGGATCGTATGATACTACTATTTCTAGCTTTTCAAGGAAGCACCAAATCAATTTCCAAAGTGGTTGTACCATTTGACATTCCCACCAGTGGTGTGTTGGTGTTCTAATCTCTCTACAGGCTCTCCAACATTTATTATTTTGTGTTTTTTGGATTAATGCCAGCCTTGTTGGAGTGAGATGAAATCTCATTGTAGTTTTGATCTCATTTCTCTAATGGTAATGATCGTGAACATTTCCTCATATATCTATTAGCTACCTGAATGTCTGTTAGCTACCCCATTTTTTAATTGGGTTATTTGTCTTTTTGCACTTGAGTTTTTGCAGTATCATGTAGATTTTAGAGATCAGGCGCTGATGAGAAATGTCATAGCTAAAAACTTTTTCCCAGTCTGTAGGTAGTCTTTTTACTCTTTTCATGAAATCTTTGAATGAGCAGAGGTGTTTGATTTTTAGGAGCTCCTAGTTATCTAGTTTTTCTTCTGCGTTCTTAATAATGTTTTGTATACTGTTTATGCCATGTATTAGGGCTCCTTATGTTGTCCCTATTTTTCCTTCCATGGTCTTTATAGTTTTAGATATTGTATTTAGGTCTCTGATCCATTTTGAGTTAGTTTTTGTGCATGGAGTGAGGTATGGCTCTTGTTTCATTTTTTTGCAGATGGATATCTAGTTATGCCAGCACCATTTGTTAAAAAGACTCTTTTCCCCATTTAACTGTTTTGGGGCCTTTGTCAAATATCAACTGCTCATATGTGGGTGGATTTATGTCTGGATTCTCAATTCTGTTCCATTGGTCTATGTATCTGTTATTGTACCAGTACCAGGCTGTTTTGACTACTGTGGCAGTATAATAGGTTCTAAAATCGGGTAAAGTGAGGCCTTCCACTTTGTTCTTCTTTTTCAGTAATGCCTTATTTATCCGGGGCCTCTTTCCCTTCCATATGAAGTTGGTGATTTTTTCTCCATTTCATTGAAGAATGTCATTGGGATTTGGATCGGAATTGCATTAAATGTATAGATCAGTTTTGGTAGAATAGACATTTTTATAATGTTAAGTCTTGCTATCCTCGAGCAAGGTATGTTTTTCCACTTATTTAAGTCTCTTGGTTTCTTGCAGAAGTGTACTGTAGTTTCTTTGTATAAGTCTTACATCTCTGGTAAGATTTATTCCTAAGTATTTTGTCTTCATGGGGGCTACTGTAAATGGTATTGATTTGGTGATTTCCCCTTCGATGTTCTTTTTGTTGATGTAGAGGAATCCAACTGATTTTTGTATGTTTATCTTGTATCCCAATACTCTGCTGAACTCTTCTATTAGTTTCAGTAGTTTTTTGGAAGAGTCCTTAGGGTTTTCTGTGTATAAAATCATGTCATCTGCGAATAGAGATACTTTTACTTCTTCCTTGCCAACCTGGATGCCCTTTATTTCTTTATCTAGCCTAATTGCTCTGTCTAGGACCTCCAACAAAATGTTGAATAAGAGCGGTGATAAAGGGCATCCTTGTCTGGTTCCCGATCTCAATGGGAATGTTTTCAGGCTCTCTCCATTTAGGGTGATGTTGACTGTTGGCTTTGTATAAATGGCCTTTATTATGTTGAGTAATTTTCCTTCTATTCCTATTTTGCTGAGAGTTTTTATCATGAATGAGTGTTGAACTTTGTCAAATGCGTTTTCTGCATCCATTGATAAAATCATGTGATTCTTGTCTTTTGTTTTATTTATGTAGTGGATTACATTAATTGTTTTTCTAATGTTGAACCATCCCTGCATACCTGGTATGAATCCCACTTGGTCATGGTGAATTATTTTTTCGATATGTTGTTGAATCCTACTGGCTAGAATTTTGTTGAGGATTTTTGCATCTACATTCATGAGGGATATATGTCTATAATTTTCTTTTCTTGTGGTGTCTTTACCTGATTTTGGTATCAGGGATATGGTGGCTTCATAGAATGAGTTTTGTAGTATTCAGTCCTTTTCTATGCTCTGAAATACCTTTAGTCGTAGTGGTGTTAACTCTTCTCTGAAAGTTTGGTAGAACTCTGCGGTGAAGCTGTCTGGACCAGGGCTTTTTTTTGTTGGGAGTGTTTTGAATACCTTTTCAGTCTCTTCTTTTGTTATGGGTCTATTTAGTTGTTCTACCTCTGTTTGTGTTAGTTTAGTTAGGTAGTGTGTTTTTAGGAATTCATCCATTTCTTCCAGGTTTTCAAATTTGTTTAGTACAGTTTTTCATCGTAATCTGATAGGATTCCTTTAATTTCAGCTGGGTCTGTTGTAATATCACCCATCTTGTTTCTTTTTTGGGTTATTTGCTTTCTCTCCTGTTTTTCTTTTGTCAGTTTGGCCAGTGGTTTACCAATTTTGTTGATTTTTTCAAAAAACCAGCTTTTGGTCTTGTTAATCATTTCAATTGTTTTTCTGTTTTCTATTTCATTTAGTTCAGCTCTAATTTTTATTATTTGTTTTCTTCTGGTGCCTGTCGGTTTCTTTTGTTGCTCTCTTTCTATTTGTTCAAGTTGTAGGCATAATTCTTTGATTTTGGCCCTTTCTTCTTTTTGGATGTGTGCATTTATTGACATAAATTGGCCTCTGAGCACCGCTTTTGCTGTGTCCCAAAGGTTCTGATAGGAATATTTTCATCCACATTGGATTCTATGAATTTCTTTATTCCACCCTTAATGCCTTCTGTTATCCAGTCTTTTTTGAGCAGGGTATTGTTCAGTTTCCAAGTTTTTGATTTCTTTTCCCTGCTTTTCCTGTTATTGATTTATGGCCTTATGGTCAGGGAAGATGCTTTGTAATATTTCAGTATTTTAGATTCTGCTAAGGCTTGCTTTATGACCTAATATGTGGTCTATTCTAGAGAATGTTCCATGTATGCTAGAAAAGAAAGTATAGTTGGTTGCTGTTGGGTGGAGTGTTCTGTATATGTCTATGAGGTCATGTTGGTTGATTGTGGCATTTAGATCTTCCGTGTCTTTATTGAGCTTCGTTCTGGA
The DNA here is from genome assembly GCF_030014295.1 of Loxodonta africana. NCBI lineage: Eukaryota > Metazoa > Chordata > Mammalia > Proboscidea > Elephantidae > Loxodonta > Loxodonta africana. Next base: position 147,734,404 of record NC_087344.1, on the reverse strand, counting down.
TGTCCTGTCCTTCTCTGAAAGTGTTGTGTTGAAGTCTCCTACTATTGTTGTGGAGCTGTCTATCTCACTTTTCAATGCTGGTAGAGTTTGTTTTGTGTTATCTTGCAGACCTGTCACTGGGTGCATAAGTATTTAATATGGTTATATCTTCTTGGCGTATTATCCCTTTAATCATTATACAGTGTCCTTCCTTATCCTTTCTGATGGATTTAACTTTGAAGTCTTTTTTGTCAGAAAGTAATATTGCCACTCCTGCTCTTTTTTTTGATTGTCGTTTGCTTGATATATTTTTTTCCATCCTTTGAGTTTTACTTTACTTGTGTCTCTAAGTCTAAGGTGTGTCTCTTGTAGGCTGCATATAGACGGATCTTGTTTTTTAATCCATTCTGCCACTCTCTGTCTCTTTATTGGTGCATTTAGTCCATTTATATTCTGGGTAATTGTGATAGGTATGAATTTATTGCTATCATTTTGATGTTTTTTTGTGTGTGTGTTGTTGACAGTTTCTTTTTCCCACTTAATTTTATGTGCTGAGTAGATTTTCTTTATATATTGTCCTTTCCTCATATTTGTTGTTGTTGATTTTGTTTCTGCTGAGTCTGTATTTTTCCATCGTATTTTATTTTGATGTGTAGGATAGTTTGTCTCCTTTGTGGTTACCTTATTATTTACCCCTATGTTTCTAAATTTAAATCTAACTTTTATTTCTTTGTATTGCCATATCTTCCTCTCCATATGGAAGGTGTATGATTACATTTTTAGTCCCTCTTTATTATTTTAATGTTGTCTTTTTTATATAATAACAACACTGTTACCCTGTTTTGGGCTTTTTTTTTTTTTATAGTCTTGCTTTGTTTTTTTTGGATTTCCCTGTCTGAGTTGACTTCTGGTTGCTCTGCCCAATGTTCTAGTCTTGGGTTGATATCTGATATTATTGATTTTCTAACCAGAGAATTCACTTTAGTATGTCTTGTAGCTTTGGTTTGGTTTTTCCGAATTCCCTAAACTTCTGTTTATCTGGAAATGTTTAATTTCGCCTTCGTATTTGAGAGAGAATTTTGCTGGATATATGATTCTTGGCTGTCATTTTTTTTCCTTCAATGCTTTATACAAGTTATCCATTGCCTTCTTTCCTGCGTCGTTTCTGCTGAGTAGTCCAAGCTTATTCTTATTCACTCTCCTTTGTAGGTTACTTTTCCTTTATCCTTAGCTGCTCTTAAAATTTTCTCTTTATCTTTGGTTTTGGCAATTTTGATTATAATATGTCTTGGTGACTTTCTTTTAATATCTAACTTATGTGGAGTTTGATGAGCATCTTGGATAGATATCTTCTCATCTTTCCTGATATCAGGGAAGTTTTCTGCCACCAAATCTTCAACAACTTTCTCTGTATTTTCTTTTATCTCTTCCTGATCTGTTACTGCAATTGCTTATAGGTTATTTCTCTTGATAGTGTCTTACGTGATTCTCAGGATTTTTTTATTTTTTTAAATTCTTTCATCTGAGTTTTTCTCAGGATATATTGGTGCCAAGTGTTTTATCTTCAGACTCACTAATTCTGACTTTCACTTCCACAATTCTGCTCCTCTGACTTTCTATTGAGTTGTCTAATTCTGTAATTTTATTGTTAATCTGAATTTCTGATCTCTGTCTCTCTATGGATTCTATGAGTCGCAATTGACTCGACGGCACTGCGTTCTGGTTTTATGGATTCTTGCAGCTTATTAAATTTTTTGTTATGTTCTTGAACAACCTTTTTAATCTTCAACTGCTCCAAGTGTGGGTTCCTTGGCTTCGTCTGCATTTTGCCAGATCTCCTTCCTGATCTCGTTCCTGATGTCTTGAAAGGTTCTATATATTAATCTTTTGTATTCTGCATCTGGTAATTCCAGGAAGGCAACTTCGTCTAGAAGATCCCTTGATTCTTTGTTCTGAGAGCTAGTTGAAGCAGTCATGGTCTGCTTCTTTATGTGATTTGATATAGACTGTTGTCTCTGAGCTATCTATAAGTTATTGTATTAGTTTATTTTATGTTTGCTTACTGTATCCCAGCTCTTTGCTTTGTTTTGTTTTATATACCCAAATGTGTTGCTTGAGTGGGCTAGTTTGATTATTTTCTCCTTTGAAGGTCTAACATCTTGTCACCAGATGGCTTGAACTGTTATCAGGTATATGAGCCTAGGAGTCCATTCACTTTTCTTGTATGGATTCAGCTTAGGTGTCCAGGTAGTTGGTCATTAAGTGTGTGATACAGGTTCTGTCCTACAGTCTTAGAGGGGCAGGGTTGATTGGTGTCAGTACAGGTATCTGATTGCAGCAGGGGTCACACTCTGAACAAGGCAGAGGGCTGACAACCATCCCCCAAGTGTCTGTGAGGAAAAAGCATCCCTGTTCCCTAGATTGCACAGGTGGGTGGGTTCTGCAGATGGACTGTGGGCACCCAATGTTTTTGTTTATAAGGACTGGGAGGTACCCATTATCCTTGGACCACTTTCACAGGTGGCTGGGTGATGTGAGTGAAGCTGCCAGTCCTTAGGCCCCTAATGTGGGTAGGTGATGACCCTGTTTAATAGGCAAAGATGAAACAGTTGCAATCTGCCAACAGGGCCTATTCTCCTGAAATAGGCCCACACAGGTCCATGTAGTGGGGAAAGGTATTCAAAGTCCACAGGCTGTTTGTGCCCGTTAGGTTAGTGGAGCTGGCAGTTTATCTTTTCCCCCAATTGTGAGTTCATTCCTTCTCCAAGGCCAGGGCAACGGCTTAAGACACTCAGCAGAGCCTATCTTAGGCCCAGGGAAATTGATAGGCACTGAAGACAGCTTGGGTGTTGGGGGCATGGTAAAATATATGCAAGTATTTGGTTTTTACCAAAACTGCAGTTCTTCTCTGGTTCTGGAGGTGTGAGTATGCTGTGTGGCTGTCTGTTTCTCCCTGAGGAAACTGCGGCCTAATGCTACCATGAGCCAGCTGCAGTTGCTTCCTGGAACAGTGCCTGCGGGTTCTGGATGATTCAGGTCCGGCAACCCCGCTACCTTTTCAGAACTGTCTCTCCCTCCCCCTGTCACTCAGTCCATTTTTTAACTTTGCCTTTGATGTTCAGGGCTCCTAGCTTGTCATAAATATAATCGTTTCAGTTGTTTTTTCATGTCTTTGTTGTAAGAGGGATCAGTGGAAGTGTCTGGTACTCTGCCTCTTGGCCCTGCCTCCTACAAGTTTTTTTGTAGACATATGTTTTCATTTCCCTGGATAACTACCTAAAATTGGAATTAATGGGCCATGTGGTAAGAATAAGTTTAACTTTATAAGAAACTGCTAAACTGTTTTCCAAGGTATTTAGTCATTCAACTCTGCTCTCCCATGGACAATGTATGAGTTGCTCTATATTCTATCCAAAATTTGGTCTTATCTCTCTGTAATTTTTGGCATTTTACTAGATATGGAGAGATATCACATCATAGTTTAATTTCCATAACTAATGATGTTGAGTATCTTTTCATGTGACTATTGGCTATTCATATATCTTGTTTATTGAGAGGGTGTTCAGATCTTTTGTTGATATTTTCATTGAGTTATCTTTTTACTGATTAGTGGAGTTCTTTACATATCCTGGATATAATTCCTTTGTTAGACATATGTTTGGGAATATTTTCTCCCATATTTGGTCTTGGCTATTTGTTTTCTTTTGTATTTTGATGTGCAGAAGCTTTAAATTTTGGTACTTAGTTGTAGTTAGTGCTTGTTAAGTCTTGCCTAAGAAATTTTGTCTACCCCAATGTCATAGAGATATTTTTGTATAAAAGCTTTATAGTTTCAACTTTTGTGAATGAGTCTATGAGACCTCTCAAGTTAATTTTTATGCATAGTGTAAGGTAGGAGTTGAAGCTCAATTAAAAAAAAATATATATATATAGTTATCTAGTGGTGTTCTTCTAGGAAAGAAAAGACCAAGATGGATGTCAGAGGAGACTCTGAAACTTGCTCTTGAGCGTTGAGCAGCTAAAACAAAAGGAAGAATTGATGAAGTAAAAGAACTGAACAGAAGATTTCAAAGGGCTTCTCGAGAAGACAAAGTAAAGCATTATAATGACATGTGCAAAGAGCTGAAGATGGAAAACCAAAAGGGAAGAACATGCTCGGCGTTTCTCAAGCTGAAAGAACTGAAGAAAAAATTCAAGCCTTGAGTTGCAATAGTGAAGGCTTCTATGGGGAAAATATTAAACGACACAGGAAGCATCAAAGAAGATGGAAGGAATACAGAGTCATTATACCAAAAAGAATTAGTCGATATTCAACCATTTCAAGAGGTGGCATATGATCAGGAACCGATGGTACTGAAGGAAGAAGTCCAAGCTGCTCTGAAGGCACTGGCGAAAAACAAGGCTCCAGGAATTGATGGACTATCAGTTGAGATGTTTCAACAAACAGATGCAGCACTGGAGGTGCTCACTCGTCTATGCCAAGAAATACGGAAGACAGCTTCCTGGCCAACTGACTGGAAGAGATCCACATTTATGCCTATTCCCAAGAAAGGTGATCCAACCAAATGTGGAAATTATAGAACAATATCATTAATATCACACACAAGCAAAATTTTGCTGAAGATAGTTCAAAAATGGCTGCAGCAGTACATTGACAGGGGACTGCCAGAAATTCAGGCTGGTTTCAGAAGAGGACTTGGAACCAGGGAACCAGAGAATACCAGAGGATGTTCCTTTAATCTATTTGAGTATCCTATTCCTCACTACTTAGATTACTGTGACTTTAAACTTCAAATCAGCTAGTACAAATCCTCTTTGTTCTTCTTTTTCAAGATTATTTTGGTTGTTTTAGGCCTTTGTCCTTGCATATAAATTTTAGAATCAGCTTGTTAATTTCTACAAAAACTCTTGCTGGGGCTTTGATTACAATCTCATTGCATCTATAGACCAACTTGGGGAGAATTGACATCTTAATGATATTGATTCTTTTAATCATTGAACATGGTATATCTCTCTATTTTCTTTAGGTTATCTCTAATTCTTTCAGTGTTGTATAGGTTTCAGTGTACAAGTTTTGCACACATTTTGGTAGCAATGAGTCAGAATCAACTCGATGGCAACAGGTTTTATACATATTAAGGTCCCTGGGTGGTGCAAACAGGGAGGCTGTGCCCTCCCGCCGCGAGATATTTTTGTAAGTGTTCTATGCTAAGTTTTTTTTTCTTACGGCAACATGTCGAAGAGGATTGGCATGGTGGAGCTTGTGAAGGTGCCTCACGGCAGGAGGTCATGGCTGACAAACGAATGCAGAGGGTAAGCTTTATTTACGTAAAAACGCGGTAAGGGCTCATCTACTAACGGAAAGATTGGTAGTTCAGACCCACCCAGGTGCCTTGGGAGACAAGCCTGGAGATTTGGTTCCAAAAGATCATAGCCTTAAAAGCCGTATGGAGCAGTTCTACTCTACGCACATGGGGTCACCATGAGTCAGAACTGACTTGACAGCAACTAAAACAACAATATGTAAGTATTAGTATTTAATGTTTTTGAGTGTTCTTATTAATAGTATCTTTTTCAAATCCAATTGTTAATTGTTCATATACAGAAATAAAATCAATTCTTGAATATTGACCTTATCCTGTTACCTTACTAAACTTATTTTTAGTTGAGTTTTTTTTCAATGTGGATTCCTTATTATTTTCTACATACACAATCATGTTTTCTATGAGAAAATACTGCCTTATTTCTTCTTTTGCAATCTGTGTGCTTTTATTTATATTTTCTTGCCTTTATGCACATGCCAAGACCTATTCTACAATGTGAAATAGTATTGATGAGAGCAGACATTCTTGCCTTGTTGCTGATCTGTGAGGAAAATATTCAGTTTTTAGCCACTGAATATCATGTTAGCTGTATGTTTCTTATAGATGTACCCTATTAGAACTGGGAAGTTCCTTTCTATTCCTATATTGCTGAGTTTTTATTATGATGATATTTAATTATATCAAATAATTTTTAAAAAATCTATTGAGATGATAATATAGTTTTTCTCCTTTATTCTTTTAATGCAATAAATTTAATCAATTGGTTATTGAGTGTTTAACTAACTGTACATCCCTGGGGCAAACCCCACTTGGTCATGTGGTGTTATTCTTTTTTTAAATATTGTTGGATTTAATTTACTAATATTGTTAAGGATTATTGGTCTGTAATTTTCTTTTGTTCTTATGTCTTTGTCAGCTTTTGGTATCAAGGTTATGCTGATCTTATAAAACAAGCAGAGCAATGTTCATTCCTTCCTTTTCCATTTTCTGAAAGATTTTGTATAATATCTATAGTCTTTCTTTTTAAAATATTTGATAGAATATACACATTAAGCCATTGGGAATATTTTAAATTATGGATACATGTTCTTTAACAGATACAGGGCTATTTGTATGTTCTATTTCTTCTTGTTTTAGCTTCAGCTTCAACTTGAAAGTTGTATCTTTCAAGGAATCTGTCCACTTTATGTAAACGGTCAAATAGTCATATAAAGTTTTCATAATATTCCCCTAGTACTTTTTAAATGTCTGTAAGGCCTGTAATGATGGCTTTTCTTTTTTCCCTGATATTTATTATTTACATTTTATCTTTCCTTTCTTTTTTTTTAATTGTTTGGTTGTGAGTTTAGCAATTTTATTAATTGACACCTTTTTTTGCCTTTGTTTTCTATTTCATTGTGATCAGAGAGCATACTGTGCATAATTTTGTTTCTATGACACTTATAGAGACTTGGACTATGGACCACCATATGGTTCATTTTGATAAATATTCTACGTATACTTGAAAAAAATGTATATTCTGCTCTAGTTGGGTGAAGTACTTGAGCCACTTAGACCAAGTTCATTGATAGTGTTATCCGAGTTTTCCATACCTTTAATGCTTTCCTGTATACTTATTCCAAAGGTCATTTACTGAAAGAAGAGTGTTGAAATCTCCAAATATAATTCTGTGTTTACTGATTTATCATTTTAGTTCTCTCAATGTTTGCTTCATGTATTTTGAAGCTCTGCATACATATACATTGAGTATTGGTATGTCTTTTTGACAAATTTGCCCATTTATCATTATCAAATGTCTTCCTTTATCTCCATTAATATCTCTTGTTTTGAGTTCTATTTTGTCTGACATTAATATAGCCATGCCAGGTTTTATATATTTACATTTGCATGGTATAGGTTCTTCCATCCTTCTGCTTTCAACTATCTGTCTTTATATTTCAACTGTGTCTCTTGTAGTTGCACATTGTGTTTTTCTTTTATTCAGTCTGATAATCTCTGACTTTGAATTATTGTACGTATTCCATCTGCAATTAATAAGATTATCCTTATTACTGGGTTAAATCTATGATTTTATTGTGTCCTATTTGTTCCCTGTTCTTTTGTTCAGAGACTGTTCTAGGCATTACAATATCTATCCCTAACTTAATTCTACATTAAATTAATATACTACTTTATGTTTTAATGTAAGAAACTTGCACCAGTATACACCCATTTTCTCCCTCCCTTCCTTTGTGCAACTGTTGATAAATGCATGGCATATATCGTTAATAAATCACTAATCCCACAATACCTTGTTATTGTATTTGTCTTTCACAGAAATTAAGTATGAAAGAAAATAGTCTATTATATTTCCTTACATTTTTACCACTTTCTATGTTCATCATTCCTTTCTGTAAATCTGTTTTTCCATCAAGTTTTATTTCCCTTCAGCTTAGAGAATTTTCTTTACCATTTCTTGTAGCATGGAACTCCTCACTATGTATTCTCTCCACTTTTGTTTATTCTAAAATAACTTTATTTCATCTTCAGATTTGGTATATATTTTCCCTACATATATACTTTTAAGTTGACAGTTCTTGTTTTCTCTTAGCAATTTAATGTTTCTTTCAGTGTCCTTTGGCTTGCATCATTTACGATCAGAAATGAAAAATCATTCCTTTTTTTGTTCCTCTGTAATATGTCTTTTTTCTCTGTCTGCTTTTAAGATTTTCTTTTTCGTGTGTTTTTTGCAATTTGAACATTATATATCTTGGCATGATTTTCTTTGTATTTTTCCTTCTTGAGGTTGATTGAGGTTCTTGGGTCTGTGGGTTGATGTTTTTCATCACATTTGCAAAAGTTTAGCCATTATGTTTTTCAAAAAGTTTTCTGCCTCTTCTCTCTCTCTCCTCTTATTTGCAAACTCTAATTACACATATGTTTTCCTTAGCACATTTAGTTGTGTGTTTTGGAGGGTAATTTTTTTTATCTGTGTATATCTTTTGCTAGAATAGGAGCTTTTAGAAAGGTCAGAATCGTGTCATATTTTTATATATTCTCATAACATATGTATGGGAAAATCTCAAAATATGCTTGTGGAATTAATGAATAAATGAATTATAGTAATAACCATTAACTGACTGTTTACTATGTGCTGTACGCTCTTTTAGGTACTTTCACGTGAATTATTCATTCCTACCTAACAATAATCTTGAGAAGCAGATAATATGTATCCTCATTTTACGGAGGAGTAAACTGAGGCTCAGAGCTCAAAAAACTTGCTCAATTTAATATAATTAACAAGAGGAGAGTTGGGACTGAAACCATCATACCTCTTAGTGATTAATAGGAAAGGAAGAAGTGAACTAGTTTAGTAGTAGGCTTGATTTCTCCTTTCATCCTGTATCATCATTCATTAATGAGAGGAAAATAAATTGTGGGCAATACCAGGAATTGAGGAAGCAGATGGCATGATGGCCTTAAGCTGAATGAGACTGGGTGTACCCAGCAGGGGCATGCTCCAACTGAGATGGGCAGAAAGAGGGCAAGACTGGGGGCAGGTGCCCCATTTGCACTTACTCATGCAGTTTAAGAAGATGGCAACAGTCTTCCTAGTGACACCAGGAAGCTTGTTAGCTGCTGCTTCTTCCCTATTTTGGTTTCTGCAAAATTGATCAATTTTGGCTTCCACTGGGAGCAACTTTTAAGGGCTTAGAAAGAAGGCACATTACCTATGAATTCTCAGGGTGGTCATTTCCAGACACATCATGAAGGTAAACAAAGGAGCAGCATTTTGAATTTATTTCCCCTTATCTGCTTTTTGTGATCTTGGTCATTCCTGTGAGGAAAAGAGTTACTTCCTGCCTTAAGAAGAAAATGATGATTAGCTAATTATTTTTTATATCAATTTCATGCTACTATCTAAGAGTCTAAAATCTATATTTTTCTCTCCCTATCTTCTATCTATTTATTCATCTGTCTATTTATCTATCTACCATTCATCTCTATTTGTAGCTTTAAAAATTTATTCTGCTTTGTATAAATCTCCAGTATCCCCATTCCAATTCATGGCATTTTTAACGTAGCTTGTTAGTGTGCATTTTGGACAATGTTAACATAATTTCAGGTATTGAAGACATGTGAGGAATCTGCTTAAGTCCTTAGAAGATGCTAAAAAGACTATTAACAACCCAAGTCCATAAAAAACATCTGTTCCGGTTATGCTGGTGATTTTTTATTAGTCCTTCAAATCCATAACAAAGATCTCTAGAGCAAGACAAATGTTCTAGTGGAGTGCAATTTCCAATTTCTTAGCTAACCTGATTTTGTTGATTCATACATATGCATGATTCAGCGCTGTTCTTGAACACACACACACACACACACACACACACACAAAGGAAGAAAAGGAAAGAAAAATTCTTTGGGGCGTTATGTCCTTTTTATATTATTTACATTTCTTGAGATGCCCTTGAAATTTCATTTGCTAAGGGAAACTAAACAAACAATTGCATACTAAAAAGGAAATGAGGACTAGCAAAGTAGATAATTTGTAACATCAAATATTCCTTTTCCATGGTTAACATTTTCTCTGTGAGGAAACATGAGGAGTAAACAGATCCGTGTATCTTAAATGCAATAACTAATAACAATGCCAAATGCATGAAGTGAAAATACCTCAGGATACACTTTCAGAGTTCTGCTCCATCATAGCTGAATGCAATATGCTATAACAATAATGGGAGTCACGCTGGTCATATTTTCCCTGATCTCTAAAGAAGGATGCCAATGCAATAGTAATGCACCTTGCCTCTCTTTCTTGCTATCAACATTCTTTTTGTTACTGGGGCCTATTACATACCTTGAAAAGTTTCTTCTGAAAACAAACTTGACAGTACTTTGAGGCCAAGGTAATGAGACAGACACCCAGCACTGTCTTTGAAATCAATCATGACCACCATCTGGAGGAGTGGGTAAACATATCGTACGGTATTTGGGACACAGCATCGTTCTCTGCGTGAAGGCAGGAAGGCAGCATGGGGGTGGAACTTAATTTCTGTGGCATAATACTCATTGTTTTCAACTCTACCATCAGAAGACTTTTTGTGGTGAGACATACTTCTCATGATTGCAAACTGCGATAAGCTTTGAAAGTGAGATAGGTTGTAATTTAAACGAGCAGGGTTGATTAGGGAACAGTTTGATGTCCAATTTCAGCTTAGTAGAGTGTCTATATTTCTGCTTCCAATTAGACTTCTCCTAAAATGGACTATATTTTAACACTCTTAGCTTCAGGGTAGGATTGGGTTCTGAGTGCTAAAGAATTATTAAGGAAAGAAACAACTTACTTCTTTATATCTAATATCTTGTCTTAAATTCCTACCCTGATCACCAAAATAGAAGAGTTTTAGAGGTGCAAGAGATAGAATAAACCAGATCAGAGAAAGAAGAGATAGGAAATTAATAAGATTGTGAGGCTACTGGGATTCCAGGTCCCTTTCCTAGGCCCAAACCTTTTTTTTCTGTTTACCTCTCTTCCCAATTGGTTCTGGGGACTCAGTTGTTTTACTTTCCTTCAGTAATTGTCCACCACTCATTGCATGCATATTTTACCTTTTCCTCCCAAATTACACCTCTGATTGATTCTTTTCTTGCTTACCTTCAGATACCCACATTCTTCTACTTCCTGCTGAATCACCAGAGATAAGCTCACACACTGATGCTCATTACCAGGAATCATGGGCATAGTGTGACCATAATAGCAGATGTGCCCTAGAGGGATTTAGAAGACCAATCGGCAAAGGAAACAGAGGAAGTTGATTTTATAGAAAAGAAAAACATAGACCTCTAATGAAACAAACTAAATTATCTTCCATGCCTCCTGGAGAACTGGAAAGGATTCCTCGTTGTAGAACCAAGGGTTAAGAAAAGCCAGATCTGCAAATGTAATGATAGCACGGCTCAAGGTTCCCAGGAAGCAACAACAGTTCCAGGTCTCACTGTGATCCCCAGGGAGAAGGCTTGCACAAGTAGCGTTGTGTGAAGAGATTTGAAATGAATGTGTTCAGGGCTGATTCGACATACACAGGAACTAATCACTTTGAGACACACTTCTCCAAATTTGTCATGTAAGTGAGATAAAGAAGGTTTGCACATTGAAGTCTCTCAGGAATTCTCAATCTCTATGAGCACTCTATGCTACTAAAGTGGAATACATGCACTACATACTATGTCTTAGTCACCAAAGTCCTTTGTACATCCCTGTGATAAGAGCGATCAGTGTGCAAGGGGTAGTAGAGCTAGTGGTTAAGAGCTTGGAATCTGGAGACGGGCTGTCTGCATTTGAACTGTGGCTCTGCCAATTAGTAGCTGTGATCTAAAAGATTTTTCCTCATCTAAAAAATTGGGATAATAATAGTACCTACCTTATAATAGAACTAAATGTAATAGCACCTACCTTGCATTTTGTTCAAATGCATTGCAAATTAGAGATGCATTGAATAGATTTAGATATATTTATTCACATGATAAAATATTTATCCATTGCACATAATTACATGTGGGAGACCAAAAATACAAAAACAGCAACTATACACATAGACCTTGCCAGATGGAATACACAGGAATCAAATCAGGTATATCTGTAGAAAGAGACAATGGAAAAGGTCAGTATCATCAGTCAGAACAAGGCCAGGGGCCAACTGCAGAACAGACCATCAATTGCTCATATGCAAGTTCAAGTTGAAGTTGAAGAAAACCAAAACAGGTCCACGAGAGCCACAGTACAACCTTGAATACTGAAAGAACTGAAGAAAAAACTCAATCCTTGAGTTGCAATACTAAAGGATTCTATGGGGAAAATGTTAAACGACACAGGCAGCATCAAAAAATGATGGAAGGAATACACAGAGTCACTATACCAAAAAGAATTGGTCTATGTTCAACCGTTTCAGGAGGTAACATATGATCAGGAACTGATGGTACTGAAGGAAGAGGTCCAAGGTGCACTGAAGGCATTGGCAAAAAAACAAGAGTGGCAAAAAACAAGACTCCGGGAATTGACGGAACACCAACTGAGATGTTTCAACAAACAGCTGCAGCACTGGAAGTGCTCACTCATCTATGCCAAGAAATTTTGAAGATGGCTACCTGGCCAATGTACTGGAAGAGATCCATATTTATACCTATTCCCAGGAAAGGTGACCCAACTGAATGCGGAAATTATCAAACTATATCACACACTAGCGGATATTATTTCACTTGTAGATGTCCCCGAGTGTTGGAGGTTGAGGTACTAATCCCTTCATGGTCTTACCATTAAAAAACAGGCCCTAGGAGCCACGTAGGGAGCAAAGTATCCTTATGAATGAGGCTCCATAATTCCTAGAATTCAGAAACTCCTGGAGAAGTTAGGTTGGAGAGATTATGAGCTGAGATGCCCGCATCTCCTACTACTGGATGCTTCTGTCCAAAGAACTGAGTTTGTAAAGTGAATTCCAAGACACTCACCTAGCCAATAGGCCTTCTTCATAAATCCAATTATGGCAGAATGGAGAATCTGAGAAAGTGCAGGTCTTGATTTGGATACAGGTCAAATCATTTGTTATGAAGAAGCAGAGAGGGAGGTCTGGTCTTTTCTAAGAATTCTGAGTATAAGAGATGACAGAGTATGTTTTCTGCCAACCTTATGTGGAACATGGCCGTATAGACATGGTGCTCTTAGAAATCAGATAAGCTATTTATCTCTGGGAAAGGAATAAGTGACGAGTGAAAGAATTGTTTAATATATTCTCCTTGCCAGCACTTCCCAAATGGGAGCTGAATAATCATCTTGACTTAAGGTAAGGTAGGACAAGGAGATAGCAAGTGTTACTTCCCATACATAATATTCCATTGGCAAGAAGTTAGGCAATGGCTCCACTTAACTGCAAGGAGGGTTTGAATATGTACTTGCTAGCTAGGTGGTCGTGTGCCCAGCTATAATACCACCATGAAAAGGGGGAGAAAAAATTTAGGTAACAAGTAAAAGGCAGAAAACAAACTGACCTTTAGTTATTTTCAATTGTTTATGCCATAGTGAACATATTTGCATATACACCTTTGACCATGTCTTAGATTACTTCCTGGAGAAATATTGGTTCCGGAAGAAGAGCATGGTTAAGGCTTTTGACATATATTAACATAAAACCTGTGGCTGTCAAGTCAGTTTCAACTCATATCGACCCTACAGGACAGAGCAGAACTGCCCCCTAAGGTTCCTGAGGCTGTAATCTTTACGGAAGCAGATTGTCACATCTTTCTCCCATGGAACAGCTGATGGGTTCTAACCTCCGACCTTTTGGTTCACAGCTGAGCGCTTAAACACTGCACCACCAGAATCAAACCAAACCAGTTGCTATGGAGATGATTCCAACTTATAGCAACCCTATAGGAAAGAATAGAACTGCCCCATAGGGTTTTCAAGAAGTGGCTGGTGGATTTGAACTGCCAACCTTTTGGTTAGCAGCTATACTCTTAACCATTGTGCAACCAGGGCTCCACTGCACCACCAGGGCTCCTTATATTAACATAGTACATTCCAAAAAGGCTGAATGCTCTCATTTATACTCCACCAGAATGATCTCTCCATTCTATGCCAGCATTAAGAATGACCGTTAAAAGAGTTTGTCAAACTGATTAATAAAAAATGGCATTTGATTTTTTAACTTTAATTTTATTGGTAAGTAATGCTCTAGGATTTTCATGTTTATAGGCCGTTTATATTGGTTTTTCATGTGCTTTGCCTATTTTCTGTTGGTTCATTGGTGTTGTGGCAAGAATGGTTAAACACTTGACTACTAGCTGAAAAGTTGGCAGTTGGAACCCACCCAGAGGTGCCTTGGAAGATAGGCCGGATGATCTGCTTCTGAAAGGTAACAGCCTTGGAAACCCTATGGAGCAGTTCTACTCTGCGTACATGGGGTCACCATGAGTTGGAATTGACTGAATGGCAATTAAGAACGATAACGTTTTAATGACAGGAACATTTTCCCATATTGCTGCAAGTATTTTTCCTCAGTTTGTTTTCTGCCTTTTACTTGTTATCTAATTTTTTCTCCCCCTTTTCATGGTGGAATTATAGCTGGGCATACAACCACCTAGCTAGTGACTACATATTCAGATGCTCCTTGCAGTTAGGTGTAGCTATTGCCTAACTTCTTGCCAATGGAATATGAGCAGAAATGATGGTTACCATTTCCTGACCAGGTCTTTAGACAGTGGTTGTGCTTTCTTCATGCTGTTCCTACTGCCTATAAGCTTGAAACCCAGTTGTGGTAGAAACACAGCTTTAACTGTGCAGGAACAACAGTGCCCTAGGAGATGGCAGAGCAAGGACTTGGGAAGAACTTGGGTGAACCCAACTCTTAGGTGAGAGAACACAGACTACTTCAAGCCACCATACAGTTGAGTCTTTGTTAACTCCTAAACTATTTCTTTATGACTCTTTGTATTGCATTTATATAGAAAGTTCTTTCTCAATCGAAGATCTTATAAGTATTTATCAACATTTTTTCCTAGACTTTTATGGTACAGTTTTAAAAATGTAGCTCTTTAATCTACTTGGGTTTCATTTTGACATAACATGAGGTGAACTTGCAACATCTTTTTCCTCCAAAATTTATTCACTTGTTTCAGTACCAGTTAATGAATAATCTTTTATACCCCATGGATTTATGGTACCATCTCACTACATACTAAATTCTTACAGAGATTAATATTTCTGGAATACCTATTCTGTTTCTCTTATAGCTCTTTTCTATGAGTGTGCAAGTAATATAACATTTTGAATATTATAACTGTTTTATAGTATAACTTAGTGGAATAGGTCATCTTTCTTTGAGCTTATATTTCAAAATTTTCTTTGCTATTTTTTTGTACATTTTCTTAGATATATTCAGAATCACCTTGTCAAGTCCTTGCCTTCTCTATTCCACATGAAACAAAAGTCTTACTAACATTTTTATTAGTATTGCCTTTAAACTTCTACATTAATTTGGAAATAATTGATATTTTTTACAATAAGGAATCTTCCTATCTAAGAGTATGGCATATCACTACATTTATTAATTATAACTGAGAGAAGCTCTGTAGTTCTCTTCATATAACCTGATAAATTAATTTTGGTTAATATAAATAAACATATTGTATAGTTAAATATCATGTTTTTTCATACAAATAGGATCTTTTCCTATTATATCTTCTAAATAATGATTCTGATATGCTGCAAAGCTTTTACTTATTGAATCATTTTGTATGTGACCTGTTCTTTTGTTTGCCTCCTCCTGGAGAAGGGGTCCCAGGGATGGCCAACACACAACATCTAGCATTGGGTAGGTGAGATGGACAGCAGTTTATTAATCACATATACTTACATCCTGGGGGAGAAGGACAATGCACACCATGCAGAGTCACACAGAGGGTTGCACTCAGGAGCAGAGTGAAACAGCAGGGACTTGAGAGGCAGACTTTGTAGTAACAAGATGGTGAGGTGCCCTCTAGTTCCTGTGAGAGGATGTGATTGGCTGGTTTGAATAATTCCAAAGGCTGGTGGGGAAATGAAACCCATTATGTTGAGGACTGGGTGGAGTGTAGCTGACCCAGCTGATAGAACTAGCCAAGTGGAGAGCCCTTCCTTTTGGGTGGAGGGCATGTCTCGTGAGAGCAGGGAATTCACAATTAAGCCTTTGGGTCCCTGTAAGGCTCAATGATGTCAAAGTAGCATAAGAAATTTTGGGTCCAACAAATATACTTGTTTATTAACTTTGCTTATCATCTGATTCTTTGTATGCATTTCCTCTGCATTATGATAGAGCCCCTCAACTGAATTCTTCACAACCTTGATTTTATTTGGTGACAGTTCTCTTTACTGCTTCTAATGCAGATCTTATTTCTGCTATTTCATTTTCAGTTTTCTTTTAACCTTTACTTATCACAGACAGATCCTTTTCATCCCAGTCTGTTGAGACATATATATATATCTCAGTTCCTTTACTGAAAGGAGTTTATTTTAGATGTATAAGAGAAAGATGAGTGTACAAGATTTTTAACTTTTTTTTTTTTTTTTAATACAGTGATTGGAATCATAGGCTTCCTAAGTATAGGAAAGCCATATTATTGATATGGCTTATTTGTTATAATTTAATGCTTTTTTGTATATCTTAAGTCTAACAAGATTTTTTCTCAGGCTGTGTTTATTTTTATGACTGCTTAATAAATAGAAACTTTATTTTATTTACATCCTCTGGGGAGGTAAGGCATCTTGCTTGGTAAATTTCATTCTTCTAACTATCCCAGCAGGAAACAGATGGTACACTATAATTGGGTAATTTAGGAAAGTCTAATAAAGAGACTATTTCCAAGGATGTGGGTGAGGAGCAGGGAAAGCCCACAAAGGATCATGCAATACTCCAGAGCTAGTGAACCTCCAGGTCTGAAAGATCAAGAAAAGGATTGGTTATGAGAATCCAGGGAAAGAGAGAAAGCTGTGTGGAGAGGACTTCCCAACTGGAGCTGTGTCCTTTGGTTGAGGGACACTCTTAGATAGCAGGAAGCAAGCTTGATGAATAAAAAACCAGCCTTACTACCATCCCCAGGTCTCCTCCTGGTCCTCTCCAATGGCCAAACTCAACTGGAAGTCAGAGGGCCAGGGATTCTCTTAATTAGGCCATATAGCTCAGCCCCAGGGGCTCAGATTGGGGTGGAGAAGGGTTGATCTAGTAGGGCTGGCAAGAGATATCAAGTGCATCAACCAAGGAGTTCTTACCTTTTCACTGGTTCAGACTCTATTCTCCCCTCACTGGCCAAGTCTCAATTTGGCAAGTGCTCTGGATGGAAACAGCAGCTTAATTCCATTCAAGGTCAAATGTGCATTTACTGAGAAAGAGAAGGGAAAGATAGCCCAGAGGCTGATTCTTATGTGGTAACTGAATGAGACAAAATATCATTGGGGTTTGGAGAAGTGATGGTAGACAGCTTAAATATGTATGAAGTTATCCTTTGGACAGTCTTAGAAAACTTCTACTATGAAGTCCGATACCAGAGCAATGTCAGGATTTAAAGAAGTACAGTCCAAATAAAAATTCCAATCTTCTGTTGTGCATCTCATTTAAATAGGTTAAAGTACACACACCAAAGTATGGTACTATCAGCTGTTGTCTTCCTTTGTTTTGCCCAAGGAAACTTGCAGGAATTCCTCACTCACTTAGTTCAGAAAAATGCTGTCCTATTACCCCTACAATAGGCTTTACATCACGTGTCTCCTTCAGACTCCCAGTCCTGTACCACGTATGCCTCCCAATATGCCACATTTCCCCTATTTCATTCAGCCCCTTGGGGCATGCAGCTTTTATTTTTATTGATTTTCCTTATAGAAGTTTCCAGTGTGATTTTTACCCTTCCTTTCCTAACAACACTAGGAAATGGAGATCAGGTAAACAGGCAAGATCCAAAACCTCTGAATCAGAGAGGGAGAAAGGTGTGAACAAGTTAATAACTTCCTCCTGTCTTCTCTTCTCCCTGTCTTCCTCCATTTCCCTTACTAAGAAGGTAGAGGGTGGATTTATGAAAAAGCTGCCAGGGTCTGCCCAACAATGTGAATTACTGTGCCAGATTTGCCCCCACGGTGTGTAGAGCACTTTGGAATTCCACAGAGGGAAGCATGTTTGTAGGAAAGCTGCTGTTACTATTATATTTGCATGGTGGAGCTTGGTGACCCCAGAGAATAGCCTGCAAAGGTGTGTGAGTTTTGCCTACGGAAGATTTTTTTAAGTCTAATTAGTTTTTTTGAGTGAGGTATGTACATCTGGAGACTTTCTTTGTCAGGGCAAAGGAGCAGACGGTGAGGTGCCATCGTCTTGACTGGGGGTGGGTAGGTGGTTGTACCTGCCACCCATGATGCCTGCTGAGCTCCCTAGGAACCTCATCTTGGGTTGTTCCCAAGTGTCTCTGTGAGGACTGTGAGTGTGCCATTTCCTGTCGTTTTTCAAGGGATATGTGTAGCAGCAGCATTACGTCTTTCCTGGCCTGCCAACCTGATTTCACGGAGTTCTTGAAAAACAGTCCCCTCAGGGAAGTCTATGGTTGTTTTGACATTTGGGATTGCAAATATTTACCATGTAACCTTTACATTAGAACACCTAAAGCTAGGGACTAACAAAGAGTATATTTATTTGCTTCAGTGTGAGCATTTGGGGTGGTGTTCAAAGTGAATCCTCCTTTAAATGCAAAAAGGACAAGGAAGGAATGTAGGGGAAGGAGAGAGAAGGAAAAGAAGATAAAAAGGAGAACGTGTACATCAAGACTTCCATCTACTGATACGTATTTCCTGCTTTGAATTTGAGGCCTGGACAATACTTACTAAGTATAAGAATATGAATTACAATTGGCCAAGGTCTTTAGTCTTCAAGATCTCTGCTGAGGCTGAGGAGTTGAGGAGGGGAGCTGGGAATTAGAGCATGCTTAGACTGTAGGGGCATCACCACACCTGTTCATCATTTACTTGTACCATCTTTGAGCATCCCCATACAGAACCTCCATGAAGTAAGTGTTTTTGGAAATGAAGCGATGAGATTTGGGGTGTGGGGCGGTAGGAGGCTCTCTCAGTTCTGGAGGATTTGTAAGGTGGGAAGGGACTCTTTGAAAGAGCGTTCGATGTTCCCCTAACACCTTCCTCACTAATTCTTTGAGCATGGAGGCTCTTGGTGATCTTTGCAGTTTCCACAGAATCTTAAACTTCTTTACGAAGGAAGGTTTAAGAAACCTTTGTTGAGTGACAGACTCTGTAAAAGAAACATGCCAAATCATAGTAGGAAACAAGACAACTCCCTCTTGGATCCTTGGTCAGTCCACATTTTGGTAAAAGGACTTAGAAGGACATTAAAGACCACAGGCTTCACCTCATACCATCCCTACCTAACACGCCCCCTATTTATACTATGGTGTTCTTACATTCATGCCCTCAGAATGGGCTTAAAGAGAAAGGAGAGAGGATAGAGAGGGGAATCTCTGACACCTCCACCCCTTATTTAAATGGAGTAGCTCCACTGTTACCTGTTTTTACATAGTTCTGCATAGGATTTGTTAAACAAAATCACAACTGCCTCTGGGACATCTGTTTAAACAGGGCAGGTTCACCACATGTATTTCCCTCCTCTCCCTCTTGAGGAAACCCTGGTGGCATAGTGGATAAGAGCTACAGCTGCTAACCAAAAGGTCTGCAGTTTGAATCCCCAGACACTCCTTGGAAACCCCGTGGGGCAGTTCTACTCTGTCCTATGGGGCCACTATGAGTTGGAATCGACTCAACAGCAGTGGTTTTCTCACATTTGAATTTTCCATTAAAATCATATTCAAAGAACAGAAATGAAATTATATAAACCCACAGGGACAAACAAGCAAGAAAGCAGACAATAGACAAAGGAAGTCAACATATTTTTTGGAAGGGAGGAAGTAGATCCAGTGGTAAACGACTCTGTAGATCAGAGGGATTTATAAAGCAAGTACTTGAGAGGATGTTGCTAATAAAAGTGAGCTGATTCACCCCACAAAACTTCAGGAAAATTCAGGTTGGAGACCCTGGTACCAGGTTGGAGAAGAAATCAGGAGATTTAATAGCTGGTTGGCATAGAGAACATTTGGACTCCCAGAGCACTGCCCAATCCAGAACAGCCAGGAGGTGCTCCTCCACCATTACCCTCCCCCTTCCCTCACATCTCATCCCCCTTTCCACCTTCACTGACCACAGAGATTTAGTCTCTGGAAAAACAAGGAGACCAGAAGCTGAACATGGCCACATTGGAGGACAGAGGTTGAGGGGCAGAGTCAAAAGCAGTGGGGTTAATAATAGTTTACATATTTACTGATAGGGCCCTGGCATGCTTACCCTACCTTGCTCACAGACTGGAGGTATTCAGTCATATAGAATGCCCAGGCAGGAGTCTGGAAGAGTCTCTTCTTGAGAAACTGAAGAAGCCTGGAGAAAAATCTATGGGTATTGAGATTTGAGGATCTGTTGACATAAAGCCAGCTCACCACTTTCTCACCTACAGCAAAGCCCAACAGTTGACAAGCTCAGCTCATGCAAAGGAATTTTCAAATATCTTTTAGTACTTTATTCTTTAAGTAGAGTCAGTGATTCCCACACAGCTGAGGAAAGCCTCTCAAAAGAAAGAGACTGATAGATGGAAAAACAGAGAATAAAAGTTATGGCCTTTAGAATATGGAGCTAAGGGGAGGGGAAGATGGAGGAGAGGAATAGCTATTTTTTGTTATAGTACAACTTGACCCTTTAAACCAGTGGTTCTCAACCTTGGCTGCACATTAGAATCACCTGGGGAGCTTTAAAAATACTGATACATGGGCCCCATCGCCTGGAGATTCTATTTCAATTAGTCTGGGGTGAGGTCTAGATATTGGTTTTCTAATAGATCCTCGAGTGGTTCTGATATATATCCAAGCTTAACAACTGCTGATTTCAGCTATGGACATATTTTACTTAGATTAAAAAATAAAAGTTGATTTTTATTAAAATGTTATACTGCTTAAGGAAAAAATGAAGAAAAAAAAAAGACAAAAAACTGGACTACAGGATCAAATAACTCTTTGGCCTGGTGCTCAAAGAATCTCCCCCAGTTTAGCTTCCTAACTTCATCTCTCACAACTCAGGGTCCAGGCCATGGTGCTTCTGCCATTTTCACACACCTTTGCCTTCCCTCCTTTACTTTTTGTTCATATTCCTTTTCCCACTTTAAGTGCTCTTGTATTTAATTATTTTTCTCCTATTAATATAGGAGCCCTGGTGGCATAGTGGTTAAGTGTTTGTCTGCTAATCATAAAGCCAGCGCTTTGAATCCACCAGCCATTACTTGGAAACCCTTTGGGGCAGTTCTACTGTGTCCTATAGGGTCACTATGAGTCAGAATTGACTCGACGGCAATAGCGTTTTGTTTTTTTTTTTTAATTGATGTTGAAATTGTCCTAAAATGTCTAGCTCCCATCCCACTCTGCCAAGACCACCCTAGCATAAAGCAAGGTCTTACTCCACTGATCTTTACCATTACTTGTTGTCTTGTTTATTTGGTAATGGATCTGTTGGTTGTGTTAGCATCTCCCAATAGCCAGTAAGTCATGTGGCCATTTAGATTTGTCTAACTGCAAAAAATTAGAGATTGTTTGACATACAACATTTTAGTAACTTACGGTTTACCACTGACGAAGTTAATTTTACCCATGTCCTGGGATCCTGAAAATTCCCCCACCCTTTTGTGTTCTGGAAAATTGACAGACCAAGATGGCATTAACATTTTCATCAGTTTGACTAAACTTTAGACAGCTTCTTCTTGACTCTAAACCTTTGACCTCTCTTTCCCTGGACCTTACAGAATCTACATGGACCATGTTCTATCTATCCTTAACAGTAAATTCAGGAGATAAGTCCATGTGATCAACATACCCCAATGCTTTGTTGTTGTTAGGTGCCACTGAGTTGACTCCAATTCATAATGACCCTGCGTACAACAGAATGAAACACTGCACGATCCTGTGCCATCCTCACAATCTTTTCTATGTTTGAGTCCACTGTTGCAGCCACTGTGTCAATCCATCTCATTGAGGGTCTTCCTCTTTTTCACTGATGCTCTACTTTACCAAGCATGATGTCCTTCTCCAGGGGCTGGCCCCTTCTAATAACATGTTTAAAGTACATGAGATAAAGTCTTACAATCGATGTTTTTAAGGAGCATTCCAGCTGTACTTCTTCCAAGACAGATTTGTTCATTCTTCTGGCGGTCCATGGTATATTCAATATTCTTTGCCAACATCATAATCCAAAGGCATAAATTCTTTGGTCTTCCATATTCATTGTTTAGCTTTTGCACGCATACGAGGTGGTTGAAAATACTATGGTTTGGGTTAGGTGAACCTTAGTTCTCAAAGTGACATCTTTGCTTTTTATCACTTTAAAGAGGTCTTTTGCAGCAGATTTGCCCAATGTAATGCATCATTTGATTCCTTGACTGCTGCTTCCATGGGCATTGATTGTAGATCCAAGTAAAATGAAATCTTTGACAATTTCAGTATTTTCTGTCATTATCACAATGTTACTTATTGATCCAGTTGTGAGGATTTTTGTTTTCTTTATGTTGAGTTGTAATCCTTACTGAAGGCTTATCCTCCCTTAATGACCTTGAGTACTTCAGTATTTTTCCACTGATTCACTTAAGACTTTAAAAACATTCCTGACTACTTCTACTTCAGCCAGAGTAATAACTCAGACTTAGTTCTAGTCTCTTTCCTGCATTGTGATGGTCTCCTCCCATTGCAATGCTCTTTTCTTGCCCTCCTTTCCCTTTCTCTCCCTTATCATCATTCTTTTTAAATAAAGTCATCCTTGCCCATTTTTAACATTGTCCATTGCAGTTTTTTGACACCACAAATAGCATTAGCATTATCTTCTTTAATTTTCATGGCAACGATGTAAGTACCAATATCCCTATTTCACAGGCAAGGAAATCGAGTCTCAGAGATATGAAGTGACACGCCTGTTTTTTTTCAGGCAGCAGATAGCACAGCTGGGACTTAAACCCAGGTCTGTAGATGATAGGTCTTCTCTAGTTCCAGAACAACACTTCTGCTCTTGTTTTGAGGTTTAAGTGGACAAATGCTCATGTTTTCCAAAGAGATTGTTAATACCTTGAGAATGACAACTGAATATTATACTTTAAAATTTCAATTTTAGTTGCAAATTCAATGCCTTGCCCACTGTAGGCACTCTAAAGGTATTAAAAAAAAAAAAAAAAAAAGCCAAACCAGTTGCAGTTGGATCAGTTTTAGCTCATGGCAACCCTATGAGTTTCAGAGTAGATTGTGCTCCATATGGTTTTCAATAGTTGTGATCTTTTGGAAATAGAGTACCAGGCCTTTCCTCTGAAGCATCTCTGCATGGGTTCAAGGTATCTCTGGTTGGATTCAAGGTGCTAGGCCTTTCCTCAGAGGCACCTCTGGGTGGGTCGTAACCACCAAATTTTTGGCTAGTAGTCACCCATTTAACTGTTTGCACCACGCAGGACTCCTTTAAAGATATTAGGATGCATAATACCTTTGTGGCAATAATGATTGTGCCAGGCCTTCACAGGTATTATCTCATTTAATCATCACAAGAACTGTGTGAGTTGGTACAATTATTATCCTCATTTTATAGATGAACAATCGGGGCTTAAAGATGTGAAGTGACATGCATGAAGTCACACAGTAGTCAGGGGTGGAGCTGGGGCTGAGCCCAGGACTGTCAGAGTCTAGCCTTCAAGGCTTCGCTTTGCTCCCTTTCTTCTCTGTATGAAATCACTAAGACCATTTCTGATGAAGGTTTCACAACCCAAACTTGCAATCACCATTTTAAAAAATTTCCCAAGACACAGTTGGGAGTGAAAGCAGGACAACATGTAACTAATTTGGTGGATGACATTACTCATGGCAGTGCTGGGAGAACCACTTGAGCACAGACCCATGCAAACCAGCAAACTCCTGCTTCAACCTTTGTTCTGCAGTCTATTCCTGCTTTTTAAAAATAACTCAAGTTCAAGAAAGCTAATGTATTTGTCAATTGGAACTTTAAATCTTGTGAAAAGGAAAAAAATAATAACCCCCAAACAACATTTGAACCTTGGTCTCAAAATTAAAAAAAAAATGAACACATGCGAACGCACACATGCACGTGCGCACGTGCAAATGTATGTGTATTTTTTGCCACGTGGCAGTGGTTGTGAAGTAAATATATCCCACTGTGCTGATCTTACATCCTGTCACATTAATGTTTCAAAGCACTCAATATAAATATTAAAACTAATAGCTTCACTCTTCAGCTATTACTCCGCCATCCCCTGAAATCATCATAAAACTTTCAAAACCTCTTAGAACATTTACACACTTGAATCTGATGGTGGGGAAAGGAGACTCACACAGCGCAGCCCGTAAGCTTAAATAATAGGGAAGAACTGTTTACGGAATATGCTTTATTTATTCATCATTTCAAGTAAAGTTTTCGTTTTGATGGAGGGGAAAAAAAATCAAAGTATAGCTGCCAAGGGAGAAGGCTAAAGTATTGCTTTTCTGTACTGAGGACTTGTAAAAAAAAGAAGTCCATGAGAATCTCAGTCCAAGGTCAATCAATGCTAAGACTGTGGGTACGTAAACAGCTAATGGATTGTAAAGACACATAGCAGTGTTATGAATTTTTAAAGAGCAACTCTTCAGCACAGAACCCCATAAATCAATGATGACTTATTGGCTGGATCAATTATGCAAACTTTTAAAACATTTAATGACAGGTAATGAACAGGTCTCTGGAGGACACCAGTCAACAGTGTTTTTGCAGTTGTAGTTACATCTGCTTAAGTAAATTGGGTAGAGGCAGTCATTTCGAGGAAGCAATTAGAAGTAAATCTAAGAGTCTGGCTAAAGGGAAAGAATAATTACTTTCATCTCCATAGATACCTCAAATGGCCAAGGAAATGGATTGCATCCTAATGTATTCATAGACAGCCCAGGTTGGTTTTAGACTGGGCATGCCATTCTCCGGGAACTTCTATCTTTAAGCATTTATTTGGAGGGTTTCTGCAAAGTGATGTGGGTGCCAGGGAGAAAAATAATTTTTGAGCGCAGAAAACGTATAGCATGGGTTCTGACATAGATAGGTTCTTATAATTGTTTATTTTGAAATTAATTTAAAATAATCATTGAAAGAACAGACAGAGATGGGGTGATATTGCAGGCTTCTGCTCAATCTAGAAGCAGAGGACAGAAAGCTGAATGTGAGTTGACTGATCCAGCAGAAAGTCTCACATCATCACTTGTGGCATTACAGTATCTTAATTATGTATTAAAGTAGTGACCCAATTAAAGATGAAGGACTTTGGAGGGTAGATTTCTGTACTTAATAGTTCTTTAGAGTTTTAAAATTGGTCTACCTTACTGTAGAACTTCGGAAAAGTCTTTAGATTATGAAAAAGACAGAAGTTAAACATGCCGTTCAGTACTAAGCATGGTTCTTTAACGTCTAAGCCACTGACATTGATGCTGTATTCCTGCGTTAACATAGTTAAGGCATCACTCAGCTCAGATAAAGCCTTCTGACTAAATCTGAAAACACTCACAATTCTGATATTCCCATATACATCTTGCTCATTTCACTGCTCAGCAGAAGGACTGTAAAAATGAAAAGTATAAAATAGATTGGTTGTAAAGAACCTGAGTTCAAATGTCTCTGGTCTAGGATGGTTTTCTATGTCAGAGAAGCTTCCCTAGAATTGTTGCTGGGTTTTCAAAATACTGTCATTTGAAGGAGAAAAAAGGTCATATCTTAAGGAAATTACCAATTTTTGGATATTTCATTTTCTCAAAAGCCTTTTGCTAACTACCCAACTCACCTGAGAAGCTTGAACATTATTTTTTCTGTGCGTATGTACATGTTTGTTAGAGACAGACTTCCTTGTTAACGAAGATCACAAGAGAATTCGGTCTGATCACTACACCAAACCCTATGATACGCATTTATTGTCATATTCATATTTGAGGCCAAATAAAATGAGTGGAGCACTTTGGAATCAAGATCCTTTGTTAAAATGTATAAATCCTACTCTGTGTTGATAGTAAAAATAAAAAAGAGCTCAAGGTTTGGAAGTAGGTAGGTGGGTGTTCAAATCCTGATTCTGCCATTTACTGACGGTATGACCTGACCACAGGCAAGTTTCCTAAGCAACGTGGTCTCATTTTGTCATCTGTAAAATGGGTAGCATAATTCCTACCTGGCAAAAAAAAAAAAAAAAACAGCATGTAGGAGATAATAAATGGCAGTGTAATTATTATCTGCCAAATAGAAATATCCCTAGGAGCAAAAACAGTGGAATAACATTAGGGCAAGAATTGCTGCTTAATTCAAGCAAGTAACCATCACTCTGAGAGCATGATGGTTCAGTGACAGAACTTACCTTCCACATGGGAGACCCCGGTTCAATTCCTGACCAATGTATTTCACATGCAGTCACCACTTGTCCGTAAATGAAGGCTTGCCTGTTGCTATGATGTTGAACAGGTTTCAGTGGATCTTCCAGACTAAGACAGACTAGAAAGAAAGACCTGGTGATCTACTTCCGAAATCAGCCAATGGGGGAAAATAAAACCCTGTGGATCACAATGGTCTGATCCCCAACCCGTCACGGGACAGTGAAGGACCTGGCAGTGTTCTGTTCCATTGTGTATGGGGTCATCGTGAATTGAGGGCCAACGTGATGGCAGCTAACAACAACAACACCCATCCCACCGCCAAAGGACATTGCCTTTTACAGAATAATAATAGCTGTTAACACCAAGCCTTTCATTATATATCAGATTCTTTTAGTTGCAATAGCTCTTTTGCTACCATTTTACAGATGGGGTCGTTGAAGGTCAAAGAAATTAAAAAATTTTACAAGTTTACACAGTTATTAAAAGGGATAACTGAGATGATTCAAAGTAAATCAAACTGTGTTTGACATCTGTGTATATGCCACAATGCTGATCCTGTAATTGACTAAACTAAACACAAGGGGCTAAAGATAGTATACCAAAAATTTTCTCTGTTGATATGCATGGCTTTTGTGGAAATAAAGGATACAAGTCTCACAATGGTGAACTTCCCCAATTGTCAGGGAGAACAAATGAGGTTGAAATTTGTCCTAAGCATAAAGGAACAAGAAGCAATGATGCACGGTGCACGGTTTTGTCTACATGACTTAGCCAGTGATTCTATCAGACAGGAGTCATGCTGTGAGTAATAAATGGTCTGTTTTTCTGATCCACAGGTCTTGTGTCTTCTGTCAGTGTATGTATATAAAACTATGGCAGGCTAACTTGTTAGCTTCCAAGTAGGGTAAAACCTCAGGCCCTACACAGTTTGTGACTTAGCACTGGGAGGAGAGGTCATGACTCTCACATCTCCACATGGTAGGAAACATCAGGAGCATGCCCTGAAATACAGGGTCTCAGAGTTTCCCAGCACAGTTGGGGCTGGGGAGTGGGACTGTAGAGATAAAACTTGAAGGACATCTTATGCATGGGCCTGTATTCTCATAAAGTAGGAGTTGGAGTTATGCAAATTGAAATCAGTAAAATGTCACTTCATGTTTTTCAGCATGGCAAACATAAAATGTTGGTCATACCAAGTGATGAGAAGGTGGGGCAGTGGGGACTTCTACACACTGCTGGTGGGAATAGAAATCGAGACCAGCACTTTAGAGTTCAATTTGATAAGACTAGTAAAATTGAAGATACCAGCTCAGTGTTCCAGAAATTCCATTCCTAGTTATATATCATAGAGAAACTTGCACAAGGACACTTATATAACCATATTTATTTCTTTTTATGGCAGAGTAATATTCCTTTGTGTATATATATATATATATATATATATATGTATATATATATATATATATATATGTATATACATATCACTTTTTGTTTATCCAGTCATCTATTCATGGGTGGTTAGGTTGTTTCAAGCTTTCGGCTATCGTGAATAGTGCTGTTCCTGTCATTGCTTTCAAGTCTCTGGGGTATATGAAGTCCTGATACATGCCACAACATGGATAAGCCTTGAAAACATTATGCGGAGTGAAATAAGTCAATCACAAAAGGACAAATATTATGTGATCTCTCTAATATGAAGTACACAAAATAGGTAAATATGTAGAGATCAGAGTTTAATAGTGGTTACCAGGGGCAGGAGGGAAGTGTAACAGGGTAGTTATTGTTTAGGAAGCATTAAGTTTTTGGTTAAGGGGGTGAAAAATTTCACAAAGGACATTGGTGATGGTTGCACAACATAACTGGTAGGTGATCTCATAGAATGGTATGTGCGAAAAATGTTGAATTGCCAAATGTGGTGCTAGCTATATTTTTGAAAACAATAAAAAAGTTTTTTTTTAAAGACTTCATTGAAACATTGTAAGAATGAAAATCAGGGGAAAAATCTTAAATATTCATCAAAAGAAGAATGGATAAATAAATGGAGGTAAATTCATACAATCCAGAAGTTTAAATGAATAAACAAAAACTACCTTATCAATATGGATAAATATAAAATGCATATGTTAAATTAATAAAGGCAAGTTGTTGACAAATACTTGAGTTTTAGAACACATAAAACAATAGTATATATTTTAGGGGTACATTCAAATGCAGCAAGAGCATAAAAACATACACTGAATGTTTGAGAGTATGAAGAAGGAAGGAAATGGAATAGGGAAAGGTATACAGGGATTCTTTAATTGTATTTGTGATCTTTTACCTCATAAACCTGGTTGTTGTTGTTAGGTGCCTTCCAGTTGATTCTGACTCACAGCGACCCTATAGGTCAGAGTAGAACTGCCCCCATAGGGTTCCCATGGAGCAGCTGGTGGATTTGAACTGCCAACCTTTTGGTTAGCAGCCAAGCTCTTAACTACCATGCCACCAGGGCTCCCACTCTTAAGCCTGCTGGCAGGTATAGAAGTATTTATTGTATTTTCCTCTATATTTTTGTGTGTCTGAAATGTTTCACAAAAATAACTTTAAAGAGTATTTATTGATTATATTAAGGAAATATATCAGAATAACTTAATTTATGGTACAGTGATTTCAACCTTAGATGTTTTAGAATTGTAATGTAAAAATGAGTTAATTTGATCATCTATCAATTGCACCTGCATTTCAGAAGTCATTGATCATTCCTCTGGTAGCATATACAGTTCCAGAAAACCCTTCCCTATCAGTTTGTTTGCTTTTTGAGTCATTTGTGAAGTTTTTTTTGACTTTTTAGGCACTACATTATTAATGGTTCCTAGGCCAGGAAGTAATGCCACATAGCTTAAGGTGTCAATAAGTGGACTTGTACATTGATCCTAAAGTATCAACTACATATCCTTGAAGAGGAAAGATTATTCAAATTATTATTCTTTTATGACTATCAATAGTGATTTTTTGAAAATCCTGGCTTCTGATGAATAGCTCTGAATTTCTAGAAAATGTGTTGTCTCTAAATGAAAAACAAATCATGGTTTCCTCCTGAGATGAGGTGTCCCCACATATCTAACTAACCTCTTCCTGAATTTCTGTGACCAAAACTTTGCAGCCTCAGTGTTGCCATCTTAAAGACAATCAGGAAGTTAATATAGATTCTTTCTTAGGTCATGGTCATTCTGTAGGGGAAAAGTAAGATGATTACCTGACTTGCGAGGCCCATGTACAATTGGACACATATTTTCATCTTAAATCACAGACCTTGATATTGTGATAATTTCCAAGGTATATATTGAGATTTAGTGATGTGTCATAACTACTCCTAGGAAATATTTTATTCTAACTTTCAAAATGTGTTCAATCTCCAAATAAGAACTCAAGTCTTATGTCCTCCATGGAATTTCCAAATGCATCCTCTGAACCACTGACAATGGCACCAGTGTCCCCTTACTCTGAGCCAATAACATTTACAAGCTATTACTAAATGGGCATGATCTGGTTCTGGTACACAGGCAAAGATAAGATTTTCCTTCCATTGTTTGACCAATTCTGCTGTTAAAAAGTCAAGGAAAGTGTTTAGAGGGAAGAAGAGCACAAGTTACAAACAGAGCTCTCTGCAAACCACTTCCAGCTCTGCAAAGAGAGAAGGTGCTGGGCTCTCTCAGGTTTCAAGTTTTGTCCGGGTTTCCTTGCTGAACACACCAGCATCAGTTTAGAAGTTCACCTAACACTTGGGATGTAACTGATCAAAGCCACCAACTTGCTGGAAGTAATCTGACTTACAAAAATACTGATTATTTATGACAAAGATTAAGCCATAAGTAACTCTACACAAATTAAGCATACCAATTAACACACACACAAAAAAATTTTTTTTTTTTTTAGGCATAGGACAGGAAACCCTGGTGGTGTACTGATTAAGTGCTATGGCTGCTAACCAAAGGGTCGGCAGTTCGAATCCACCGGGTGCTGCTTGGAAACTCTGTGGGGCAGTTCTAGTCTGTCCTTAGGGTCACTATGAGTTGGAATCGACTTGACGGCACTGGGTTTGGCTTTTTTGGTTAGGCATAGGACAACTTATGTCTACCAAGGACAATAAAACAGTTAGAAGAAAGAAAGCCTCCGAGGAGATATGTTATCTGCCCAAAGTCATGGAGTTAGTTCATGGAAGAGCTGAGACTAAAACCAGAAAATATCAGTAAACAGGTATTATACAGTGAATCAATATTATTTCCTCTACCACATCCATCATTTTAAGACTAGTAATATGATTTAGTTATTAGTGGTATTATTACAGTGAAGGTTCTAGAAATGATTTTTCAACAAACCAAAGATACAGTGAACATGGAAAGAGCTAAACAAATGCAATATGATTAAATGATTGAGGTTAGATATGTATTATTTGAGCTTTAAAGACTAAGGGAGTTACTTTATGTGGTGAAGAAAAGACAGAGGAAAAAAATAAATTTCTTCAGACTGTGAAGAGTTTTCACAGGGAGGTTCAATTTGTTCTCCTTTTCCACGAAGGATAGCCTTTCTACAGATAATTTGGCAGGAAAATCTTTATGTGAACATAAAGAAGAACTTTTGGATAGTATTTTAAACACTGTAAAAGATTATTGACAAATATCTTGGTCTTGTAGTTTTGAAATTAAAGTGGCAACAAACTCTCAGCTACATGATCCAGTTAAGTCTTTGTGGCTGCTTGACAGGCTTTGCTCCTCAGCTTCAGGGATTCCACGTTTGGAATTACTCTCAATTTACTAGTGGTATATATATGACTGACTGATGGCATTGGTGGTTCAGTGCCAGAATTCTTGTCTTCCATGAGGGAGTCCCAGGTTCAATTCTCAGTCAATGTACCTCATGCACAACCATCACCCGTCTGTCAGTGGAAGCTTGTGTGTTGCTATGATGTTCAGCAGGTTTCAGCGAAGCTTCCAGATTAAGATGGACTAGAAGGAGAGGCCTGGTGATTTATTTCTGATAATCAGCCAATGAAAACCCTATGGATCACAATGGTCCAATCTCCAAGTGATCATGAGGATGGTGTTGGACCCAGTATGGGGTCACCGTGAGTCAGGGGCTGACTTAATGGCAGCTAAAACAACAACAAGAAAAAGGACTCAGAGAACTTGAGTGGCATCAGTAGAAAGAGTTCATATTACAGTTTCAATTAGAATGTAAAGACAGTCAGATTCCTTTATGCCACATCTTGTTATGTATCAACTACATAAGGAGCTTGCGGATCAATTCACCTAACGCCTTCCTTAACTAAGATAAACACAGACGACTGATACTCTGCGGGATGGCCTTTGAGTCAATACATGAGCAGTACATAATTTGTCAGGTATTTTGTATAGTTAAATTCAATTTCATTCAGTTAAATTCTGCAAACATTCTTTCAGGACCCACTGTGTGCCATATGCAGATCAAGTGCTAAGCATATGCTTTTAAATGAGGCAGACACAGTGCTCATCATCATGGTGCTTCAGTCTAGCGGGACAGACAGACATTAAGCAAATAATTTCAAGTATAATAACATTAAAGGGGAACGAGATGGGGAGTAAAACCGAGGCGAAGTTAGTGTGGTTTTTGCCATAGCCTGAGAAAGGCTATTTCTGTCACATGGGATAAGGTAACATTTTAAGTCTGTGGCTTCTTGAGAAGTAGTTATTCACTTTTATAGCTAAGTACTTTTTTTCCCATAGGAAAACACTTGTTACGATGCTGAAAGCTATGCTACCAGTATTCAAAATATTAGTAGGGTCACCCATTGTGCACAGGTTTTAGCAGAGCATCTAGACTATGACACAGTAGAAGAAAAGACTGCTTCCATAAATTAGCCAATGGAACCTCATGGATCACAGCCAAACTACATGCAGTCTCCAACTTACAACGGACTTGAGTTACAACGAACACCATTTACAATCGTCTGTTTTTTTGGTACATTTTATCTTTAGTAATATATACTACACACAGTGTTGCAGTGTGTGATTTGCTGATGTTATCATTCTCAGATGTTCACTCACAGATGTTATGAAAACTAAAAAAATTTTTTTTTTAATATATACTACATACAGTGTTGCAGTGTGTGATTTGCTGATGTTATCATTCTCAGATGTTCACTCACAGATGTTATGAAAACTAAAAAAAAATGAGATATTCGACTTACATCAGAGCCAATTGAAGACAGAGTCATTGGAACTGAATCCCATCATAAGTTCGGGACAACCTGTATTTTACAATATAGTGCTGTAAGATGAGCTCCCTAGATTGAAAGGCACTACACAGTAGCCACAATGATAGATTCAAACATATCAATGATTTTGAAGGTGGTGCAGGAACATCTGCCTGTCGTCATGTTTTGTGGGGTTGCCATCGAGTCGGACCCAACTCAGTGGCAACTAAAAACAAATTAGGAAAGCATATTTCATTGGTCTAATATCTTATATAAATCCAAAGGAAGAATATAAGTTACTAAAGAACAGCTGTACTTCTGTAGAATAGTTAATTTTATGTACTTAATTTTCAAATCCGTTATACACTTTGTATTTTATGAGGACATAGATTCAGGCTTTACATGCCTTCATTTTATCTGTCATCATGATTAAGTGTGAACTTAGCCAAAACAGTCATTTAAATAGGTAGTATAGGTGGTTTAGCCACACCACAGTCTGCTCTTTGTCTGGGCTCCCTCAAAGAGTGGAGCCTGCGACAAAGGCTAGTATGCAGTTGGCTTCTTTGGGAAGTGGTCCCAGAGACAAGAAAGAACTGAGGAGAGTGAAACCTGGAAAGAATCTATGGGTGTGTTATCAAGCTGATTGCCACTGTGGACAACTGGGACTTAGTGCTCCTGAAGACAGCCTAGGGACTCTTGGGGATGTTGGAGAGCAGTATTCATCAACTGGCTCCCTTAAAACATTGGTCAAGAGTTGCCCCAGGGAAAATTAATCTCCAGCATGCGCCAGGAAACCCTGGCGGCATAGTGGTTAAGAGCTACGGCTACTAACCAAAAGGTTGGCAGTTCAAATCCACTAGGTACATCTTGGAAACTCTATGGGGCAGTTCTACTCTGTCCTATTGGGTCGCAATGAGTTGGAATCAACTTGACGGCAATAGGTTTGGTTTTTTGGTTTTTAGCATGCACCAGGATGGCTGAGTGGGCTACAGCAACCATCCCAGTCTCTGGTGGCAGAGAAGTTCAGGGTGGAAAGCAAGATATACATGCAGCAACAACTAAACCAAAGTGCTGTCAGGCTCCAACTGGTTTTTGTAGCCATGGCCAGAACAGGGAAAGAAATGGTATCTTAGGGTTCTTTAGAGAAACAGAACAGTTACAAATACACACACACACACACACACACACAGAGACATATATAGAGAGGGAGATTTACTTCAAGGAATTGGATCACGTGGTTATGGAGGCCTGGCAAATTCAAAATCTGTAGATCAGGTAACGAGAAGAGTGAAGAGTGACAGTGTTCTGGCAAAATGTCTGTTTATAGTCTGGAGGCAGAACACCCTAGGCAATCTCCCTTTTTGCTCTTAATGCCTTTAACTGATTGAGGCTTGCCCACATTATGGAATGTAATCTGCTTTACTTGAGGCTAACTGATTTAATCATGTGTTATTATTTTATAAAAGCAACTTTGTTGTGTGCCATCGAGTCTGTTCCAACTCACAGTAACCCTGTAGGACAGAGCAGAACTGCCCCACAGGGTTTCCTAGGCTGTAAATCTTTACAGGAGCAGATCACCACATCTTTTTCCCATGGAGTCACTGGGTGGATTTGAACCACCAACCTTTCAATTGGCAGCTGAGTGCTTAACCATTTTGCCACCAGGGCTCCTTATAACAGCAACTAGACTAGTACTTTACCAAAAAACTAGGCACCATAACCTAGCCAAGCTGACACATAAAATTAACCATCACAGATGGGACATCAGATATTCCTTATGAAGGACTATTCAAAATACATTCTTCTTTTCCATGGTTGAAGGGTGGATGTCAGAGCACCTAGCACACATTACAATTCAAATGATAAATGCAGGTACTCTTTTCAGAGAGATCTCCTTCTGAAGCTCACCTTGGACATGATTCTATGAATTCAGAGTCCAAAATGGTCCCTTGTGTCTTTGAGGATGTTGTTTAGGAATTTAATGAGTATTTGTTAGCCAAAGTTATAGCAAGTGAGAAGGAAATCCTTTCAAAATGCTGATGTCCAAGATTTATTCATTTATTTATTAGACCAGTGTTCTCGAGCCACTTCTATGTAGCCTAGGCACTTGTGGTAGGTAACAGTGGATAGAAGCTTGGATAAGATGTAGTTCCTTTCCTCAAACAGGGTTCAGTTAGGGGTAGAGACAGAGCAGTAAACAGATGAATAACACCACAATAAATTTTGAAACATGATCCAGATTTGAAGAGAGTGGTGAAAGTCCAATCAGCCCTTCCTGGGCTATTGGGAAAGATTCACACAGGAGAGGATTTGGAGACAGGCAGGGCTAATGACCACCTTTTACAGTAACCATAAGCATTTTTTCTGTAAGTATTTATAAATTGTTGGATGTGTACAGAGGCACAAAAATTAATGTCCTAATGATTTGTATTGTGATGTAGTGCTAATGTATGAGAAGTCAGCCCTGTCTTGAGATAGTTTACATACCAGTTTTCTGAACAGAATGGCTAGATTCCATCAAGGCGTCTTCTTGGTTGCTAAGGACTTCATAAATTCCTCTTGGTAATTGACTTGCTTTCAGACAATAATTGTTACCTGATAAATAGGAGAATTGTCAGGTGTGGAATCAGTGGTGAGAGAAAGATAGTTTCTCTGTGGCACTTACAAAGAATCGCCGATAAGACCTCTGATCCCATTAAGGGTATAAACTCTTCAGATGGAGTTGATGACAGCCCCATGGGCTGTCTGAGTCCTCACCAGCTTGGCTGCTCGCAACGCATGTTCAGCCAAAGGGGGGTGAAATCAATGCAAGAATTTCATGGCCTCCAAGAAAATTATTGTTGAGAGATGACCCAGTTCTTTGATTGGTGTCACCAGAAGACAGGCCTCCTTGGGAAATGAACATAATGACATCCACCGGCTGCTTAAATTCTTTCTATTACATGCATTTGCTTTCAAAGGGCTTAACATTTTAGCATAAACCACCACTTGCTTTCTTCCCAGATTTGGGTTCTGGGCATTTTTGAAGCAGCACAGAGAGAGGTAGCCTGGCACAATAAGTGCATCCTTCTACATCTCATAGGATGGAAGAAAGCATTTTTGCTTGGATCCCTTAATGATTAAGAGCTAAGAAACTGAAACAAGTGGATTAGTGATTCCAGACTGAATTCCTCTGTCTCCTTCGTTGCATTCTCATTCCCAGGGATCACAATGGTGTAAGCTAACACCCTTTGTTATGGATTGAGTTGTTTTCCCCCCAGAATGTGTGTCAACTTGTCTAGGCGATCATCCCCTGTATCGTGTGATTGTCCACCATTTTGTCATCTGTTGTGATTTTCCTATGTGTTGTAAATCCTACTTCTATGCTGTTAATGAGGCAGGGTTAGAGACAGTTATTTTAATGAGGCAGGACTCAATTTACAAGATTAGGTTGTATCTTAAATCAATCTCTTTTGAGATATAAAAGAGAGAAGAGAGCAGAGAGACTTGGGGACCTCATACCACCAAGAAACAAGAACCAGGAGAATAGCGCATCCTTTAGACCCAGGGTCCCTGTGCTGAGAAGCTTCTAGTCCAGGGGAAGATTGATGTAATGACAAGGACTTACCCCCAGAACCGACAGACAGAGAAAGCCTTCCCCTGGAGCTGGCACCCTGAATTTGGACTTCTAACCTTCTAGACTATGAAAGAATAAATTTCTCTTTGTTAAAGCCACCTTCTCACGGCATTTCTGTTATAGCAGCACTAGATAACTAAGACACCCTATAACCATGAACACAATATCGCCACCTTCCCTTCATTGACCCACATTGGTTTTTGCATTCATAAGCTCTGGTTTTATTCATTCTAATATCTGCACAGACTTCTGAAAATCCTCAAAAGGGTCCCATTTTATCCCAATGAGAGATCTAGATATGAATGAAAGAGAAAGTGGGCTATGATGATTGAAAATGTAAAGCATAAGTGAAACCAGGAAACTGTAGTAATCTTTGCAAATGAATGAACCTCAAGGGAGTCTGCTGATTTGCCACAGGGCTATCCCCTGAAACTTTCTCCCATTCCCCATACCAGTATTTTTTCCTTCCCTGCCTCTTTCCTCACCTGCAGGATATAGGGAACGATGGTGGATAAGATGTTATAAATATATTACAACAACAACAACAATGACAATAACAATGGTAACTTTTTAAATTGAACTCTTTACTGAGCACTTACTGTGTACCAGACACTATTCTATGCACTTTTCACACATTAACTTGTGTAATCTACACAATAACCTTACGTGCTGTTATTCTTACTATTTCATAGGTGAGACACTGAGGCACAGAGGACTAAAGTAACTTGCTAAGGTTATATGACTAAATGTGTCCTGCTCCTTAATCATCACTTTCTTCTGCTTGCGGATGGTATAAAGGATCAAATAAGGAACAGATGTTATGGATTAGAGTTAATGCCTATGATTTCTTTGCTAAACGGAAATGTAGGTTTTGGTAAGTTTCAGAGGAAGATCCTGGGCTTCTTCCCAGGGAAAGAAATTATGACCTTTGAGCCTCTCCAGCCAAACAGTGTTATCCTTTTGGAATGTGTGAGACCCTGGGCCATTTTCAGGGAGCCCCATGTCTAGGACAGGTCACACTAAAACTACGCCATCCCAGCATGAACACATGGCTACCTGAACACCATGCACAGTATCTTTAAGACAATTGTGAACAATAAGTTGCCACCACACACCTTCCTCCCATAGGCCTACGTAGGGACATGCTCAGCTACGTGTTCCTGTGTGTTACTAGTTCCTGCAGTCAGGAGGTAAGTTAAAGTGCAATTTCTAACCAGCACTGGGCTCTCATCTAATCCAAGTCTGAGGAAGAGGTAGTTTCCAGCACCTTTTTGCCTCAGATGACAAACTTTTGGGAATTTAGCTAAACTGGGACATTGTCTTCCCACATTCCCATCTGGAGATGTACTCTTCATAGGGAACCTGTGAGATGGGTGTGATATGGAAGCACTCTCTTGAAGGGACTCCTGGGTCTTTATGATTCTTGATATGCATCTCTGAAGAGCAAAGATGGAGGATTTCTCACCACTCAATCTGACCAGGGCTTGGAATGTGTGTGTGCCAAATGGCTTATTTGTTTTATAGCAGACATCAATTGAATATAACATGGTGGGTAACCTCCCTAAGAGGTGCCCAAATAGGTGTTTTCCCCAGGTTCCCTTGGGAAACTCCATGGGAGGAGGAAGTGACTGAGCTTAGCTCACTTGCTCTGGGTTGTTGGCAGTGAGGGTAGTGCTGTGGTGCCCACCCCGCTGCCTAGCAGCCTGAAGAGGAAATGGTGCAAGTCTATGCTCTTGGCTTGCCTGCCTCATGTGTGTGCTTCATGCATTTGGGAAGAGGCAGCCCCGCATCATAAAGCCTCCCTGAAAGCCACTGAGGTACCTCTCTAAAAAACATAATGGATTGTACTGAAAGCCTAGCTTTGACTGATGTGAGGTTTGGGACTCTACCCAGGTAAGAATCCATGCAGCAAGGAGACCAGAGAAGGCAGATGACCCAGAGTAGGGCCAAACTGTTTACCAGCAGATGTGTTTTTGAAAATCTTCCTTAACTGGTCATGGCAGCGGAAAATACCCTGCTGTTAAACGCATCTGCAATCCGCTGCTCTCCCAGTCCACCTACAAAAATTTTGACCTTTAAAGAAATGATGGAGAAGCTGATTTTTTTCTATGGCATTGAAGCCCAGTCTATTTTAGGCTCCAAGGCAGTTGCAGCCCTCTTTGCTCCCTATTTCACATCACTTTTAAGTCTTGTTCTGGCCACTATGAACCCTTCAGCACTTCTCCCTGTGCAATCACTCGAGTCAAGATCTGTGATCTGTGATTTGCAGATGACATGTACATTTCTTGGCTGATGGTTGCTGAAGCAGTTTTCAAACCTGTGGCAGTTAAGGGGGGTGGTAGAGGAAGAGGCGATTACAATTGAAATACTGTGATGCTACCCTAAATTTTTATTCCCACGCAAATGTCTAACAGCTTTCTCATTATTTTGATTGAAGGGAAGGCAGCTCAGTATTGCTGTTGGTGTGAATTACCATATTCATGTTTATGATGACCAACTGGCCAATTTTTATTATTTGTCAATCCTATGATAGAGTGCGGTACTTTAGAAATCCAGGTGGGGGGAAAATGTTATTAAAAATTCTCCCTGCCTCCAAAAATGGTCAAACACAAAGATGAAATCTTAGGTTCCTCTCATTATAACAATCTGTTGCAGGGGTGCATCAAACAACCTTCAGCTTCCTGAGCTTTAGAACAATGACGGCTACATTTTAGATCATCTTTCATTTGAATATCTACGAAACATGCAAATTACCAAATCTTGAAGGAAAGTTAGTTTTGGTATCATTTATTGAAATATTTACTCATTAAAAAAAGACCAGCTTAATGCAAAGCAAGCCTTATTTGACTTTTAAGCAGACATGATACATGTAAAAATGTAATGTGATCTGAAACACACATTAATGAGATTGCCATCAAGAAGGATTACTGAGATTCTGTGCTCACACACCGAGAAAAGCCAAATGGGTGTATCAAGAGCCCATTCCTAATCTTCAAAAGCAAATTTATTGAAGTGTCTCAATTTTGCCACACACCCTAACATCTGCATATGGACCCAGATTCTTAATCCTGTCACACTGTGAGGCTGCAGATTAAGGGAATGTATAATCAATGCTTCTGTCGCTACACATAAATATAGACTGCTAAATCAAGTGTGGGCTTTATAACACAAAGGCCCCTTATCTTAAGCAGATTTTGCACTAAACATTGCTCAAGTTCTGAAGAATTAAAGGCAAAAACAGAAACAGTGATTGCCTCAGATGTTTTCTCCTTTTACCTAGTTTAAAAGAATTTATATATAAGTGGAGGCTACCATAGAAATCTTTTGATAACAAACATGAAGCAAAGATAAGGGAACTAACACATGAAGAACACCCCACCGTGTGTCAGACATTGTGTTAAATA
The DNA here is from genome assembly GCF_030014295.1 of Loxodonta africana. Lineage (NCBI taxonomy): Eukaryota > Metazoa > Chordata > Mammalia > Proboscidea > Elephantidae > Loxodonta > Loxodonta africana. Next base: position 147,694,855 of record NC_087344.1, on the reverse strand, counting down.
CTTAACATGCATTATTCCATTTAATAAGTCAATACAAAGAAGTACTCATTAAGCTTTCTCCACATTTTCGTGTCTGTGCTGACATAATACCTCAACAGTTTTTATGAATTGACGCCTTTTCTCCTTTACTATTCTTTTTTTAATCACTATGTTAGCTATGAGAATGTATGTGAAGGAGTCACTGAGACCTTTGAAAATCCCCAAATTCATAAAACTCCTATAAGGGAGTAAGTAGAGAACAAAGTTATGGTGTCTGGTTAAGTGACTCACTCCTGCCTCCCAACGCCGGCAATTCAGATTCATGCCTCAGCAAAATTACAAATTACGACATGCCACGGGCTTTTAGGGTCCTTTAAGACCCTTCAAAGCCATGAATGTTAAACCCACAATTGCCAAGGGCTTATTGTACTATCTGTGTCAGCATGGCCCTCAATTGCTATTTTCGGTGACAACCAAAATAGCTGCCATTTAAATTATCCACTACAAGCACTTATAGCATTTCAAATTTCTGACTATCCTATTTTTTATCTTGCCTTCTGAGTTCCATCGGCTCAAAGTCAGTGTAAGGTAAAGGTTAGATGTCATCATAAGTCCTCAGAGATATAATCATTAGCTGCAGCAACGAGGCCTTGGGGAAGAGCTGAGGTATGTCCCCTTGCAACTCCCCAAAATGAGAAAAAAAGCCTACCTGTAGAATATATGATATATATAAGATCAGCCATTTAAATTGCGAGATGTAAGTCACAGTTCTATTGATTTTGTTACTGGGTGAAAAAAATCACAATTCGTTCATCAATACGGAGAAAAAAAGCAAAGAAAACTAAGGCCACTTTGGGCTGCCTCTATCATTGCTATCAGATCTACCTGGCTTGAGTCATGTTTATATTTCTGTAAGAATTTGTGTGTTCATGTCAAAACTTGAATTTAGAACTGCTTGGATCACAGATTTTTAAAATTATAATTCCATTCCCTCAGTGTAAGATTGATTAGACTTTTATTTTTGGTAACAGTGACGATTGAAAAATAAATCAAAAGCCTGTCTTATTGTTTCATTGGAGATCAATCTCTCAGAGACTATCTCCTCAGCAGCCCTGCCTGTATTTCCTCTATCTGCTCTCTCCTTTCTCTCACCATCACCTTTTTCTTTATGTGGTTCTGAATTTCTTGGTCTAAATGGAGCCCTACACATTGCAAGGTTAGGAAAAGCAACCAAGATCAGATCTACCCAGAGGCACCTTGGAAGAAAGGCCTGGAGGTCTACTTCTGAAAATCAGTCACTGAAAACCATATGGAACATATTTCTACTCTGACGCATACAAGCTTCAGGACCAATCACAGTGCATGGGTCCTCATCGAAGTCCAATATTTCAGTTGCTACATCTACGGTCAGTGTATTTTATTCCAGGCCTCAACAGCATACTCAGAATAGATGGCCCAAAACAAAACAAAATAACCCATACTTTTCCTGGTTATAAGGCCAGGAGGCTCTCATTTACCAGCCCTAGGTACTTCATCTGCTACCATAACTGAGACAGGCCTCTCTGCCCGCCATGTTTGGTTGAAGAGTGGGTTGAGATGACCTGGAATGGAAGAATTATGGGTAGAATGGGAAATAAGCACAGCAAAAGTGCCTATGGGACAGAAACACCAACTCTAGCCCTAAACACAGATGTGATCCTAGCAAGATGTTGAGCCAGATTCTCTTGGGTAGAAGTTACATCAATTCAGCGATTTACTTTTTGTCCATGAGTTAACATAAGCTGCTTCCTTTTGTGTTTAAAGTGCTCAGTAAAGTGGCCTGGGCTTTTGGGAATTGAAGAGTCAAGTTCTCCTCTTGTTGTGTTTTTATGTATATATCATTTGCCATAAAAGTCAGAGACCAAGCAGGTTACTTTTACAAGAATGAGTTCCTGTGCCTAATTCCTAAATCCCACACATCCTTTACACTTCTGTCCCAAGTGGTAAACAGAAGCCCAGAGAACTAAAAAGGCTAACCCTGAGTGCTAAGGAGTTGAAAGATTGCAAGTCCCAGGTACCTCGGTTTCCTAGGCCAGAGAAATAAGCAGTCTTGCAGGCAGAATATCTTTATCCTTTAGAAAAATATCCCCTGCAGACAAGCATGGCATTGTCCTCTTCTATATAAATCAGTATCTCCTTCTTAGACCAATCATGAGCATTTCCATCTGTTGGTATCATAGCCCTATGTTTCACCAAAAGTTCCATCAAATTTATAAAAAGAGACTTTTACAGGCAGGGAAGAGTAATTAAAAAAAAAAAAATTAGTGTTTTTTTATATCTTTGGTTGTTTTTCTGAGTCCCTTCCCTTCGAGCATCACGCTTGTGCACATGGACTAATTTGCATGTTTGCCTTAACTAATTTATCTGATTTTATGGTCTACATCTACAGAAAATTAGATCAGAAGTGTTCCTGGTTTCAGGTTCCATTTTCCTTTGTAGATAACGAATCACAGAAGAGTTTACACAAGTTAAATAAATGTAACCAAATATACTCGTACTTCCTGAAACTGCGAATGATCTGGTGATACTAGGGAAGCAATTACATTCTTAATTGGCATCAAATGATGGGAAATTAGTTTCATGGTAAATATTCATTCTCTCTGTTATCAAATCTATTATTTGCATTAGAGATGTGACATTTAGCCTGGTAAAAGGAACTCAATTTCATTTGTTTTTCCAAAACATTTTAATTGATAATTAAAGGCCTTTGTGAAGATTGCCTTTGTGATGATTGCAGGAGGAGAAGTTTACTGTTCTGTTCAGATAACGCCAAAATAAATGTCAGGTATCACCTATCTTCAAAGTTAAAAACTCTGGGGTAAAAATTAATTTGTCTCAGTTGTTCAAGCTCCAGTTGAGTGAGATTCCAAAAAGAAGCAAGTCCAATGCAAAATTCTGTACAGTCTATTAAAGGGGGTGTTCAGTTATCTATTGATGAATCACTAACACCTCAAGGCTTCTTGTTATGTGCTGTGGAGTCGGTTCCGACTCACAGTGAACCTATGTTCAACAGTAGCAAACACTGCCCAGTCCTGCACCATCCTCACAATTATCATTATGCTTGAGCCCATTGTTGCAGCCACTGGGTCAATCCATCTCATTAAGGGCCCTCCTCTTCTTCCCTGACCTTCTATTCTACCAAGCATGATGTCCTTCCCCAGGGACTGATCCCTCTTGATAACATGTCCAAAGTATGTGACACGTGATCTCTCCATTCTTGCTTCTAAGGAGCATTCTGGCTATATTTCTTCCAAGACAGATTTTTTTGTTCTTTCAGCAGTCCACGGTGTATTCAGAATTTTTTGCCAGCACCATAATTCAAAGGCATCAATTCTTCAGTCTTCCTTATTCATACCCAGCTTTCACATGCATGTGAGGTGATTGAAAACACCATGGCTTGGGTCAGGCGTGCCTTAGTCCTTAGAGCGGTATTTGCTTTTTAACACTTTAAAGAGGTCTTTTGCCACAAACTTGCCCAGTGTAATGAGTTGTTTGATTTCTTGACTGCTGCTTCCATGGATGTTGATTGTGGATCCAAGTAAAATGAAGTCCTTCACAACATCTATCTTTTCTCCGTTTATAAAGTGGGTAGCTTACTGGTCCAGTTGTGAGAATTTTTGTTTTCTTTATGTTGACGTGTAATCCATACTGAAGGCTGTAGTCTTTCATTTCATCAGTAAATATTTCAAATCTTCTTCCCTTTCAGCAAGCAAGGCGTGTCATCTGCATAACACGGGATTTCAACGAGTCTTCTTCCAATCTTGATGCCTTATACTTCTTCATATAGTCCAGCTTCTTGGATTACTTGCTCAGCATACAGATTGAATAAGTATGGCGAAAGGATACAACCTTGACACATAACTTTCTTGACTTTAAACCACACAGTATCCCCTTGTTCTGTTCAAACAACTGCCTCTTGATCTATGTACAGGTTCCTCATGAACACAATTAAGTGTTCTGGGATTCCCATTCTTCACAATGCTATCCATAATTTGTTATGATCACAAGCTGAATGCCTTTGCATAGTCAATAAAACACAGATAACATCTTTCTGGTATTCTCTGCTTTCAGCCAGGATCCGTCTGACATCAGCAATGATATCCCTCCTTCCATGTTCTCTTCTGAATCCAGCTTGAATATCTGGCAGTTCCCTGTTCGATGTATTGCTGCAGCCACTTTTGAATGATCTTCAGCAAAATTTTACATGTGTGTGATGTTAATGATACTGTTTGATAATTCCCACATTTGGTTGGATCACATTTCCTTGAAATAGGCATAAATATGGATTTCTTCCAGTCAGATGGCCAGGTAGCTGTTTTCCAAATTTCTTGGCATAGACGAGTGAGTACTTCCAGAGTTGAAACATCTCAACTGGCATTCTGTGAATTTGTGGAGACTTGTTTTTTGCCAGTGCCTTCAGTGCAGCTTGGACCTATTCCTTCAGTACCATGGGTTCCTGATCATATGCTATCTCTTGAAATGGTTGAAAGTCAATGAATTTTTTTTGGTATAGTGACTCTGTATGTTCCTTCCATCTGCTTATGATGCCTCCTCTGTCATTTAATATTTTCCCCATAGAATCCTTAAATATTGCCACTCAAGGCTCGGATTTTTTATTCAGTTATTTCAGCTTGAGAAATCCCGAACATGTTCTTCCCTTTTGGTTTTCTAACTCCAGGTCTTTCTCATACTTTACTTTGTTTTCTCAAGCCACCCTTTGAAATCTTCCATTCAGCTTTTTTACTTCATCATTTCTTTCAGAGTTCTTCTGATACTCATTTTGGCCTTTCTTTTTAATGATCTCTTGCTTTCTTCATGAGTGATGTCCTGGATATCATTCCACAATTTGTCTGGTCTTTGGTCATTAATGTTCAACTCATCAAATCTATTCTTGAGATGGTCTCTAAATTCAGATGGGATATACTCAAGCTAGTACTTTGGCTCTCATGGGCTTGTTCTAGTTTTCTTCAGTTTCAACTTGAATTTGCATGTGAGCAGTTGATAGTCTGTTCCGCAGTGAGCCCCTGGCCTTGTTCTGACTGATAATATTGAGATTTTCCATTGTCTCCTTCCACAAATGTAGTCTATTTGATTCCTATGTATTTCATCTGGCAAGGTCCACATGTATAGTCACCGTTTATGTTGTTGAAAAAAGGTATTTAGAACGAAGAAATCGTTGGTCTTGCAAAATTCTGTCATGTGATTTCTGGCATCATTTCTATTACCAAGGCCATATTTTTCAACTACTGATCCTTCTTTGTTTCTAGCTTTCACATTCCAATCACCAGTAGTTATCAATGCATCCTCACTGCATGTTTGATCAATTTCAGACTGCAGAAATTGGTAAAATTATCAATTTCTTCATCTTTGGCTTTAGTGGTTGGTTCATAAATGTGAGTAATAGCCATATTAACTGGTCTTCCTTGTAGGAGTATGGATATTACCCTATCACCGACAGTGTTGTACTTCAGGATCTTGAAATGTTCTTTTTGATCATCAATGCAATGCCATTCCTTTTCAAGTTGTCATTCCCAGCATAGTAGACTATATGATTGTTTGATCAAAATGGCCAATATCATTCCACTTCAGCTCACTAATGTCTAACATATCGATGTCCGTGTGTTCCATTTCATTTTTTACAATTTCCAGTTTTCCTAGATTTATGCTTCGTACACATTCCTCAAGACTTAGCCACTTAAAATCACCATTTATTATTATCACTCATGGTTCTGTGCATGACTGGGCTCAGCTGGATGGTTTTCACTTGGATTTCTCCTGAGTTTGCAGCTTGAGTTGGAGTTACCTGAAGAACCAACTGGGTTGGACATCTAAGATGGATTGTTTACTTGCACATGTGTTGCCTCAGCTGGGATGACCAGAACAGCTGAGACTTATGGGGCATCTCTTTCTCTACATGGCTAGCTTGGGTTTCCTCACAGCATGGAAGTTTCAGGGCACTCAGATTCTTGCAATGAGGCTAGCTTCTTCAAGAGCAAACATTTTGAGAGATCTGGGCAGAAGTTTCAAAACTACATATGGCCTAGGCTTGGAGTCCATGCACCATCACTTCTCCAGTATTCTACTGGTCAAAGAGTCACAGATTAGCCCAGATTCAATAGGGTGAAGGAAATAAACTTCAGTTCTAGATGGAGGAATGGCAAGTACATATAGGGAGGGGGAGAAGTGGTGGTGGTCATCTTGGAGACAATCTGCCATGAGGAGTGTAAAGGATATTCATACTAGAATGTGTCCATCAGATTTCCCTGGAAAATATTCCCACTTAGTTTCTTTGTATGGAACATTGTGATTGTGTGTGCAAGTGTTCTTTGCCATCGAGTTGATTCTGACTCGTAGCGACCCTAAAGGACAGAGTAGGACTTCCCCATAGGGTTTCCTAGGCTGTAATCTTTACGGGAGCCACTGGTGGATTCGAACTGTCAAACTTTTGGCTAAGTCGAGTACTTACCCATTGTGCCACCAAGGCTCCTTATGTGGTTATACCAAAATAAAATCAAACCTGTTGCCATCGAGTCAATTCCAGCCCATAGCAACCCTATAGGACAGAGTAGAACTGCCCCATATTATAGCCAAGGACCGGCTGGTGAATTTGAACTGCTGACTTTCTGGTTAGCAGCCAAACACTTAACCACTGCATCACCAGGGCTTGTGTGGTTATAAAAACAAAACAAAACAAAAAACCCATTGCCACTGAGTCGATGCTGACTCATAGTGACCCTACAGGACAGGCTAGAACTGTACCGTAGAGTTTCTAAGGAGCACCTGGTGAATTTAAACTGCTGACCTTTTGGTAAGCAGCCATAGCTCTTAACCACTAGGCCACCAGGAACATAAAAGTATATCAACCAAGACAACAGTATTTGAGTCAGGTGTTGTGGGGGTACTTCTCTAATCTTTGTTTTCCTACAGAGGGGATGGCGTTTCCACTCCCCTCTCTCCAGGAAAGAAAAATAAGAGAGGAAATTTTCCAGCCTCTTACCACAACCTCACTCAAGCCTCCACTTGGGAAAAGAAGTGAGTTTTCCAAGGAATGAGTTTGGAAAAGTTGAGCTGGTGAGACTCAGCCTCCGTTGGTTTCTCTCTTTCGAAGTAGATGCTTTTCAGGATGCACAAGCTTATTTCCTCCTTTAGAGGAGGTGTGCAGTCTGGCTTTGCTACAAGCTGGAGCACAAGGCTGCCTATTTCAGGGCTGAAGTGTCGGGCAGCCTTTTGTACCCCCACATCTCTGACATGTTCTCCATTCAGAGACTCGCTGACTCTATATCTTGTTTCTCAATTAATTTAAATCTTGGGTGTTATTTGTCGTCCCCAGCTCCAACAGTAAGCTTCCCAAACACTCCTTCTTAAACAATTTCTGAAGATAAAATTTTGGTTGAAGAGCATCCTTTTCTGCCTGATACCATTTATTGAGTACTTATTCTTATGTCAGGCACTGTTCAGTGTTTTATATTTTCTTAGCTGATTTAATCCTCACAGCAACTCTGAGCAATATATATTATTTCCTCATTTTTCAGGTTACAAAACTGAGACCCAGTGGCATGTGGTGACCATGTGGCAACAAGTTATGATCACAGATGATTGACCTTAAAAGCCTGTGATCGTAACCACTATGCTACTCTGCTCTGCATTACATGCCAGCCCCAGACATGCTTTCATTCATGAATTTTTTTTTTTAACTGATCTTGTTCTTATACGGCTTCTTTGTTTCTTCAACTTCTTCGTTATATTAAATAATGATAATAATAGCTAACACATAGTAGGCACTTACTATGGAGCCCTGGTGGTACAGTGGTTAAAGGTTTGGCTGCTAACTAGAAGGTTGGCAGTTCTAACTCACCAGTTGCTCCTTGCAAACCTTATGAGACAGTTTTGCTCTGTCCTATAGGGTTGCTATGGTTCGGAATCAGCTCAAAGGCAATGGCTTTGGTTTGAGTCTTTTCATGTACCAGGCACTGCTCTAGAACTTTCCATGGATGAACTTAATTAATCTTCACAACAACTGTGTGAGTTAGGTACTATTACTATTTTATTTTCACGAGTGAAGAAACTGGGCAGAGTGGGTTCAAGGTTGTGCTGCAGGATGCTGTGTAGGATGGTTTCTGGGACACTGGGAGGGCTCTCTTGCACCCTGGTGTTTTCTGGACTTGCTGACTGGTGTCTGATATTTCTGCAGTAGAAAACACAGCATAGAGAGAGGGCCTAATGTTTATATACCCACGCAGACAGGTGGGGTATTGACTTAACACCTCACTATAAGTGTCAGGGATTCAGGCTCAAGATTAGGTTCTGCTAAGATGATGGGCAAGGCGTTCTGGGGGGAGGCGGCATCTTGGGAAAGGGGACATCACAAATGGGGAGGAAAAATAACACTGAAATGAGGAGACACTGATTTCCCTCCACGGCTAATCTTCCCAGGGCAGGACCCTCTTCTATTACATTCTTGCCCAGTAACTCATACTTTCTCTAGAGTCCTAGAAAGCAGGAACTATTTAGAAAGTAGCCCATCTGAAAGTATATATCCTGCTGTTTATCTGCTTCCAGAACTGGCTGAAGTTTACTTTTTGGTACTCCAGAGACCTAGCTTCTTCTTGCCTTCTTCCAATGTGGTCTATTTAATCTCCTGTCGTGTGGGAAATTATGTTCAAAATCTCCGCAATCCTCTGTCCATGGTAAGTTATGCATGTAGTGACAAGTACATGCCACAAGGTCCTGAGATTATATCTGCAATGTGTTGCTGCCGACTGTTGATCAAGATAGGCTGGAAGAAAAACATTATTTTCAGGTGTGAAAAACCGTCACCTTTATCAAATAATTTTTCTTGCATTTTTCCCAAGACATTGTAGCCTATTTAAACTTGGGAGGTTAAGTTTGTAGCATTCATTATGACTGAAAATTTAGTTCACACAATCATGATGCTCTCTTTATTAGGTGTTACCGTTAAACAATATTAAAATAAACACAACGTGGCTGGCTTTTTGTAAGCTACATGGCATGTTTACTTCTTTGCCTGGTTCCTTAATTGCATTATTCATCTTTCTGAATACCGATGTCACTGTCATCTACAATATTTGCCTCTTTTTTTTGGTATGTGGTTTACATTTTATGTTGTCCAATGACAGCATTCGATGGGAGCATTCTTATTTGAATGGTGTGTATTGGTTTGTAGTGTCTTATAGTTTGAACTATTGGCTGGCGGCTTACCACAATCCTAGCTCCAGTCTCAGCATTCTACCTTTGGAAATGGAAAATGATGGCTCTGATAAAAATCTCTTTTAATTAAGAATCCCAGGAGGGTGGAGGAGCAGGACCACGGAAACACCAACACATACCACTCAGCTTTTGTCAATCATGAGACGATCACGAAAATAATTGAAAGCAGCATATCCAAAACAAACAAAAAAAAAACCCAACACTCTATGATTAAAGATCTACACCTGGTAATTTAAAAACAATTAAAAGAATAGTCTTCCTCACTTGCCTTGTTCAAAAAATTGGAGCAGATTTGAGTTATACAGATCCAGTTTCAGGAGAAATGTCAAACACTGAGAGAGTCATACCTGGTACTTTTAAGTTTTTTTTTTTAATATATAGAAGCAACTTTGAGGACAAATTTGAATATAGGAAAAAATCCATAATCCCCGCACCCTAGCATCCATTTTTTCACATTTGTCTTTTTTGTCCCTACATACAGCTATGTTTTCTTTCATAGTTGCAGTCATAGAATCTATTCTCTAAACTTTTATCCTTTAACATTGTAGGGGACACATTGTTCCTGGTTTCTACATAGCCATCTGTATCAACATTTATTTAATAATTTCTATTTTATTGTGCAGGAAGTCTGGTGGAGCAAATGGTTAAGCACTCAACTACTAGTCAAAAATGTTGGCGGTTCAAACACGCCCAGAGGTTCTTGGAAGACAGGCCTGGCGATCTGTTTCGGAAAGGTCACAGCCTTAAAAACTCTATAAGGCAGTTCAGCTCTGCACACATAGGGTCGCCATGAGTCAGAATCGACCAACTGCAACTAGCAACAACAGCGTATTACTATGCAATAATGTTTCTAATTTTTCGCTGAAAGAAACGTGCACATCACTTTTGTTTCCTGTTGAATACTAACCTTAGAATAAATTTTTAGAAGACATTTCATAAGTTTTCAAATGTCAAAAAGGTATGAACACTTTAGTGATCCTTAATAACTTGCGATATTGTTTTCCGAAGAGATGGTTGCAATTGTACTTGCCACTACAACAGTATGAGAGGAATAATTTAATTTCAGTCTAACGGGGGATGCTACCGTTATTATTTTCTCCAATGTAATGGAAGACTTTAAAGATTTAAACCAAACTAGATTATCTTCCAGGCACTGCTGAAACCACACCTTAATATCCTTTATCTTGGGGGCGGGGGAAATGAGCTAAGGAGAAAGGACCAACAACAACAACAACAAAACCACTGGACAATTTGTGACCACTGGAGTGGTCTCCACTGGGTGAGAGACTCTTCAGAGTAGCTTATGGCATTTTCTGGCAAGGGGAGAACCATACAAGGGCTATTTCAGGCCTCAGGCCAGGACGACAGGTACAGCCTTGTCAGTGTCAAAGAAGAACATGGGTAGCAGGAGACCTACAAGTGAATGAAAATTGAATTATCTTTACTTCGAGGACTTGTCTATTGAGAAACAGCAGAGCTGGCAACCATTTACTACCAACAAGAGGCAGTTCCAAGAGTAGAATATAAAATATGCTCTGCTCAACCCCACGAAACTCAGAGTATCTCACAATGGCCAATTTATTATTTTTACCCTGCCCAGTGACATGGAAGGATGCATCAGGGAGCTGCTAGCCTCTGCGATGAATAACTTAAGTCAGGCTGCAACATGTGAAATAACTCAGCTGACCAGGATTTATAACACTAGCTGGATTTTTTGCTTTCTTTGGGGTTCATGAAGCATGGTGCTGTGAGAGACCACAGGAGTCCAGTGATGAAGTTACATATCTATTTCTCTTCCTTATTTTTATTTTTTGGTATTTTCATATTATTTTATTGTCTAGTTCAGATGTCTTTCTAAGCAGGGTCCAGTCTCCTAGGGGACTCGTCTCTTCTGACTTGGAAAATTAGAGCCACAGATGGATCAGACTCCTAAATACCCTGTTTTTACACTCCCTTCTTCACATATCTAGTCCCGATGGTTCTGACTGCCTGGTGCTGCGTGGAGTGTGTTGGGCTGCAATTTATTTTGCTCAATTATTTATGTGCACTTGCCCAAATCAGAGGGGTGAAAATCCAGCTGCTGCTTTCCATTCAGGGTATCTCAGTCCCCAGTTCATATGTCAGTTTGTTGGCTGGATTTGCAAAGGGGGCACAGTCTGCTGCCATTGGAAAATGGCTTTCAGGAGCTACCCAGAAAGAGCTCTTCTCTTTCCAGGTAATAATGTCCAAGCACAATTTCATGGTACTGGGGACAGTCTGAATTTTTGTGCATCAAGGAATTCAGAGGGACAGAGACACTGGGCAGTCACATATCCTAATCTGTGTATACCACATAGATCTTAGAGCTGGAAGGAATCTCAGGAGATTATCTGGTCAAATGTCCCCACCTTCTTATCATCATTTTTCCGGGGGCCAGTAATTTGTAATGTCTCCTTTTTGTGTTGTTATTTGAGGACTATGCTATAAGCCAGCCTTCTCCAAGTTACTCTGTGGCCCGTCCAATTTGTTTTAATTGGGAAATTCGAATGAGATCCTTCTAACAAGTAAAAAAGGAGGAAAAACACCTGCAAAAGCAGAATTTGGAGGGTAGCTACGGTTTCCCTCTGTTGACAAACCCACTTTTGACTTCTTGGCATAGCCGAATCAAGTCCCAGGGTCTTGAGAGGTTACTGTCTGACTGGAGGCTAACTATTTTAATATTTACTGATTGGCAGAAAGTATTATGAGCAAGTCTAATGCAAGATTCTTGAATGCAGAGGGCATTAATGGCTGCACAAAATGTAAATGAATTCCTAATTAGCTCAAGTCACTGCATGCCCAAGTAGCTCTTTTATAAGAAAAACACAGCTTACTGATAATGAGCATGAAAATTACTAAGAGATTGGTGGGGTAAATCTCTTAAACCGCTTTTCTTTTTTTTCCTGTCTCCAAATTTTGCTGTGACATTGCTAATTTGAGTGTGCGTCCCTGTCTATATTCTACAGACTCAAGCCAGTAAAAGAGGAGGAATGGATTTTGGAGGTTGGGACTGCAGTAGTGTCACCTCGGGGGCTCTAAAGATTATTATTATCATCATCATCATGACTTATTTTACTGAATCCAGGAAGCTAACGGGGTCTTAAGAAACCCATGTTACTCTCAGTAGCTGCACAGTGATTTCATTTTTAAATATACTTTCAGCTGTTATTTCATCTTATGGCCACAGAGTCCCCGTGAGGCAGGTATTGTACTGTCATTCTCCAATGGGACAGCAGAGACATAACAGGATAAATGAGATACCTTTCGCCATTCAGTGCATAAGTATGAATTGAGGGTCGAAGCTCAGGTGCTCCAGCCTTCAGCCCTGTGCTTTTTCTTCCCCTCAGCCACCCTGGTTTCTTCAAGTCCAATAATGGAAGTGATTGAAAGCTGCATTCTCAGGCTATCAGAAAGTGGTTCACCAGAGGTGTTTCTTCACCACTCTCATTCTTTAATGTCACTTGACACCAAAGACCTCATTACGAGAGGTGAATGTGGATTTGACTAGTCTGCTGACAACATCCTGCCATGCATCGGAAAATTACCGAAGCTGATCCCTCTGATAAGGAGCGCTTGGGTGGTGGCTGGCAGGGCTTCAACTGATACCCCTTCTTCTCCCCATACAGTGAGACATGACCGGCTAATGGCCCCCATTGACATTTGGGGACTGGGCATAGAGTTAGGAGCACTTTTTGTGAGTGCTGAGACTTGCAACCATGCACAAAGTCAAGCAGAAATGCGATCCTTTGAAACTACCAGCAATGCAGACTGTTGTGTTCAAGGCTTAAGTTGCCACTGCCTGGGTGGCTGGCCTGAGCCTACACAGGGAGTTAAGGGCAGAGCTGGAGCTGGGACAAGTCTCTTCGTTGCCAGCTGAGTGCTCTTTCTACTTCACCATGATCTCAAAAACCATTTCCCAAGCACAGGAACAAGGTTTACCACATAGCTGGGTATGGCAGCTGTGATGTCTCTCTCAGACACCTTTGTTCCTCCTTTGCTTTGGCCATAGGAACAGGAAGAAACTGTGATACCAGCCTTTCACCCTACCAAAAAGCAAACCAAACCAAACTGGTTACCATCGAGTCAATTTTGACTCTAGTGACCCTATAGGACAGTGTAGAACTGCCACATAGCATTTCCAAGGAGAGGCTGGTGGATTCGAACTGATGACCTTTTGATTAGCAGCCATAATTCTTTTTTTTTGTTTTTAATTTTTATTGTGCTTTAAGTGAAAGTTTACAAATCAAGTCAGTCTCTCATACAAAAATTTACACACCTTGCTATATACTCCTCATTGTTCTCCCCCTAATGAGACAGCACACTCCTTCCCTCCACTCTCTCTTTTTGTGTCCATTAGGCCAGCTTCTGACCCCCTCTGCTCTCTCATCTCCCCTCCAGACAGGAGATGCCAACATAGCCTCATGTGTCTACCTGATCCAAGAAGCTCATTCCTCACCAGTATCATTTTCTATCCCATAGTCCAGTCCAATCCCTGTCTGAAGAGTTGGCTTCAGGAATGGTTCCTGTCTTGGGCTAACAGAAGGTTTGGGTACCATAACCTCCGGGGTCCTTCTAGTCTCAGTCAGACCATAAAGTCTGGTCTTTTTATGAGAATTTGGGGTCTGCATCCAACTATTCTCCTGCTCCCTCAGGGGCTGTCCGTTGTGCTCCCTGTCAGGGCAGTCATCAGGTGTAGCAAGGCACCATCTAGTTCTCCTGGTCTCGGGCCAATGCAGTCTCTGGTTTTTGTGGTCCTTTCTGTCTCTTGGGCTCATAATTACCTTGTGTCTTTGGTGTTTTTCATTTTCCTTTGCTCCAGGTGGGTTGAGACCCATTGATGCATCTTAGATGGCCGCTTGCTAGCATTTAAGACCCCAGAAGCCACTCTCTGAAGCGGGATGCAGAATGTTTTCCTAATAGATTTTATTATGCCATTTGACTTAGATGTCCCCTGAAACCATAGTCCCAAACCTCCGCCTCTGCTACACTGGCCTTCGAAGTGTTCAGTTTATTCAGGAAACTTCTTTGTTTCTGGTTTAGTCCAGTTGTGCTGACCTCTCCTGTATTGTGTATTGTCTTTCCCTTCACCTAAAATTGTTCCTATCCACTATCCAACCAGTGAAAACCCCTCTCCCTCCCTCCCTCCCCACTCTCTGTAACCATCAAAGAATATTTTCCTCTCTGTTTAAACTATTTCTCCAGTTATTACAATAGTGGTCTTATACAACATTTGTCCTTTTTCCACTGACTAATTTCACTCAGCAAAATGCCTTCCAGGTTCCTCCATGTTGTAAAATGTTTCACAGATTCATCATTGTTCTTTAACGCTGTGTAGTATTCCATTTTGTGAATATACCATAATTTATGTATCCATTCCTCCGTTGATGGGTACCTTGGTTGCTTCTATTTTTTGCTATTGTAAACCGTGCTGCAATGAACATGGGTGTGCATATATCTGTTTGTGTAAATGCTCTTAATTCTCTAGGATATATTCCAAGGAGTGGGATTGCTGGATTGTACGGTAATTCTATTTCTAGTTTTTTAAGGAAGCCCCAAATCGATTTCTAAAGTGGTTGTACCATTGTACATTCCCACCAGTAGTGTATAAGTGTTCCAGTCTCTCCACAACCTCTGCAACATTTATTACTTTGTTTTTTTTGGATTAATGCCAGCCTTATTGGAGGGAGACGGAATCTCACTGTAGTTTTGATTTGCATTTCTCTAATGGCTAATGATGGTGAGCATTTCCTCATGTATCTGTTAGCTACCTGGATGTCTTCTTTAGTGAAGTTGCTGTTCATATCCTTTGCCCATTTTTGAATTGGGTTATTTGTCTTTTTGTAGTTGTGTTTTTCAGTATCATGTAGATTTTAGAGATCAGACACTGAACGGAAATGTCACAACTAAAAACTTTTTCCCAGTCTGTAGGTAATGTTTACTGTTTTGGTGAAGTCTTTGGACGAGCATAGGTGTTTGATTTTTAGGAGCTCCCAGTTTTCTAGTTTCTCTTCTGCATTGTTAGTAATGTTTTGTGTACTGTTTATGCCATGTATTAGGGCGCCTAGCATTGTCCCTATTTTTTCTTTCATGATCTTTATCATTTTAGATTTTATATTTAGGTCT
The DNA here is from genome assembly GCF_030014295.1 of Loxodonta africana. Classification (NCBI taxonomy): domain Eukaryota; kingdom Metazoa; phylum Chordata; class Mammalia; order Proboscidea; family Elephantidae; genus Loxodonta; species Loxodonta africana. The sequence continues at coordinate 147,679,468 of NC_087344.1, read as the reverse complement.
CTGATCCATTTTGAGTATGCTTTTGTGCATAGTGTGAGGTATGAGTCTTGTTTCATTTTTTTGCAGTTATGCCAGCACCATTTGTTAAAAAGACTATCTTTTCCCCATTTCACTGACTTTGGGCCTTGGTCAAATATCAACTGCTCATATGTGGGTATATTTATGTCTGGATTCTCAATTCTGTTCCATTGGTCTATGTATCTATTGTTGTACCAGTACCAGGTTGTTTTGACTACTGTGGTGGTATAATAGGTTCTAAAATCAGGTAGAGTGAGGCCTCCCACTTTGTTCTTCTTTTTCAGTAATGCTTACTTATCTGGGGCCTCTTTCCCTTCCATATGAAGTTGGTGATTTGTTTCTCCATCTCATTAAAAAATATCATTGGAATTTGAATTGGAATTACATTGTGTCTATATATCACTTTTGGTAGATTAGACATTTTTATAATGTTGTCTTCCTATCCATGAGCAAGGTATGTTTTTCCACTTATGTAGGCCTCTTTTGGTTTCGTGCAGTAGTGTCTTCTAGTTTTCTTTGTATAGGACTTTTATATCTCTGGTAAGATTTATTCCTAAGTATTTTTTCTTCTTGGGGGCTACTGTAAATGGTATTGATTTGGTGATTTCCTCTTCAATGTTCTTTTTGTTGGTGTAGAGGAATCCAACTGATTTTTGTATGTTTATCTTGTATCCCGATATTCTGCTGGACTCTTATATTAGTTTCAGTAGTTTTCTAGAGGATTCTTTAGGGTTTTCTGTGTATAAGATCATGTCATCTGCAAATAGAAATACTTTTAATTCTTCCTTAACAATTTGGATGCTTTTTATTTCTTTGTCTAGCCTAATTGCTCTGGCTACAACCTGCAACACAATGTTGAATAAGAGTCGTGATAAAGGGCATCTTTGTCTGGTTCCCAATCTCAAGGGGAATGCTTTCAGACTCTCGCCATTTAGGATGATGTTGGCTGTTGGCTTTGTATAAATGCCCTTTATTATGTTGAGGAATTTTCCTTCTATTCCTATTTTGCTGAGAGTTTTTATCATGAATGGGTGTTGAACTTTGTCAAATGCTTTTTCTTCATCAATTGATAAAACTATGTTGTTCTTATCTTTTGTTTTATTTATATGATGGATAATATTGTTTTTCTAATGTTGAACCATCCCTACATACCTGGAATGAATCCCACTTGGCCATGGGGAATTATTTTTTGGATATGTTGTTGAATTCTATTGGCTAGAATTTTGATGGGGATTTTTGCATCTAAGTTCATGAGGGATATGGTTCTATAATTTTCTTTTTTGGTGGAGTCTTTACCTAGTTTTGGTATCAGGGATATGCTGGCTTCATAGTATGAGTTTGGGAGTATCCCATCCTTTTCTATGCTCTGAAATACCTTTAGTAATAGTGGTATTAACTCTTCTCTAAAAGTTTGGTAGAACTCTGCAATGAAGCCGTCCGGCCCAGCACTTTTTTTTTGTTGGGAGTTTTTTTGATTAATTTTTCAATCTCTCCTTTTGTTATGGGTCTATTTAGCTGTTCTACCTCTGTTTGTGTTAGTTTAGGTAGGTAGCGTGTTTCTAGGAATTCATCCATTTCCTCTTGGTTTTCAAATTTGTTAGAGTACAATTTTTCATAGTAATCTGATATGATTCTTTTAATTTCAGTTGGGTCTGTTGTAATATCACCCATCTCATTTCTTATTTGGGTTATTTGGTTCCTCTCCTGTTTTTCATTTGTCAGTTTGGCCAATGGTTTATCAATTTTGTTAATGTTTTCAAAGAACCAGCTTTTGGTCTTGTTAACTCTTTCAATTGTTTTTCTGTTTTCTATTTCATTTAATTCTGCTCTAATTTTTATTATTTGCTTTCTTCTGGTGCCTGAGGGTTTCTTTTGTTGCTCTCTCTCTATTTGTTCAAGTTGTAGGCATAATTCTTTGATTCTGGCTCCTTCTTTTTTTGTATGTGTGCATTTGTTGATATAAATTGACCTCTGAGCACTGCTTTCGCTGTGTCTCAAAGGTTCTGATAGGAAGTGTTTTCATTCTCATTGGATTCTATGAATTTCTTTATTCCCTCCTTAATGTCTTCTACGACCCATTCGTTTTTGAGCAGAGTATTGTTCAGTTTCCAAGTGTTTGATTTATTTTCCCTGCTTTTTCTGTTATTGATTTCTACTTTTATGGCCTTTTGGTCAGAGAAGATGCTTTGTAATATTTCAGTGTGTTAGATTCTGTTAAGGTTTGCTTTACGACCTAATATGTGGTCTATTCTAGACAATGTTCCAAGTGCAGTAGAAAAGAAAGTATACTTGGCTGCTGTTGGGTGGAGTGTTCTGTATATGTCTACGAGGTCAGTTTGGTTGATTGTAGCATTTAGATTTTCCGTGTCTTTATTTAGCTTCTTTCTGGATGTCTTGTCCTTCACCAAAAGTGGTTGCTGAAGTCTCCTGCTATAATTGTGGAGCTTTCTATCTCGCTTTTGAATGCTGTTAGAGTTTGTTTTATGTATCTTGCAGCCCTGTCTTTGGGTGCATAAATATTTGATATGGTTATATCTTCTTGGTATATTGTCCTTTTAGTCATATATGGTGTCCTTCTTATCCTTTGTGGTGGATTTAACTTTAAAGTCTATTTTGTGGGAAATTAATACTGCCACTCCTGCTCCTTTTTGATTGTTGTTTGCTTGATATATTTTTTTTCATCCTTTGAGTTTTAGTTTGTTGTGTCTCTAAGTCTGAGTGTCTCTTGTAGGCAGCATACAGACAGATCGCTTTTTTAATCCATTCTGCCACTCTCTGTCTCTTTATTGGCACATTTAGTCTATTTACATCCAGCATAATTATAGATAGGTATGAGTTTTTTTTTATGAGTTTAGTGCTGTCATTTTGATGTCTTTTTTGTGTGTTGTTGACAGTTTCTTTTTCCCACTTAATTTTTTGTGCAGTGGTTTATCTTCATATATTGTCTTTTCCTCTTATTTGTTGATTTTGTTTCTGCTAAGTCTCTATTTTTTTCTTATATTTTATTGTGATGAGTAGGATTGTTAGTCTCCTTTGTGGTTACCTTAATATTTACCCCTATTTTTCCAAGTTTAAACCTTACTTTTATTTCTATCACCTTGTCTTCCTGTCCTTATGAAAGATCTATTAGTACATTTCTTATTCTCTCTTTATTGTTTTGATGTTGTCTTTTACATAATAACATTGCTGTTTCCCTGTTTTGAGCATTTTTTTAATCTTGATTTATTTTTGTGATTTCCCTGTCTGGGTTGACCTCTGATTGCTCTGTCCAGTGTTCTAGGCTTGGGTTGATACCTGATATTATTGATCTTCTAACCAAAGAACTCCCTTTAGTATTTCTTGTAGTTTTGCTTTGGTTTTTATGAATTCCCTCATCTTCTGTTTATCTGGAAATGTCCTAATTTCACCTTCACATTTGAGACACAGTTTTGCTGGATATATGATTCTTGATTGGCAATTCTTTTCCTTCATTGCTTTATATTAGTTATCCCATTGCCTTCTTGCCTGTGTGGTCTCTGCTGAGTAAAAAAAAGTCCAAGTTTATTCTTATTGACTCTCCTTTGTAGGTGACTTCTTGTTTATCTCTAGCTGCTCTTAAAGTTCTCTCTTTATCTTTGGTTTTGGCAAGTCTGATTATAATATGTCTTGGTGACTTTCTTTTAAAATCTACTGTATGTGGAGTTCAATGAGTGTGTTGGATAGATATCTTCTCATCTTTCATGATATCAGGGAAGTTTTCTGCCAACAAATCTTCAACAATTCTCTCTGTATTTTCTGTTATCTCTCCCTGTCCTGGTACTCCAATCACTTGTATGTTATTTCTCTTGATGGAATCCCACATAATTCTTAAGGTTTCTTCATGTTTTTAAATTCTTTTATCTGATTTTTTAAAAAATATTTTAGTGCCAAATCCTTTATCTTCATCCTCACCAATTCTGCCTTCCACTTGCTCAATTGTACCCCTCTGACTTTGTATTGAGTTGTCTAATTCTGTAATTTTGATGTTAATCTTCTGAATTTCTGATTGCTCTCTCTCTATGGATTCTTGCAGCTTATTAAATTTTTCATTATGTTCTTGAATAACCTTTTTAATTTCTTCAGCTACTTTATCTGTGTGTTCCTTTGCTTGTTCTGCCCATTGCCTGATCTCCTTCCTAATCTTGTTCCTAATATCTTGAAGAGTTCTATTAATCTTTTGAATTCTACATTCTGTAATTCCAGGAAATTGCCTTCATCCAGAAGATCCGTTCTTTGTTTTGAGAGCTTGTTGAGGTGAGCATTGTCTGTTTCTTTATGTGAGTTGTTATTGACTGTTGTCTCTGAGCTATCTATAAGTTATCGTATTAGTTTATTTTATATTTTCTTTTTGTATCCTAGCTTATTGCTTTGTTTTGTTTTGATATGCCCAAATGGGTTTGAGTGAGCTAGCTTGATTATTTTTGCCTTTGAAGCTCTGACGTCCTGTCACCAGTTGGCTAGAGCTATTATTAGGTACATCAGTCTAGGAGTCCATACACTTTTCTTGTATGAATTCAGCTCAGGTGTCCAGTTAGCTGATCATCAAGTGTGTGGTACAGGCTCTATCCTACAGTCTTAGAGGGGCAGGGTTGATTGGTGTAGGTACCGGTATCTAGCTGCAGCAGGGGGTCATGTTCTGAACAAGGCAGGGGGCTTAGAACCATCCTCTGAGTGTCCGTGAGGAAAGCTTGCCCCTGTTTTCTAGAGTGTGCAGGTGGGTGGGTTTGCAGATGGAGAATGGGCACCCAGTGTTTTTGGTTGTAAGAACTGGGAGGTACCATTTTCCTTGGACCCCTGTTGTGGGTGGCTGGGTGACCTGAGTGGAGCCACCAGTCCTTAGACCCCTGATGTGGGTAGGTGACGACCTTGTTTCATTGGCAAAGTGGTCGAATATCAAACATCCACCTCTTCACCTCACAGGTGATATGGTTGCAGTCTGCCAACAAGGGCTGATTCTCCTGAAATCGGCCCATACAGTTCCTTGCAGGTGGGAAAGGTATTCAAAGTTCATGGACGGTTTATGCCTGGACAGGAGCTGCATCTGTCCTGAGCTCCCCAGGTTAGTGCAGCTGGCAAATTATCTTTTCTCCCAATTATGAATTTATTCCTACTCCAAGGCTGGGACGATGGCTCCAGGCACTCAACAGGACTTATCTCAGGCACAAGGAAATCAACAGCTTCTGAAGTTGGCTTGGGGGTGGGGGTGTGGTAAAATATATGCAAGTACTTAGATTTTGCCGAGAGCCCCGTTCTTCTCTGGTTCCAGAGGCATGAGTAGGCTGTGCAGCTGGCTGCTTCTTCCTGAGGAAACTGTGGCCGAACACTACTACCAGCCAGCCGCAGCCACTTCCGAGAATGGTGCCTGAGGGATCCCAGTGATTCAGATCTGGCAAGTCCTCTCCGCTTCTGAATCATCTCTCCCTCCCCCTGCTGCTCAGTGCATTTTCTAAGTTTGCCTTTGATGTTCAGGTCTTCTAGCTCATCATAAATATAATTGTTTCACTTGTTTTTTTTCGGGTCTTTGTCATAAGAGGGATTGCAGGAAGCATCTGTCTATTCCGCCATCTTGGCCCCACATCACAGCCATAATTCTTAACCACTGTTCCACCAGGGCTCCTCTGAGTCAGAATTGACTCGATAGCAACAGGTTTGGTTTTTTAGTCCTGGTAGCACAATGGTTAAGAGCTTGGCTGCTAACCAAAATGTTGGTGGTTTGAATCCACCAGCTGCTCCTTGGAAGTCCTATGGGGCAGTTCCACTCTGTCCTGCTGTGTCACTATGAGTTGGAATCACCTCAACAGCAAGGAGTTTCACCCTACCAGGGCTCCTGAATTCCCTATAAAGCACCTCTTGAAAGCTTGGCAAAGACAACAGGTAGTGGAGAGGTTTGGCCTAAGACAAGTGCTTCAACCATGGTGTCAAAACAAAATGGTGTCTCAATCAAAGGAAAGTTTTGTCACAAGTAGATGATCATCACCAGTAATTAAATTAGTGATGCTTATTAATGATTTGGCTTTATCCACATATTCGAACACATACACATGTGTGATTGACTTTAAGTAACTATCATTCTTAATCACCTGGATTCTGTTAACTTTACTGTGTGGGAATTTCACATAATACTGAATTTACCCTTAGGAGCATGCCATGTGTGTAATATTGTCTGTGGTATGAAGAAAAGTGGTGGAGAACTGAGGATATGTTAGGTGTTTACTCCTCCAGATTTTCCAAGATTTATATGAAGCCAGAGCAGAAGAAAGCCATCTATTTGGATTACAACCCTCTGAATCACCCCTTATGTTGAATCACCTATACAGAATTGTAATTTCACAGTATGTTCAGATTACTACATTGAGCAGATTAGAAATACCTACAGCATAAATAAAATATCTTTGCCCGTGGGCTAGCATTGCTATTGAAGAACCTGTACGTTATGTAACTCAAGGACTTTATATTAAGATCCTTGTAGCGAATTCTTCCCAAAGTTTACCTATGGTTGAGTTTTTTTCTCCTGGTGACATGGTAGACATTGAAAATTATTTAACCCATTGAATTTACTCCATAATTTTGGCTACTAGGAAGTTAGGATGCTCAGAATTAGGTTTTCTTTTGTACAACTGTTCGATCCTTTATATTTTAAGAAATGTTTTCCTTTTTTTTTTCTTTTAAGAAATTTAAAAGATATAGAAACACGCAAAGAAGAATATAATTAGCTCCTACATTCCCAAGTCCCACAGTTAACATGTTAATATTTTATTGTATTTATTTACTGTTATTATTTTTAAAGAAATAAAACTTTACCAATTTAGCTAATGTCCCACCCTATCACTCCAGCCCCACTGTCCTTCAGCGTCTGCATGCCATGGCCAACCACTAAGATGAATTTGGTGTGTATATTACAGTCCATTTTCTATACTTTTGCACACACACACATGCATGTATTTAAAAAATTATATTGTGTTATAAAAGCTTTACATAAACTGAATACTATACATATAGTGATGCTTTTTGCTGTCAACATTATCTTTTTAGATCTGCTCACATTGATCCATATCGACCTAGTTAATTCCCTTCAATTGTTGTAAGCCATTACGCAAATATTCATTTATCACTTTTCCCAATAAGGAATGCTTGTGATTTTTCTCATTTTTTGCTTTTTCAAACAATGCTACCACCAAAGTCCTTTTACATGTTCTTTTTTAATGTGTGTGAAAGAATTTCTCCAGAGTGTAGACATGTTTCTTTGTACACGTAGGCAAGAATTTCTTCAGAGTGGAGACCTAGCAGGGGAACTTCTGAGTTACTCTCTCTCTCTACTACATGTGTCTTATCTTTTATTCCATATTAATAGACTTTGCCTCTGTGAAATCTCTGAATTTATTATAAGCCACTTGACATCCTTTTTAGAATTAATTTTATCAAAATAAAAAGGAATAGGTAGGTCATTAAAGCTTTGCAAGACATTGTAAAATATACACAGAATGAAGGCTAAAATGAGTTTCCCTCACTGCCTGCTTTCTGCAGGGTCAAGGTAGATATGCTCAGGAAACAGAAAGTACTTTACCCTTTGCCATAAGCTTATTGTTCGGAAGGAAGCCCAAAAGGAACAAGGAATAAAATCAGTTTTAAAACAGGAAATTTCATTTCTAAAATTTCAAAAGGAATAGCAAAGGAACAGACAGAAGAGTTAGAAGTTATCAAGAGCTCCATGGGCAGCAGCTCTTTTTTTTTTTTTTCTATTCTTTGGTTCTAATTTCCTTAATCAGTCTGGGAAGGTTTTGGGACTGCCATTTGGAGCCCCTTTTATCACCAACATTTGATCAATGTGCTGGCACATCCCCTCTCCTCTGGCCTCCCTCTGCATCAGAAGGGCTTTAGCCTCTCTGGCTGTTCCCTCTTCTTTTCCCTTTTCCAGAGTATCAAAGAGCTTTCCCCATAGCCTACTGCATCCCTAGAAGCCAGAACAAGAGCTTGTAATAACTAGGCCTTTGGATGAAAATAAGACTCCATCTCATTTGGATTAAACCATAAGGAATATTTATTATTTCATAGACGTTCCAAGGTAGGGAAGTCCCAGGGTTGGTTATTTAGTGGTCTGGTAATATCATCAATGCTATCAGATTCTGTCCATCTTATCTTTTCACTCTGTCATTTTTGGTGTGTTTCCCTGACTTGAGGCTGTCCCTCTTTATGGCTGTAAGACTTCTAGGCATCTTATTGAGGCATGGCAATATCCAGCAAAAGAAGGACTGTTTCTTCCTGTATTTCTTTTTTTTTTAATGAGAGAGGAAAATCTTTCCCAGAGGCCAGTCAGCAACTTCCGCCTAGGTCCCTTTGATTAGAACTACATCACATGCCTATGCCAGGCTGTTCGTTGGCAAGGAGAACAAGACCACAAAGGTTCTCAACCAAGGCATTAGCAAATGTGTGGGGACAGAATACTGGCATTTAGTGGGTGGTGTCCAGGGATGCAAAACCATCTTTAATGTGTGGGACATTCCCACACAACAAAGGATGTTCCCAACCAAAAGCCAGCAGCCCCCACATTTAGACTGGTTTAGATAAATCATGATTTGTCTGGAGATGTACATGGAACTGGACCCTAACTCCCCTAAAGAATACTCTTTTACGCAACATACACATGGCCATCTTTACAATATTGGATATATTAGAAAGGAGGAGGGGGAATGGATATGGTGTAGCAACCAACCATAGCTCATAGAGGTCCCAGTTGTGCACACTGGGTGCCTTCTGGCCTAGAGAGAGGTAATAAGACTGGATGGAGAGTTATTATAAGGAGTACATTGGCCTTACCTACCTCCTGCTCCTTAAACCAGGGAGGAGTGGACACCACCCAAATTCAGTCACATTTGGGGAGGGACTACTGTTCCCTTAACCTGACCCCAGGCAATCCCATCCAAAGTGGCTTTGGGGAAATGATGATGTTTAGCCTTTCTTCTCCATGTTGTGGCAGCATTAGCATAACTGTAGTTCTATGACATCATAGCGCTGAGGTTGATAGAACTCATCCACCAGCTGAGGTGCTTCTTCATAGGAGAAGGAGGAGTGAAGTTGGATTCTCATACACAGCTAGGTTTGAGTTCCAGATCTGCTACATCCTACAGTCTGACCTAGGAAAAGTCATTCAACTTCTTTGAGCTTCAGCTTTTTCATTGGTAAATTAGAAGCAATATCTGTCCTACCTTTTTCCTAGGGCTTGGCTGCATAGCTGAGAAGGTAGAGTAAGATTTCCAGGGTTCTTGATGTTCATATTTCTGCTGGAAAAGACTTACATATATGGCATTGAATACTTTCAGTACTTGGTATGCAGATTCCACAAGTTCAGTTGCTTTATAATATATATCCTGAGTTTGCCTTGAAGAATGTTACAATCCTGGTATAAACCAGGTTCAAACCCATACTGAGAATTTTCATTTCTACTCCAGACATACTGAATCAGAATCTACAATTTAACAAGATCCCCAAGTGATTTTTATGAATAACTACCTGGGAACTTGATAGAAATGAAAATTCTCAGCAGGGGTTCCAGCTGGAAAAAACCAGTTGAATAGACTCTTAGTCCCTCTTTTTTTTAGAGAATAGAACTTATATGGGTGTAATGGTCAGAACAATTTCAAGAGTATCCTCTATGCAGGCCCATTCATTCATTCATTCAACAAACATTTATCAAGCACCTAGACATTTATTGCGCCAGGGAGGTGGTCTGTCTTCTGCCTACATGACAGAGAAACCAGTGGTGGCATTGATTCAACCAGCGCAGTTAAAAGACTTCAGCACGGAAATAAACAGTATTACTTTGAGTTTACAAACTCTGAGGTTACATCCTGATAAAAATGCAATATCCAGATCCCTTCACAAATTCCAAAAGGAAAGAACCAATGTTGGATCAAAGTTGAGTACCCAAGTTAGGTTATCATATAGAAAAGTCCTGAGCTCACAGTTCCAACTCAAATGGTGTGCAGAGAACCAGTGAACATCAGAGAGAAGAGCAGCAGCTCAGGATGTGGTTAAATTGATGATGGTGGATGGGTTTGATATGTTTTGTGAAGGCAGACCTAGTTAGGTTTAAAGAGTTAAGACTGGAAAGTCAGGCTTAGTAATAGTTTATATATGTCTTAATTTAGGGAAAGAAGATAGGTGGGAGACACGGATCAATGTCTGAGTGTGAAGAATAGAATTCAGTGAGTAAACCAAAAACAAACAAACAAAAAAACCCAAACCAGTTGCCTTCAAGTGTATTTCAACTCATGGTGATCCCATGTGTTGCAGAGTAGAACTGTGCTCCATTGGGTTTTCAAGGCTGTGACCTTTTGGTAGCAGATTATCAGGCCTTTCTTCCAAGGTACCTCTGGGTGGATTTGAGCCACCAACCTTTTGGCTAGTAGTTGAGTGCTTAACTGTTGGTGCCTCACTTAAGAAAATCATAAGGAGCAGGTGGTTTATTTCGGGCAAAGAGCTGGAGTTACATCACAGGGCAGTTCTGTGACTCTAGCACTAACCTGTTCTCATGTCAAAGAGCTGAAACTCTGAGAGTCAGATGTTTGTGAAGTAGCATCAGCATCACTATCATTATCACCATCAGCTATCCCTGAATCAAAAAAAAAAAAAAAACCAACAAAAAACATGGGAGTAAGACCAAGACATGGATGTCTAGCTAATGTTTCTTGGACACAAGGTCTGAGAAGGGTAAGAGAGACAAAGTTATGTCCAAAATGAGAAAGAATGAAGCCACATTGCAAGGTGTTTTCTTCAAGTTGGAAAGCTAAGACAAGATGAAGGACAGCTCTCCCAAAAGTTTGATGGCTTCAAGTACTTCCCAGAATCCCTAAAGCCATGTTTATCTTATTGCCCACGTTCCTTTTCCTGAACATAATTGAGTTTCTAAGCCATTTTTGAAAGTGACTGTAGCTATATAAAACTATAGTTACAGGAAAATGCAATCTGTTGATCTCTTCATGATGCAGTCTATATATCATTTACACTTCACTTCTCTGTGGGTGGAAAAGCTTTTTTCATGGTTTATTTAGCGGGAAGTCATTTTGATCAGTAAGACAAGTAATACTTTACAGCTGTTTGCAATTACTGCCTCTGCTCTGCCAGAAGTTTTGACTATTATACAAACTGAAATACCAAATGAGCTGACGCAAGATGGGGAGAAGAGAAATGCATATTTCATAGGTCCATTCATGTCACGAGAAATTATCCATCACCTTTTTTCCAATTCTGTGTTCCTAAACTCAAAGTCACATTTCAAGGATAGGCATTCCAGAGGTTTTTATCCACGAAGAGATGTGGAATTCATGAGCACTAGGTTTTGTATGACCATTGGGAGGTCAGCATGGCCAAATTCCACAGAGATATGAAGCCAGTTTGGCTAGGAAAAACTATACACCAGTTTCATTAATAAGGGCCTTAATCAGCATATCTGTCTCTTCCAAACACCCACTGTTATTCCACAATGATTAAATATTTCAATTACTAGAAGAATAAAATGACTTCAATATTTTTCCCCCTCTTCATTCAACATAAACTCGATTTAGCAAATCTGCACAATGGGGGAATTTAGGAGTCCGTTGTAAACTGTCAATCAAAATTGATGAGTAGCCAATTTATGGAAGAGCTAGAGAGAGACAGATCTATGTTCAAATTCAAACTCTCTCACTTACTAGCTCTGTGACTTTGGGAAAGTTGCTTAATGTGGATAATAATAATATAATCTACCTAATTTTTTTTTTTTTTAAATAGGGTTATTGGGAGAATTAAGTGACATGATTTATATAAGGGCTTAGCACAGTGCCTAGGATAAAGTCCTCCAAAAATGGTGACAATAATCTTTTTAGAAATAATTCTTCATAGTTTTAAGGTCCAGAACTCATGCTCCTTATTTGCCTTCCTCCCAACCCTGTTAACTGTTAACTGTGCCCTTCCCCCCACATGCACACACTCAAGTGAGGGAGCAAGCCGAGGTTAAAAAGCCTTGGGATTAGTTCTGATTGGTTTTGAATGGGCCACATGCCCTCCCTGAATCAGAAGAATGTTGTATTTTGGTTGTCTACCTTCTAGAATAAGACAGACTAGGGAGAAGGACCTGGTTATCTACTTCTAAAAATTGGCCAGTGAAAATCTTATGAATAGCAGTAGAACATTGTCTGACACGGTGCCAGAAGATGAGCCTCTCTGGCTAGAAGGCACTCAAAATACGACTGGGGAAGAGCTGCCTCCTCAAAGTACAGTCAATCCTAATGATGTAAATGACAGAGTCAAGCATTCAGGGCCTTCATTTGCTGATATAGCATGACTCAAAATAAGAAGAAACAGCTGCAAACATCCACTAATAATTGGAATGTGAAATATATGAAGTATGAATCTAGGAGAATTGGACGTCATCAAAAATGAAATGGAACACCTACGGGTTGATATCCTAGGCATTAGTAAGCTGAAATGGACTGGTATTGGCCATTTTGAATCAGACAATCATTTGGTCATATATTCCAGGAATGACAAATTGAAGAGGGATGGTGTTGCATTCATTGTCAAAAAGAACATTTCAAGATCTATTCTGAAGTACAATGCTTCCAGTGATAGGATAATATCCATACACCTACAAGGAAGACCAGTTAATATGACTATTATTCAAATTTATACGCCAACCACTAAGGCCAAAGATTAAGAAATTGATGGTTTTTACCAACTTCTGCAGCCTGAAAATTGATCAAACATGCAATCAAGACACATTGATAATTACTGGTGATTGGAATGTGAAAGTTGGAAACAAAGAAGAAGAATCTGTACTTGGAAATATGGCCTTGGTGATAGAAATGACGCCAGACATCACACGATAGAGTTTTGCAAGACCAACGACTTCTTCATTGAAAATACCTTTTTTCAACAACATAAATGGGGACTATATGTGTGGACCTTGCCAGAGGGAATACATAGGAATCAAATTGACTACATCTGTAATAGACTAGATCTGTAGAAAGAGACAGTGGAGAAGCTCCATGTCATCAGTCTGAACAAGGCCAGGGACTGACTGTGGAACAGACAGACCATCAATCTCTTATACGTAAGTTCAAGTTGAAGCTGAAGAAAATTAAAACAAGTCCGTGACAGCCAAAGTACAACCGTGAGTATATTCAACCTGAATTTAGAGACCATCTCAAGAATACATCCGACACATTGAACACTAATGACAGAAGACCAGATGAGTTGTGGGATGACATCAAGGACATCATACATGAAGAAAGAAGAAGGTCATTAAAAAGAAAGGACAAAAGACCAAAATTAATGTCAGAAGAGACTCTGAAACTTGCTTTTGAACATAGAGTAGCTAAAGTGAAAGGAAATAATAATGAAGTAAAAGAGCTGAACAGACGATTTCAAAAGGTGGCTTAAGGAGACAAAATAAAGGATTATAATGAAATGTGCAAAATCCTGGAATTAGAAAACCAAAAGGGAAGAACACTCTTGGCATTTCTCAAGCTGAAAGAACTGAAGCAAAAATTCAAGCCTCAAATTGCAATACCGAAAAATTCTATGGGCAAAAAATTAAATGACACAGGAAGTATCAAAAGAAGATGGAAGGAAAACACTGAGACACTGCACCAAAAAGAACTGGTCTATGTTCAGCCATTTAAGGTGGTAGCATATGATCAAGAGCCAATGGTACTGAAGGAAGAAGTCCAAGCTGCACTGAAGGCATGGCGAAAAACAAGGCTCCAGGGATTGACAGAATACCAATTGAGATGTTTCAGCAAATGGATGCAACACTGGAGATGCTCGCTCTATGCTAAGAAATTTGGAAGACAGCTACCTGGCCAACCAATTGGAAGAGATTTATATTTGTGCCCATTCCAAAGAAAGGTGATCCAACAGAATGCAGAAATTATCAAACAATATCATTAATATCACATGCAAATAAAATTTTGCTGAAGATCATTCAAAAGTGGCTACAGCAGTATATCGACAGGGAACTGCCAGAAATTTAGGCTGGATTCAGAAGAGGATGCGGAACGAGGGAGATCATTGCTGATGTCAGATGGATCTTGGCTGAAAGCAAAGGATATCAGAAAGATGTTTACCTGTGTTTTATTAACTATGCAAAGGCAGTTGAGTGTGTGGATCATAACAAATTATGGACAACATTGTGAAGAATGAGAATTCCAGAACACTAAATTGTGGTCATAAGAAAACTGTACATAGGCCAAGAGGCAGTCATTTGAATAGAATAAGGGTGTACGGTGTGCTTTAAAATTAGGAAGGGTGTGCAACAGGATTGTATCCTTTCACCATACTTATTCAATCTGTATGCTGAGCAGATAATCCAAGAAGCTGGATTATATGAAGAAGAACGGGGCAGGAGGATTGGACAAAGACTCTTTAACAACCTTCAATATGCAGAGGACACAATTTTGCTTGCTGAAAGTGAAGAGGACTTGAAGCACTTATTGATGCAGAACAAAGACCACAGCCTTCAGTATGGATTACACCTCAACATAAAGAAAACAAAAATTCTTACAACTGGACCAATAAGCAACATTATGATAAATTGAGAAAATTTTGAAGTTGTCAAATATTTCATTTTGCTTGGGTCCACATTCAACATTCATGAAAGCAGCAGTCAAGAAATCAAACAACACATTGTGTTGGGCTAATCTGCTGCAAAATTATTATTTAACAGTTCAAAGTGTTAAAAAAAACAAAGATATCATTTGGAGGACTAAGGTGTGCCTGACCCAAGGCATGGTATTTTCAATTGCATCATATGCATGTAAAAGCTGGACAAAGAATAAGGAAGATCAAAAAACAATTGATGCCTTAGAATTATGGTGTTGGCAAAAAATATTGAACATACCATGGAATGAACAAATCTGTCTTGGAAGAAGTACAGCCAGAATGTTCCTTAGAAGTGAGAATTCAAGACTTCGTCTCACATACTTTGTACATCTTATTAGGAAGGACCAGTTCCTGGAGAAGGACATCATTCTTGGTAAAGTAGAGGGTCAGTGAAAAAGAGGAAGACTCTCAACAATATCAATTGACACAGTAGCTGAAACAATGGGCTCAAACACAGCAATGATTGTGAGGATGGCACAGGACCAGGCAGTGTTTGGTTCTGTTGAACATAGGTCACTCAGTGGGGACCGACTGAATGGTACCTAACAACAACAACAATTCAAATTGTCCTATTCGAAATGGAAACAATTTATAAAACTTGACTAAATCCAAATGTTAGCAATCCAGTGAAAGAGTAAAGCAATGTATTATCAATACATATTAATAATAACTTCTCTTAGGGATACCTTGCTCTCTGTTTAGCAGAAGATATTAGATGATAGATGAACAGTTGAACAAAAGGTCAGAGGGTCACAAGCATTTCTGTGATGTAGCAAGCACTGGAGAACAGCTGCGAATATCGCAGGAATTTTCTGTAGGTATCAATAAAGCAATATTTGGGTTTCCAAACACTGACCCGAGTTCTAGTTTGGCAAACTGTATTTTCCATTCACCTTTACCTTCCAGTATTTTCAAATGGAGGTTAATGCAGGAGAAGACCCAAAGGGTAAGGATGGGAGAGAATTTTTTTTTTAACCACATACTTTGTGATATGCATGTAATAAAAACATAGGGGTGAAAAGAATACTGATAAATGTAAAAAGTTCTATATAACATACAAGGCTGAAGAAATAACATAAAAAGACCAAGATCTACATTCAGATTTAACTCTTACATGGATATCCCAGGGAACTCAGAAAAAATTAGATTCATTCACAACCAACATGAATATTGGCTACATGCCAGGCTCATGCAAAGAGCTTCCCCAAGCATGACCTCATTTAATCCTCAGGAGGATTCTGGGAGACAGGTAAGATTCTTTCCCTTTTAAAGATGAGGCAATGGAGGCTAAAAAAAAAAAAAAAAACCAAGATCACAAAACTGCTCAGTTGTGGAGTTGTGGTATGTACCCAGCCCTTCTAATTCCAACACTTTCTACGATACCCGTCTTTCCAGTAAAAAATGTTTCTTCATTCAAGTGCTTCCCCTCTCCCTTCAACTATTATAAATAATAAGTTTTATTTATTTATTTTTTCTGAAAAACACAAGCATGGCCTTGTTTAACTAAAGCAAAAATTCTGAGCACTAGCCTTTTCCCTTCCTAGAAAGGCAAGCCACAAAGGTACTTTAGAATCTGGAAGATGCCAACTTCCAACTTTGGAGTTAATGACCAATCTTTGCCGCTTAGAACCCAAGTGTTTTGACTACTGTTCAGTGTGTGCTCCATGACTGAAAATTTGAGATTAAGCCAGAAGGATCTTGTAAAAAAGCTTTGTCTTTGAGCCACTTGGATCTAGGTTTGAAGACAAGCATAAACAAATATAACCAGTATAATTTTGGATAAGTGGCTCAACCTCATTAAGTCTCATCTATGGGATGAAAATAATGAAATCATACCTACCATGTAGGACTATTGTGAGAATTAACTAAGAGAATATATATAAAGCACTTAACACAAGCCCTGGCAACGGTGAGTATATCATAAATGATGTTATGTGCTGTGGAGTTGGTTCTGACTCATAGCAACCCTATAGAATAAAGTAGGACTGCCCCATGGGGTTTCCAAGGAGCAGCTGGTGAATTTGAACTGCCGACCTTTTGGTTAGCACCCAAACTCTTAACCACTGCACTACCAGGGCTCCATCATAAATGACAGTAATTTTTATTAGTAATACCAATACTAATAGGATTATTAGTGTTCTTTAAGATTGATCAGAGGTAAATTCATTTTGTTGAAAGATAGAAATGTCTTACTTTTAGTTCATAGAAATATGATGTGTTACAAAAAGAAACAATCTTTGATGGTTTTGAGGGAGGGGAAGGATGGGGATAGAAAAACACTAAATAGACAACAGATAAGTGGTAACTTTGGTGAAGGGTAAGACAGCACACAATACTGGGGAAGCCACACAACTTGTTCAAGGCAAGGCCATAGAAGCTCCACAGACACATCTAAACTTCCTTAGGGAGCAAATTACTGGGCCGAGGGCTATGGGACAATGATCAAGGGGGAACATCTAGCTCAATTGGCATAAGATAGATTATAAAGAAAATGCTCTACATTCTACTTTGGTGAGTAGCGTCTGGGTTCTTAAAAGCTTGTAAGCTGCCATCTAAGATGCTGCACTGGTCTCATCCCATCTGGAGCAAGGGAGATTGAAGAAAACCAAAGACATAAAGGAAAGATTAGTCCAAAGGACTAATGGACCACAAGTACTACAGCCTCCACCAGACTGAGTCCAGCACAACTAGATGGTACCTGGCTACCACCACTGACTGCTCTGACAGAGATCACAATAGGGGTTCCTGGACAGAGCTGGAGAAAAATGTAGGATGAAATTCTAATTCACACACACACAAAAAACAGACTTACTGGTCTGACAGAGACTGGAGAAACCCTGAGAGTATGGCCCTGGGACACCCTTTTAGCTCAGTGATGAAGTCATTCCTGAGGTTCACCCTTCAGCCAAAGATAAAACAAAATGAGACTAAATGGGCACACCAACCCAGGGGCAAGGACAAGAAGGCAGGAAGGGACAGGAAAGCTGGTAATAGGGAACCCAAGATCGAGAAGGGGAGAGTGTTGATGTGTTGTGGAGTTGGCAACCAATGCCACAAAACAATATATGCTCTAATTGTTTAATAAGAAGCTAGTTTGTTCTGTGACCCTGCTGGTATCTGAATACCGGTGGCATAGCTTCCAGCATCACAGCAACATGCAAGCCCCCACAGTACGACAAAATGAGCTTCCAAACTAAGACATACTAGGAAGAAGGAGCCGGCAGTCTACTTCTGAAAAGCATTAGCCAGTGAAAATCTTATGAGTAGCATCGGAACATTGTCTGATATAGTGCTGGAAGATAAGCCCCCCAGGTTGGAAGGCACTCAAAAGATGACTGGGGAACTGCTGCCTCCTCAAAGTAGAGTCGACCTTAATGGCATGGGTGGAGTAAAGCTTTCGGAACCTTCATTTGCTGATATGGCATGACTCAAAATGAGAAGAAACAGCTGCGAACATCCATTAATAATCGGAACCTGGAATGTAAGAAGTATGAATCTAGGAAAATTGCAAATCATCAAAAATGAAATGGAACGCATAAACATCAATATCCTAGGCATTAGTGAGCTGAAATGGACTGTTATTGGCCATTTTGAATCATATAGTCTACTATGCTGGGAATGACAACTTGAAGAGGAACGGTGTTCCATTCATCATCAAAAAGAATGTTTCAAGATCTATCCTGAAGTACAATGTTGTCAGCAATAGGATAATATCCATATGCCTACAAGGAAGACCAGTTAATACGACTATTATTCAAATTTATGCACCAGCCACCAGGGCCAAAGATAATGAAATAGAAGATTCTTATCAGCTGCTGCAGTCTGAAATTGATCGAACATGCAATCAAAATGCACTGATAATTACTGGTGACTGGAATGCAAAAGTTGGAAACGAAGAAGGATCAGTGGTTGGAAAATATGGCCTTGGTGATAGAAACAATGCCGAAGATCGAATGATAGAATTTTGCAAGACCAACAACTTCTTCATTGCAAATACCTTCTTTCACCAACATAAATGGCAACTATACACATGGACCTCGCCAGACGAAACACACAGAAATCAAACTGACTACATCTGTGGAAAGAGATGATGGAAAAGCTCAATATCATCAGTCAGAACAAGGCCAGGGGCCAACTGTGGAACAGACCATCAATTGCTCACATCCAAGTTCAAGCTGAAACTGAAGAAAATCAGAGCAAGTCCACTAGAGCCAAACTATGACCATGAGTATATCCCACCTGAATTTAGAGACCATCTGAAGAATAGATTTGATGCATTGAACACTAGTGACTGAAGACCAGACGAGTTGTGGAATGACATCAAGGACATCATACATGAAAAAAAGCAAGTGGTCATTGAAAAGATAGGAAAGAGAGAAAAAAACCAAGATGGATGTCAGAGGACACTCTGAAACTTGCTCTCGAACGTCGAGCAGCTAAAGCAAAAGGAAGAATTGATGAAGTAAAAGAACTGGACAGAAGATTTCAAAGGGCTTCTCGAGAAGACAAAGTAAAGTATTATAATGACATGTGCAAAGAGCTGAAGATGGAAAACCAAAAGGGAAGAACATGCTCGGCGTTTCTCAAGCTGAAAGTACTGAAGAAAAAATTCAAGCCTGGAGTTGCAATAGTGAAGGATTCTACGGGGAAAATATTAAACGACACAGGAAGCATCAAAAGAAGATGGAAAGAATACACAGAGTCATTATACCAAAAAGAATTAGTCGATATTCAACCATTTCAAGAGGTGGCATATGATCAGGAACTGATGGTAATGAAGGAAGAAGTCCAAGCTGCTCCGAAAGCATTGGCGAAAAACAAGGCTCCAGGAATTGACGGAATATCAATTGAGATGTTTCAACAAACAGATGCAGCACTGGAGGTGCTCATTCATCTATGCCAAGAAATATGCAAGACAGCTTCCTGGCCAACTGACTGGAAGAAATCCATATTTATGCCTATTCCCAAGATAGGTCATCGAACCAAATGTGGAAATTATAGAACAATATCATTAATATCACAAGCAAGCAAAATTTTGCTGAGGATCATTAAAAAACGGCTGCAGCAGTATATTGACAGGGAACTGCCAGAAATTCAGGCTAGTTTCAGAAGAGGACGTGGAACCAGGGATATCATTGCTGCTGTCAGATGGATCCTGGCTGAAAGCAGAGAATACCAGAAGGATGTTTACCCGTGTTTTATGGACTATACAAAGGCATTCGACTGTGGGGATCATAACGAATTATGGATAACATTGCGAAGAATGGGAATTCCAGGACACTTAACCGTGCTCATGAGGAACCTTTACATAGATCAAGAGGCAGTTGTTCAGACAGAACAAGGGGATACTGCATGGTTTAAAGTCAGGAAAGGTGTGTGTCAGGGTTGTATTCTTTCACCATACCTATTCAATCTGTATGCTGAGCAAATAATCTGAGAATCTGGATTACATGAAGAAGAACGGGGCATCAGGATTGGAAGAAGACTCATTAACAACCTGCATTATGCAGATGACACAACCTTGCTGCTGAAAGTGAAGAGGACTTGAAGCACTTACTAATGAAGATCAAAGACCACACCGTTCAGTTTGGATTGCACCTCAACATAAGGAAAACAAAAATCCTCATAACTGGACCAACGAGCAACATCATGATAAATGGAGAAAAGACTGAAGTTGTGAAGGATTTCATTTTACTTGGATCCACAGTCAGCAGCCATGGAAGCAGCAGTCAAGAAATCAAAAGACGCATTGCATTGGGCAAATCTGCTGCAAAGGACCTCTTCAAAGTGTTGAAGAGCAAAGATGTCACCCTGAAGACTAAGGTGCGCCTGACAGAAGCCATGGTGTTTTCAATGGCCTCATATGCATATGAAAGCTGGACAATGAATAAGGAAGACTGAAAAAGAATTGATGCCTTTGAATTGTGGCTTTGGCGAAGAATATTGAATACACCATGGACTGCCAGAAGAACGAATAAATCTGTCTTGGAAGAAGTAAAACCAGAATGCTTCTTAGAAGCAGTGATGGCAAGACTGCATCTTACATACTTTGGAGATGTTGTCAGGAGGGATCAGTGCCTAGAGAAGGAGATCATGCTTGGCAGAGTACAGGGTCAGCAGAAAAGGGGAAGACCCTGAATGAGGCGGATTGATGCAGTGGCTGCAACAATGAGCTCAAGCATAACAACAATTTTGAGGATGGTTCAGGACCGGGCAGTGTTTTGTTCTGTTGTGCATAGGGTTCCTATGAGTCGGAACTGACTCGACGGCACCTAACGACAACAAGAACAACAACAGTTTGTTCTGTAAACCTTCATCTAAAGTACAGTTAAAAAAAAAAATGATGTATTAAGTCAGTGAATTCATGGTAGGCATTTGTTGCAGCAGGCAAGACAATGAGGAGGAAACAGAAGTGTGTTTGCCTAATTGCAACCACAAGACTGAGGTGAGTCAAGGGCAGAGCTGGTATCCAAAATGGAGTTGCCAGATAGGTGGGGTGGTGCTGGTGGAGAATCTCCTCATGTCAATAAGTCATAAAGAAAAAGTCTTTTGCCAATGCACTAAACAGGAACGAAGGGTAGAAAGCCACGTAGTACAATTTAGGGGATGGTCTGGAGAAAGATTTGGTTTGTGTAGCGAATGAAAGATGAAATTACACGGGGATAGTTTTGAATCTGTTAAAGCAGAAGGAATTTACTGAGCCTAACAACCCGTTGCCATCAAGTTGATTCCGACTCATAGTGACCCAACATTATAGGACAGAGTAGAACTATCCTGTAGGATTTCCAAGGCTGTAAATCCTTACAGAAGCAGACTGTCACATATTCTTCTCGTACAGTGGCTGGTGGGTTCAAACCGCTGATCTTTCAGTTAGCAGCCAAATGGTTAACCATTGTGCCACCGGGGCTCTGTAACCTCAGGAATTTCTGAGGTCGTAGTAAAAGCAAGCCAGATATTTGCTGGTCCACAGTGCTTCACCTTTGTGGCCACTGCTCATAACCACCACTGTCTGGAGGATCCCTAATTTGAGGTGGCTTTTATGAATCAGTGCCCTTGTTGTCACCAAGAAAGTCAAACCCACCTAAGGGATTAGGATAGGCAGAAGGGGAAACCAATGATATGCATTAGTTTTGGGTCCCTCGCCGCCAGTCTCATCCATTTAACCCTTTGGGGAAGGAACACACAACCCTGCCATATGGGATAGTGGGACTCTAGGGTTGGGTAGAAATGTTCCTGTCTTAACTAAGAATAAAGCCTTGTTGCCTTTGGATCGTGCTATCCCAGGGAGATAGGGCACTGCAGGTCCTGAGGAGGAGAAATGGTTTCTAGCACAAAACGGTACAGACTAAAGGGTAAGGACGGAAAGGAAAAAGAATGTAAGCAAAGATAGTTGATATTTTTTGACTTTAAACAAAATAAAGCAAAAAACCCAAACCTGTTGCCATCGAGATGATTTCAACTCATAGTGACCCTACAGGACAGAGTATAACTGCCCTGTAGGGTTTCCAAGGAGTGACAGTGGATTTAAATTTCTGACCTTTCAGTTAGCAGCCGAGCTCTTAACTACTGCGCCACCAGGGCTCCTTTTTGACTTTAGGTTTGATTATTTTGGCTGTAGTAGAGCTGGCGTCGCTGACTAGACTGGGTGTGGAGGTGTATGCAGACATTTCCTAAAAATGCCTGTGCTGACAGTGCCCTGGATGGCTGGGAGGGGCACTGCGCCAGGAGAAACTACCAGAAAGAGGGCAGCCCTCCATTGCAGGAAGGTAAAACTGTCTTCGCTCGCATAGGTCAGTGTGAGCAGGGACCAAAGGCATCTTCATCATTGACTCGAGTGATGCTCTCTGTAATGCTGAGAGGCTGCGGAGCCTGTGGGCTTTAAGTCACTGAGCTGCTTTATCTGCTGCAGAATGCATTGCTTCACAATTCTTTTATGCCATTCCTTTGTATTAATCTGGGTCTGGAAATCAGAGGGTCTAGGTTTGAATATGTCGTTGCTGTGGACTCTAGGATAATTAACTACCTAACCTCTCTGAGCTTCTGTTTCTTTGCCTACAAAAGGAAGACAAGGCAGCTTTTCATAGGGATGTTGTTAGGATTCGATAAGAATTTTCACATGAAAACATTTAGTACGGTAATGTAGCTGTTTGGAAAATATTAATTAGTTATCCTTAGGGGACAGAGCATTGAGCAACATAAAATTAAAAACCAAACCAGTTGCTGTTGAGTGGATTCTAATTCATGGCCCCATGTGTGTCAGAGTAGAACTGTGTTCCATAGAATTTTCAATGGCTGATTTTTGGAATCATATCACCAGGCCTTTATTCTGAGGCACCTATGGGTGGGTTCAAACCACCAATCTTTCAGTTTGTAGTTGAGCACTTAACTGCTTGCACCATCGCTGTGCCAGCATAAGGAGCTTAGATTATGGAGTCAGAGACACTTGGTTTAAAATCTTAGATATTCTACCACTAGCTTATTACTTCAGGCAAGTTATCTAAAATCTCTGATCCTGTCTCCCTATTTTTCAAATGAAAGTAATAATACCTACTTTCCAGTGTTGCAGTATGAAAAATTGAGACACTGTAAGTAGTTGTTATTGTTATCATTGATTCCACAAACAGTTCCTGAGCTTCTAGTATATGCCAGAGCACTAGAAATTCAAAGAAGAAGAAGATACAGTTTATTACCCGAAGAAATTTACCATCTAATGGAAGAGACAAGATTGTATACAAATGAATAGAATAAGGTTTGGAAGGGCTAATAGAAGTAGGTACAAAGTGTTTCGGGAAGGTAGAAAGTTACATTTCAGCACTGCCTTTGGGGACAAGTGGGAGTCCTTCAGGTAGAAGAAACGGGCAGATCTTTGCAAGCAGAAGGAAGAACAGTGGGAGGGCATGGCCATGTGGCTGCAGGCCTCGCCAGGCAGCCAGGAGGAGTTCAGCCACTGGGACACAGAACAGAAGGAGAACAGATAAGAAATGTGCTCTTGGGCTGCAGCATATTCACCTGCTAAGAAATTTGAATTTTTCCTGCAGTTTTTCTCTTAATGCGATCTCTTTCTGATATTCTCTGGTCAATTGATTTGCAAAATGAGAACTTTGTGTCCACCAACTGAATTTTCACAATGGAGGAATTTTCTAGGTTTCTAAAGAATAGAAGTTTGCTCACAAAGTGACTAGTATCCTCTGTACTGGTGATGTCCTTGACAAGCAAATACATAAGGGATAACAACATCCAGAATCTGCCATGCAGGCTATTTATAGAAAAAGCCAGAAAGGTTATAGCGGTCCTGTTATTGACCCACGACAATACCGCAGTTCATTCATTCACTCATCCTGCAAACATTTCCTGGTCCTTCTGTAGGACTCAATCACTGCTCAGGCTGCTGGGTGGGGCCGACATGCCCCTTCCCCCAGATGCCAAGCTGCTTCATAATCACCAAGCAATGGCACCTCGCACTGTCCCATTAGAGAGGCGTGCTCAGCCCGCTTGTTGGGCATGTTGATGCAAGCTTGGGAAGGAAACCATAATTCACTTTTGCCAGTGACAGAAACGTTAACACTTACTTGCAATAGCTGATAATCTGACACAGGAGAGTTAAAGGATTACTGTATTTCATTTGGCTAATAAGAAAAGCTGTTTAAAATCTATATTAAAAAAACTTAATGTATGGTGACTGAGTATTGCTTACAGTACTCTGGGTCATCAACTATTAGAATGCTTTTCCCCCCTCTTTTTTTTTTTTTTTTTTTAATATGTTACCATAGATTTCTGCCTTTTTTTCTCTGGTAAGAGGTAATGGAAAGCAACATCCATTCACAGAGGATTTTCCAAAGAAACATTCATCTGATAAATATTTATTGGGTACCTACTGTGTGCCAGGCGCCATGTCATGCAACGGGGACCCAAAGACAAATGAGTCATGGTTCCTAACCTCTGAACAGTGGCTTGTTTGTAGAAAGATTTGATTGGAGAAGATAGCAGACAAAAGATTTGGAAAATATCATGTTTGTGATCTAGTTGATGCATGAAATCATCTTATCAACTCTCATTTACTAGACAAGGAAATTGAAGCCTAGAAAGTTCAGTGATCTCCTGAGGGCACATAAGGCTAATTTGTAGGAAATTTGGATCTTTTGCTTCTCATTTTGATGCTTGACCACTATTTTCTGCTGCTTCACTTTCCCTGTGGGCTAAGGGTGAGCGCTCTGCATTTATAAACCTCCCTCAGGGTGACATGTGTGTCCCTCCTTGAGAACTGTATGTACATCATGGGAGAAAGTTTGGACATGGTTTCTAAGGGCTGTGACCAGCCACCAGACATGACATGGTTTACTATATGGAAAGAATTAGCACATGTAACTGGGCTTTGTAAGCATGCAGTATAGTTTAGACTGAGGGGTCATTACTGGTCCTGTGAAGGGTCAGCCTGTGATCTCTCAGGAGAGGCTCTGGGCTGTGTAAGAATGACCAGAGCTTGGCCCTAGAGAGCTGTCTCTCGCTATCATGCTAAGTAATCTGCCCTTACTGGGCACTCTGCCTTGCTCCTCCACCACCCATATCTGCTGGTCTGTGGCCCATACTGCACTCTCTTTGCATAGACTCTTCCTGCTAAGAAGGCTTCTAAAGTCATGCAGCACTTTAGTGGTTACAAAACCACTGTAAACTCGATAGGGGTGGAGACATCAGAACTGGCGCAAAGAGGTATGGATTTAGCCAGAGAAGGACAATGCAGAAGCCCAGTCACCTAGATTCTCAGCCTGTTCTTCCTCACTGGATTCTTCTCATCCTGGATCCCATAGTTTGTGTGGTCACTGATTCAACATGAATGATAAAATCACTTCTGCAGATGGTGTTGAGACATCTTAATGAGAAGGCTTCTTCAGTACAATTAAGAGACTATTAAACCTCCCTCATTTAGAGCCAGCAAGGAAAATCACATCTGAATTGCAGAATATTAAAGCATGGAGTCCCTGGATGGTAGAAATGGTTAACGTGCTGCGCTGCTAACCAAAATGTTGGAGGTTCGAATCTACCCAGAAGCGCCTCAGTAGAGAGGCCTAAAGGTCTCCTTCCAAAAAAATCAGCCATTAAAAACCCTATGGAACACTTCTGCTCTAATACACACAGAGCTGGAGTTGACTCGATGGCAACTGGAGTAAGCATAGATATATTGCCAGTAAGAAAACCGGAGTGTGAAGTGCGATGGGAGTAAACGACATGCCTATCTTGCTCATCACTGAAGTCCCAGCCCTAGCACAATTCCTGATTTAGTGACTGCTGGCTACTTGTCAAATGAACGGAACAAATAGTTAATGAATAGTAATAAGGCAGTTATTTTTACTTACAGATGAAGATAATCAGCGCTGCTTAAATAATTTGCTGGGTTCTGAGCAAAATGAAAACGTGGGGGCTCCTGTTCACAAAGCAGGAAAAAATGCTGTTAAAGGCACTAAAATATAAAGATTTTTCTTTTTTCCATGGTCTCTCTCTATTTGTCATGGTGATTTTTATTTGCTATATGATGTTATTGTAAGTTTAAAAAAATAAAAAATTTAAATTATTTAGCATAAGTTTATTTTATTGTTCCCCTTTATATTGTACAATGTTTGTTTTAAATCCAAATGTAAGATATAAGATCATTTGATCCATTTGTAGAATCACTGAAATTACACAATTTATATTTCCTAACTTGTACATGCATATGGTCACAGCCCTAAGGACGGACTGCCAAGCTTTCTTCCCTCAATGTGGGTACAGTTCTCGAGGAGAAATGAATATGTCACCATGAGGGAGTGCTGTGGATACAGAGCACTTGTCCTCAGCCCACAGGGAAATGGTGCTCAAACATCAAATATGAGAAGAAAAAGATCACACAAAATCAACTCAACTTTTTTTTTTATCTTGCCTTTTGATATGCGCACATTTTACCAACACTCTACCTTCGACTTACTGGTAAGGAAGGACTGAAAGGAAAGGGAACTGTGGGTTGCCCTGTATTTCCCTTTGCTTCTAGGTCATAATCTTCAGCCTAAGTGATTGGTGAATGCCGGGAAATAGGAAAGGATATGGTAGGGTTTCTTGGTCATTTGTGTTTCTTGGAATGTCACAGATTCTTACTGTATTTAAAACAAGTTCTGGTTCAAATGGAAAGCATGGTCTCTGGGGCACTTAGTACCCCTGCTTAAAAAAAAAAAACAAACCCACTGCCGTCGAGTCGATTCCAACTCATAGCGGCCTTATAGGACAGAGTAGAGCTGCCCCATAGAGTTTCCAAGGAGCGCCTGGTGGATATGAACTGCCGACCTTTTGGCTAGCGACCTTAGCACTTAACCACTAGGCCACCAGGGTTTCACACTCTTACCTCCAATCTCGCTGGATTCCCACGTATCATGGGTCCACTGACGTCTGTGTATCTCCTCGACTCAAACGCACATGTTCCATGTCTCATGAGACTTTACTTATAAAACATAAGTTCAAATATAGCATTATTACGAATTTCAAAATGGTGACACAGAGCATTAAATACAAATGAAGCCAACCCTGGATATAGTGACTCAAGATAATGGCTGGTGTCACCATGTAGTGTTGTGATCCAAAACACTCTAACATAGAGCAGCTCATTTTAAGTTAGGAGTAACCATTGCTGAAGCCTCTAAGAATAATATAATTTAAGCAATATTGATTTTTCAACATGTTTTTATTGACTGCCTGTGATGGGGCCAGAATTTTCCCTTCTCCAGGCTTCTTTTTAAGATAAATTTATTGTAATTTTCTTCATTGCATGGTAAAAAAGTAAATTTCAAACAACTTGTATAATTATGCTAAATTCCAAATCAGTAGTCTGGATGAATGGTATTTACTATTGAGTAAGAACCTTCCCAGTGGTGGACTTTTGGATTTGGAAAATCCCTGTGGTGAGAGAATTCACTTTTGAAGAAATGAAGACCTTCAGAGAGAAAATAGAATTATTAAGGCAAAGGTCAGAAATATTCTAATGAAAGCTCTTATAAATGCCTTTATATTACAAAAAAGCTAAACCATAAAAATAAACACTAAATACAGTCATCCAATGACTTTTTCCTCTCAAATCAGTAATAACTCATGGTACATTTATTTCTGTTTACCTTGTTTAGCTTGATTGAAATTTTCAGGATCTCTGCTCCCCATCCCCAATGGGATGGCTGTCAATTTGTTTTGATTCCTTAATGCTAATATGCATGCTAACAAGTATTTTAATGTGCCTTTCTCATTCTCTAGCCTCTGTTCCCAAGCCTTTCTGGCTTTAGGGCTGGGAGTCCTCTTCGATGTCACCTCCAGTCCCTGCTGTGGAGTCAGAAGCAGAGTGACTTGGCTGCCCGATAGGGAGAGGGCATTGAAGTGCCCCAACTGTGCTGTGCTGAGGAGGCGTGCACCATTCTTCTCTCCCTGCATGGTGCTTGGGATTAGATTGCTTAGGCTCCCGCTGTGACCAGCCAAAAACAAACAAACAACAACAACAAAAAAAACCCATAGCTGCCCTTGAGTCAATCCCAGCTTGCGGAGACCTCATATGTACAGAGAATTGCACTCCACAGGGTTTCCAAGGCTGTATACCTTTTGGAAGCAGATTGCCAGGTCTTTCTTCAGAATTGCTTCTGGATGGGTTTGAACTGCCAACCTTTTGGCTAATTGTCCAGCGCTTAACCATTTGCACCACCCAGGGACTCCCCTGCTGCTGCCAGCCTCTCCTAAACACATTGCCGCTCCCTCCTCGGAGAGAGGTGCAGTTCTAAGTCTGGAATGATTTTCCTTCCTCTTCCCTTATCTTTCCCAAGGCTACAGTGCAAAATCTTCTTTTTCTCTGCCATCTGTTTCACCTCCCCTTTCTATTCCCAAACTCCAATTCTCTCCTTTTAAAATTACTCCCAACCCGACAGGCTTGCCATTCATGTGTACTGGAACCAAGTTGATAAAAAGGTTTATAGAAGTAAATTTGTGTACAATAGAATTTTTCTTAAGGGAAATTTGCAATTACTAGGAATTGCTGTACATTTCTTCTTTGTATGGAAAGACAATGGATTTGGAGTAAGCAGATTAAGCCTCAAATTTCAACTCTTCCCCTTTAGCAGCAATGTGACTGACTTTGGGAAAATGTGCACAACCTCTATGAGCCTTGAATTTCTCAACTCCCCCAAAATGGAGATGATAACATCAAGCTTGCAAGCACTATGACATGTTGAATTCAAGATGCAGATTGCAAAATGCATAAACAATATGATGCCACTTATATAAAACTATTTGTATATTTGTGTGTGCCTGTGGTGTGTATATAGAGAGAAGGGTATGGAAGAATTTTCAACAAAATGTTGGGTGATTTTGAGAGACTTGCTTTTTTACCTTTTACCTTCTTGTATGGTTTGAATCTTTCTACTAGATACTGCATTAGCTGAGGAAATGAGAAAAATGTTTCAACCTTAAATTGAAAGGTTATTGTGGCCTTAAAAATGAAAGAGTAAACACACACACACGCACATCTGTGTGTATGTGTATACATATAGATGTGAATATATGTGTGTGTATCCTAATCAAAGTAGCTACAATTTGGTAAATTTCCATCTCAAAAAGCTGGTGTTACTCTTATCCTAGCATGATGCATCATTCATGGTAAGTACCTGGGAAAGGCTGGTTTTCCTTCTTTTATGCTATATGGTTGTTCGGGTTTTTTTCTTATTATATTCATATTACCAGATACAAAAGCAGTGCCTAATTTGTTTTTAGTGCTTTGGGGCACTGACCATTCCATTAAACATTTTGGGGGAGTGATAAAGAGTTCCAGGCAAACGGTTCATATTTAATTTGGGGAAAAGGGGTTGCTCTACTTTAAAATACATTTCAATCCTGACTTCTCTCTCTACAGGTTTAATTAGCTTTTTATTTTTCTAGTGACTACTCTAGCCTGCTTTGTAACAATGGCAAGTACTTAAAATATGGCTGCATAGATTGAAAACACAGAAATAATCTACTTCCTTCTAAACTGTGTCTTTTGTACTCTTCTAAGCATTAATTACCCAAATTTTAGACTCAGCAGATCAATAAGTATTCATGGCTGAGACACACAAGCAGCTACTAAGTGCTCTGTGCAATTTCCAGGTCACTTTTTTTTTTTTTTTCAGTTTGAGATTTTCCATTCTGTTATATGGAAATCCTTTTCTTCCAGAGCATAAGTGAACACTTCTCAGCTGTCCTCCACAGAGTAGTAGCAGTTCCAAGAAGTGTCTTAGGCTAGGTTCTCTAGAAGAGCAAAGCCAGTGAGGTGCATATACGTAAATATATATATAAAGAGAGATTTATTTCAAGGAAATGGCTCACTCAGTTGTGGAGGCTGGCAAGTCCCAAACCTGTGGGCCAGGCATCAGGCTGGAGGCTTCTTCTGACTCACATGGTTGCAGGGGCTGACAAACACAAAATCAGCAGGTCAGATGGCAGGCTGCTGGCTCACAGGACTGTGGGAGATGGAAAATCCAAAATCTGCAGGTCAGGCTACAGGCTGCTGGATCACGCGCCAAGAACCAGAGGTCAGAGGATGATGAATCAGATGCAGGAACAAGAGGGAACAAATTTTGCTGGAACATCTATATATATTGGATGCATGCCACACCCCCAAGGAAACGCCCCTTTGAACAGATTGGCTGCTCACATAAGATCACAAAATGGAGGATGATTGCATAATATCTGCCTAATCACTGAGAACCATTACCTAGCCAAGTTGACACATAACCTTAATCATCATAGCCCACCCCTTTTCAACTTGGCATCTGTACACATCTCCTTAAGCCATACATAATCTCTAAATAAAGACAATTGTAGTCATACTTGTACCTACCTAACATGATATATATATATATATATATATGTGTGTATGTGTATATATATATATGTAAACCCAGTGCCGTTGAGTCGATTCCGACTCATAGCTACCCTATAGGACAGAGTAGAACTGCCCCATAGAGTTTCCGAGGAGCACCTGGTGGATTTGAACTGCCGACCCTTTGGTTAGCAGCCATAGCTCTACGCCCTGGTGGCGTAGTGGCTAAGAGCTATGGCTGCTAACCGAAAAGTCGGCAGTTTGAACCCACCAGTGCTCCTTGGAAACCATATGGGGCAGTTCTACTCTGTCCTATAGGGTTTCTATGAGTCAGAATCGACTCAATAGCAGTGGGTTTAGGTTTTGGTATATATATATAAAATATACATATATATATGTATGCACACATACATGCACGTATAATAAAAGAAGGAAGAAACACTCATACAGTTACAGTCCTCCTTTCTGCAACTGGTCACATGGTCATAACTGGTATTTAGAACTACCTTCTTCCACCACCCATTCCGTATTGCCTTTGTCCTCAGCAAGCACTTCAGGTAGTCGTGGTTCTTTGCCTGGTGAGGTGACCCAAACCTTCATTCCTGAAGGGTCTGGGTGATTAGTAGTGATGTCGGAATTGCGTTGCTATAGTTTTCCACTGACTTTAATCATAGGGCATGGTAGTACTAAGAGATATTCCAAGGGATCTCCTGTATTCCAGACCTACTCTTCTTCACCTCTGTTATGTAATATCAATCCAATTTCCCGTGGCTAATCAGTATCGATCACACCAGCCAATGTGGTAACTCCCTTCTCTGCCTGTCGATCCAGAGGCTTGAGAAGTCCAAATTGGCCAGGTGGCATTCTTAACTTGCATTTCAATGAAATTAGTATTGTATCTCCTGGTGGGAGCATTCCTGTCTTTGGACCTAAGATCTCTAGACCCTCCGAGCAGAGGGTCGCAGGGACAGGAAGCAAACATTTTGGGAGTTAGTCACTCGGGGTAATAGCAAGTGGTGCCACTGCCATTTCCATCCCGTGATTCCTGGACCCATGAATCCTGGCTATGGGAGAAATAGCACCATATATTGGACTCCGGTTTAGAGCATATACAGTCTCCTGGAGGATGTTGTCCCAATCTTGCAAGGTGTTACCACCTAGTTGGTGCCGTAATTGTGTCTTTAGATGGCCATTCCATCTTTCTATCATGCCAGCTGCTTCAGGATGATGGGGAACATGGTAAAAAAAAAAAAAAAAAAAAAACTACAGTGACCAGTGAATTCTATTGCCCAGATGGTCTCAGAGAACAAAAAATTATTTTCAAGGCTTGAGAGCTAATGTAGTTCATTTTTCTGTGTTTTGGACTTCCTTGGTGCCTGTTATCCATTCTTCCCCTCCAATTTTTCCCATTTGTAATGGAAATGTCTACCTTGTGGCTGTTCCGCCATTGTACTTTAGAAACAGATAACTTGTTGTCTAGATTTCACAGGTTCACAGATGAAGAGGACTTTTGCCCCAGGATGGATAAACCTAAAATCTCACCCATATTTGATTTAGATGATTCAGATGAGATTTTGAATTTGGAGAGGATCGAAGGCTTTTGGGATGATGTGATGAAGTGAATGTGTTTTGCATGTGAGAAGAACGTGAATTTTGAGGGGCCAAAGGGTAGAATATTATGGATTGAATTTTGCCCCCCTAAAATGTTTTTTTTTTTGTATTGTAAATCCTAACCTCTATACCTGTGGTTATAATCCCATTTGGGAATGAGATGTCTTTGTTATGTTAATGAGACAGGATTAGTGTAAGGTGTCTTGAGTCAATCTCTTTTGAGATATAAAACAGGCTAAACAAGCAAGTGAGAGAAGCAGAGATGGGTGAAGAGAGATACCAAGCTGTGTGAAGATCATCCAGGAGCAGAAGCTCCAAACAGACAAGGAACTTCCTCTGGAGCCGACAGAAAGAGAAAGCCTTCTGCTGGAGCCGGTGCTCTGAATTCAGACTTCTACCCTCATGAACTATGGAAAAATAAATATGTTTGTTAGAGCCACCCATTTGTGGTATTTCTGTTATAGCGGCACTAGATAACTAAGACAGGCAGAGAGAGATGGAAAGGGGGAGTTTCAACCTTTACAGATGAGAATTTGTATTTATTCTTTCAAAAAAAGTAAACCTTTGAAAAAATATTTACAAAGACAGGGTGTACGTGGCTCCCAACAGCTGAAGGCAGCTGAAGAACCCGTGGTGACCGGGGCAGATATAATGGGAGGTAAGATTTCCATTGCCGCTGAAGGGCAGAGCGAACCTAAAATGCCAGTGCAACTTTTGCATTTCTCTGACATGCCTATTTTCAACAATCCAAGCACTGAATTGCTTTAAACTTAATGTGGCTTGCTTTAGAGGACAAGGCAGAGCCCAAGGGGAGATGTAGCGAATCTTATTGCTGTTGAATTGTTCCGTATTGATTACACATAAAAGCTATTTGACGGCTCTTCTCTTTTCTTGGTCGGCCCCCACCCTTCAGCCTCTCACATCCTCAGATGACCCAGTGGCAAACAAGACGGAAACTCTCTGGGTGCCTTAATTAAACTTCGTTGTCATATCCTGGCCCTCAGTCAGGGGATGCTACAGAAAGGAATTCTGACGGGATAATGGACTGGATGGCCTCTACTGCTAAGGTCCCTTCCAATTCTGTGGCCTCTGATTTTCTTTTGTGAAATGTTAAAGATGCAGACCCAGCCTTTCGTATGTATGGCCTAATTGACAAATGTATACTACGTACGTATTTAGGAAAAGCTTCTCCCAGAATTCAAAAGGAGACCAGTTTGCACATCTGCATGCAAAGAAAGGAGCACACACACACGTGCACACACACAGAATCTAAAGTTCCTGAGATTGGGGCTGGATAAAGAATTTTCACTTCTGTTTGGCAAATATGAAATCTAATCTCCAAATAAATCCTGAAAGTGAGGGCTGGCACTATTATAGAACTGTATATACAGACTGTATATAAGTCTTCTACGACAGGACCCACAACCAGTTTTTCATCTCAAATTGAGTATGTTCCATTGGCCTCCTCTGCCGTTGCCTCAGAAGAAACCCAACTCAATCTCAGGAGTGCAGCAGGGGTGGGGAGATCCAGAGGAAGCCGCTCAGTTGGATGATAAACACAATGTGTGACTTTTAAAAAGTAATTTTTTTTTTTGAAGTATGGCATAAATACAGCGAAATGCCTAACCTTGAGTGTCCAGCTCGATAAATTTGCACATGTGTGTACATGCTCATGACCCCCACCCAATCCAAGATTGAATATTTCAAGCACCCCAGAATTCTCTCCACTACTCTTTCTCACTCAATAACGCTTCCCCAGAGGTGACCGCTATTCTGACTTCTATCACCATAGATAAGTTTGGCCTGCTGTTGAACTTCCATAAATGGAGGCATGCAGTATATACTCCTATTTTTCTGGCTGCTTTCACCGAACATTAGGTTTGTGAGATTCGTTCATTTTATTGCTTATGAGGTATAATTAAAAAAAAAATTAAACTCCCAGAAATTATATAGTATCCAAATGTATGTTAGTCCTTGAAATGGTCACCTTGGGAGGCTGTACCTTCTGCTGAGGGTATGGCAATGCTCCAGCATGTCTGGAAACCAACTCTGGAATCTTCTTCACAGCCCGTGGACAAGGCAGGCGAGCACACCATGGTAGTGTTTTATAGCCACACCTCATGTTTTACTGCACTCTAAGCTGGATCAGGAGCCCTGGTGGCACAGTGGTTAAGAGTACGGCTGCTAACCAACAGGTAGGCAGTTTGAATCTACCAGCCATTCCTCGGAAACCCTACGGGGCAGTTCTACTCTGTCCTATAGAGTTGCTATGAGTTGAAATCCAGTCAGTGGCAATGGTTAAGCTGGACCATCTTCTTTATCAGATTTGTTTCTAAGTAATTTCTGCAGGCACAAAGTTTATTCTCAAAAGATAATAATGATTAATATGTGCCACACCACGCTGTGTACGGATAATCTCGTTTAACCTCGCAACACACCTATGGAATATGATCCCTAACATGCAAATTCATAAACTGAGGCTCAGAGAGGATAAGTAACTTGCCCAAGATTGTGCAGCCAGGAAACCTTGGAGCTGGAATTGTAACCAAGCTCATTCAGATTACAGACCTAGCGGCTTCTGTGTACTCTGAAGATAAATCTCCTGGAATGTTCTGAGTGAGTACAACAATTGGTCAAAATGGAAATAAGTTAACGGATTCCAGAGGGATGACTCATTTTATACTACAGCTACACCGACGTTGAGCAACAACTTGGGTATTGTCAGAGCTGGGCGTCAGCAGCAGGATACACAGCGGTGAGAAGACAGGCCGGATAATATTAACACACAATGCATCGTGGCAATAGGCCGGGTAGGGCAGGGGATGCTTGAACAAGGTGGAAGGATTGGCTCTAACTCTTACTAGGTGGTGTGATTTGGCACAAGCATTTCACTCTTCTGGAGTCCTGGGGAGGTATAAAAAGTTAATATGTTCTTCTGCTAGCTGCAAGTTTGGAAGAAATGCCTGGCTATCTACTTCAGGAAAAGCAGTCATTGGTAACCCTGCAGAGCACAGCTCTGTTCTGACACACGTGGGGTTGCCAAGAGTTAGAACTGACTTGATGGTAACTGGAAAAAAATTAAAAATTCACTTTTCTAAGTCTTCGATCTTTCATTTGTAATATGGGAATTAATAATAATATTCACCTCTTAGGGTTTTGTTGGATCTCTGGGTGGCATAGTGGTTGAGTGTTGTGGCTGCTAACCAAAAGATCAGCAATTCGAATCCACCAGCCGTGCCTTGGAAACCCTGTGGGGCAGTTGTACTTTGTCCTATGAGTCAGAACTGACTTGATGGCAAGGGGTTTGGTTTGGCCAGGTGGAGCAAATGTTTAAGCACTGGGCTACTAACTGAAAGGTTGGTGATTTGAACATGCTCAGAGGTGCCTCGGAAGAACGGACTGGCAATCTGCTTCTGAAAAGTCACAGCCATGACAACCCTATGGAACATAGTTGTACTCGGACACACATGGGGTCACCATGAGTTGGAACTGACTTGATGGCAACAGTTTTTTTTAGGATTTTATCAGTATTAAAGATGATTCATGGAAAGCACTAGACAATGCCTATACATAATTATCAATAATTACTAACTTAGAAACTTTTACATTAATATAAGTGAGCCCCATGTTGACTAGAACATTTAGAACAGAACTTTATCAAGGTAACATAACACCAAGGGAAGTGTGTTAAACTGGGTTGTTTGGAAGGTTTATGAAAGTGAAAGAAGAATTGCATTGGCAGGCCAATACTGGCCGCTCATTTAATCAATTCATTTACTTCTCACAGCCCAAACACAGCCATTAAAAGGGTTTACTTGGATGCTTCCTTCTGTCTATATTGATTCCTTTTCAGTGAAAATATTGATAAGTTTGTATAGATCGGGACCTTAAAGTTACTTCGTTATTGATTGGAAACAGTTGCTCAGGCTGAGCAGGTGGGTTTACACTTTGTTTAACAACTAGAAGAAATAAGCAGAGTTTTCGCAGGATAAAGCTGCCACCAAAGCCCTCGCCTGAGTGGGCTGACCCCTGTCATCTCTAAGCCTCAGCTTTGTGAGTGGCAGCACCAACATCCCGAAATGCTTGTTTACCTGCTTTGTGTTTATCAGCACCTGGGAGTCAATTAGGCAGGGCAGTACCGCCTACAGTTTTTAGATCCCACTCTGGGCTAGGCTGAAAAATGAATATGGGGTTGAAGTCATTTTTGTGTGTGTTTTATGAGCCATTGCTTACCTCTACTGGTGCAGAAGCAATCCAGCAAATGCCTACTGACACCTGAGGCACCACAGAGAACACACAGGTAAGAAATATACACGATTCCTGACCTCAGAGAATCAAGTAAATAGTTAGGTGCATGAGGTGAGCTTTTAAGCCATCATAATAAAGGGTTTAAAGAGGTTTAAGTAGAGGGTCAGCAAAAATGAGGTGAACCCCTATAAAAACTGCTTGGGGGAGGTGTCTGACCTCCTCCAACCCCACAAGCGGGAAGTTGAACCAAGATCAACAGTGCAAGACTTACTCCTATGAGGTGGAGGCCAGACAACCCTTTCTCTGCCATCTTTACTAATTCTGACACAAACCCTCCCTCCCATAGCACTCTCTCCTGGATTCGATAATTCATTGTAATGGCCACACAGAACTCACAGACCATACTCACAATTATGGGGTTTGTTAGGAAAGTGACAGTTACAACTCAGGCTGAAGAACACTCAGGATATAGTTCTTCCACCAGGGCAGCCTCTTACCAGCCATGCTCACAGGCATGCCTCTCCCTGGACCTAGGCCTCTTCTCAGAGGCACTCAGCTTTCTTTCTCCATGGGCCGAGAAGCCCACGCTTTCTTTCTCCTTGGGCCGTGAAGCCCACCGTACCGTGTCCTGCTGCTGGGTCTCTGCTGCCACTGCTTCTCACCTTCTTCAGGGTTATGGCTTGCTCACTCTCTGTCTCCTGGTCCCAGGAGGCTCCCAGTGCTGGCTTCTGGCTGTTCTTCCTCTCTGCTCTGGAATTGGCCCCCATTTGAGGCAAAACTGACCAATCCCTTTGGCAGGCCACGATTTTCCTATCACATAATCACCTGGGTGGAAATTAGAAGACCGTGGCTAGAAAGGCCACACACAGAAGTAATTAAAAACACACAGCCCCTCAATGAGAAGGATTGACACAACAGCCACAACAATGGACTCAAACATACCAACGATCATGAAGATGGAAGAGGACCGGGCACCATTTTGTTCTGTTATACGTAAGATCGCTGTAAATTGGAGTCAACTCGATGGCAACTAACAACAACTACAACAAAAGAGGTTAAGATACTATTAAAATATAGTGTTGTGGATGTTCAAAAGAGGAAAACTTTTTTTAAGTCAAAACCAAAAACAAACAAACAAACAAACCTGTTACTATTGACTCAATTCCAACTCATAGTGACTCTATAGTCAAAGGGAATAAAAACATGTCTTTATGAAAAAGCTTCATTAATTCATTTAATACGTGTAAAACATCAAACTAGATATTATGTGTAGTTTGGACAGCTTCCCATTTGCCAGGAGGCTCTCTGCTCTCTGGTCCTTCCCAAGCCCAAACCAGTGACACATTAATCTTACTTGGGTGTTTTAGGCTTTCCAGTTTGCAAACACCGGCTGCAATTCACTTCTTCAATGAGCTTATTGCCTAGTATATGGAGTGTGGTTGACTGTGGAGGAAAGATTGATATTAACAGTTACAATTTGGCTATGAGACATAGAAACTCCAAAATAACAATGACTTTAGCAGGGGAGTTTATTTCCTCTTGGGTAAACAAAGTCAAGAAGATAAGCAGGCTAGGCCTGGACTTGTCTGTCACTCTTTTTTTTAGTTACTCCACGTTTTCAACAAGTGGCATTTATCTCGTGGTCTAATGTATCTGTTCAAGCCTCTATCATCATGACTGCATTCCAGAAAGTAGCAAGGATGAAGGGAAGAAAAGTAACACATGGACTTCCCTTTAAGGATATTTCCTAGAGATTGCATTTGACACTTCTGCTTATAGCACATCGGTCGGAACTTAGTCACATGGACACATACCTTGCTAAAAAGAGGCTTAGTGATCACGTCTTTATTCTAGCATCTACGTATCTGGCTAAAGATCAGGGATTTTACCAGTAAAGAGGAAGCAGAAAAATGATACAGGGAGAGATGTAGCAGTCTTGTCATAGAGGGTATTGCAAACACATAAACATCTCAGTGCAGGTATCTGGAGGAATGCATTAGTGCTGTGGTAGAGGCACAGACCACAGGTTGTGAAGGGAAATGTGGGGCTTAAGGAGAATGTCATGAAGGAGGTAGCATTTTAGTAGGAAATTCGGAACTAGCCATTCTAAGTAGAGGGAGTGCAATTAAATAACCAAAACCATAGAGACATAGAAGTTCAGTGGGGGCTTAAGTAAAGACAAGTAGTCCATTGTCACTGATCTCAGCATATGTAGAGGGCCATGGAAGCAGCAGAAGATAAGGTTGGAAAGATATATCAGAGCCAATTCTCCGTCTTGATTGTCAGCTCAGAAGTTTTGGCCTTATTTTGTAGATGATAGCCACAGAATGCAGCAGAAACCTCTAATTAACCCCTTATTTGCACTCATTCCTTTTTAGAGACAGACTCAGATTGCTCCTGCTGAAGATGACTGGATTATGGTAGACACCTAGTAGGCAGCTGCTGTTGCCCTGTCTCATCCTCGGAGGACCTTGGTGATCTCTTATCTTGAGCTTGAGCTTGAACCTTGTTATTCATTCTCATTCCAGGCAGCTACCAATTCACCTGCCTATAGAATGAGAGATAAAACCTGTTTTATACCCACATTAGATGATCTTTTCCTGTTGTAAAATGTCAACAATCTATAATTCTCCAACAGGATATTAAAACGGACCCTTTCTGACTCAGTTTCAGCTGAAGACTCAGGAATGCAGGCTGAGAACAAAACAATAGGTGCTGAGAATACCCTCACGCCAAAGCAAGGGCCTAGACCATGCCTACAACCTGCCGGAAATATGGTTTCACAAACCTTAGCTTGTCACACACGTGGAGGGTATGAGCATTGACATTGAAGAGACTAGGAGAAAAAGTCTGAAGAAAGTGTTGGGGTGTTTGAGTGTTAGAGACCACATGTAGTGTGTGTGTATCCTCTGGAGACTGTTCTGTGGTGAACAACGCCCCGCCCCCAGCCCCCCGAGCCTGGAAGGGCCACAGGAAAAAGGATAAAGTAGTTTATTTTCTGTTTGCTTCTTATTGAGCCCTGCTTATTTAAAGCAGTGCTTCCAATTCTGTGTGTACTGAGTTGAATAAGACCAAAAAACTAAATCCATCGCCGTTGAGTTGATTTCGATTCATAGCAACCCCACAGGACAGAGCAGAACTGGCACATAGGGGCTAGTGGATTCGAACTGCTGACCTTCTGGTTCGAAGCTGTTGAGGGACAGCCCCAGCAAGAAAAGACCTTCACTGTGTGTCCTGGTAGATAATCCAAAGAACTGACACGTAGCCCTTTCCAGATTCACGAGTTCAGGGAAACTCACTGACACAGGCAAGCAGCTGCTCTCCAGTGGCAGCCGGCTGGAGTATTTTCCGCAACCACCTAGCGAGGGACCCAAGCTTATGGACCATTCCAGCTGGGACCAAGGCTCATCATTTTCTCCCATGTCTTTGGGCAGTCAGTGTTCCCAGGGACTTCACGTCCAGGACCAGATGTTTTCCTTCTCGTTGCTAAGGCATCCTTCGGCCTTGGCCCCTGGCCCAGTCATGCCACTCCTGGCCTTATACCTTAGCCCAAGTCCATCCCAAATTCATCCCCAGCATGCTTCAGGGAAGAGCAAAGCTGATTCCATTAGAAAGGGGATGCATATAGCTGAATAGCATTACCCTACAGAAGCCAAGCTCTTTAACCACTGCGCTACCAGGGATCCACTGAATTGAATAGTGTCCCCAAAATTCATGTCTACCTAGAACTTCACAATGTTACCTTAATTGAAAATAGAGTCTTTGCAGTTGTAATCATTTACGATGAGGTCGTATTTGATTAGGACGGACCCTAAATCCAATGACTGGTATCCTTATAAAAACTTAATGAATACACAGAGATAGACACACAGAGACACAGAGGGAAGGTGGCGATATGAAGAGAAAGAAATTGGAGTGCTACAATTACAGGCCAAGGGACGCCAAGGATTGCCAGCAATCGCCAGAAGCTTAAGGTAAGGAATATTCTTTCCTAGATCCTTCAGAGGGATCATGGGCCTACCGCGATATCTTAATTTTGGACTTCTAGCCTCGAGAACTGTAAGAGAACAAATTAATGTTTTTTTAAGCCACCCAGTTTATGATAATTTGTTATGGCAGCCCTAAGAAACTAAAACACAATGAATAAACTGAGTATTCTTTCATTCTACATTTATTTGTTTATTTTCACTTTCTCTAACATCCATGAGGCAGAGATTTTTTTATATGTTGTTTAACATGTGAAACATAGTAATAAAATAAATATTTGTTGAATGAATAAAAGTGTCCCACAAGCAATTGTCATTGACAATCAAAGGATCTGGGCGATGGCAACAGAGGCAGAGTAACCAGTAAGCAAACTACACTCAGGCTTAAGTTAAGCAAGGCATGAAAAAAAAAAAATTTTTTTTTTTTTTGCATGGGTTTACTTGTGCTTACTTACTAATCTATAGTGAACGATTTCACCTGTAGAAACAGGTGAAATTATGCACTATATATTAGGGTTTATTTGGTAATCTGTTGTTTCAACAGGTGAAATTGTGTACTACAGATTAGTAAGTAAGCACACAGTTACCTTGCTTATTGGGTAATCCATCCCTGGATGGCAAATACGGGTATGGGGACAATTTAGTCCTTTTTAAAATTGACTTTAGTGTGAGGTCCCTCTTAGGAGACAGGGAGGGCCGTGAAGAATGGAAGCCCTTACTGGGATAACTTTCCTGACCCCACTCTGAGCATGTGCATAAGGCAAAAAATGTGCATAAAGACAGGGTTAGAATTTAGCAACAATCCATCTGGGCATTGTCAAGTGTAAAATGCCTGCCTTAACACACCATCACCCAAAAAACTCATTGTCGCGACTCAGCTGCCCCATGGGTTTCCAAGGCTGTAAATCTTTACAGAAGCAGACTGCCATATCTTCCACAGAGTGGCTGGTGGGTTCCAACCACTGACCGTTCAGTTAGCAGCCAAGTGCTTAACCAGGGCTCCTTTTGTTACTCTATCAGAGCCTTGGTTATTTTCAGAGTTTGACCAACTCTTTCAGGCAGAGCAGTAGAGCTTTCCTTTAGCTTCCCCACTAGAGACGGTTTCACATTTCTTCATGACACATATGTGCCTGAAAGACCCCCACACAGAGAGAGGAAAGGCGGGAGGCCTCCAGATTACTTATGTCCTTTGCGTAACAAAAATAGAGACCCTTTAAAACTTTTGAGTATACAAAAGTCTAAATGCCCAATGTTTGAATACGGGTCGAAACAAGCAGAGCTCCAATAGGCCTCAGCCCTAGTCCTTTATTACAATTACAAAAATAATGTTCAGGCTGAAACACAGCACCACATGGCACCAGCAACAAAGCTTTTCCCTTCTAATCATTAGTTTCAGGCCTCAGGGGTTATTAATAGTAATCACTTATACTGATTCATCATTGCTTTCTCTCCACCATTTAAAAATTGTTTAATAGCTTTATTGAGTCACATTGACATACAATAAATTGGACATATTTAAAGTGTATAGTTTAATAAGTTTTGACATACGCATGTGCTGGTACAACCATCTCGACAATCAAGATAATGAACATATTCATCATCCCTAAATGTTTCCTTGTGCCTCTTTTATTCCCTCCATCCTGCTCTTCTCTGGGTGGCACAAAGGGTTTGCTGCCAGCTACTAACCTAAAGGTTGGTGGTTCAAGCCCACCCAGTGGCACTGTGGAAGAAAGGGTCTGATGATCTGCTTCCATAAAGATTACAGCCAGGAAAATCCTGTGAAGCACAGTTATACTCTGTAACACATGGGATCTCCATGATTTGGAATTAACTTGATGGCAACGAGTTTGGTTTGGTTAGTATATTTTTCATCTCAGACAAGGGAGCGTTATCTTAAAAGTTCAATTTGGTGTTTTTTAAAATATGTACATATATGTAGATGACCGTTGCTGTCGAGTCAATTCTGACTCATAGTGACCCTATAGGACAGAGTAGAACTGCC
Organism: Loxodonta africana; assembly: GCF_030014295.1. Lineage (NCBI taxonomy): Eukaryota > Metazoa > Chordata > Mammalia > Proboscidea > Elephantidae > Loxodonta > Loxodonta africana. Next base: position 147,637,098 of record NC_087344.1, on the reverse strand, counting down.
CCACTGGGTTTCCAAAGAGTGGGTGATGGATTTGAACTGCTGATCTTTTGGTTAGCAGCCAAATGATTAATCACTGTGGCACCAGGGCTCCTATCTGTGGATACCAAACCCATTGCCGTTGAGTCAATTTGGACTCATAGCGACCCTAGAGGACAGAGTAGAACTGTCTGGTAGAGTTTCCAAGGAGCGCCTGGTGGATCTGAACTGCTGACTTTTGGTTAGCAGCCGTAGCACTTAACCACTACACCACCAGGGTTTCCTGTAGATATATATAAAAACAAAACCCATTGCTGTCTAGTCGATTTCTACTGATAGTGACACTATAAGCAGAATAGAACTGCCCCATGTGGTTTCCAAGGAGCAACTGGTGGATTTGAACTGCCAACATTTTTGGTTAGCAGCCGAGCTCTTAACCACTACACCACCAGATAGATACAGATACAAATAGTTATATCTTCTGTAATTATAGTTAACATATTCAGTCTTTTCTCTACCTTTTTGCGTATATGGAATGCTGCTATAATGTTCATTTCTTCTTTTTCTTTTTTCTAATTTTAACATATTTGTCAGTCCTGTATTGGTTTTGATAGATTGATTCTTCTCCTCATTATGGATCCTGTATTTTTTTTATGTGCTTGGCAATTTAAAACAAAATTTTTAAACTATTTTATTTCATTAGACCAAGGAATACATTTACATGATAAGAAATTCAAAAGAAACATTCAAAAATTATACAGTAAAATATAAGTCTCCTGCCCAGATTTGATCCTAAGAGTTCACTTCCCTTTCCTTGGAGTGAACTCTTTTACCAATTACCTATATTTTTCCAGAACTTATCTATGAATGTATTCACATATATACATATCCCTCTTTTACACAAATATTAGCTTATTAGACACAATATTCTATACCTTGATTTTTATCTTAAAAACATAAATTGGGAATCATTCTATTTTGATACATACAGAGTAATAGCTTTTTAATAGGTACATGGTTTTCCATTGTATGAATGTATCATGATTTATCTAACCAATCCATTAATCCTGGACATTCAGGGGAAAAAATATATGTATAATATAAAATTTGCTATTTTAACTATTTTTTATTTTATTGTGTTTTAGATGAAAGTTTACAGTGCAAATTAGTTTTTCATTTAAAAATGTATACACAAATTGTTTTGTGATACTGGTTGCAAGCCCCACAATGTATTAGCACTCTCCGCCTTTCCTTTTCCACCCTGGATTCTCTGTGTCCATTAGTCTAGTTTTCCTGTCCCTTCCTGCCTTCTCGTCTTGCTCTTGGGCAGGTGTTACCCATTTGGTCTCATACTTGTTTGAGCTAAGAGGCACGTTCCTCACCTGTGTCATTGTTTATTTTATAGGCCTGTCTAATCTTTGACTGAAAGGTGGATTTTGGGAGTGGCTTCAGTCCTCAGTTAGTAAGATGTCTGGGAGCCATAGTCTTGGGGGTTCCTCCAGTCTCTGTCAGACCAGTAAGTCTGGTCTTTTTTTGTGTGTGAATTTGTATTTTGTTCTACATTTTTCTCCTGCTCTGTCTGGGACCCTGTAGTGTGATCCCTGTCAGAGGTATCGGTGGTGGTAGCCACCCACCATCTAGTTCTTCTGGGCTTGGACTGGTGGAGGCTGTGGTTCATGTGATCCATTAGTTCTTTGGGCTAATATTTTCCTTGCGTCTTTGGTTTTCTTCATTCTTCTTTGCTCTGAATGGGATGGGACAATGTAGGATAATGCTATTCAGCTCTTTGCATCCCCTCCTAATGGAGTCAGCTTTGCTCTTCCCTGAAGCATGCTGGGGATGAACCCGGGGTGGACTCGGGTTAAGGTACAAGGCCAAGAGTGGTATGACTAGGCCGATGACCAAGTCTGTGGTATGCCTTAGCAACGAGAAGAAAAAACATCTGGGCCTGGACATGAACTCCCTGGGAACACTGGCTGCCAAAGGACTTGGGAGGAAAAACAATAAGCCTTAACCTCAGGTAGAATGATACATAAGTTTGTGTCCCCTGCTAAGTGGTAGCGGAGTGCTACTTCGGTCCAGCTGCTGTCCTGGACCATCCTGTATGTAAGTTCACCTAATAAACCGTATGTCCTGATCACTGGTTCTGTAGTCTTTCTTTGGTCTCTTGGAGATGCGGCTAATCTTGGGTCCAGATGCCACTGGGTTGTTACTCGGCAGATCAATAGAGGTATCTTAGATGGCCCCTCACCAGCTTTTAAGACCCCAAATGCTAATCCCTGTAGGAATGTAGAGTATTTTCTTTATGAACTATGATATGCCAATTGACCTAAATGTCCCCCAAGACCATGATCCCCAGCCCTTAGCCCCAGTAACTTTGTCCCTCAAGGCGTTTGGATGTGTCTAGGAAGCTTCTATGACTGCCTTGGTGAAGTTGTGCTGGCTTTCCCTATGTTATATGTTGTCTTTCCCTTCAGCCAAGTTAACTTGTCTACTATCTAGTTAGTGATTTCTCCTCCCCTCCCTTGTAACCATCAAAGATTGTTTTTTCCTTGTGTGCAAATTTTCTTGGGTTTTTATAATAGTGGTCTCATACAATATCTGTCCTTTTGTGACTGGCTTATTTCAGTCAGCGTACTGCCCTCCAGATTCATCCATGTTGTAAGATGTTCCACAGATTCATTATGGTTCTTTATCATTGTGTAATATTCCATTGTGTGTATGTACCATAAGTTGTTTATCCATTCATCTGTTGATGGGCATGTAGGTTATTTCCATCTTTTTGCTAATGCGAATAATGCTGCAATGAAAATGGTGCGTATATGTCTATTCTTGTGATGGCTCTTATTTCTCTAGGATATATTCCTAGGAGTGGAATTGCTGGATCATATATTTTTTTTTTATTTTATAGCACTGGGTTTTCTGGGTATAGTATTTCTATTGCTAGTTTTTTAAGGAGGTGTCATATCATTTTCCATAGTGGTTGAGCCATTTTACATTCCCACCAGTAGTATATAAGAGTTCCAATCTCTCCTCAACCTCTGCAACATTTGTTGTTTTCTTTTTTTTGATTTCTGCCAGTAATATCAGGTGTTTGGCAATTTTTGATTGTACACCAGGCATTGTGAATTCTACCTCATTGAGTGTTGAATATTTTTGTGTCCCTATAAATATTCTTGAGCTTTGTTCTGAGACACAATTAATTCACTGGGAAACAGATTCATTCTTTGGTGTTTTACTTTTAATATTTGTTAGGTGGGACCAGCACAACTTTTATTCCAGGGCCAATTTTTCTCCACTACTGACTGAACCAAGATATTTCCATGGACTCTACCTAATTATTCATACATTTCTGGTCTAACTGATGGGAATATGCTCTATACAGTTCCTGTGTTAGCTCTAAGTATTGTTCCGTCTAATCATTTTAGCTAGTTCTTTCCCTGATCTTGTATAGTTTACTCACATGCATGTGCTGATAATTACTCTGCTGAATTCTCTAGGAGAGCCCTATGCAGATGTCCAGAACATTCTGTTCAGATCTCCTCTTTCTGGTACTCTGTCCTGAGAACTCTAGCTGCCTTGTTCTCCTTGTACCCTCAGCTCCATTTCCTCAATTCAGGAAGACTTCCAGGCTCTGCCTGTATTCCCCCTTTCTACACCATAGTCTGAAAACCCTCTCAGAGCAATAAGCTTGGTCAATCATAGAACTCGGCTTGTTTGTTTTCTGTTTTTCTGGGACAACTGCCTTTTGTTGACAGATATCCAGTGTTTTGAAAACTATTATTTAGTATATTTTGTCCGTTCTTTTTGTCTGTTTTTTTCTGATGGGAATATCAATTCAGTTTCTACTCCATTTTGGCTGGAATTGGAAGTTCCCCTCTTCTTATTGTTTTTAAGAAGTGGCAGTATCTTTTTCATTACATGATAGTCACTCCAGTATTTTGCAGTTTGGGTGTGAAATTAAAAAAAAATATGTTAACTTATGGCCCAGTAATTTAATTTGTTTACTGTACAAAAGAACGTATCAAATCTTTTTGAATTTTTTAAAATGTAAATTACAGGCCAATACCAGCAATCTACTCTTGGATTTGCAGTTAGGAATGTGGAAATATTGAAGATCTCTGGGTTTATGAATGCTTTTGGCAAGAAAAATATCACCAGTTAAAGAAAAATTTAACACCTATGGTCAGTTGTAAACAGTTACTCTTTATGATATGTCTTATTTTCTCAAGCATTTCTTTCTGATGTGTAACAAATAATACACAAGTGACAGAATATAAATATGTTAAAGATGTTCAGTTTATATTGACCAATTGATGTATCACTGCAAATAAAATCTGAGTAGAGAAATATTTCTTGGTTACAGAGAGGTTTCCCTTCTTTCCACAGCTTGGAATAGTCAATGACATAATAATTAATTTAGTACTGTTAAAAAAAAAAAAAAAACTCTTTCACTATTAAATTTGTTTTATCAAGGAACCATTCCATCTTCTGACAAGTCATTTGAACTCTCCAGTAAATGAGAGCATGGCTTTGAATATGAATTTCATAAATAGGCCTCATAAAGAGATGTAAATTAAGTCAGTACTATAAAGGCAAAATTTTTTAAAATTAACAAATGCTTATTTTTCACAATAGAGACATCATACAGAACTTTGATTCAGACACATGATGACTGTTCCTCTCAGCTGGTGATATTAAGAACTTTTTGGACCTATAGCCATCTCTCTTTCACACATACATGGACACATATATCAGTGACAGTGTATAATAGGCTAAGACAAAGAATGCTTGAACATGGTTCAAGCCATTGCAGGCTACACTCAGAATATTAGACATATTTCTAGGGAAGAGCCTTTCTGCTAGCCTTAATATGTGTTCTTGTCCCTTCTCTCACTACTGAGCCAATGAGTCACTTCCAAGACCCAGTGTATCAAATGGATGAGATACATAGGATAGATAGACCAATTGATCAATAGGGAGGTAGGTAGGTTGGTGGGTGAGTGGGTAGGTGGATGGATGGATGGATGGATGGATGGATGGATGGATGGATGGATGGATGGATGGATGGATGGACGGATAGGTAGAAAAGATAAGTAGGTAGGTAGGTAGATGGGTAGATAGATAGACAGACAGACAGATAGAGAGTGTCTTAGTCATCTAGTGCTGCAATAACTGAAATACCACAAGTCGATAGCTTTAACAAAGAGAAATTTATTTTTTCACAGTCTAGGAGGCTAGGAATCCAAATTCAAACTGCCAGCTCCAGGGGAAAGTTTTCTCTTTCTGTCAGCTTTGGGGGAAAGTCCTTGTCATCAGTCTTCCCCTGGTTGAGGAGAATGGACCTCGAGCCCAAAGGACACACTATTCTCCTGGGTCTTGTTTCTTGGTGGTATGAGGCCCCTTTGTCTCTCTGCTTGCTTCTGTCTTTTATATCTCAAAAGAGGTTGACTTAAAACATAACCTAATCTTGTAGATTGACTCCTGCCTCATTAACATAACTGCCTCTAATCCTGCCTCATTAACATCATAGAGGAAGAATTTACAACACATAGGAAAATCATATCAGATGACAAAACGGTGGATAATCACACAATACTGGGAATCATGGCCTAGCCAAGTTGACACATATTTTGGGGGGACACAATTCAATCCATGACAGATGATAAGTAGATAGAAAGATAGGCAAGCAAGCAGGCAGTCAGTCAGACAGACAGACAGATAAATGGGGAGAGAGAGGAAACAGACTGGTTAAGTCCTAGAAATGTTTCTATCACCTCTCCAAGCAACATTCTTTCCTTGAAACACATCTTCCATTTGGGTGACTGGATAACACCTCTGTAAATATGTCCTTTTACAAGAAATGAATCCTTTGCTTTTAATTCCTTCCCCATTTCCTTCATTTGACAAACTCTTATCCTTGGAGAATAATCTCTCCTCTTTGGAGCCTACATTTCCTAGCCTCATCCAGGCAGACTGTGGCTCTACTACTGCTACTATTGATGTTCCTGTCCGGGTGCCCCGTACTGACAACGACCTTTTAATCTTTACGTCTGGATTCATAGCACCATGTACTTACCTTCCATGTGGAAGACCCAGGTGTGATTCTCAGCCAATGCACCTTAAGTGCAGCCACCAGTCATCTGTCAGTGCAGGCTTGTGTGTTGCTGTGATGCTGAACAGGTTTCATTGGAGCTTCCAGACTAAGATGGACTAGGAAGAAAGGCCTGGTGACTTACTTCCAAACATCAGCCAAGGTGAACCCTATGGATCACAACCACAGCTTTAAAATAAGTCTTATATATGACTTATTTTATAAAAATCCTATGTATTAGGATTTTTATTGGAAGTTCATTAAATCTCTGAATTAATTTGGGGGAAATAGGTATCTTTATATTATTGAGTCATCCTATTTATGAACATGGTATACTTCTCATTTCGTTTGTCTTCTTTAATATTTTCCAGATAAAGTCTCATACTTTTTTCCACAACAATTTTATACATATTTTGTAGATTTATTTCTTGGCTTCTTTTTAAACTGCTATTATAAATCATATGTTGTTTAATAGCCTTATTGAAATATAGTTGACATACAATAAACTGCACAGATTTAAAGTATACAATTTTGACATATGTAGATGTGGCAGTCTGTTTCTGTAACAGGTTTACAGCCTTGAAAATCCTATGGGTTCTTACTCTGTTCTATAGGGTCGCTATGAGTCAAAATCAACTCCATGGCAGTGAGTTTTAGTGAGTACACACCTATGAAATCATTGTAACAATCAAGGTAATGAATATACTCATTACTCCCAAAACTTCTCCACGCCCCTTTGTCATCCTTCTATATTAGTTTTCTATTACTGTTGTAATAAATTACTGCAAGTTTAGTGCCTTAAAACAACACAAATTTATTCTCTTACAGTTCTGGAGGGCTGAAGTCCAAAATCACTGAGCTAATGTCAAGGTTGGTTCTTTCTGGAGGCTTCAGGGAAGAATTCATTCCCTTGCTTTTCTTAGTTCCTAGAGGCTGCCTGCCTTCCTTGGCTTACTGCCACTTCCTTGCATGGCTTCAACTTCTTGCTTTCATGATCACATCTCCTATTACTAATTCTGATCCTCCTTCCTTTCTCTTACAAAGACGCCTGTGATTTACGTTGGGTCCACCTGGATAATCTAGAATGATCTCTCCATCTTAAGATCCTTAGCTTATTCACATCTTCAAATTCCTATTTACCACGTAAGGTAACATATTAATAGGTTTTAGGGAATAGGATGTGGACTCCTTTGGGAGGCCATTATTCAGCCTGTCACACCCTCTTTTCCATCCCTACCTTCCTCCTCTACATCCTGAACAACCACTTATCCTCTTCCAGTCACTCTAGATTAGTTTGCATTTTCTAGAATTTTAGATAAATGGAATCCTACAGCATGTACTCTTTATTTTGGGTCCGGTTGTTATTGTTGCATGTATCAATAGTTCAGTTATTTTTATTGCCAAGTTGTATTGCATTGAATGGATATACTAACATTGGTTGACCATTTTCCTACTGATAGATACTTAGGTCGTTTCCAAGTTTTGGCGATTACATTAAAGCTGCTGCAAAAATTTGCATAAAGGTATATGTACGGACATATGCTTTCATTTCTCTTGAGTAAATATGTAGGCGTGGAAGGGCTGGATCATACAGTAGGTATATGTTTAACTTTTTTTTATTTTTATAATTTTTATGCTGCTTTAAGTGAAAGTTTACAAATCGAGCCAGTCTCTCACACAAAAACCCATATACACCTTGCTACACACTCCCAAATGCTCTCCGCCTAATGAGACAGCCCACTCTCTCCCTACACTCTCTCTTTTTGTGTCCATTTTGCCAGCTTCTGACCCCCTCCACCCTCTCATCTCCCCTCCAGGCAGGAGATGCCAACAGAGTCTCAAGCGTCCACCTGATCCAAGAAGCTCACCTCTCTCACCAGCATCCTTCTCCAACCCATTGTCCAGTCCAATCCACATCTGAAGAGTTGGCTTTGGGAATGGTTCCTGTCCTGGGCTAACAGAAGGTCTGCGGGCCATGACCACCAGGGTCCTTCCAGTCTCAGTCAGACCATTAAGTCTGGTCTTATGAGAATTTGGGGTCTGCATCCCACTGCTCTCCTGCTCCCTCAGGGTTTCTCTGTTGTGTTCCCTGTCAGGGAAGTCATTGGTTGTAGCCGGGCACCATCCAGTTCTTCTGGTCTCAGGATGATGTAGTTGCTGGTTCATGTGTCCCTTTCTGTCTCTTGGGCTCATCATTGCCTTGTGTCCTTGGTGTTCTTCATTCTCCTTTGATTCAGGTAGGTTGAGACCAATTGATGCATCTTAGATGGCTGCTTGCCAGCGTTTAAGACCCCAGACTCCACTCTTCAAAGTGGGATGCAGAATGCTTTCTTAATAGATTTTATTATGCCAATTGACTTAGATGTCCCCTGAAACGATGGTCCCCAGGCCCCTGGCCCTGCTACGCTGGCCTTCAAAGCATTCAGTTTATTCAGGAAACTTCTTTGCTTTTGCTTTAGTCCAGTTGTGCTGACCTCCCCTGTATTGTGTGCTGTCTTTCCCTTCACCTAAAGTAGTTTAATGAATGTCTCTCTCCCACCCTCCCTCCCTCCCCGCTCTAGTAACCACAAAAGAATGTTTTCTTCTCCGTTTAAACTATTTCTCGAGTTCTTAAAATAGTGGTCTTATACAATATTTGCCCTTTTGCAACTGACTAATTTCACTCAGCATAATGCCTTCCAGGTTCCTCCATGTTATGAAATGTTTCACAGATTCCTCACTGTTCTTTATTGATGTGTAGTATTCCATTGTGTGAATATACCATAATTTATTTATCCATTATCTGTTGATGGGCACCTTGGTTGCTTCCATCTTTTTGCTATTGTAAACAGTGCTGCGATAAACATGGGTGTGCATATATCTGTTCGTGTAAAGGCTCTTATTTCTCTAGGATACGTTCCAAGGAGTGGGATTACTGGATCGTATGGTAGTTCTATTTCTGGCTTTTTAAGGAAGTGCCAAATCGATTTCCAAAGTGGTTGTGCCATTTTACATTCCCCTCAGCAGCGTATAAGTGTTCCAATCTCTCCACAGCCTCTCCAACATTTATTATTTTGTGTCTTTTGGATTAATGCCAGCCTTGTTGGACTGAGATGAAATCTCATTGTAGTTTTGATCTGCATTTCTCTAATGGCTAAGGATGGTGAAACATTTCCTCAGGTATCTGTTAGCTACCTGAATGTCTTCTTTAGTGAAGTGTCTATTCATATCTTTTGCCCATTTTTTAATTGGGTTATTTGCCTTTTTGCAGTTGAGTTTTTGCATTATCATGCAGATTTTAGCGATCAGGAGCTGATCAGAAATGTCATAGCTAAAACTTTTTCCCAGTCTGTAGGTAGTCTTTTTACTCTTTTGGTGAAGTCTTTGGATGAGCACAGGTGTTTGATTTTTAAGGGCTCCCAGTTATCTAGTTTTCCTTCTACATTCTTTATAATGTTTTATATACTGCTAATGCCATGTGTTAGGGCTCCTAACGTTGTTCCTATTTTTTCTTCCATGATATTTACCATTTTAGATTTTATATTTAGGTCTTTGATCCATTTTGAGCTCGTTTTTGTGCGTGGAGTGAGGTATGGGTGTCGTTTCATTTTTTTGCAGATGGATATCCAGTTATGCCACCACCATTTCTTAAAAAGACTGTCTTTTCCCCATTTAACTGTTTTGGGGCCTTTGTAAAATATCAACTGCTCATATGTGGATGGATTTATGTCTGCATTCTCAATTCTGTTCCATTGGTCCATGTATCTGTTGTTGTACCAGTACCAGGCTGTTTTGAGTACTGTGGCAGTATAATAGGTTCTAAAATCAGGTAAAGTAAGGCCTCCCATCTTGTTCTTCTTTTTTAGCAATGCCTTATTTATCCAGGGCCTCTTTCCCGTCAATATGAAGTTGGTGATTTGTTTCTCCATCTAATTGAAGAATGACGTTGGGATTTGGATCAGAATTACATTAAATGTATAGATCGCTTTCGGTAGAATAGACATTTTTATAATGTTAAGTCCAAGAACAAGGTATGTATTTCCACTTATGTAAGTCTCTTCTGGTTTCTTGCAGAAGTATACTGTAGTTTTCTTTGTATAAGTCTTTTACATCTCTGGTAAGATTTATTCCTAAGTATTTTATCTTCTTGGGGGCTACTATAACTGGCATCGATTTGGTGATTTCCTCTTCGATGTTCTTTTTGTTGGCGTAGAGGAATCCAACTGATTTTTTCTACATTTATGTTGTATCCCAATACTCTGCTGAATTCCTCTATTAGTTTCAGTAGTTTTCTGGAGGATTCCTTAGGGTTTTCTGTGTATAAGGTCATGTCATCTGCAAATAGAGATACTTCTACTTCTTTCTTGCCAATCTGGATGCCCTTTATTTCTTTACCTAGCCTAATTGCTCTGGCTAGGACTTCCAGCACAATGTTGAATAAGAGTGGTGATAAAGGGCATCCTTGTCTGGTTCCCGATCTCAGTGGAAATGCTTTCAGGCTCTCTCCATTTAGGGTGATGTTGGCTGTTGGCTTTGTATAAATGCCCTTTATTATGTTGAGGAATTTTCCTTCTATTCCTATTTTGCTGAGAGTGTTTATCATGAATGAGTGTTGAACTTTGTCAAATGCCTTTTCTGCATCAATTGATAAAATCATGTGATTCTTGTCTTTTATTTATGTGGTGGATTACATTGTTTTTCTCATGTTGAACCATCTCTGCACACCTGGTACGAATCCCACTTGGTCATGGTGGATTATTTTTTTCATATGTTGTTGAATTCTATTGGCTAGAATTTTGTTGAAGATTTTTGCATCTACGTTCATGAGGGATATAGGTTTATAATTTTCTTTTCTTGTGGTGTCTTTAACTGGTTTTGGTATCAGGAATATGGTTGCTTCATAGAATGAGTTTGGTAGTACTCAGTCCCTTTCTGTGCTCTGAAATACCTTTAGTAGTAGTGGTGTTAACTCTTCTCGGAAAGTTTGGTAGAACTCTGCAGTGAAGCTGTCTGGACCAGGGCTTTTTTTTGTTGGGAGTTTTTTGATTACCTTTTCAATGTCTTCTTTTGTTCTGGGTCTATTTAGTTGTTCTACCTCTGTTTGTGCTAGTTTAGGTAGGTAGTGTGTTTCTAGGAATTCATCCATTTTTGCTAGGTTTTCAAATTTGTTTGAGTACAGTTTTTCATAGTAATCTGATAGGATTCTTTTAATTTCAGTTGGATCTGTTGTAATATCCCCCATCTCATGTCTTATTTGGGTTATTTGCTTCCTCTCCTGTTTTTCTTTTGTCAGTTTGGCCAGTGGTTTATCAATTTTGTTGAATTTTTCAAAAAAACAGCTTTTGGTCTTGTTAATCATTTCAATTGTTTTTCTGTTTTCTATTTCATTTAGTTCAGCTCTAATTTTTATTATTTGTTTTCTTCTGGTGCCTGTGTGTTTCTTTTGCTGCTCTCTTTCTATTTGCTCAAGTTGTAGGGATAATTCTTTGATTTTGGCCCTTTCTTCTTTTTGGATGTGTGCATTTATTGATATAAATTGGCCTCTGAGCACCACTTTTGCTGTGTCCCAAAGGTTCTGATAGGAAGTGTTTTCATCCACATTGGATTCTCTGAATTTCTTTATTCCATCCTTAATGTCTTCTATAATATAGTCTTTTTTGAGCAGGGTATTGTTCAGTTTCCAAGTGTTGGATTTCTTTTCCCTGCTTTTTCTGTTACTGATTTCCACTTTTATTGCCTTCTGGTCAGAGAAGATGCTTTGTAATATTTCAATGCTTTGGATTCTGCTAAGGCTTGCTTTATGACCTAATATGTGGTCTATTTTAGAGAACGTTCCATGTGCACTAGAAAAGAAAATACAGTTGGTTGCTGTTGGGTGGAGTGTTCTCTATACGTCTACGAGATCAAGTTGGTTGATTGTGACATTTAGATCTTCCGTGTCTTTATGGAGCTTCTTTCTGGATGTCCTGTCCTTCACCGAAAGTGGTGTGTTGAAGTCTCCTACTATTATTGTGGAGCTGTCTATCTCACTTTTCAATGCTGATAGAGTTTATGTATCTTGTAGCCCTGTCATTGGGTGCATAATTATTTAATATGGTTATATCTTCTTGGTGTATTGTCCCTTTAATCATTATATAGTGTCCTTCCTTATCCTTTCTGATGGATTTAACTTTAAAGTCTTTTTTGTCTGAAATTAATATTGCCACTCTGGCTCTTTTTTGATTGTTGTTTGCTTGATATATTTTTTTCCATCCTTTGAGTTTTACTTTGTGTCTCTAAGTCTAAGGTGTGTCTCTTGTAGGCAGCATATAGATAGGTCTTGTTTTTTAATCCATTCTGTCTCTTTATTTGTGCATTTAGATCATTTACATTCAGGGTAATTATGGATAGGTACGAATTTAGTGCTATCATTTTGATGTCTTTTTTTGTGTATTGTTGACAGTTTCTTTCTCCCACTTGATTTCATGTGCTGAGTAGATTTTCTTTGTATATTGTCTTTTCCTCATATTTGTTGTTGGTTTTGTTTCTGCTGAGTCTGTATTTTTCCCTTGTATTTTATTTTGATGAGTAGGATAGTTTGCCTCCTTTGTGGTTACCTTATTATTTACCCCTAGTTTTCTAAATTTAAAACTAACTTTTATTTCTTTGTATTGCCATATCTTCCTCTCCATATGGAAGGTGTATGATTATATTTCTTAGTCCCTCTTTATTATTTTAGTGTTGTCTTCTTTTATATAATAACATCACTGTTATCCTGTTTTGGGCTTTCTTTTTTTTTATAATCTTGCTTTGTTTTTTTGGATTTCCCTGTCTGGGTTGACTTCTGGTTGCTCTGCCCAGTGTTCCAGTCTTGGGTTGATACCTGATATTATTGATTTTCTAACCAAAGAACTCCTTTTAGTATTTCTTGTAGTTTTGGTTTGGTTTTTACAAATTCCCTCAACTTGTGTTTATCTGGAAATGTCTTAATTTCATCATCATATTTAAGAGACAGTTTTGCTGGATTTATGATTCTTGGCAGGCAGTTTTTTTCCATTAATTTTTTAAATATGTCATCCCATTGCCTTCTTGCATGCATGGTTTCTGCCGAGTAGCCCGAGCTTATTCTTATTGGCTCTCCTTCATAGGTGACTTTTCGTTTATCCCTCGCTGCTCTTATAATTCTCTCTTTATCTTTGGTTTTGACAAGCTTGATTATAATATGTCTTGGTGACTTTCTTTTAACATCTACCTTATGTGAAGTTCGATGAGCATCTTGGATAGATATCTTCTCATTTTTCATGATATCAGGGAAGTTTTCTGCCAAGAAATCTTCAACAATTTTCTCTGTGTTTTCTGTTATGCCTCCCTATTCTGGCACCCCAATCATTTGTAGGTTATTTCTCTTGATAGGGTCCCAAATGATTCTTAAGGTTTCTTCATTTTTTTCAATTCTTTTATCTGATTTTTCTTCAAATATATTAGTGCCAAGTGATTTATCTTTAGCTTCTACTTGCTCAATTCTGCTCCTCTGACTTTCTATTGAGTTGTCTAATTCTGTAATTTTATTGTTAATATTCTGACTTTCTGATTGCTGTCTGTCTGTGGATTTTTCCAGCTTTTAAACTTTTCATCATGTTCCTGAATAATCTTTCTAATTTCTTCAGTTGCTTTACATGTGTGTTCCTTGGCTTGTTCTGTGTATTGTCTCATTTCCTTCCTGATGTCTTGAAGGGTTCTGTATATTAAACTTTTGTATTCTGCATCCGGTAATTCCAGGAACGCACTTTCATCTAGAAAATCCCTGGATTCTTTGTTTTGAGAGCCTGTTGAGGTGTTTCTTTATGTGACTTGATATTGACTGTTCTCTTTGAGCCATCTATAAGTTATTGTATTATTTTATGCTTGCTTACTGCATCGTAGCTGCTTGCTTTGTTTTGTTTTGGTATACCCCTATGGGTTGCTTGAGTGAGCTAGCTTGATTATTTTTGCCTTTGGAGCTTTGGTGTCCTGTCCCCAGCTGGCTAGAGCTTTTATCAGGTATATCAGTCTAGGAGTCCATTCAGTTTTCTTGTATGAATTTAGCTTAGGTTTCCAGGTAGCTGATCATCAAGTGTGTTGTACAGGCTCTGTCCTGCAGTCTTAGAGGGGCAGGGGTAATTGGTGTAGGTACCGGTATCTGATTGCAGCTGGGGGTCATGCTCTGAACAAGTCAGGAGGCTGAGAATCAATCCCCAAGTGTCTGTGAGGAAAACACGTCTCTGTTCCCTAGAGCGTGCTGGTGGGTGGGTTCTGCAGAGGGGCCATGGGCACCCAAAGTTTTTGGTTGTAAGGACTGGGAGGTACCAGTTATCACTGGACCCCTGTTGTGGCTGGCTGGGTGACCTGAGTGGAGCTACCAGTCCTTAGGTCCCTGATGTGGGTAGTTGAGGACCTTGTTTAATACGCAAAGCAATGTCAAACGTCAAACACCCACCTCTCTACCGCTCAGCTGAAATGGTTGGAGTTTGCCAGCAAGGGCCTATTCTCCCAAAATAGGCCCACACAGGTCCATGCAGAAGGGAAAGGTGCTCAAGGCCCGCAGACAGTTTATTCCTGGACAGGAGCTGCGACTGTCCTGAGCTCCCCCAGTTAATGGAGCTAGCAAATTATCTTTTCCCCCCAATCGCAAACTTTTCCTTCCCCTGGGCCAGGAGGATGGTTCTAGGTGCTGACCAGGGACTATCTCAGGCCCAGAGATTCAGCCTCTGAGGCCGGCTTGGGGTTGGAGGGGTTCCAGTAAAATATATGCAAGTACTTAGATTTTGCCGAGAGCACAGTTCTCCTCAGGTTCCGGAGTTGTGAGTAGGCTGTGTGGCTGGCTGCTTCTCCCTGAGGAAACTGTGGCCGAACACTAGAACCAGCGTACCACTGCCGCTGCCCTGGGAATGGTGCCTGAGGGCTCCCCGCGATTCAAGTCTGGTAACTCCTCTCCACTTCTGAATGGTCTCTTAGTCCCCCTGCCCCTCAGTTCATTGTCTAAGCTTGCCTTTGATGCTCAGGGCTCCCAGTTTGTCACAAATATACTCATTTCACTTGTTTTTTCGGGTCTTTGTTGTAAAGAGGGCTTGACAGAAGCGTCTATCTATTTCGCCATCTTGGCTCCATCTGTATGTTTAGTTTTTAAGAAAATGTCAAGCTGTTTTCCAAAGTTATTGTACTACTTTACCTTCCTACCAGCAGAATATGAGAGTTCAGACTTCTCCTCATCCCTTGCCAACACTTGATTTGTTCAGTCTCTTAAGTGGCTAAGAGCCCGGCTGCTAACCAAAAGTTCAGCAGTTCGAATCCACCAGCTCTCCTTGGAAACCCTATAGGACAGTTGTGCTCTGTGCTATAGGGCTACTGTGAGTCAGAATAGACAATGGCAACAGGTAATAGGTGTATAGCGGTATTGCATTGTGGCTTTAATTTGCATTTTCCTATTGCCTAAGGCAGTTATGCATCTTTTCATGTGCTTATCTGCCATCAGAAGCCCTGGTGGCTTAGTGGTTAAGAACTTCAGCTGCTAACCAAAAGGTCCACAGTTTGAATCCACCATCCACTCCTTGAAACTCTATGGGGCAATTCTACTCTGTCCTATAGGGTCACTATGAGTCGGAATCTACTCGATGGCAACAGGTTTTTTTGTTTGTTTGTTTGTTTATTTATTTGTCATCCATGTATCTTCTTTGGTGACATTTCTTTTCAAATATTTTGCCCATTTTAAAAAATTGGATTTTTTATTTTCTTATTATTGAATTTTCGAAATTCTTTATATATTCTGAATATAAGTCCTTTACAAGATAGAAAATTGAAAATATTTTCTCCTAGTCTGTGCCTCATTTCCTTCTCTTAGCTGTGTCTTTTTTGAAAATCAGAATTTTTAAATTTTGATTAAGTCCTATCTATCAATTTATTCTTTTACAGGTTGCGTTTTTGGTGTTGTATCTAAGAAATCTTTCCCAAACCCAAGGTCACAAAGGTTTTCTCGTAGAAGTTTTATAGTCCATAGCACATTTTGAGTTTGTTTGTATATAGTGCAATGTGTGAACCAAAATTCCTTTTGTTTCTCTAACCTGAATATCCTTTTTCTGTACCATTTGTTGAAAATAGTATTCTTTTTTCACTGAACTATCTGCATTTTTGTCAAAAATCAGTTGGCCATATTTGTGTGGGTGTGTTTCTGAACTCTCTAATCTTTCCCATTTATCTGTCTATCCGTTCACCAATAACACACTGTCTTAATTTCTATACCTTTATAATAAGTTTTGAAATCAGTGTTAGTTTTTCAACCATTTTTCTTTTTCAAAATTGGTTTTGCTATTCTGGGTCCTTGGATTTCCATATGAACTTCAGAGTCAGCTTATCAATTTCTACCCCCCCCCAAAAAAAAAAAATCTGGCCGGAATTGTGAGATAGCATTGAACACTCTTGGGTCTTTTGACACATGAATAGGGTATATCTCTCCATTTATTAAAATCGTTAATTTCTTTTAGCAGTATTTTACCATTTTCAATTACAAGTCTTTCACATCTTTGTCAGATTTATTCCTAATTTATTTCATATTTTGATGCTCTTTAAAATATTGTTTTTAATTTCAATCTCTGATTATTAGTCATTAATATATAGAAATACAGTTGATTTTTATATGTTGATCTTATATTCTGAAATCTTGCTAAATTCTTGTAGTGCTAGTATCTTTTTTGTAGAGTCCATTTGACTCTCACCGTAGATAATCATGTTATCTGTGAATAAAGGCAGTTTTATTTCTTCCTTTCTAATTTGGATGCTTTCTATTTCTTTTTATTACCTTATTGTGCTGGCTAGAACCTCCAGTATAATGCTGAATAGAAGTGTTGAGATTAGACATCTTTGTCATAGCCCTGATTTTAGGAAGAAAGCATTCAATAATTTGCCATAAAGTACAACATAAGCGGAGCCCTAGTGGCTCCAGTGATTAAGTGTTCGGCTGCTAAACAAAGGGTTAGCAGTTTGAATCTACCAGCGGCTCCTTGGAAACTCTGTGAGGCAGTTCTACTCTGTCCTATAGTGTAGCTATGAGCCAGAGTTGGCTCAATGGCAACGGGTTTTTATGGGATGATGTTAGGTTTACATTTTTCATAGATGTCCTTTATCAGCATGTGAAGGCTGGACAATAAATAAGGAAGATTGAAGAAGAGTTGACACCTTTGAATTGTGGTGTTGGCAAAGAATATTGAATATACCATGGACTGCCAAAAGAATGAACAAGTCTGTCTCGGAAGAAGTGTGGCCAGAATGCTCCTTAGAGGCAAGGATGGCGAGACTGCGTCTTACATACTTTGGACATGTTGTCAGGAGGGATCAGTCCCTGGAGAAGGACATCATAGTTGGCAGAGTACAGGGTCAGCGGAAAAGAGGAAGACCCCCAACAAGGTGGATTGACACAGTGGCTGCAACAATGAGCTCAAGCATAACAACGATTGTAAGGACGGCACAGGACCAGGCAGTGTTTCGTCATGGCCCTGATTTTAGGAAGAAAGCAGTCAATAATTTGCCATAAAGTACAACATACTTTATGATGTTCACTGTAGGACTTTACAGATAGCTGTCTTAGTCATCTAGTGCTGCCATAATAGAAATATCACAAGTGGATGGCTTTAACAAACAGAAATTTATTCTCTCACAGCCTAGGAGTATAGAAGTCCAAGTTTAGGGCACCAGCTCCAGGGGAAGGCTTTTTCTCTCTGTCAGCTCTAGGGGAAGGTCCTTGTCATCAATCTTCCCCTGGTCTAGGAGCTTCTCAGCACAGGGACACCGAGTCCAAAGGATGTGCTCTGCTCTTAGTACTTCTTTCTTGGTGGTATGAGGTCTCTCTCCTCGCTGCTTGCTTCTCTTTTTTATATCTCAAAAGAGATTGACTGAAGATACAATCTAATCCTGTAGATTGAGTCCTGCCTCATTAACATTACTGCCTCTAATCCTACTTCATTAATGTCATAGAGGTTAGGATTTACAACACACAGGATAATCACATCAGATCACAAAATGGTAGACAATACTGGGAATCATGGCCTAGCCAAGTTGACACACATTTTTGGAGGACACAATTCAATCCATAATAATACCCTTATCAGATTAGGAGTTTTCAATCTTTTCTAGTTTGTTAAGAGCTTATTTTTATAATTAAAAAAAGAAATCGTTGCTGACTTTTTGAATTTTTTTCTGTACTTGTTGAGAATTTAGTATTTTCTCCTTTAATCCTTTAATGTAGTGAATTGTATGCATTAGTTTTTGAATGGTGAATAAAACTTGCAATTCTAAATGAAATAAGGCCAAGATGTATTTCTTTGCTTTATATATTCCTAGATGTTTTATTTGGATTTTCTGCATTTATATTCTTCAGTAAGATTGTCATGTAACTTTACTTTCACGTACTGTCCTTGTGTGGGTTTTCGTATCACTGTTATATTCATCTCATAAAATGAGTTGAGGGGTGGTCCCTTTTTTCTTTGTTTTTGTTCTTTGAATGAGTTTATGCAAGATTCCAATATTCTGTTTCTTGAATGTTTGGTAGCACTCACCTAGTAATACACTTAGTTTGAAGTTTTCTTTGTGTGAAAATGTTTAACTACTGATTGAGTTCTTTTTTTTTTAACAGAGCCATTTAGATTTTCTCTTTTTTCAGTTTTGGAGGAAGTACAGCCAGGATGCTGCTTAGAAGAGAGAATGGTGAGACTTTGTCTTGCTTACTTTGAGCATGTTGTCAGGAAAGATGAATCGCTAGAAAATGACATCGTGTTTGGTAAAGTTGAGGGGCAGGGAAAACGAGGGAGATCCTCCATGGCATGGACTGACATGGTGGCTGCAATAATAGGCTCAAAAATACCAAAGACTGTGAGGATGGCATAGAACTGGGCAATGTTTCATTCTGTTGTACATAAGGTGGCCATGAATTGGAGCAACTAATAACAACGTTAGGTTTCCTCTTTTTTCATTAGATAACTATGATAACTTGTATTTTTCTGGAAATTTGTGCTCTTCACCTGAGTTTTCAAATATATTAATTAACTTTGTTCATAATATTCCTTAAAAAAAAAAAAAATTATTAGCTGTTAAATCTCCATTGCCTCTGCAGTTATGCCCTGCTTTCATTCCTAGTATTGTTTTATTCATGCCGTTCTTTCTGTTTTTTCCCTCAGTCTTCTTAGTAGTTCTTTGAGTCTTGTTAAAGAAACAACTTTCAATATGGTTGAGAGTCTCTGTCTTCTTTTTTATTAGTTTCACCTTTTATCTTTATTGTCATCTCTTCTCTATATTACTTAAGTTTCTTTTATTGGATCCCCCCCACCCCAGACTCCTTTTATTGGTTGCTTAGGATTTTGTTTTTTCATTTTAAAATATACAATTTAGGGTTGTAAATTTCCCCCCAACTATCACTTTAGCTGTATTTACTAATTTGGATATGTAGCATTTTAATTACTGTTTAGTTATAAGCAGTAATTTTAGTTTCTTCTTTGACCCATGAGCTAAATAGAAGTGTATTCTTCAATTTCCAGAAATTTTTATCATCTTTATAATCATTGATTTCTGACCTAATTGTGTTGTGTTTATGTGGGCTGTATGGTAATTTTTGTTTTTTTAATTTACTGAGATTTTGCATTAGATCTGGCCAATTTTTATAAATATTCCTTGTATGCTTGAAAGGAATATGCTTTCTCCAGTTTTTGGGAGCTATATTTTAAATATGTCTGTATAATTAAGATTGTTGCTTATGTTGTTTAAATACTTTATATCATTACTGGTTTCTTGACTGCTTGATCTATCAATTATGACAAACTCTCCCACTATGATGATAGACTTATCAATTTCTTCTCATAGTTTTGTAAATTTAAATATTTTGAGGAGTATAGAAGTTAGAATTGTTGTATCTTCCTGGTAAATCAAAACTTGAATCAGTATATAGTGATCCTCCTTTTCCCTAGTATGATTATTGCCTTGAAGTCTATTTTGTCTGATATTAATACAGCTAAAGCAAATTTCTCTTGTTTTTTATATCTTTTTCCATGTTTTTATTTTCTAATTGTGTCCTTATGTTACACTGTGTCCCTTGCATATAGCATATTTACAATTGGGATTACATATGTTTTATCCAGTCTGATAATTTTTCTTTAAACTGGCAATTTTAGTCTATTTACATTTATCATGGTTACTCATATGTTTGGATTTATTTTGTTATTTTATTTTGCAATTAGTTTTTTCTTGCTCCAAGTTTTTTTTTTTTTTTTTTTTTTCATTTTCTTTCTTTTAGATTAATTGAGATTTGGTCCCGCTTCATTTGATTTTCCCCTCCATTAGTTTGGATGTTAGATATTTTATTTTTATTCTTTCAGTCATTATCTTAATATTTTAATATGTTTATATTTCTTAACAAAATAGAATTTTATTTAATAGTTTTATCTTTGTCCCAAACAATATAAAGAATCTAGACTGAAGTTTAAACATGCTAAATTCTTCATATTGTTTGGGACAAAGATAAAACTATTAATTAAAATTCTATTTTTGTTAAGAAATATAAACATATTAAAATATTTGGATAATGACTAAAAGAATAAAAATAAAATATCTAACTTCCAAACTAATGGAGGGGAAAATCAAATGAAGCGGGACCAAATCTCAATTAATCTAAAAGAAGGAAAAAGAAAGAAAATGAAAAACAAACAAAAAAAGAACAACTTGGAACGAGAAAAAACAAAATTGCAAAATAAAATATATAAAGAATTCAGAATGTTTAAACTTCAATCAGAAACCCTGGTGGTGTAGTGGTTAAGTGCTACGGCTGCTAACCAAAGGGTCGGCAGTTCAAATCCACCAGGCGCTCCTTGGAAACTCTATGGGGCAGTTCTACTCTGTCTTATTGGGTCGCTATGAGTTGGAATTGACTTGATGGCACTGGGTTTGGTTTTTGGTTTTAAACTTCAATCACCTCCATCCCCTATTTATATGCTACTGTTGTTTAGAGGGAGCCCTGGTGGTATAGTGCTTGAGTGCTATAGCTGCTAACCAAAAGGTTGGCAGTTTGAATCTACCAGCCGCTCCTTAGAAACCCCATGGGGCAGTTCTACTTTGTCCTATAGGGCCACTATGAGTTAGAATTGACTCAGTGGCTATGGGTTTGGTTTTTTTGTTGATGTTTAGAGTGTTAGTTCAATCTTACTTTCTTAACTCCCCAAGTTAGACATTTTTGTCAATTGTTTTATACACTGTTAACTTTTTAAATGTTCCTACCATTTCTTCTTGCATTTCAGGTCTTCTATCTGAAATCATTGTCCCTCTTTCAAAAATATTTGAGAATTTCCATAGTGAGGATCTGCTGGTAGTAAACTCTTAGTTTTTCTTTGTCTTACACCTCCTAAAACTTTAATTGTGTTCCCTGGATCAGAGGAGGGGGGCTCTGTGCAGAGGAAATTTGTCAGCGCAAATTTAGTTTCTCCACCTCTGCTGCTGTTCTTGTGTGCCATCAAGTCGGTTTCGACTCCTAGCAACCCTATATGACAGAATAGGACTGCCCCATAGGGTTTCCTAGGCTGAAAGCTTTGTAGCAGCAGATTGCTTGCTAGGTCTTTTCTCCTGCAGAGTCACTGGTGGGTTGGAGCTGCTGACCTTCCGGTTAGCAGTTCAGTGCTTAACCTTGCACTACCAAGGCTCCTTTACCTCTGCTAGCAGATGGCTGATGGCAGGAGCACCTTCTTTTTCCTCAGATAGTGGCAAATTTCTTTAGAGAAAAATACTTTTATAAAGCTCTCTAGGGCACGGTTTTTCAACTTCAGCACTACTGATGTTTTGAGCCAATTACTTTTGTGTTGCGGGGGCTGTCTTGTGCATTGATTATAGGCCTCCACCAGACGCCATTAGCCTCCTCCCCACCTGTGGTAACAAAAAATGAACACAGACATTGCTTAATGTTTCCTGGGGGGCAAAATCATCCTTAGGGCTTTATTAGGGAGGCAAGTCCAAGTGATACTCTTAATGCTTCCTCTCAGATGTGCCTTAACCATTAACAATTGAGGGTCTGCACATTTTCTTATCTGTAACACAGAGTCAACTCCATACAGAGAGAGATTCAAAGGCTTACCAAGGCAAGGTAAATGAGAAGCAAGGGGACGAGGTACAATATGTAAATGCACGTACTTTGAGTGAATGGTGAGGACTGTGCTGAACTAAGAGCTTGTACGCCGCTAACTAAAATCTCAGCAGTTCCAATCCACCATCCACTCCTTGGAAGCCCTATGGGGCAGTTCTACTCTGTCCTATAGGATTGCTGTGAGTCGGAACCAACTCGATGGCACCTAACAATTACAACAACTCCTCTAACGAGAGTGTCTGTTGCCCTGCTCCAACTTTTTGTTGCCACATGGGAATTTGAGCCCAGTGTTGCCAAATACTCTAAATTTCAGGAGAAGCCACAAGATTTGTGTATGTGTGTGAATGAGTATATAACATGTATGAAATGTTTCTCCTTTTAAATATAGGTTTAAAATTTATTAAAGCACTGTGGGGGCAAAACAAAGAAACTCCACATTTGTGGGCCAGGTGTGGGCTGTTGGCCACCATATTGCAACCTCTGACTTTCACCAGGTATACAATAGTTGCTCAATAAATGTTAATTTTCCACTTTCTCTCATGTGCTCTGGAGGCAAAAGGTCACTCACTCTGTTTTAATCCCAGCAACTTCTCTAGTTATCCCAGCATTCCATAAGAGGCCTCGGCAAACTGAACTCAAACAGTGTTCCAGGATTCTACCTGCGTTATCATCGCCTCTTTTTGTGTGAAGAAATAGTTTCTTTACTGAAGCTCAGTCAGTGTTTAATTGATCTTTAGATCACTCGATACACAAACCCTTTAGGTACTGCCTAAGGAAAGATTAATTTTCAGCCCCAGGAAAGATTTAAAATAGGAAATTCTGGACCATGTTAATGTGGCTAAGACTTTACCTTAGAAGTAGCAAATCTGGAGAATTAAAAATGGCACCCATTTTGACAAAAGAAGCATAATAGTGCTGTTTCTAAAGAGCAGAAAATTTTAAAACAGAAGGGAAGAAATCCAAGTGTGTTATTTAAGATTGAGCAATACAAATATAAGCTGAAGTAGAAAGTTAGGAGTGGAAGCAGTGAAGAGGGGTATGGACACTGCAAGAGGAACTGGGGCTTCAAACAACAGAAGGAAGGCACATCACTATGCCAGTGTGACTAGGATTAAAAAAAAAATGAGAATGGGGAAGAAAATGAATTTTTATTGAGTGACTGCCTATTACTACATGACGGGCTTGGTGCTAGGTGCTTTACCTATATTAGCTCGTAATACTAATTGTCCCAACTAACTACAAGGTGGATGTTATTATCCCTATGTTTGCAAAGGGGGTCAGAAAGGTTCAATAACAGGTTAGTGGTCACATAGCTAGCAGGTGGCACAGCTGAGAGGGTTAAAGCACAAAAGTATTCACATCAGAGCAAAACCTCGCTCTACAATAGGCCCTGGAAGAGGATCTCAGTCTCAAGCCCCCTACTCTCCTTCTCACTACTCTGAAGTTGTGGGAAAAATGTTGCATTTATGTGACCTCCAGCGTTGTTCTGGGGAGAGGGTTCACAGTGTCAATTAGACTTTTTAAAATGAGAGAGAGAGAAAGAAAAAAAGATTGAGGGCCTCTGCCCTAAAGAGTTCTATTTCAAAAGATTGTCTCCACAGTTCTGGAAAGACATACAAAAACATGTTACAGATTTACTTGGAAATTCAAGAGGTAAATGCTCACTCACAAGTACTTTCCAAAGCCTGAGTCATGACCGACCAATTAATAGTAGTTTTCTTTTCTATGTCTAGATACATAAAGAGAGAAGCCACAGAGGCTGTTCAGAGTTATGCTGGGTGGGAGTGAGGAGACTTAGGCTCTTATGCAGACTGTTATTTTTTGGAATTGTGATCTTGAATAAAATAATTTACCTCTATTGCCTTTTCTTTTTATTGCTCTTGTGAATGCTAACAACTGATCTATCTAATTCAAGGCAAAATAGAGTGGGAAATGCCTTTCCTGAGTATCTGGCTCAACCACTTCATTTAATAGATGAAGAACCCTGTCCAAAGGGTTAGGTCGCTTCCCAGGGCCCCTGAGATCAAAACCCAGGCCTCCTAATCTGAATGAAATGCTATTTCCATGATC
This sequence comes from Loxodonta africana, assembly GCF_030014295.1. NCBI lineage: Eukaryota > Metazoa > Chordata > Mammalia > Proboscidea > Elephantidae > Loxodonta > Loxodonta africana. The sequence goes on along the minus strand of NC_087344.1, from coordinate 147,612,856 downwards.
TGGGCTGTGTCCTACACCAACATTGAAAAGATGCTTAAGTGAAATTGATTTCAGTTTCATTCATTCATGTTGTCAACCTTCAAGCCCCATTATTTAAGGTGACTTGAGCTTCTGGGCCTCAGGCAACCTGAAGGAAGTCTAATGCATATATACCATGAGCCAAAACAAATAAAAATGTAAAACTGGGCTTCGTGGCAACCAAGTTGTTTAAATTGGACTGCTATCCTACAATTTATCTATGGGGCAGTTCTACTCTGTTCTGTAGGGTTGCTATGAGTCGGAATCGACTCGACGGCAGTAGTTGTACGTTTATCCTACAAATGCCTCACAAAAGGCTTCTGTTATCATTTATTATCATCTACTGAATGCTGAAACACAAGGGGATGATGAAAAAGAGTTTAAAAAACGACATAAAAGTCATGGTCCCTGCCCATATGGAGGCTAAAATTAACTATGGGAGAAACTACATGTAGGAAGGATATATTGCACAATTGTATATCCATGACCTAACAAAGAAAGGGGTACCAACAACATGGAAAAGCCACATTAGGATTTCCTTACAAATCTGTTCCAAGAACAGAATTTCATGAAATGCTAGACTGTGTTAGATATCACCCATGAAGTCAGCTGCTAATGTCTGGAAAAGATGAACTCTAAGACTTGCCTCCTTGCATGTCAGGATGGGATTTAAAGATAATCCCTCCCTCTATCCCACTCTCCCTGCCGGAATCTGGTAGGCCACTTTGACCCTGTCACCAACCCAGGATTTAAAATCAGCTCGCCCTGAATCACCAAAGAACCAGGAGGCTTTTCAGTTCCAAATATTGTACCACTTAACCTTTACCTCTTCGTACTCTTCCACACCCTTCATTTGGGTCCAGGCCTCTCCTTCACTAGATTATAAACTCCTGTGGGGAAAGGGGCTCTGTCATACCCAATTTGGTGTCCCCAGCATCCTACACTGTGCCTAAAATATTGAAGAGGCCCACACCTCTTCAGTAAACTCATCCAAATTACAAATGCTGAGGCAGTAAGCAGATTAAGGAAGGAAACAATGTCCAGGAGAAATAAAATTATTTTTCAAGTAGAAAAACTGAGGCTTAGAGAGAGATAAAATACTAGTCCAAAATTGCTTGGTATCAGAACTGATAACACACCCACCCACAAAAATAAGTCTGTATACTTGGATTTCAATGTTTTGATCTACATAGTAAACCACACATCTGATTTTAGGGTTAAAAGTCTGACGTTGAGTTCTTAAAGAGAACTAACTATAAATACACAATTCTTGATGAGAAAGAAAAGACAAAATAATTGATATAAACAACATACTAGAATGACAATGAACACGTGTCAATTTCAGCTTTCCTAATGACAGCCCAATCAATGAATCTGTCTTGGTAGATAATTACTTGCTGTATCCTTAGTCCATAAAGTGATCAATGAAGTCAAATGTCTAGTTTAATATTTCACATTTAATGATTATACAATAACAACCAGCAAAATATATGTTGAGGGAGATTAATGGAAGGATTTGACATGGAGCCAATACTTTTTTTCCTTTTAATTAGTGAAGCCTTAATGCAAAATTCATACTATGCTGAATTGAAGCCCTTCTTTCTTAGCACTCTGTTAAGCAGTTGAAATTATGTTCAGAGATTTGGTTATTGAGCTACTACTTAATAAGGAATTCGAATTCTTCATGAAATCCTTTATAAGTTTTACCCATTCTTCTGGCTGGGGAATTGGCTTGGTAGGCCCAAGTGGCTGTGCTTTTCCTGCTGGAAACAACATTCTATCTCCCCTGACCCCTGGGAGGAAGAGGAGCCTTGTGCAGGGCCTTTGGCTTGGCTGCACCCTCAGCCAGGTGGTGATGTTCCCAGAGGAATTGTAGGCCATCCTTGTGGTCATGTTCCTCCGAGCCCTCCCAGCCTTTGCTCACTTGCCATGAACTTGGCTTCACTAAAAATTCACCACAAATCAATTTTGTCAGTTTCCGTTATTTCATTGCTCACCAAGGAGTAGCCCAGGCAGCTGATGAATAATTCATGATGGTGGTGGTGCTGATCCTATTTTCTGGATAAGAAAAATCTAAGGCCCCAGAAGGCCTCAGTCTGAGAGTCAGTCCACAGGCATTGGAGTGCCAGCTTAGCCCATGCTACTGTGTGGGCTAGGTTTAAATTCCTGTGCCATTAGGAACCTCACAGTTCTCACTGGCCCCTGTATGAGCCACTAGCATATCAGGAGGTGTCAAAGAGGGGAGTTGTCAGGTTTGAACTTGGTATAACATATATAAACCTGGGAAGGTAAGAATTATAAGAATCTTAACTGGTAATATCTGAGCAGAGTCAGATTCAGAGTCTCTATGTGTCAGGATGTAGGTGAAAAGAGAAAAAGATAACAGAAATAAGGAAATATAGTGTTATACATGATATATGCAAATGAATATGTTACACATAATTCCAGAATAGGAAAGAGTTATAACTGTGGCAAATAATACACACATCATGAATAAGCAAGCCATGGACTGTGAGTTAGCATCTCAAAGACACATTTTTTCTGTTTTTAGGATAATGGATGTAGGCTGCAGTGCTCCCTCTGAGCCAGCATTCTACATTATTGTCTCTGTTGAAACCAAAGATCCAGGGCAGAAGGCAGGGAGTGAGCTGGCTGGAGTCACAGGCAGAACATGTGGGCAATAACACTTGGGTGAAGGCACTGTGGTCCATGCCCTGGCCTTTGGCAGGCAGCTCCAGGCCCTGGGTCTTCAGGGCACTCAGAAAGGAGTAGGCACATTAAGGATTCAAGCCCAACTCACAGTGGCCACCTCATAAACTAGAGTGGGTATAGAATTCCGGTTTCTTTTCTTTCAGCACTTTGAAAATGTTGTGCCAGTTCTCTTTTGGCCTCCACGGTTTCTTATGAGAATCTGCTGTCATTCTCATTGCTTGTCCCCTATAAATAAGGTACTATCTCTCTTCTGTTGCTTACAAGTGTTTTTTTTTTTGTCTTCAGTTTTTGGAAGTTTGACTATGATGTGTCTTGTTGTGGATTTCCTTGGGTTTATCCTGTTTGGGATCTGCACAGATTATTGAATATATAGGTTTTTGTCCTGGGGAAAATTTGGGAAGTTTTCAGCCAATAATTCTTTCGTTGCTTTTTCATCCCTGTTCTCTTTCCCCTTTCCTTCTGGGACTCCAATGACAAGAATGTTAGGTCATTTTTTATCACCCCAAGGCACCTTAAAACCCAAAACCAAACCCACTGCCATCAAGTCTATTCCAACTCATAGGAACCCTATAGCCCCCGTAGTGTTTCCAAGGAGTGGCTGGTGAATATGAACTGTCAACCTTTTGATTAGCAGCTGTAGCTCTTAACCTCTATGCCACCAGGGCTCCAAGTTCCCTTAGACTCTGTTAATTTTTTTTTTTCCAACCTATTTTCTCTCTGTTGTTTAGGGTGGGTGATTTCTATTGTTCTATCTTTGCATTCACTTCCTTTGTCCCCTTCACTCTGATGTTGAACCCATCCACTGAGTTTTTAAATTTTATTTATCGTAATGGTTCTTCTTTATAAATATCTCCCATTTATTTTCGAATATTTTCTATTTCCTTGCTGAGACTCTGCTTTCCAATTGTTTCAAGTATCTTCATAATTGTTCACTGAAGATTTTATTACATCTGCTTTAACATCTCTTTCATCTCAGTGTTGACATCTATTGATTTTCTTTTTACATTCAGTTTGAGGTCTTCCTGGTTCTGGGTATGACAAGTGAGTTTTGAATGAAATCTGGACTCTTTAGGGTTATTATAAATTCTGGATCTTATTTAAGGCTTATGTGAAAGTAGGAGTCCAGGTTCCCTGGTTAACTTCTGTGAACACCTGAGGCAAGGGATGGGCTCCTTGTTACTGCTAGATAGGTGTGGAAGTTCTGGCTTTCACTAGACTTTCACTGATACCTCCTTTGTGGCTTCCCTGTTTATAGCCTTCATACAGACTTTTTTCTCCTGTTTCTACATTTTTGTTTCAGGTATATCAATACCACTGACTGGGACATAACTTTCGTGCATAGTAGTGCCTTGGTTAGATTTTTGGGACCTGCACTGCCTACTTTGACCCAAAAATATTCTGTCCTCTGCATATAGCATTTGTTGCCTATTATATTTGGATTTTTAAGATTTCTGTAGGTCTTAACTCTAATAAGGCCACTTATACCCAAGTTCTGGAATAGTTTGTTCTGGCCCTGCTGTGTGCCAAACACACTCTGCTTTCTTAGATTGCTCTGTTGGCCTTTCTCTTTCTTTAAAAAACCATTTGTGGAAGAGAAAAATCACAAGTCAACTACCCAGTTCTAAGATGGAGTATCAAAGTCATTCTACTCTAAAAGACTTAAAGTGTGCATGAGATGCTGCCTAGGAAAAGCTAGACATATAGATAAATTCTTAGAAATGCAGTTCTCATAAAAAAAAAAATTCTCATACCCCCTTATAAATAGAATCACTATTATAGTATCTTCATCTGCAGACCCAAAGCCTGGTTGTGCTACATGTGGGGCAGACTCCTTCTTGCCATGAACACTAACACTCAAGGAAAGCCTAAGTTGTCTCTGGTTCCCTAGTGTTTAGCACATTGTCTAGCATGTAGGAGCTCAATTAGTATTTATCTACACCAGTACCAAAGGAGACCTGATGGCATAAGAGTTAAGCACTCAGCTGCTAATTGAAAGGTTGGTGGTTCAAATCCACCAGTGGCTTTATGGGGCGGGGGTAACCTGGCAATTTGCTCCCACAAAGATTGCACCCTAGGAAACCCTTTGGAGCAGTTCTACTTCATCATATAGGGTCGTGATGAGTTGGAATCGACTCAATGGCACCCAACAACAACAATACCAAGAATTATAACCCTAGAGAGGATAAGACAGGGGGAACAGTGGGAGTAGAACATTAGAATGTATAATTGTTAATATTTATTAATTTCCAGTGGAATTTATTCATTCACTTACCAAGTATTAGTTGAATACCTACTATGTGCTAGACACTGTGTGAGGGTCTGGGATGTCTTAAGTTGGGTTCAGTGGGAAACAGACTCTGAGATGGAGATTTATGTACAGGAGATGTGTTGTGGGGGATTGTCAGGAAAACATCTGTGAAAGCATGAGGGAAGCAGGGCTGGGGGTAGAAGAAATTGAGCTGTGATGCAGTTACAACTGAGACCTCAGCACAGAGATCTGGAGTTGGGATGCCCCTTCAAAATTATCCTGAATTTAGGTAATGTGGATAGGCCTCATATTAACCAGTCATTGAATGAGGGATAATGCTCGGGCAAGGCAGATCTTTTCAGCTTGGTGCGATTCCAGAAGAGAGACTCAGCTGAGAGCTGACAGCTGGCAGCAGTCACAGCGGCTGAGAGAACCTGGGGGGCACACCAAAGCATCCACAACATGGGATTACATAGAGATGAATAGGACAGAGTTTCTGATCTCTTGGAGATGGCAGCTGAAATAGATGAGACAGACATGTAAATAAATACTTATGATCAGCTATGATTAGTTTATGATGAGCAACGAGTTAAAAATGCCATAGAAACTTATAGCAGGGAGCAGCCAACTCCTGTGAGTGGATCAGGGAAGACCTTTTTTCAGCAATTCATTTGCTTTGCTCTTTTGAGTTCTAAAGACAGAAAGTTCCATGCTTCTATGTCTCACCAAGTAGGTAATGAATTACACAAGCTTGAATTTGCTTTGAAAGATGGAGTCTGTACTTTGCCAAGTAAAGAGAAGTAAATCCTGCATTAATGGAGCCGATATTTTCAGTGAGTTAGCGCCACAGGCACCCTGAGCACAGATCTGGCAAAAGAGAGGAAAGGTGAGCATGCGGGTTACATGTAATGTGGAAAGTAACCTTTTAAACTTTTATACCCCTCTCTAGGGCAATAATGCTATTCTTTAAAAGGTTAGTCTACTACTGAAAAAAAAAAAAAAGAGGTTACTTCATGTTTCATTCCAGAATCTATTTTTCTATTAAAAATTAAAATAATAATAATAAATTAAGTAACCTGTGATATGTTCAGCTAGAGCTAGTGGCTAGATGAAACTTTTATATCTGCAGTCCTGGTGATTTGGAAAGACTGTTGAACTACTAAGAAGAGAATGTAAATGTCTTTGATCTTCCAAAACTTGAATTGCCCCATCTAACCTTAACCCTAGTGGAATTTCACTGCTGTTTGATGGGTCTTAGGTCCCCAGTGGTTGCTTTGTGCTCAATGCTGTGATGATCATTAGAGAAATCTAGAGCTTTTCTCCTTTTTATCTCCATTGACAGAGGCTCACTACCCTTTAGGAGTTTAGAGTTCAGTTACAGTCACAAAAACATGAAACAATTGGAGAATGATTTGTAGGCAACACACAAGCAAGTGTGTTGAAGGGAGGGGGTCCTTGAGGAGCTTAGAAAATTGTGAGAAGCCAAGAAGGCCTTTTAGAGGAGGCCAGCATGGAGTGAGGTTTTGAAGGATGTGATGGATTGGCAGAGATAAGGTGTTGGGGCATTTGACAGGGCAGGGGAAGCCGAACACAAGCCCAGGGAGGAAATGACTAAGATGCATGCAGGGTTTACAACAGCCAGCTCACACTTCTTTTTGGAAAGCAATTTTTGAGAAAGAACCAAATCTAGGGAAATGAGATTAATCATACCCAAGGAAGCTCATTACTCAAATTTGTAAATAAACCTACAGTATGACCTTGGACTCTTTTATCTGTTTGTTCACTTCTTTTGGATATTATAAAGTGATTAACTATGTTCTGATAAGAAGATTCTTGGCCCTGTGAGATGGCACAAACCACCAGAAGGATGCTTGTGGTTGAAAGGGACCTCAGTGATATCTGGTTTAAGGATTTACCTGATACTTGCATTTCTTAGTAACATGCCAACCAAGTCTTCATTCGGGTTATGCTTACATAATCCTACTGTTATGGCATCTACTATATTCTTTTATTTTTGAAAGAAGGCTAAAAGGCAAAAATATGTTACTTTATGCCAGATCTTTTGGTCTTCCTGATCAAGCAACACTGAGTGGGCTGATTATGCCCCTCATTCTAGGCTACAGGCCATGTGTCTAGATGTAAGTGAATTTACATCTACCTATACTAACTAAATCAAATTTAATTTCAAATAGAAAGTGTAAGGTTATTTTGTTTTGTTTTCTTTTCTCAAAGCCTGGTCCTCATGCAGCTGAAGTTTGTTTGGGCTCAAAGGAAGGACCTTATATGTGTCCTTATTATATTGATTCTAGTCATTTTGAAAACCTATAGAAATTTTTTTTTGTCAAAATTCTGTCATTGAATGTTTTTGCTATTTCTCTTGTCTTGCTGTAATTTGCAGATTTGATGAACAATTTTCATGAGTTAATCGTTACAATTGATAATCAGGTTAGGGTCAAGGAAAGGACCCTGGAAGTGTATGGAGAGAGAGAATGTTATCCCACCTTCTTACCTAATCCTAAAGCTACATACAGGTGGGCCAAAGGCTAACCCAGTAAACATATCCCAAAGAGAGAAGTGATCAAAGGGGTGGGAGAAATGTGAGGAGGTATGTTCTGCCAAAGCTGTAACACCTCTCAGCAGGGATGTTAGCAGAATAGGACGGCTGCCACTTTTTAACATTTATTATATGCCAGGACAGAGCTGAGTACATTGCGCACATTATGAGGCTAGTGTTATCATCACCATTTTACATGCAAGGAAATTTTATATGCAAGAGAGAGTAAATCACCCAGTCAGTGTCACAAGGTGGAAGGGTAGGGACAAGATTCAAACTCACATTGGTTTGACTCCAAACCATGTGCTCATAATTACTGAAAAGCATATACAGTCATATGGAGGTATAACCCAAGAGCTCTTGTGGAGTCCCAGAGAGAGTGAGGACCTGGGTCTACCCATTGCAAGTGTTCTGAGGTGTGTGGATAGAGAAGGATCTCTGTTACTTCATTTTGGCTTCTATTTGGCTTGTGATTTTACTAATTAGCTTTTGTTAGTAGAAATTCTCAGCTCCTCACTGGAAGTCCTAATTGTGTGATTAGAAATAGCTCCAAGTCAACTAATTGTGATGATGAAAAACTAAAAAACAAAAACCAAACCCAGTGCCGTCAAGTCGATTCCGACTCATAGCAACCATATAGGACAGAGTAGAACTGCCCAAAGAGTTTCCAAGGAGTGCCTGGCAGATTTGAACTGCCGACCCTTTGGTTAGCAGCCATAGCACTTAACCACTATGCCACCAGGGTTTCCTTTGTGATGACAGAAAGGATCATTTCACAGGAAGTGTCCTAATGATAACCAAATTAATCCCAAATATCCCAAGAAATGATAAGAAAGCATTAATACAGAGACATTGTTATCACTGACCTGGTTTCCAGTCACCCAAGTGAAGGGTTTGAAAATCAACACACTGTGCACCAGGGACTTCTCAATTATCCATACCTCTGTATTTGGCTGGGTCATGTCTTTAGGTCAGGTACTTACCCCAGGGACACTAAGGCTTCTGCCTCAACCTGGCCTCCTTTTTTTGGTATCTCAAGGTTATTTTTGTTGAGGAGACAAATGGCATTTCTTCTATTCCTGAAGGCTGCAACCAGGCTTTTCCCAGATTTTAAGTCCACATCCATTGATTGACTAAAGTAGACAGAAAACCTTGATTGTATATGGGGAACACCTACAGAAGAGTGCTATAAAGAATACTCTGCACCATGTTAGTTTCCCAACTCACCTACCCTCTATACCATACATACTATTTGCCATCGAGTTGATTCCTGTTCATGGAGACCCCACGTGTGTCAGAGTAGAACTGTGTTACATAGGGTTTTCAGTGGCTGATTTTTCAGAAGTAGATCACCATGCCTTTCTTTCGAGGTGTCTTGGAGTGGACTCAATCCTCCAACCTTTTGGTTAGCAGCCAAGTGTTCTGAACATTTGCACCATGAAGGGACTACCTATCCTTTAGTAGGGTCAACTCCCAGCTGCTTTTTTCCCTTTCCTCTTTCATTCCAGCCCCAACCCCGTCGTTTCTAACCATAAGACAGACAAACAAAATGAAAAGACAAGAAGACTTAAGTTTGAATTTTGTTTCTTTTACGTACTGGTTGTGTGACCTTGAACAAATTATTTAATCTCTCTGCATCTATTTCCTTATCTGTTAAAAAAGAACAATAATAACTATCTTTGTGGGCTATATGTAGAACTAAAAGAAGTGGAGAAGAAAAAATGATGATGATGACGATGATGATGATAGTGATGAATCCAATGAAGATGAAGGAGATGACGGCCATGGTGATGATGGTAATGATGGTGATGATGATAACTAACATTTACTCAATGTACAGCCATTGCCAGCTATTGGGCTAAGTTCTTTGCATGTACTGTCTCATTTATCTTCACAACAGTCATCTGAGGTATTGTTTTTATAACCATTTTGAGATGAGGAAATGGAAGATTTAAAGACATTTGATAGCGTTGATAAAGGTCAATTAACAATTCAATTGCAAAGTCAGGAACCAATTTGATTCTTGTCTTTTGCTCATTCCCAGAGAATTTCCCATCTCCTCCTCAGGTGACATCATCAGCAAGCTTCAGAAACTTCACCCCAAGAACTGGTGCTTGCTCTCTCTATTCTTCATCCCCTCCTCTTGATCCTTGAGCCCTCTGTCCTAAAGAAGGGAGTCTGTATATTTTATCACAGCTTCAGCACTTTATCCCTCCATTCCTGAGAACATTCTTTACATTCCTGAATATACTAGACATGTTTCAAAAAATATATACTCTACATTTATGAAACTTGGGTCCTATTTCAGCTTTTCAATTAACTGGCTGTGTGGTCTTAGGCAAGTCAAACTCTTTAAGCCTCAGTTTTTTCATTTGCGAAATGAAAACTCAATAGCCTCCAAGGTCCATTTCTAACGTACTTTAATTATTTGATTCTAGTCCTGGAATCATGAACACTTAGCCTTAGCATGTGCAACGACATAGAAATCTCTGAACCAAAGCCTGCCTTCTAAGGAACAAATGTCTTTTTCATTTTTACTTATAAATAGAAAGAACTGTTGCCTTGTCACTGTCATTTTGGACATTCCATACCTTATTTGGGAGACCATTTAATTTACTTGTGTTTTTATGCAAATAATGCATGCTTTTATGTTTGTTTGCCAGCCACAACCCCCATCCCCCTCCACCCAGGTATTTTCATAAGCACGGCTACGCCAATTTTTTTTTTACATGTTGCTGTGAAAAAAAAAAATTAACTTATGAAAATACCTCACAGGGGTGGGGGAGAGGATGCCAAGGCAAACAAATGTAGAATGCACGCTTTATTTGTGTAAAAATATAGTATATGCCGGGATACTTTGGATGTAAAAGTGGGCTTTATTAATAATTGCATCAGAACAGCAGGCATAACAAGGACTGTCAGCTTTTCCATAAACCAACCTATGCCATTGCGCCATTTGTTTCTGTTCCTCCTCCTCTCCTTCCTCCTCTTCCCTCCCTTCTCTTTCTTTGGGCTTCAACAAGAGTGAAAGGCGCCACAGACAGAGGTGTGAGCTCCCTCAGCCCTTTAATGGAGTGTTAACTTCAAAGCAAAGGTGTGACCATTTAAATGTTAACACTTTTAAGCAAGTTTGTCTGCAACAGAACACCCTGTTTGAGGCTTATTCCCCCGCCCCCTCCAAGTTTCTGAAACCATTTTGCATTGTTAATTTCCCTCCTATGCGGACAGTAACTTGCTTATTACTTTCTTCCAGTATTTCCTTCATTTTAAATGATCCTTGGATTTTGTAATTGGCTTGGAGAACATCAGAAGGGCCTCAGCCATGAACCAAGAAGGGAGTGAAGCCCTCAGTGATTCCCTTGGGGTACTGTCCCTTGTGTCCTGCCTGTGTGTTTCCTGGATGCTCAGGGAAATGCTGAGGGTCAGCAGATGGGCTGTGTGGAAGTCAGCGAGCAGCCCAAAGTCACCGCATTTACAAATATGGTTTACGTGAACATTTTTTGGAGGAAAAGTTACTGAGCTCAGTGCCCTGTTCCTGCACTCTATCTATTGATCATCAATCACCATCCCTTTCTGGAAAAAATGGACCTGCTTCCTACTCCAAAACTATTTTTTAAAAATAGAAGATGGAGTCAGTTAAATTCTTGACTTTCTTTTTTAATGTTATTATTGCCAAATTACTATGCAAGTTCTTTGTAGTAACTGCAACACACTTTGGTTGAATTGAATTAGATTTAAAACCAATCCTATAGGATCACAATCAACTGGACAGCAATGAGTTTTATATAGAATTTGGCCATTTTATTTTAAGTATGAAAGATACAAATTTTAGCAAAGACATAGAAGATGATATGACTTTTTGATCTTAAGTTATTTTAGTGAGCATCATGCTTGGTGACTCATGTAAAAAAAAAATTTAAGAATAATTTTGTGTTGCCCAATTAAAATTCTGCAATTAAAATCCTCTCATTTAGTGACATTTCCTGTTATTAAAATCCGCTCTACACTGTTACCATTCTCTAAAGTATAATGATTTATCATTCCACTTGCATGAACCATAAAACTACTTTTGAGATCATTGATATTTCTGCCACAGTGAATGCAAAATTATTTTCTCTACTGTATGCAAGCTGATAGGCCTTTGTTTTAAAATATTTTCTTTTGTCACTGTAGGAAATTTATACTCTTCTCTAATAGACTTGATTTTTTTAGAGAAACTTTAGGTTTACAGAGAATTTGTACAGCAAGTACAGAGGGTTCCCATATACCTCTCTTCCTCCTGCACAGTTTTTCCTATTACTAATATTTTGCATTGGTGTGGTACATTCCTTATAACTGATGGACCAATATTGATAATTATTAACTAAAGTCCATGGTTTATGTTGTACAGTCCTATAGGTTTTAACAAATGCATAATGTATTCATACAGAATAGTTTTACTACCCTCAAATGCCCTTTGCTCCACCTATTTGTCTCTTGGAAACCCTGGTGGCGTAGTGGTTAAGAGCTATGGCTGCTAACCAAAGGTCAGCAGTTTGAATCCACCAGGTGCTCCTTGGAAACTCTATGGAGCAGTTCTACTCTGTCCTATAGGGTCTCTACAAGTCAGAATTGGCTGGACAGCAATGGGATTTTTTTTTTTTTTTTTTTTTAGTCATCTCTTCACACTTACCTCCCCGGACCCCTAGCAACCACAGATCTTTTTACTGTCTCTGTAGTTTTGCCTCTTCCAGATTGTCATATAGTTGGAATCATACAGCATGTACTTTTTGATACTGGCTTCTTTCACTTAGCAATACAAATTTAAGGTCCTCCGTGTCTTTTCATAGCTCGATAGTTTGTTTCTTTTTACTGCTGAATAATGCACCATTGTATGAATCATAGTTTGTTTATCTATTCACCTACTGAAACACATCTTAGTTGCTTCCACTCTGACTCTCTATATATAATTTATACATACATAAAATTCATGTGCAAGTTTTTGGGTGGGCATACACTTTCAACTCATTTGGGTAAATACTTGGAAGTGCAATTGCTGGGTTGTATATGCTAAGCCTATGTTTAGCTTTGTAAGAGACTGCCAGACTGTCTTTCTAAAGTGGTTGCAGCATTTTGCATTCCCACCAGTAATGAATGAGAGTCCCTGTTGCTCTACATCCACACCAACCTTTGGTGTTGTCAGTGTTTTTTGGATTTTAGCCATTTTAATAGGCTTCCTAAGTCATAGCTTTACTCCCTGTCATAGATTGAATTATGTCCCCCCAAAAATGTGTGTATCAACTTGGTTAGGCCATCATACCCAGTATTCTGTGGTTGTCCTCCATTCTGTGATTGTAATCTTATGTTAAAGATGATTAGGGTGGGATTATAACACCCTTACTAAGGTCACATCCCTGAGCCAATGTAAAGGGAGTTTCCCTGGGGTATGGCCTGCACCAGCTTTCATCTTATAAGAGATAAAAGGAAAGGGAAACAAGCAGAGAGTGAGGTACCTCATACCACCAAGAAAGCAGTGCCAGGAGCAGGGCATGCCCTTTGGACCCAGGGTCCCTGCACGGAGAAGCTCTTCAACCAGAGGAAGATTGAGGACAAGGACCTTCCTCCAGAGCCAACAGAGAGAGAAAGCCTTCCCTAGAGCTGATGCCCTGACTTTGGACTTTCAGCTCACTTTACTGTGAGGAAAAAAATTTCTCTTTGTTAAAGCGATCCACTTGTGGTATTTCTGTTATAGCAGCACTAAATGATTAAGACACCCCCCTTACCCCCTACTAGTCTGATGTATGACACTACTTCAGTCTCCAAAGGAAGAGCTGTTAAAATAGTAACATATTAGAAAGTTTTATTTTTCAATACACTAACCTAAACTTCCTCATATTACTTTTTTAAACTGTGGGGTTAATTTAAGAAGGAAAAGGTTAGTGAAGATTTCTCTGTATGAGCAGACATTCATTGACTGCCAGGGGGTGAAAAGTGGCACTGGGCAATTAACAATGAAAACCAATCTGTAGAGCTGGTACAGAAATAAGTACGTCACCTCAGGAGGCTGGGGACAACTCAGACGGGGCACCCAGGGAATAGAGGAAGTGAGTCAGTCCAGAAATTCTGAATCACCATTGCCCACTAGAGGTAACTGGTCTCTTGAGGATGCTCCCCACTGAGCAGACACATCAGAGGTTGCTGTCCACAGCAGAAAGCAAAAATGAGTAGTTTACATTGAGGACTATAACCCTAAAGGCAGGTCTACACAAGATGCCAAATTATGATCAGAAGGTTGATTAATGGCTATGGATGGGACAAGGAAAGTGAGAGTTCAAATTCCAACTCTGCCTGTCTATGCCTAGCTGTGTGGCCTTGAGCAAGTTGTCTGAACTCTCTGAGCCCAAGTTTACCATTTATAAAATGGGAAAACTCCTAAGAACAGGGTGAGAATTACGTCTTTGTAAAAATGGCTGTAGCTTAATAAACAGTTCACAGAAAGCCCTGATTCAATAGGAACCATTTTTGGAGTTTTAACCATGGTAGTGACTTCAGGAAAAAAAAGATCAATTCATCACTCTGTCCTGGTGTCATTGAGTTTGGCTAACACTAATATAATTCACGACTACCACAAGAGCACAAGGCACTCGCAGAGTTAATTTGTAAGAGTTGAGCCCAAGTTTCCTGGCTCTGGCTGCTTCTATCAGTGAGGGCACTTTAACAAACCGAGAGCTAATGACGATGAGCACAAATGGGGAGTTGCCTGATCCTGATGTTTCTTTCCAATGTATTCTGGCTTCTTAGCAGTTATCTTCACAAATTAGACCCATGTAAGAAAGTGTTGTGTTTCTCTTTCATGCCTGAGTTCACACATGTTCACAAATCTGCCCCAAGAGCTAGGTGTTTTATTCAGTGGCTACAAAACCTCATAGCTGTGCTCATTACCACAACAGGCAAAGTGATATTACCCAGTTATAACCAGGGGAGCTTGGGTACAAGCAAAAGCCAGTGAATGAAAGTTCATGGCCTGGGACTGTTAATCATTCATACTTTCATTTACTCAACAAATATTTATTGGATGCTTACTATGCATCAGGCTTTGACTGAGGGGCTGAGGATTCAGCAGTGAACAAGATCTTGCCTTCTGGCGGAGGAGAGAAGTAAGAAAGTAAGAGAGAGAGAGGAAGAGAGAAAGAAAAGAGGAACAAATTAGAGCGTCTAAGATCTACACAGAGAATTAAAAGAAGATGATGAGGAACAGAGTGCTTCAGGGGAGGCCTGAACGAGCAGGTGATATCTCAGCTGAGCTCTGACTCAAATGAAGAGGATGGAAATGTGGAGATGAGTGCAGTGACGCTCCAGGTAGAGGGTACCATCAGTGCAAGGGCTCTAGTCTGATGCCCATGAGAACCAGACTGATGGCCAGGGTGGCTGGGGAGACTGAAGGGGATGGTGTACAAAAAGTAGTCAGGCCAGGGCAGAGAGGGCTTTTTACAAAGCCAGAGTCAGAAGTTGGGGATGTTTTCTCAATTCAATTGGAAGCCATTGGAAGGTTTTAAGCAAGAAGTGACATGACTGAATTTATGTTTAATAAAAAAAAAGCCACCCTGGTTGCTTTGTGCAGAAGGATTATACAGAATGAGAGTGGAAGCAGGGAGACTATTAGAGCATCTCAGGCAAGAGACGTTAGCAGCCTGGATGAGGATAGTAGTGGTGGGGGAGGTAGAAGGATTAGGGATGTATTTGGAGACAGAGGCCTCAGGACTTGCCCATAGACTGGATGTGGAGAGTGAGAGAAAGAGTTAAGTCAGGTTTGACTCTTGTATTTTTGGCCTGAGCAACTGGGTGAATGGCTCCTTTCCTGAGATGTGAAAGACAAGAGGAAGAACAGGCTTATGGGGGAAAATATCAAGAGTAGCTTCTCTGGGAACACTCTTGGAGGGCACCCTTGTGTCCAGTGGGTAAAAGGACTATTGACACCCCCTGCTCTTGTGCACACATGCACATTCTGCCTCCTATTAAAACGAGCCAAAATGGAGCAGAAGACATTCCCCAAACTGGAAAACCCTCATCTATATTTAGCCTTTAGATTAATGAAGTAATTGAAGAGAAAATTTTAAAAAACATAAAATGAAGTGTTACCTTAAAAAGCCAATTTCCGTTCTTAATGTTGAATCACATGCAGTTCAGGGCACAATTTGAATCAGTCAACTCTAAATATGTTTGTATATATAGATATATATAAAACCAACCCATTGCTGTCGAGTCAATTCTGACTCATAGTGACCCTATAGGACAGAATAGAACTGCCCCATATACATATGCAAAAATACATACTTCAGACAGAAAATTATACACACACACATCAAACAATACCATGTCACCTCCTCCTTTTAATTATTAATAATCATTAATATTATCAATCATCTTCCTTTATCTTTTTTTTATTGTGGTGAAAATATACATAACAAAATAATCACCATCTCAACAATTTCTGACACTTCGGTGACATTGATTACATTCTCCAAGTTGTGCCAATGTTCTCTCTATCCTCTTCCAAATCATTCTACCACCATTAACATAAACTCAATGCCCCCTAAGCAAAAACTCCCTTCCTTTATCTTTTGATGAAGGTAGCAAAGCCCCTAATGAGGTTACACCTGGAAGTAGGGGAGGGGAGAATTAGAGGAAGGCCTGAGGACTCTGTCCATAGACCTCGGTGTCCTTACGTATAAAATGGCAGTGGTAGTAGTACCTTTTTCATAGAGGGTTGTACGATGCCTAGTATATGGTAAGTGCCTTATAAATGTTAACCACCATTGTTATTATCCTTAATACAGTAGCCCCCAACAGATGATGATCATCCAATGTCTTAGTGCTGGGAAGCTTCTTACTTCCCAAGGTGGGTCTTCTACAACTCCGGTACCAAAATGACCTTATTTAAATTGAGATGAATATTTGTCCTAGTACTGTTACTCGTTGAGCCCAATTCTGCCCTCTAAATAGCAGTTTAGTCCCTTTCTTGTAAGATAGCCTTCCTATATTTGAAGATTACTATCCTACAGGGTAGTAGCCTTATCCTACAGGGTCACTATGAGTTGGAATTGACTTGATGGCAATGGACATTTGGTTTTATCGTATATCATGATATCATCTACCCACATTTACTGAGTACCTATTAGATAAACTAGACTCTAAGTTTCATGAGGGCAAATATCCTGATGATTTTCTTACCACTGCAAAGCCACCATGTAGTGTAGCATTGGGCATGTAGTAGGTGTTCAAATTGAATGACTGAGTAAATGAATGACCCCTTTATCAGTCCATAGTTAGGATATTAGCAAGAATTTCCTCAAAGTTCGAGCTGTGCTTTGGCATGGAAGGATGTTTTTGACAAGTGAGGACTTGAGAAATAATTCAGTTGAAACATTTACTAAAAAAAAAAAAAATTTTTTTTTTTTTTTTTCGACCTTCTATGTGCCAGATGCTGTACTAGATGTTGGAGATCCAAAGAAGAACGGAGTACAGCTCCTCCATTCCAGTTGCTGTCGAGTCAATTTGTAATCATAGAGACCCTATAGGACAGAGTAGAACTACCCCACAGGGTTTCCAAAACTGAAATAAAAAACGAAGCAGACTGCCACATGTTTCTCTCGAGGAGTGGATGGTGAATTTGAATTGCTGACCTTTCAGTTAGCAGCTGAGTGCTTAACCACTGTGCCTCCAGGGGTCCTTTGGTCCCTCCATTAAAAAAAGAGAGCTATTAATCCAGTTTACAACTGGAAACCTGAAGCCATTTTGACGTGATCTGCTTCAAAGATGCCTGGTTAAGTGCATACTTTACAAGCATACCTTTGAGATATTGCGGGTTCAGCTCCAGACCACTGCGATAAAGCGAATATTGCAATAAGCAAGTCACATAATTTTTTTTGTTTCCCAGTGCTTATAAAAATTAGGTTTATACTAGGCTATAGTCTGTTAAGTGTGCAATAGCATTATGTAAAAAAAAAAACGTAGATACCTTAAGAAGTGTTTCATTGTTTAAAAATGCTACCTGAGATTTCACCGAGTTATGTACAGTCTTTTTGGTGGTACAGGGTCTTGCCTTGATGTTTATGGCTGTTGACTGATCAGGGTGGTGGTTGCTGACGTTGGGGTGGCTGTGGCAATTTCTTAAAATAAGACAACAATGAAGTTTGCCACATCAATTGACTTCCTTTCACAAAAGGTTTCTCTGAACCATGTGATGCTGTTTGATAGCATTTTACCCACAGTAGAACTTCTTTCAAAATTGGAGTTAATCCTTCCAAACCCTGCTGATGCTTTATCAACTAAGTTTATATAATATTCTAAATACTTTGTTGTCATTTCAGCAATGTTCACTGCATATTCATCAGGAGTAGATTCCATCTCAAGAAATTACCTTCTTTGCTCATTCATAAGAAACTCCTCATCCATTAAAGCTTTATCATGAGATCACAGCAATTCAGTCATATCTTCAGGCTCTACTTCTAACTCGAGTTTCTTGCAATTTCTACCACATTTGCTGTTACTTCCTCCACTGAAGTCTTGAACTCCTCAAAGTCATCCATTAGGGTTAGAATCAACTGCCTCCAAACTCCTGTTAATGTTGATATCTTGACCTCCTCCCGTGGATCACAGATGTTCTTAATAGCATCTAGAATGGTGAATCCTTTCCAGAAAGTTTTCAATTTACTTTGCCTAGATCCATCCACTGGAGCCCTGGTGGCACAATGGTTAAGAGTTCAGGCTGCTAACCAAAAGGTTGGCAGTTCAAATCCACCAGCCACTCCTTGGAAACTCTGTGGGGCAGTTCTAGTCTGTCTTATAGGGTCACTATGAGTCTGAATTGATTCGACAACAATGGGTTTGGTTTGGTTTTTTAGATCCATCAGAGGAATCACTATATGATATCTTACAAAATGTGTTTCTTAGTAATAAGACTTGAACATCAAAATTACTCCTTGATCCATGGACTGCAGAATGAATGTTGTGTTAGCAGGCACGAAAACAACATTAATATTCTAGTACATCTCCATCAGAGCTCTTGGGTGATCAGGTGCATTGTCAATGAGCAGTAAAGTTTTGAAAAGAGTCTTCTTTTTCTCAACAATGGGCTCAAAATATCTAGGAAAACAGGTTGTAAACAGGTGTGCTGTCATCCAGGCTTTGTTGTTCTGTTTATAGAGCACAGGCAGAGTAGATTTAACACAATGCTTAAGGGCCCTAGGATTTTTGTAATAGTAAATGAGCATTGGCTTCAATTTAAAGTCACCAGCTGTATTAGTCCCTACCATGAAAGTCACCCTATCCTTTGGAGCTTTGAAGCCAGGCGTTGACTTCTCCTCTCTAGCTGTGAAAGTCCTGGATGACATATTCTTCCAATATAAGGCTGTTTCATTTACACTGAAAATCTGTTGTTTGGTGTAGCCGCCTTCATCAGTTGTCTTAGCTAGGTCTTCTGGATAACTTGCCGCAGATTCTACATCAGCACTTGTTGCTTCACCTTGCACTTTTACGTTATGGAAATGGCTCCTTTCCTTAAATCTCATGAACCAACCTCTGCTAACTTCAACATTTTCTTCTGCAGCTTCCTCACCTCTCTCAGTCTTCATACAATTGAAGAGAGTTAGGGCCTTCCTCTGGATTAGGCTTTGACTTAAGGGAATGTCATAACTGGTTTGATCTTCTATCCAGACTACTAAAATTTTCTCCATATCGGCAATAAGGCTGTTTCACTCTCTTATCATTTGTGTGTTCACTGGAGTAGCACTTTTAATTTCCTGCAAGAATTTTTCCTTTGCATTCACAACTTGGCTATTTGTTCGGTGCAAGAGGTCTAGCTTCCAGTCAGTCTTGGCTTTCAACATGCCTTCCTCACTAAGCTAAATCATTTCTAGCTTTTGATTTAAAGTGAGAGATGTGTGGCTCTTCCTTTCATTAGAACACTTAGAGGCCATTGTAGGGTTATCAACTGGCCTAATTTCATTATTGTCTTGTCTCAGGGAATAGGGAGGCCCTAGGAGAGGGAGAGAGAGATGGGTGAATGGTTGGCCAGTGGAGCAGTTAGAACATACACAACATTTATCGATTAAGTTTGCTGTCTTATATGAGCACGGTTTGTGGCACCCCAAAACAATTACAATAGTAACATCAAAGATCACTGATCACAGATCACTATAACAGATATAATAATAATGAAAAAGTTTGGAATATTGTGAGAATTACCAAAATGTGACACAGAGACATTAAGTAAGCACATGCTGTTGGAAAAATGGCATGGATAGACTTGTTCAACACAGGGTTACCACAAACCTTCAATTTGTAAAGAACACAATATCTGTGAAGTGCCATAAAGTGAAGCACAATAAAATGAGGTATGCCCATAGTTGTAAGGAAAATGCTTGGTCAAAGTCCAGAAAGTAGAACAGATGGGACAAGAGCTCTAATGTCTGCTCATCATGAGGCAGAGAAATATAAAGTAAGAGAGATGTAATAGGGATTAGCAAAGGATGAGTAAGAGACAAAATAAGAGATGAAAACATTGAAAACTGAACTTTGTTAACTGAATCCCAAATGTCTGTTAGGTTATTCTGTGCATATATGGCTTGGTGGTCTTTAATGGGACAGGAGTTGTGTCATTTAAATTACCTTAGCTTAGACAGAGAGTGTGCTGGAGATTTGTAATTACATAGTGTAACCTCACCAGTCTAGGAATTCAAATGAGAACATATAACATTGTTGATGGATTTCACTGATGTATTAACTTCCACCTGAAGAATGGTGAGACTTTGACATCTCAGGTATTTTTGTCCTCTAAGGAGAGTTCTACACATGATTAAGAATACGTCTGCTCATGGACTTCCACCTCTGTACTTCTTGTAGGCCTTTTGAAGAAGTATCTCTCCACTATGGCTGCCAGAGTCTTTTTCTTCCCTGACTCCCTGCTGGACATAGCAGGTACTACTGCCACATATTACTGCTCCATGATCCTTTCCCACATGGGGAAATGATCTCCAACTCTGAGTCACCCTTTATTATACCGGCCAAGAGGGAACACTGTGTCCAAAGTCTCTCAAAGACCATCTTTAAAAGGATTCCTCAGCTTTGACCCACTGACTCTCCCTCTATAGGAAATCAAATCTAATTCTTTGGCCTGATGGAGAGTTGACATTGTAGTGCTACCTGTACATGCACACACACACACACACGTGTACACACACGCACACCTATCTCCCATAAACCAGTGCACGAACATCATCCCTTCTACTTTATGCCAAAATAGTCAAAGGCCTCATGTATATCTCATAATACAAATTGTTGTAGCCATCCTCCAGAATGCCCCCGCAGTGATCGCAGCCACCTTGTGTTCACACTCTTGTGTATGTCTCTCCAATATTGTACCAGAGTTAGTCTGTGTGACCAAAAGCATACAGCAGAAGTGATAGTATGTCCTGCAAGATTATCAAAGACACTGCAGTTTCTGTCTTGGGCTGTCTCTCACTCTTTCTCTTAGATCACCTGCTCTGGCGTAAACTAACTGCCACATCCTGAGGACACTCAGGTAGCCTTGTGGAGAGGCCCATGTGATGAAGAGCTGAGGCTTCCAGCCAACATCCAGCAAGGAGCTGAGGATTCTAGCTACTAGCCATGTGAGTCAGCCTTTTAGGAAGCAGATCCTCCAGCCTCAAACCTTCAGGTGATAAGGCCCTGAGTGACAGCTTGACTGCAGCCTTTTGAAAAAACCTAAGCCAGAACCGTCCAGCTAAACCACTCCCAGATTCCTGACTCTCAGAAACTCAGGTAATACATTTTGTAATTTTGAACTGCTAAGTTTTGGGGTACTTTGTTACAGCAATAGATAACCAATATAAAAATAGGAGAAACAGTGGGGAGTCAGTTGTGACTCCATATACCTGTTCTTCTCTGGGCTCAGCCAAGACCAGCCTCTTACAGTAGTATAAAGCATTGAAGTTGCTTATTTCAAGGAATCTCTGGGTGGTACAAACGGTTAAGTCACTGAACTGCTAACTGAAGGGTTGGTGGTTGCAGTCCACCCAGCAGCCACCTCAGAAGAAAGGCCTGCTTCGGAAAAAATCAGCCATTGAAAACAAAATTTTCTACTCTGTTCTACTCTGACATATGTGGGGCACAATTCTACTTGACACACATGAGGTCGCCATAAGTTGGAGTCAACTTGAGGGCAACTGGTCTTTTTTTTTTTTTTTTAATTTCATGAAAGACTGGTAATGTGTTGGGGAGAGGCAGGCAAAATGGCTGAAAAATTTTGTTTTTAATTAAGAATGCTCTTACTATAGAACTATGATCTTGGCAATAACAAATCATTCATTAGGAGCTTGGAGTGCCCTGCTGCCTCATGGGGTAACCACTGCACGCTTCCCACCATTTCTGGAGGTTAATACAAAAACCCAGAACGTAACATGGGTAGTTGCCTCAACGGATGCTATATAAATCCAGTGTGCTATTATTTTCCATTTTTAATGTGAATTGACAAGAGCCACTTTAGTCTGTTAGCACTTCCTTTCTGAAGACGAACCCCGACATCTTTTAGTGCCCTCAGCAGCAAATGACTTATGCCAGAGCCTATTCTTCTTCTTTAGACAGAAACCCAACTGACACCTGGTTTGTCTTCTATTAGATGAAGTAGTTTTTATAGAATGTGGGTAGAATGGGAGCGTGGTCAACCGCAAGGAATGTAGGCTCTGGCAGCTGAGGAGAAATTCCTGGTGGTCAGTAAAACAGTTTGAGTGTCTGTTTTCTGTTGGAGAAAGCTGTCTGTGCCCACTAAAATGCCAGCTTACTTCTTCCTTATTCTCAGCACTGTCTACACGACTCCATTAGTACAGAGGCCATTTTATGAAACCTTTTTATACCTGCAGGTTGTCATTCTGACTTAGTTACTAATCCTGGTCACATATAAGAGCTTTGATTAGGCAATTTGCTCTTTTTTTCCCCCCTTTCTTTCTTCCATCTCATTGAAAGATTACAGAGTTTGAGCGTGAGGTTAAAGGATTATGTCTGAATCCTGAGAGGACCGACACTGCTCCAGCCTGCCTGTCATTTCCTGCAGTGGTTACTTATCTGTCAGTATTTCTTCCCTTTTTTCCCAAGTCCCAGGCCTACTTGATCTTGTCCGTTTGGCACTGCTTGTGGAGGAATAACAAGGGTTTTCCCATCATGCAACATTCTGGGATACATCATGACAGAGAAATCTCAAAGCCCAGGTCAATTATAACAGAAGATGTGCACCACCTTTGCCCCTTGAACGTCTTCTGGGGCTGCAGTTGTTTAAAACGAAGTCACCTGAAAAATGCAAGGAAATGTGTGTCTGGCTCCTGCCCGCCTTTCTGGTTGTTTAGCAGGACACAAATAAATACCAAAAGACAAATGCTGTGTGTGTGTGTGTGTGTGTGTGTGTGTGGTTTGTGGTCAGGAAGAGGAAATAAAGTTGGCAGGTACCTCATTGTGCTGTAATTACTTTTTAATTAGAATTCATTGAATACAGATGGATTCTTCCTGTTCTTTTGACCACTGATGTTTTTAATATTCCCACACCAGATATTATGAGGCCGTAGCCAGCAGTGAATTACATAAAATAACCCTGTAGCTGGTAGTGACTTACAGGAAGTAACCAACTTAACCATTTGTCTTAGATGAAAAATGATCTTACACCTTTTTGTGGATTCTATTGCTGGTTTGTTGATATAGTGTTTGTTTAGTTCCTGAAGGAAAAAAAAAAATCATCGTTCTTGTATCAAATTACTTCAACTGACTGGAACATTTTTATTTCAAATAACGTACCATCGTATATATATATATTTTTTCATGGTGACACTGATAAATTTGCAAGGGTCCTCGTTTTCCCCCCGCCTACCAATGAATAACTTGAATCCGAACATGAACAGAATGTGCAATTTCATGCTGTTATAAAAAATCATTGCTCATCACATTCTAATTGTAACTAAGTTTGAACCCGAATAGCTATTTGCAGTATTTTGATAGAAACAAGAAGTCATTTCCATTTTTTTTGCTCCGGGGTCTCTCTACAGGAACTGACACACGATGTATTTTTGAAGTCACGCTTAATGATTCCCTTCTCATTACAAATGACCGCACCCTTGCCGAACAGTGGATCTAGAATGAGGCTTGCACAGGCCTGTGTAGTATACCTGAGAAACGTGATTTATTCTAATGTAATAATGGCATAGATTTATAAAGCTTGACTACCCCAATGCTCCTCGTTATGGTTGTAAAATATTTGTGGCTGCTGTGGGATTTTCTAGATCATTATTTTAAAAAAGGAAAAACCCATTTTGACAGATGAACTGGGGCCATTCTGAGCAAATCACAGATACTTCATATAACAAGGCCTCCAAAGAGGGGAGCATACACTTATTACTATGGCAACCCGGATCAAAACACTATTTTAGTGGAGAGTTTCCAGTTTTACAATGCAATGATGATTGTTTATTGTACCATTGAAACCAGATTCAGCAAAGGTTTAAGAAATGAGCTGACAAGAGGAAAATCATTATAGATAAACTGGGGATACCTGAATGGGATAGCGTGGAATCTGCCATTATTTGATCAAACACTGAAATTTATTGCCCCAGGACAATAAAAATAATGGAAGAGGATCCAGATGATGGGAAACATCCTGAAGTTTCTCTTGTTACAATGTTTTGGACTAAGATCAGTGCTATCTTAAGTTCGAACTTTGAAAGCAAAGAGTTTTGTTTGTTGTTTTTTTGGTTTAAGGTATCTATCTCTCAAATCTCTTATTTTCTATCTGCAAAATGCCTACTTGTAACTTTAAAGTTGTGGGATAACGCTTTCTTTCCTAACATATTCCATTTGACAGAGCACAACACGGTGCATCTCAAGAACTATGCCCATCATGCAAGGCTTTGTGCTTGCACATGTCTACATGAAGTGACAGCTGGTTGCAGCCCTGCTCAGTTATTTTTATAAAGATGGAATTTTTACACAGGAAGAGAAAAATTGTCTGCATCAGGAGTCGTCCATTTTACTGAATTTGTTTTGAAGTATCTAAAGACACTACTTGGTGGACAAAGTGTGTTGAAGTGAAGAGTTGAACAATCATTCATTTGTTCATTTAACAACTGTTTATTGAGCATCTACCACATGCCAATAGGTGTGTACAATAGGTGTATGCATTGCTAGGTGTGCAGTGGTGCACAAATGAGACACGGGACCTGCCCCTGTGGAGTTTACAGTCTAGTGGGAGTATGGGTGATGAGGGCTCTAAAGAAATATTGAAGGATGCAGTAATAAAGAAGAATCAGGTGAGGGTGGAGCTTGGACCCATCCCAACGCTTACGGAGTAGTTTCCCAGTCTCTGCAGGTGGAAAGAACTGCATTTATTGAATGTCTGCTTTGTCCCAACCTCAGTGCTGGGAGCTTTACATGAAATTATCTCATTTAAACCTCTGAACAATCATGACAGGTCACAGGTAGTAGTATGTTTATTTTGTAGATAAGGAAACTGAGGCTCAGAAAGGCTAAGTAAAAGCTCAAACTTATTGAACAAATACATATATATTATTGTTAGGTGCCTCTGAGTCAGATCTGACTCATCGCGACCCTACGGACAACAGAACAAAACACTTCCTGGCCCTGAGCCATCTTCATGATTGCTGCTATGTTTGAGCCCATTGTTGCAGCTACTGTGCCAATCCATCTTATACAGACTCTTCCTCTTTTTCACCGACCCTCTACTTTACCAAGCATGATGTCCTTCTTCAGGAGCTGGTCCCTCCTGATAACATGTCTAGAGTATGTGAGACAAAACCTCAACATCCTTGCTTCTAAGGAGCATTCTGGCTGACCTTCCCAAGACAGATTTGTTTGTTCTTCTGGCAGTGTATGGAACATTCAATATTCTTTGGCAACACCATAATTCAAAGGCATTAATTCTTCTTCCAACTTCTTTATTCGTTGTCTACTTTCACATGCATATGATGCAATTGAAAGTAACATGGTTTGGGTGAGGTGCTCCTTAGTCCTCAAAGTGACACCTTTGCTTTTTAGCACCTTAAAGAGTTCTTTTGCAGCAGATTTGCCCAATGCAATACGGCGTTTGATTTCTTGACTGATGCTTCCATGGGTGTTGACTGTGGATCCAAGTAAAATGAAATCCTTCACAGCTTCAGTATTTTTTACACACACACACATATACATCTTACATTTAGCACTTATTATGTGCCAGATTCTGTTGCTAGTATTTTACAAATATTAACTCATTTAATCCTCATAATAACCATGCAAAGCACTACTATTGTTATTCCCATTTTACAGATAAGAAAACTGAAGCACAAAGAGGTTATGTAACTTGGTCACGCAGCTAGTAAGTGGCAGAGGCAAGATGCTGTGCTACCGCTATGCAATGGAGGCATCATGTTGTAAGTAACCCAGCTGTGATCTAACCCAGGTCTCCTGATTTACCACAAGCTTGATTTGTTCTCAGCTTCT
This sequence comes from Loxodonta africana, assembly GCF_030014295.1. NCBI lineage: Eukaryota > Metazoa > Chordata > Mammalia > Proboscidea > Elephantidae > Loxodonta > Loxodonta africana. The sequence continues at coordinate 147,586,814 of NC_087344.1, read as the reverse complement.
TTGCTACATGGTCAGATTTACACTGCAACTACCAAATACTTTAATGATTAAACATAAATTGCATTGTTTTATTTACATAATTTAATAATTTCTTGTCAAGAATAAAATGATGTTGCAAAATCATTTTAAAGCTTTCACTTACTCAGCGAAGATAAAAAAGATTGCAAAGTTATACACTGGTTCTGAGTAAATGATTAAATCCATAAATAATTTCATAATCTCTGACAGTTTTGAAAACCTTAAGTAGCCCTATATTTTGTGAGGTAAATGATCCGGCTATAAACTGTATCAGTTCAGTAACTCAATGTGTATATGCCTATAAATTAATTTGTGATTTCAAAGACAGAAGCATCTGTCTAGGCTGATATGGCATTACTGGAAATGTGTGATGAACAGTCACTGTTTTTTGGCCATTAGCATCTGTTTCCCCTTGCATTGGTAGCAGTACCCTGAATTTCTTTTGGGGGATCTCCCCACTTTTCTTAATGATCTATTAAGAATAGATCCAGAGCGTGTGTGGTGCCTCCTGTGAAGAGAAACTTTCTCTTTGCATTTGGATGTGTCAGTATGGAACTACTGACAGTCACTTCTTATTATGTAACCCATAAGCCTGTTGCCATCGAGTTGATTCCGACTCATAGAGACCTTATAGGACAGGTGAGAACTGCCCCATGGGGTTTCTAAAGAGCAGCTGGTGGATTTGAGCTGCTGACCTTTTGGTTACCAGCTGAGCTCTTAACCACTGAGCCACCAGGGCTCCTCTTATCATGTAAAGGGTCTGAAAATGAAGCCAACTTGGAGGAGAGCAGAACCAAGAACTGGGAAAAGGTTGGGTCCTGTAACATCATCTGAGCTCCTGGATTAAGCTGCATCTGAATTTAGATTTGTCTCTGGACTTTTCAGGTAAAAACACCAGTACAGTAGGCCCCCCTGCCTGCCCCCTGCTTATCTGAGGTTTCGCTTTCTGAGGTATCAGTCATCAGCTGTCAACCGAAGTCAGAAAATGTTAAATAAGTAGCATGATGAAATCTTGCACCATCTCACTCCATCCTACCTGGGGAACACATTCACATAACTTTGATTACAGTGTATTGTCATAGTTATTTTATTATTAGTTATTGTTGTTAATCTCTTACTGTACCTAATTTATAAATTAAGCTTTATCATAAGTATGTATGTATAGGACAAAACATAGTATATGTAGAGTTTGGTATTATCCTTGGTTTCAGGCATCCACGGGGGTCTTAGAGCATATTCCCTGAGAATAAGGAGAGACTACTGTACATCTCCTTTTTGGTCTAAGCTACTTTGAGTTGAAATTTGTGTCCATTACACCCTAAAGAGTCCTGATTAATACAGGATGGCAAAACTATTCTAATAGTCTTGTTAAGTTTTTCCTTACCACCTTCTTCTCTCTCTCCATATCCAACACATCAGGAAGTCTTATCTATTTTATCTCTTAAATATTTCCTACTTTCTTCTACTTCTTTCTTTCTTCGTTGCCATCCCCTTAGTCCAAGTCACCATCAACTCTTATCTAGACAATTTTTTGTACCTGTCTTTCTGATCTCCTGGTATCTAATCTAGCCCTCTTCCACTCCATTCCCCACACTCCAGCTAGGGCAGTCTTTTGAAAATGATGCAAATCTAATTATGTTAGCCCTCAACTTCATCATTACACCCCTCCCCCAAGATCAGTAGTAGCTTCCTACTTATCTTAGGATACACACTAAAATCCTTAATACTGCTTTCAGGATAATGCACGGTCTGGCCCCTGTTGTCCTTTTCAGCATCATCTTGTAACCCTGTGTCTTTCTGCACTCCAGCCACATTGGCTTGTTTTACTTCCTTTTACACCACAGGGCTTTTGCACCTGGTGGTCCCTGGATTGTCTGTCTTTGTTCCTTTTCTAACTAATGCTTTCAGGTCTTAAGGAAACATCACTTCCTCAGGCTAGCCTTCCCTGATCCCTCAGTCTGGATTAGGCTTCTTGGTTATACTCACTGTGATTCCAAAGAATGAAAGTACTTTCCCTTAGGTATTCTACTCAATCGGGAGTGCATGCTCAATTTTGTATCCCCAGAGCTTAGCATAGCACCTGGCACACAGTAGTCACTCAGTAAATAAATATTTGTTGAATACGTGAAGTCAAATTTGACTTAGAGTTAATTGAAACGAGCTCAAAGCAAACATGAGAACTAATATTTTGCCATATATGAGAGGTAGAGTAATCCAGAGTGATTAAATAAAAGTTAAAGTAATTAAAGATATAAATATGAGCTCTTCTACTGACTTTTCCAAGTCTTTTAAGAGCACACATTCTCAGTATGCACATATAAAGTGTTGTGAGTGCCCTAAAACTTCAAGAACACTGACCTAAGCATCAGGAGACTTGGAGTCTGGTCCTGATGTTAATTTAATGGACATGCAATGACTGAAGTGAATTGCTCTGGAGAGAGGAGCTTCATTTCTGTGCGGTACAAGAGTTACCTGAGCCATAAAGCAACAGTCCCTGAAATGGCGGCTGGGACAGCCCACGTCTACTCTGGGAAGAAGTCTTTGTGGTGGGTACTTGCACTCACCTAAGGGACATTCTAATCCTGAGGAACCCCTCCCTTACTGACCTCAGGGTTCTTAACACACCTTTGATTTTAGTAAGTAGGATCTGGAAAGACCATAGCCTTCAGTATGGATTGCACCTCAACATAAGGAAAACAAAAATCCTCACAACTGGACCAATGAGCAACATCATGATAAACGGAGAAAAGATTGAAACTGTGAAGGATTTCATTTTACTTGGATCCACAATCAATAGCCACGGAAGCAGCGGTCAAGAAATCAAAAGACACATTGCATTGGATAAATCTGCTGCAAAGGACCTCTTTAAAGTGTTGAAAAGCAAAGATGTGACCTTGAAGACTAAGGTGCGCCTAACCCAAGCCATGGTATTTTCAATCGCATCGTATGCATGTGAAAGCTGAACAATGAATAAGGAAGACCGAAGAAGAATTGATGCCTTTGAATTGTGGTGTTAGTGAAGAATATTGAATATACTATGGACTGTCAAAAGAAAGAATGAATCTGTCTTAGAAGAAGCACAGCCAGAATGCTCCTTAGAAGCAAGGATGGCAAGACTGCGTCTTACATACTTTGGACATGTTGTCAGGAGGGATCGGTCCCTGCAGAAGGACATCATGCTTGGCAGAGTACAGGGTCAGCGGAAAAGAGGAAGACCCTCAACGAGGTGGATTGATACAGTGCCTGCAACAATGAGCTCAAGCATAACAACGATTGTGAGCATCGCTCAGGACTGGGCGGTGTTTTATTCTGCTGTGTATAGGGTCGCTATGAGTTGGAGCCAACTCAATGGCACCTAACAACAACAACAACAGGATCTGGAAAGTTCCACTCTATTTTCCAGATCCAGTTCTACTCCATGGGGCTTCTCTTTTCCCCACACTCCATAAAAAGCATTGATTTCAGCTTAACGTTTTAAAAAATCTATCTTCTGCTGATCAAGGAGTCTCCATTTTTCCTTTTCTTGGCAGCAGTGGTGGTTCAGTGGTCTTGCCTTTCATGCAGGAGATGTTGGCTCAATTCCCGGCTAGTACACCTCTTGCACAGCCGCCATCCATCTGCCAGTGGAGGCTTGTGTGCTGCTATGGTGCTGAACAGGTTTCAGTGAAGCTTCCCAACTAGGGTGGACTAGGAAGAAAAGCCTGGCTATCTACATCCAAAAATCAGCCAGTGAAAACCCTATGGATCACAGTGGTTTGATTCCCACCTGATCAAGGGGATGGTGCACGACCAGACAGCATTCTGTTCTATTGTGCTTATGGTCACCATGACGTGAGGGCCAATTCAAAAGCAGCTAACAGTAACAACATTTTTCTTTTTATTTCCTTTCACTTTTTCTCATGGTCCCAAATTTATTTTCTTAACTATCGATCTTTATTTTTTCTGGCATTTTTATTTACTCATTTGCAATTTGTAATTGTTGACTTTATATAATTCACGTGGTAAGTTTTCTGCAGATGCTTTCAAATATTGTGAAGTCACTGGAACGCAATTGTAAGTAACTGTGAATTATGTCCCATTTCCCACCTCCACCCAAACAAATCTTAGCAATTAAGCACATTTGGAGTGTCTATTGGCTTCCCCAGGAGCCCTGGTGGCACAATGGTTAAGTCCTCAGCTGCTAACCAAAAGGTCAGTGGTTTGAACCCACCCACAGCTCCATGGGAGAAAAGAACTGGAGATCAGCTCCCTGTAAAATGGGAAAATCCTATGGGGCACAATTCTACTCTGACACACATGGGGTTGCCAAGAGTCAGAATCGACTCCATGGCAAGTGGTTCAGTTTTTTTTGGTTTTATAAGAAATTATATATAAAGCATAAAATATATTTCTTGCCATACAGTAAGTATTCATTAAATGTAACTTGCATTCCCTCTTCTCCAATTTGTGTAAGTCATTTAACTTCTCTGGGCCTTAGTAATTACACCCGGAAAATGGGGGGGTGGGGGGAGGGAGTCCTAATAGTGCTTGAGTCCCTGGTTTTAGCTATTCCTAAGGCTCAATTTTACCAAAATTCTTTTCATTCTTTGGTAAAATAAGCCAATGAATTCCCTTATTTGCCTAAACTGTTTCAAGTTGGGTTTCTATGACTTGCTGCCAAAAGATTTTCCAAGGCAGCCTCAAAATCCCATCTCTTTCCTTTGATTCCCTCTATATATTGGCTTTCTTCTCCCTGAGTAGATTTCTCCATGAAATGAGACACAAGGCCACCGGCCACTCCTGTGCTTATTTATTCCAGTTCTACCTCCAGAAAAAAAAAAAAAAAATTCTCTCTTTCCTTAGTTCCCATGAGAACTCTCCTACAGAAGAATTTAATTGGCCTGTCTTTGGTCAGGTGTCCTTCTGTAGCCAGGAGGGTTGGGTTCTATGGTTGGAAAACTCCCTACAACTAGAAGATTGAGTTCAAGAAATGATCCATAACATAAGGGGGTACATCCCCACCAAAACCAAAACAGGCAAGGAATTCTGGGCAGACAATATAATTGGTGTCTACCACAACTATTCCTGTCCTATCTATTTTTGATGGTCATTGCAAAATAATACATGGGAAGTTCTTGGAAAAATACAGAAACAGGAAAACTTACTATGATTTAATTTGATACAAATTGGGACTGTACAGATGATAGGTACCCAAATGTGTCGATGTAATATTTTTTCCTGTTTGTATTTTTTCAGACCAGAATATTGAGCAAGAAATAAAAATACTCTTGGTGCTCCATTGTCTCCATGGAAAAGCTCTTTAAAACAGAAGGTGAGGAATGACTCCACTAAAATCATCTGCAGTAACTCAGCATTCCAGGCTGGCACAACTGTCAACATCTTGAAGCTGTACCATCTGGAACAACCAGCCTCCTTATTTGGTGGCACAGGAGAAGGGAAGAAGAGAGGGTATCACATCACAATCAAATGCTTTTGTCCAGGTCAGACAGCTTTCTTTTGCCCTCAGATCAATGGCCAGAACTAGTCACAGAACTAGCCAGAAGAGGACATGGAACAAGGGAAATCACTGCTGATGTCAGATGGATCTTGGCTGAAAGCAAAGAATACCAGAAAGATGTTTACCTCCTGTGTTTTATTGTCTATGCAAAGGCATTTGACTGTGTGGATCATAACAAATTATGGATGATACTGCAAAGCATGGGAACACTTAATTGCACTTATGAGGGACCTGTACATAGAAGAAGAGGCAGTTGTTTGAACAGAACAAGGGGATACTGCGTGCTTTAAAGTCAGGAAAGGTGTGCATCAGGGCTGTATCCTTTCACCATACTTATTCAATCTGTATGCTGAGCACATAACCTGAGAAGCTGGACTATATGAAGAAGAATGGGGCATCAGGATTGGAGGGAGACTCATTAACAACCTGCCATATGCAGATGACACATCCTTGCTTGCTAAAAGTGAAGAGGACTGGAATCACTTACTGATGACGATAAAAAACTACAGCCTTCAGTATGGATTACACCTCAACATAAAACAAAATGGACCAGTAAGCAATATCCTTGATAAAAGGAGAAAAGACTGAAGTTATCAAGAATTTCATTTTACTTGGATCCACAATCAACACCCATGGAAGCAGCAGTCAAGAAATCAAACACCTTATTGCATCAGGCCAATCTGCTGCAAAAGGCCTCTTTAAAGGGTTAAAAAGCAAAGATGTCACTTTGAGGACTAAAGTGTGCCTGACCCAAGCCATGATGCTTCAGTCCAGTCGCCTCATATGCATGGGAAAGCTGGACGATGAATAAGGAAGATGGAAGAAGAATCGATGCCTTTGAATTATGGTGTTGGTGAAGAATATTGAATATACCATGGACTGCCAGAAGAACGAACAAATTTGTCTTGGAAGAAATACAGCCAGAATGCTCCTTAGAAATGAGGATGATGAGACTTCATCTCACATACTTTGGACATGTTATCGGGAGGGACCAGTCCCTGGAGAAGGACATCATGCTTGGTGAAGTAGAGGGTCAGCAAAATAAAAGGAAGATGAGAAGGACTGACACAGTGGCTACAACAATGGGCTCAAACATAGCAACGATTGTAGGGATGGCACAGGACTGGACAGTGTTTTGTTCTGTTGTACATAGGGTGACTATGAGTCACCAATTGGGAGGCGCCTAACAAAAACAATAGTCACATGGCCTTGCTCAAATGCAAGAGGGCTGGGAAGTACAATTCTCTGTGACCTCAGAAGAGAAGCAGCTGTCAGTACACAGTAATACTGTCTCTGACACCAGGGCCACTCACATCTGAAGTGTTGGACCCAGGATTTAAACCAGGGCTTCCAACTGGTTCTGTTTTGAATCCCTGCTGAGAATTTGCATTTCTACCCCAGATATACTGAATCAGAATCTATTTTCTAACAAGATCCCCAGCTGATACTTACGTACAACTTTCTGGGAACTTGTTAGAAATGCAAATTCTCAGCAGGGGTTCGAACTGGAACAAGCTGGCTCAAAGCCTGCTTCAAACTTGGCAGCCCCTCACCAGAGCCCAAGTTCTTAACTATGTTTCTGCAGGGCACAGAGTTCATTCAGTCCAATTTCTCACTTTACTGGTAACTGAGCATATTTGCCCAAGGTCAGAAAGCCACATTGATACTTCTCTAAGTTCTGTCAGCACCATTATGTCACTGATCCTCCTACCAGCCCGGTGGGTACATGGAGCAAACAGTACAATGCCACTTTCCAGAAGGTGAGACTGAGCAGCCAAGTACTCGGCCACTTCCCACAGCCATTCCTAGATGACAACAACAGAAGCCAGTCCGTCAGCCCCCACTGCCCCATCCTCTTTTTAGTGGTCTTGAGCTCTTGAGGAAGGAACCCAGAGAAACAGCTAAGAGAGCAGAGGGTAGGTACCCTGGTGCTTGGTCCATGTGCTCTCCTGCTAGTAAAGTGGGTGATCTTTGCTCTCCACCTGCCTGCCCATATCAGGCTTCAGACTGCCCTTTGGCGATAACTTTCTTCTTTCAAGGTTGCCCAGGATATTCATTGTAATACCATTTTACTAACTAACAATGTTGGGAGTTGGGTGGCGGGAGGGTGGAAAAAGAAAGTATACACAGATTTGCCTCATTCTAGTGCTTTTTCCTTCACCAAGGGAAACACCATAACTATCAAAGCAGATATCCTGGAATTTTACCCAACAGGCCTCTCCTGTGCTGTGGACAGTAGTTAACAGGACAGCCTCTGGACTAGTTGCATGAGTGAGCTGATACGATTGCTAGGAATTAACAGAAGGAATGGGAATGGGACCTAATGGGCTTATTGGTCCTGAGAATCCCCAATGTTTTATTGGAAAAAAAAAACCAAACCTGTTGCCGTCGAGTCAATTCCAACTCATAGTGACCCTATAGGACAGAGTAGGACTGCTCTATAGGGTTTCTAAGGAGCAGCTGATGGATTTGAACTGCTGACCCTTTTGGTTAGCAGCTGAGTTCTTAACCACTACGCCACCAGGGCTCCAATGTTCCATTGAGGTGCTTATAAATAAATAAATTGAAACAAAAGGTCTTTTAAGGTCTTCAGTGTCTAAGGCATCAAAATGAGCAGGAGAAGAAGAGGCCCAACCATTGCTAAAAAAAAATCTATTCACGGTGGCTGCTTCCAGGTGTGTGGCCTGTGCACTCCCTGACTCTAGGGGGCACCATTAAGCTTGATCCGCATTGCAGATTTGTAGTCTATTTATCATGGAGACTCCTGGGTAGTACAAACAGTTAACACACTTGGCTACTAACCAAAATGTTGGAGGTTCCAGTCCACCCAGGGGTGCCCTGGAAGAAAGGCCTAGTGATCTACTTCTGAAAAATCAGCCATTGGAAACCCTAGGGAGCACAGTTCTACTCTAACACACATGGGCTTACCATGAGTTGGAATCAACTCAACAGCAACTGGTATATTTATGATTTTCCAACAAAATTTATTTACTGCACTGAAGTGTTTTGAGTAAGGAGTAGTTTTTCAAAATGCACATTTAGCTGGAGACAGAATTGAATACATTCATATTCTACAACCTATAACAGCCAACATTTCTTGTGCACTTGCTGTGTGCCAGGGACTATTTGAAATTATTTACATCCTTTATTGCATTTGTTCCACACAACTTGGGTAAGTATATCCCCACTTTACAGCTGAAGAAACTGAGGCTTAAAGGAACTAGACACACAGATAGTAAGTGCTGGCTCGGCAGGGCCTGCCTCTGTGATGGAACTCTCAAACACTCAGCTTTACTAGCTAGTTCCTCCTTCATCAGCTGACAAGCCTCTCGCCCATCCCTGAACTAGAGTCACAAACACAGACCCGAGCCCTATACCCTGCTACTGGACCAACTTTTCCACTCTGAGGAAAAGCTCTGGTCAGGCCCTGTGGCAGGCTGGCATTAATGTACTGTTGTATACTGCCCTGTTGCTGAGCTCCATGGGAGCTGTCAGCATGCCAAGAAACATTTAGTGGGGGAAAGGCAGGGAAAAAAGTACAGTGCATGTGAGTTGCCGGTTATTTAAAATAGGCCAATTACCTTAAACTGTAAAGACATAGTTAAGTTTAAATACTTACGAATCACTTTAACAAATTTAGTAACACAAAATTATCACTGCTTCCTCCATTTGTGCTGTATTAAATGCAGCCGGTTTGGGAAGCCTGTGGTTGACTAATTGTGGGTTATATTAGCGATCATTTCAACACTTTCTCTCCCTTACCCATATATAGTCTGCCCTCCATATCCACAGGTTCTGCATGTGCAGATTCAGCCAACCACAGATGAAAATATTTGGAAAAACAAGAAAGTTTCAAAAAGCAAAGCTTGGGGGGACAAGATGGCTGACTAGGTAGAAGCTACCTCGGATCCCTCTTGCAACAAAGACTCGGAAAAACAAGTGAATCAATCATATACATGACAATCTATGAACCCTGACCATCAAACACAGATCTAAAGAGTTGATCTGAGTGACAGAGACTGAGAACGAACAACCACAGGGAAGCAGTGACTGTTTTTGGAGCCTGGAGCCAGCTTCCCAGTCAGGAAACCTTGGCGCCGGGCTTTGGACTGGGCGTAGGGGAGCTGAGCACGGCATACTCAGACGGGGCAAACACGGATGCAGCCCTAGCCCCCAGAAGTGACGTCGGGGGAACCCCAGCCAGTGTATGCAGGCAGCGCAGCAACGCGGCTGAGAGGAGGAGAAGTCCCCGGGATGCAGCAACTGGTTTTGGAGCCTGGAGTGTGGCATCCCAGCCGGGGAACCTTGGCACTGGGCTTTGGACTGGGAGCGGAGGAACTGACCACGGCTTCTGAGACAGCACAAGCACAGGACGTGCGCCTGACCCTCGGGGGCAATCTCTACCCAGACAGTGCACACAGTCGATGCGCCCCTTGGGAATCTCAGATAAAACAGTCATCCCAAGCAAGATAAGTAACTTCGTATATATTCTGGGGTGCTACTATCCTATTTATCTGAACCCTCCCCTCCCCTTCCCAGGTGGCTTCATTAACATTGGAATTTCCTGAGCCAGAAAGGGAAGTGCGCTGTGGTTTTTCTTTCTTTCTTTTTTTTTTTTTTTTTTTTGGTCTTTTCCTAACCTATTCTCCTGGCCTGATAGAAGCAGCTACAAAAAACCCAGGGACCAAAAATCCTTCCCTAATTGGACTAAAAACACTGAACCAGCTCCAGCCAAACATATGTGATCCACAGTCTTGGGCTTTCATCCCTACAGGGAACAAGGTGGCTATAAGGCAAAGGCATTTCTAATAGGGATCTGACTGTAATTGTTTTAGCGGATTACTGGAAAGTCAAGTTTCCCAGGTCTGATATCTCTGCGTATTCAACAGAGCCCTCACTGACCCACAACAGGGAACTGAGGGCTGAAGCTCCCCCCAGACCACCTCGCCTCCTGCCTTAGGGGTCTAAGGAGGGTGACACCTACCAATCTGTAGAGGGACTTGCACTGGGGGCCTAAGGTACAGCTGCAGAGCCCACCCACCAAAGTGCTTTAGGAATAGAGACACACCTACCTCACTGGCACTTGGGGGAAGCCTGTCAGCATCCTGCCCCCCCTGGAGCGTGAAACCCTGCTGCTACTAGAATATGGTGCACACAACTATCACCACTACTCCTCTGGGTGGATTGGTGACAGTCTGCACCACACACTTGATGACCCAAAATCAGATTCCACTCAAGAATAGTGAATGCACTCTTAGGCTTATATATCTGGTAACAGCCGAAACCAGCTGGTAATAGGGCATAAGTGATTCAAGGGCTACAACAATCAAGACAGCGCAATCTAGTAGCCCATCTACATAGATTGAAAGAAAACAAAACAAGATAAGACTCAGTGAGCAAATATACATTAAATCACTACAATATCTTAGAGATGGCTTGGAGAGAGCAGTCGATATCAAACCACATAAAGAAGCAGACCATGATTGCTTCTATAACTCCCCGAACTAAAGAATCAAAATCTTTCCCAAATGAAGATACAATCCTGGAATTGCCAAATGCAGAATATAAAAAACTAATTTACAGAATGCTTCAAGACATCAGGGATGACCTCAGAAATGAAATAAGGCAATCTACAGAAAAAGCCAAGGAACACACTGATAAAGCAGTTGAAGAACTCAAAAAGATTATTCAAGAACATAGTGGAAAAATTAATAAGTTGCAAGAATCCATAGAGAGACAGCATTCAGAAATCCAAAAGATTAACAGTAAAATTACAGAATTAGACAACTCAATAGGAAGTCAGAGGACCAGACTCGAGCAATTGGAATGCAGAGTGGGGGATCTGGAGGACAAGGGAATTGACACCAATATAGCTGGAAAAAAAATCAGATAAAAGAATTAAAAAAAATGAAGAAACCTTAAGAATCATGTGGGACACTATGAAGAAGAATAACTTGCGTGTGATTGGAGTCCCAGAACAGGGAGGGATAGCAGAAAATACAGAGAGAATAGTTGAGGATCTGCTGGCAGAAAACTTCCCTGACATCGTGAAAGACGAAAGGATATCTATCCAAGATGCTCATCGAACCCCATTTAAGGTTGATCCAAAAAGAAAATCACCAAGACATATTATCATCAAACTTGCCAAAACCAAAGATAAAGAGAAAATTTTAAAAGCAGCCAGGGAGAAAAGAAAGGTCTCCTACAAAGGAGAATCAATAAGAATAAGTTCAGACTACTCAGCAGAAACCATGCAGGCAAGAAGGCAATGGGATGACATATATAGAGCACTGAAGGAGAAAAACTGCCAGCCAAGGATCATATATCCAGCAAAACTCTCTGAAATATGAAGGCGAAATTAAGATATTTACAGATAAACATAAGCTTAGAGAATCTGCAAAAACCAAACCAAAGCTACAAGAAATACTAAAGAAAATTGCTTGGTCAGAAAACCAATAATATCAGATACCAGCACAACACAAGGGCACAGAACAGAGCATCCTGATATCAACTCAAATAGGGAAATCACAAAATCAAATTAAGATTAATTTTAAAAAGAAAAAAATGCTCAAAACAGGGAATCATTGAAGTCAATATGTAAAAGATCACAATAATCAAAAAGATGGACTAAATACAGGTGGCATAGAACTGCCACATGGAGAGGGATACAATGTGATATAGGACAATACAGGTTAGGTTTTTACTTAGAAAAATAGGGGTAAATATTAAGGTAACCACAAAGAGGTATAACAACTCCATAACTCAAAATAAAAACCAAGAAAAACATAACGACTCAGGAAACATAAAGTCAAATACTATGAAAATGAGGAACACACAATTTACAAAGAAAAACATCTCAGCACAAAAAAGTAAGTGGAAAAATGAAATGGTCAACCACACACATAAAAAGGCATCAAAATGACAGCACTAAACACATACTTATCTATAATTACGCTGAATGTAAATGGACTAAACGCACCAATAAAGAGACAGAGAGTCTCACACTGGATAAAGAAACACGATCCGTCTATATGCTGCCTACGAGAGACACACCTTAGACTTAGAGACACAAACAAACTAAAACTCAAAGGATGGAAAAAAATATATCAAGTAAACAATAAGCAAAAAAGACCAGGAGTAGCAATATTAATTTCTGACAAAATAGACTTTAAAGTTAAATCCACCACAAAGGATAAAAAGGACTCTACATAATGATTAAAGGGACAATTGACCAGGAAGATATAACCATATTAAATATTTATGCACCCAATGACAGGGCTGCAAGATACCTAAAACAAACTTTAACAGAACTGAAAAGTGAGATAGACACCTCCACAATTATAGTTGGAGACTTCAACACACCACTTTCGGAGAAGGACAGGACTTCCAGTAAGAAACTCAATAGAGACATGGAAGACCTAATTGCTACAATCAACCAACTTGACCTCATGGACTTATACAGAACAATCCACCCAACTGCTGCAAAGTATACTTTTTTTTCTAGCACACATGGAACATTCTCTGGAACAGACCACATATTAGGTCATAAAACAAACCTTTGCAGAATCCAAAACATCGAAATATTACAAAGCATCTTCTCAGACCATAAGGCCATAAAAGTGGAAATCAATAACAGAAAAATCAGGGAAAAGAAATCAAATATTGGAAACTGAACAATACCCTGCTGAAAAAAAACACTGGGTTATAGAAGACATTAAGGAGGGAAAAAAGAAATTCATAGAATGCAATGACAATGAAAACACTTCCTATCAAAACCTCTGGGACACAGCAAAAGCAGTGCTCAGAGGTCAGTTTATATCAAAAAATGCACACATACAAAAAGAAGAAAGAGCCAAAATCAGAGAACTGTCCCTACAACTTGAACAAATAGAGAATGAGCAACAAAAGAATCCATCAGGCACCACAAGAAAACAAATAATAAAAATTAGAGCTGAACTAAATGATTTGGAGAACAGAAAAACAATTGAAAGAATTAACAAAGCCAAAAGCTGGTTCTTGGAAAAAATTAACAAAATTAATAAACCATTGCCTAGACTGACTAAAGAAATACAAGAAAGGAAACAAATAACCTGAATAAGAGACGAGATGGGCCACATCACAACAGACCCAACTGAAATTAAAAGAATCATATCAGATTATTACGAAAAATTGTATTCTAATAAATTTGCAAACCTAGAAGAAATGGATGAATTCCTAGAAAAACACTACCTACCTAAACTAACACATTCAGAAGTAGAACAACTAAATAGACCCATGACAAAAAAAGAGATTGAAACAGTAATCAAAAAACTCCCAACAAAAAAAAGCCCTGGCCCGGATGGCTTTACTGCAGAGTTCTACCAAACTTTCAAAGAAGAGTTAACACCACTACTACTAAAGGTATTTCAAAGCATAGAAAATGATGGAATACTACCCAACTCATTCTATGAAGCCACCATCTCCCTGATACCAAAAGCAGGTAATGACATTACAAAAAAAGAAATTTACAGACCTATATCCCTCATGAACATAGATGCAAAAATCCTCAACAAAATTCTACCCAATAGAATTCAATAACATATTAAAAAAATAATCCACCACGACCAAGTGGGATGTATACCAGGTATGCAAGGCTGGTTTAATATTAGAAAAACCATTAATGTAATCTATCACATAAATAAAACAAAAGACAAAAACCACATGATCTTATCAATTGATGCAGAAAAGGCATTTGACAAAGTCCAACACCCATTCATGATAAAAACTCTCAGCAAAATAGGAATTGAAGGAAAATTCCTCAACATAATAAAGGGCATCTATACAAAGCCAACAGTCAACATCACTCTAAATGGAGAGAGCCTGAAAGCATTTCCCTTGAGAACGGGAACCAGACAAGGATGCCCTTTATCACCACTCTTATTCAACATTGTGCTAGAGGTCCTAGCCAGAGCAATTAGGCTAGACAAAGAAATAAAGGGCACCCGGATTGGCAAGGAGGAAGTAAAATTATCTCTATTTGCAGATGACATGATCTTATACACAGAAAACCCTAAGGAATCCTGCAGAAAACTACTGAAACTAATAGAAGAGTTTGGCAGAGTCTCAGGTTATAAGATAAATATACAAAAATCACTTGGATTCCTCTACATCAACAAAAAGAACATCAAAGAGGAAAAAACCAAATGAATACCATTCAGGGTAGCCCCCAAGAAGATAAAATACTTAGGAAAAAATCTTTCCAAAGATGTAAAAGACCTATACAAAGAAAACTGCAAAGTATGACTGCAAGAAACTAAAAAGGACCTACTTAAGTGGAAAAATATATCTTGCTCATGGATAAGAAGACTTAACATAGTAAAAATATCTATTCTACCAAAAGCCATCTATACATACAATGCACTTCCGATCCAAATTCCAATGACATTTTTTAAGGTGATAGACAAACAAATCACCAACTTCATATGGAAGGGAAAGAAGCCTCGGATAAGTAAAGCATTACTGAAAAAGAAGAAGAAAGTGGGAGGCCTCACTCTACCTGATTTCAGAACCTATTATACAGCCACAGTAGTCAAAACAGCCTGGTACTGGTACAACAACAGGCACATAGACCAGTGGAACAGAATTGAGAACCCAGATATAAATCCATCCACATATGAGCAGCTGATATTTGACAAAGGCCCAGTGTCAGTTAATTGGGGAAAAGATAGTCCTTTTAACAAATGCTGCTGGCATAACTGGATATCCATTTGCAAAAAAATGAAACAGGACCCATACCTCACACCATGCACAAAAACTAACTCCAAGTGGATCAAAGACCTAAACATAAAGACTAAAACGATAAAGATCATGGAAGAAAAAATAGGGACAACGTTAGGAGCCCTAATACAAGGCATAAACAGAATACAAAACATTACCAAAAATGACAAAGAGAAACCAGATAACTGGGAGCTCCTAAAAATCAAACACCTATGCTCATCTAAAGACTTCACCAAAAGAGTAAAAAGACCACCTACAGATTGGGAAAGAATTTTCAGCTATGACATCTCCGACCAGCGCCTGATCTCTAAAATCTATATGATTCTGTCAAAACTCAACCACAAAAAGACAAACAACCCAGTCAAGAAGTGGGCAAAGGATATGAACACACACTTCACTAAAGAAGATATTCAGGCAGCTAACAGATACATGAGAAAATGCTCTCGATCATTAGCCATTAGAGAAATGCAAATTAAAACCACGATGAGATTCCATCTCACTCCAACAGGCTGGCATTAATCCAAAAAAACACAAAATAATAAATGTTGGAGAGGCTGCGGAGAGACTGGAACTCTTATACACTGCTGGTGGGAATGTAAAATGGTACAACCACTTTGGAAATCTATCTGGTGTTTTCTTAAAAAGTTAGAAATAGAACTACCATACAACCCAGAAATCCCACTCCTCGGAATATACCCTAGAGAAATAAGAGCCTTCACACAAACAGATATATGCACACCCATGTTTATTGCAGCTCTGTTTACAATAGCAAAAACCTGGAAGCAACCAAGGTGTCCATCAACGGATGAATGGGTAAATAAATTGTGGTATATTCACACAATGGAATACTACGCATCGATAAAGAACAGTGACGAATCGGTGAAACATTTCATAACATGGAGGAACCTGGAAGGCATTATGCTGAACGAAATTAGTCAGAGGCAAAAGGACAAATATTGTATAAGACCACTAGTATAAGATCTTGAGAAATAGTATAAACTGAGAAGAACACATACTTTTGTGGTTATGAGGGGAGGAGGGAGGCAGGGTGGGAGAAGGTTTTTTACTGATTAGTTAGTAAATAAGAACTACTTTAGGTGAAGGGAAGGACAATACTCAATACATGGAAGGTCAGCTCAATTGGACTGGACCAAAAGCAAAGAAGTTTTGGGATAAACTGAATGCTTCAAAGGTCAGCGGAGCAAGGGCGGGGGTCTGGGGACTATGGCTTAAGGGGACTTCTAAGTCAATTGGCAAAATAATTCTATTATGAGAACATTCTGCATCCCACTTTGAAATGTGGCGTCTGGGGTCTTAAATGCTAACAAGCGGCCATCTAAGATGCATCAATTGGTCTCAACCCACCTGGATCAAAGGAGAATGAAGAACACCAAGGTCACACGATAACTATGAGCCCAAGAGACAGAAGGGGCCACATGAACCAGAGACTTACATCATCCTGAGACCAGAAGAATTAGATGGTGCCCGGCTACAACCAATGATTTCCCTGACGGGGAGCACAACACAGAACCGCTGAGGGAGCAGGAGATCAGTGGGATGCAGACCCCAAATTCTCATAAAAAGACCAGACTTAATGGCCTGACTGAGACTAGAGGAATCCTGGCAGTCATGGTCCCCAAACCTGCTGTTGGCCCAGGATAGGAACCATTCCCGAAGACAACTCATCAGACATGGAAGGGACTGGAAAATGGGTTGGAAAGATGCTGACGAAGAGTGAGCTACTTGTGTCAGGTGGACACTTGAGACTGTGTTGGCATCTCCTGTCTGGAGGGGAGATAGGGTTAGAAACTCGCAAAACTGTCAGGAAAGGAGAGACTGGAAGGAGGGGGCGGGCTGACTCATTAGGGGGAGAGTAAGTGGGAGTATGGAGTAAGGTGTATATAAGCTTATATGTGATAGACTGACTTGATCTGTAAATGTTCACCTAAAGCTCAATAAAAATTATTAAAAAAAAAAAAAAAGCAAAGCTTGAATTTGCCGCACACTGAGCACTATGCTGAATCTACAGGGATGAAGTAATGTGTGGCATGCCCTGCTGTAGCCTCCCGCCATTTCACAGATCCTCAGTCTCTCCCCTGCTTTCATTGTTTGAGCATTAAACACGTACAGACTTTTTTTTTCTTGTCGTTATTCCCTAAACAGGAGCCCTTGGGGCTCAGCGGTTAAGAGCTCGGCTGCTAACCAAAAGGGAAGATTGCATAGGTTATATGCAAATACCACACCATTTTATATAAGCGACTTGAGCATCCTTGGATTTGGTATCCACAGGGGGTCCTGGAACCAATCCTTTAGTGATACTGAGGGATGACTCTATTCCTAAATTTTGCAAATAGTGAAAAGGGGTTAAGCTTGTGCCACCCAAATGCTTCTATCATGTGAAGACTGAAAATAAGGCACATAATTTCCTGGCCCACTTTTCTACATGATTTGGGGTGGTATTTCTGTGTATAGTTGGAGATGTTTGGCCCTGAGTAACCTACGGAACTCCTGTAGGTGCAGAAGTGAGATAGTCACTGAATCCAGAGATGCTGCAATCTGATAGGTCAGGGGCATGACCTGACAGAAGGCCACAGGGACACCCAGGAGCCAGTCATGAAGAAGAATGGAGGACCATATGCCAAAGACCACGCAGAGGCCAAAGAGAAGGTGGGAATCCCAAAGCAGACATTTTTTTCTCCTGTGGTAGCCAGGTAGGAGATGGTGAAAAGGAAGGATGAGCTCAAAAACAATTGCACTGTGTTCATTCTAGAGAAATTATTCCATTTGGGGGTTTATTGCTGCAGTGTGAACCTAGACACTGCCTAATTAGGAATACGATTGTACTCCGGCACAATTACCCAGCTAATTGGTCTACTGCATGTGTAGTTCTGAATACTGGGTAATAAGAAAAATGGTGAGAAACAAAGTCCTGCCAACGTTTCAATGAAAGGGCATGGAATGTTAGAGTTGGAAGAGACCTTAGGGGTCATTTAGGCAACAGACTTATTTTGCAAATGAGGCCCAGGATGGTGAAGTGACAAACTCTAGGCTCATAGAAGGTCAGTGGTAGAGCTAGCACTAGAGCGTAGTTCTCTCCTTTCTCTCAGTCCATAAATTATTATTATTGACTGA
This sequence comes from Loxodonta africana, assembly GCF_030014295.1. Taxonomy (NCBI): domain Eukaryota; kingdom Metazoa; phylum Chordata; class Mammalia; order Proboscidea; family Elephantidae; genus Loxodonta; species Loxodonta africana. The sequence goes on along the minus strand of NC_087344.1, from coordinate 147,568,411 downwards.
TACCCACCCTGTAAGTCTCTGAGTGGCACAAACAGTTTGCACTCATCTACTAACCTAAAGGTTGGTGGTTCGAACCCACCCAGTGGCACCACAGGAGATAGGCCTGGAGATCTGCTCCCATAAAGATTACAGCCAAGAAAATCTATGGAACACTCTAACAGAATCAACTCAATGGCAACTTGTTTTTTTCTGTGGGTGGGGTTTACCTGCCCTGTGTTTGATTGACAAGATGCAAATAATTGAAAGACTGGCACCAGCTGGAAGTTGGAAGATGGGCTCTGACCAAGAGGAAGGTTCTGAGATAGGAGGGGGCATCCCCATCCCGTCCATTCAATGCCAAGTTCTCTGGAAGAGGTGCCAATGAGAAGGGGCCCCAAGTCTTCCTGAACCTTCAGTTTCTCATTTTTTTTTTTTTTTGGCTTTTTTTTTTTTATTAACTTTTATTGAGCTTCAAGTGAACGTTTACAAATCAAGTCAGACTGTCACATATAAGTTTACATACATCTTACTCCGTACTCCCACTTGCTCTCCCCCTAATGAGTCAGCCCTTCCAGTTTCTCCTTTCGTGACAATTTTGCCAGCTTCCAACTCTCTCTATCCTCCCATCCCCCCTCCAGACAGGAGATGCCAACACAGTCTCAAGTGTCCACCTGATATAATTAGCTCACTATTCATTAGCATCTCTCTCCCACCCACTGTCCAGTCCCTTTCATGTCTGATGAGTTGTCTTCGGGAATGGTTCCCGTCCTGTGCCAACAGAAGGTTTGGGGACCATGACTGCCAGGATTCCTCTAGTCTCAGTCAGACCATTAAGTATGGTCTTTTTATGAGAATTTGGGGTCTGCATCCCACTGATCTCCTGCTCCCTCAGGGGTTCTCTGCTGTGCTCCCTGTCAGGGCAGTCATCGATTGTGGCCGGGTACCAACTAGTTCTTCTGGTCTCAGGATAATGTAGGTCTCTGGTTCATGTGGCCCTTTCTGTCTCTTGGGCTCTTAGTTGTCGTGTGACCTTGGTGTTCTTCATTCTCCTTTGATCCAGGTGGGTTGAGACCAATTGATGCATCTTAGATGGCCGCTTGTTAGCATTTAAGACCCCAGACGCCACATTTCAAAGTGGGATGCAGAATGTTCTCATAATAGAATTATTTTGCCAATTGACTTAGAAGTCCCCTTAAACCATGGTCCCCAAACCTCCGCCCTTGCTCCGCTGACCTTTGAAGCATTCAGTTTATCCCAAAACTTCTTTGCTTTTGGTCCAGTCCAATTGAGCTGACCTTCCATGTATTGAGTATTGTCCTTCCCTTCACCTAAAGCAGTTCTTATCTACTAATTAATCAGTAAAAAACCCTCTCCTACCCTGCCTCCCTCCTCCCCTCATAACCAGAAAAGTATGTGTTCTTCTCAGTTTATACTATTTCTCAAGATCTTATACTAGTGGTCTTATACAATATTTGTCCTTTTGCCTCTGACTAATTTCGTTCAGCATAATGCCTTCCAGGTTCCTCCATGTTATGAAATGTTTCACGGATTCGTCACTGTTCTTTATCGATGCGTAGTATTCCATTGTGTGAATATACCACAATTTATTTACCCATTCATCCGTTGATGGACACCTTGGTTGCTTCCAGGTTTTTGCTATTGTAAACAGAGCTGCAATAAACATGGGTGTGCATATATCTGTTTGTGTGAAGGCTCTTATTTCTCTAGGGTATATTCCGAGGAGTGGGATTTCTGGGTTGTATGGTAGTTCTATTTCTAACTTTTTAAGAAAATACCAGATAGATTTCCAAAGTGGTTGTACCATTTTACATTCCCACCAGCAGTGTATAAGAGTTCCAGTCTCTCCGCAGCCTCCCAGGCATTTATTATTTTGTGTTTTTTGGATTAATGCCAGCCTTGTTGGAGTGAGATGGAATCTCATCGTGGTTTTAATTTGCATTTCTCTAATGGCTAATGATCGGGAGCATTTTCTCATGTATCTGTTAGCTGCCTGAATATCTTCTTTAGTGAAGTGCGTGTTCATATCCTTTGCCCACTTCTTGACTGGGTTGTTTGTCTTTTTGTGGTTGAGTTTTGACAGAATCATATAGATTTTAGAGATCAGGCGCTGGTCGGAGATGTCATAGCTGAAAATTTTTTCCCAGTCTGTAGGTCTTTTTACTCTTTTGGTGAAGTCTTTAGATGAGCATAGGTGTTTGATTTTTAGGAGCTCCCAGTTATCTGGTTTCTCTTTGTCATTTTTGGTAATGTTTTGTATTCTGTTTATGCCTTGTATTAGGGCTCCTAACGTTGTCCCTATTTTTTCTTCCACGATCTTTATCGTTTTAGTCTTTATGTTTAGGTCTTTGATCCACTTGGAGTTAGTTTGTGTGCTTGGTGTGAGGTATGGGTCCTGTTTCATTTTTTTGCAAATGGATATCCAGTTATGCCAGCTCCATTTGTTAAAAGGACTATCTTTTCCCCAATTAACTGACACTGGGCCTTTGTCAAATAATCAGCTGCTCATATGTGGATGGATTTATATCTGGGTTCTCAATTCTGTTCCACTGGTCTATGTGCCTGTTATTGTACCAGTACCAGGCTGTTTTGACTACTGTGGCTGTATAATAGGTTCTGAAATCAGGTAGAGTGAGGCCTCCCACTTTCTTCTTCTTTTTCAGTAATGCTTTGCTTATCCGAGGCTTCTTTCCCTTCCATATGAAGTTGGTGATTTGTTTGTCTATCACCTTAAAAAATGTCATTGGAATTTGGATCGGAAGTGCATTGTATGTATAGATGGCTTTTGGTAGAATAGACATTTTTACTATGTTAAGTCTTCCTATCCATGAGCAAGATATGTTTTTCCACTTAAGTATGTCCTTTTTAATTTCTTCTAGTAGAGCTTTGTAGTTTTCTTTGTATAGGTCTTTTACATCCTTGGTAAGATTTATTCCTAAGTATTTTATCTTCTTGGGGGCTACCGTGAATGCTATTGATTTGATGATTTCCTCTTTGATGTTCTTTTTGTTGATATAGAGGAATCCAAGTGATTTTTGTATGTTTATCTTATAACCTGAGACTCTGCCAAACTCTTCTATTAGTTTCAGTAGTTTTCTGGAGGATTTCTTAGGGTTTTCTTTGTATAGGATCATGTCCTCTGCAAATAGAGATCATTTTACTTCCTCCTCGCCAATCCAGATGCCCTTTATTTCTTTGTCTAGCCTAATTGCTCTGGCTAGGACCTCTAGCACAATGTTGAATAAGAGCGGTGATAAAGGGCATCCTTGTTTTGTTCCCGTTCTCAAGGGAAATGCTTTCAGGCTCTCTCCATTTAGAGTGATGTTGGCTGTTGGCTTTGCATGAAAAAAAAAAAAATTTTTTTTCATAGATGCCCTTTATTATGTTGAGGAATTTTCCTTCAATTCCTATTTTGGTAAGAGTTTTTATCGTGAATGGGTGTTGGACTTTGTCAAATGCCTTTTCTGCATCAATTGATAAGATCATGTGGCTTTTGTCTTTTGTTTTATTTATGTGGTAGATTACATTAATGGTTTTTCTAATATTAAACCAGTTTTTTTTTTTTTTTTGTATACCTGGTATAAATCCCACTTGATCAGGGTGAATTATTTTTTTGATATGTTATTGAATTCTATTGGCTAGAATTTTGTTGAGGATTTTTGCATCTATGTTCATGAGGGATATAGGTCTGTAATTTTCTTTTTTTGTAATGTCTTTACCTGGTTTTGGTATCAGGGAGATGGTGGCTTCATAGAATGAGTTGGGTAGTATTCCATCATTTTCTATGCTTTGAAGTACCTTTAGTAGTAGTGGTGTTAACTCTTCTCTGAAAGTTTGGTAGAACTCAGCAGTGAAGCCGTCCGGGCCAGGGCTTTTTTTTGTTGGGAGTTTTTTGATTACTGTTTCAATCTCTTTTTTTGTTATGGGTCTATTTAGTTGTTCTACTTCTGAATGTGTTAGTTTAGGTAGGTAGTGTTTTTCTAGGAATTCATCCATTTCTTCTAGGTTTGCAAATTTGTTAGAGTACAATTTTTCGTAATATTCTGATATGATTCTTTTAATTTCAGTTGGGTCTGTTGTGATGTGGTCCTTCTCGTTTCTTATTCAGGTTATTTGTTTCCTTTCCTGTATTTCTTTAGTCAATCTAGCCAATGGTTTATCAATATTGTTAATTTTTTCCAAGAACCAGCTTTTGGCTTAGTTAATTCTTTCAATTGTTTTCTGTTCTCTAATTCATTTAGTTCAGCTCTAATTTTTATTATTTGTTTTCTTCTGGTGCCTGATGGATTCTTTTGTTGCTCACTTTCTATTTGTTCAAGTTGTAGGGACAGTTCTCTGATTTTGGCTCTTTCTTCTTTTTGTATGTTTGCATTTATCAATATAAATTGGCCTCTGAGTACTGCTTTTGCTGTGTCCCAGCGGTTTTGATAGGAAGTATTTTCATTCTCGTTGCATTCTATGAATTTCTTTTTTCCCTCCTTAATGTTTTCTATAACCCAGTCTTTTTCAGCAGGGTATTGTTCAGTTTCCAAGTATTTGATTTCTTTTCCCTAGTTTTTCTGTTATTGATTTCTAGTTTTATTGCCTTGTGGTCTGAGAAGATGCTTTGTAATATTTCGATGTTTTGGATTCTGCAAAGGTTTGTTTTATGACATAATATGTGGTCTATTCTAGAGAATGTTCCATGTGCGCTAGAAAAAAAAGTATACTTTGCAGCAGTTGGGTGGAGAGTTCTGTATAAGTCAACGAGGTCAAGTTGGTTGATTGTTGTAATTAGGTCTTCCGTGTCTCTATTGAGCTTCTTACTGGATGTCCTGTCGTTCTCTGAAAGTGGTGTGTGGAAGTCTCCTACTATAATTGTGGAGGTGTCTATCTCACTTTTCAGTTCTGTTAAAATTTGATTTATGTATCTTGCAGCCCTGTCATTGCGTGCATAAATATTTAATATGGTTATGTCTTTCTGATCAATTGTCCCTTTTATCATTATGTAGTGTCCTTCTTTTTCCTTTGTGGTGGATTTAAGTCTAAAGTCTATTTTATCAGAAATTAATATTGCTACTCCTCTTCTTTTTTGCTTATTGTTTGCTTGATATATTTTTTTCCATCCTTTGAGTTTTAGTTTGTGTCTCTAAGTCTAAGGTGTGTCTCTTGTAGGCAGCATATAGACGGATCGTGTTTCATTATCCAGTCCGAGACTCTCTGTCTCTTTATTGGTGCATTTAGTCCATTTACATTCAGTGTAATTATAAATAAATAAGCGTTTAGTGTTGTCATTTTGATCCCTTTTTATGTGTGTGGTTGACCATTTCATTTTCCACTTACTTTTTTGTGCTGAGACGTTTTTCTTAGTAAATTGTGAGATCCTCATTTTCGTAGTGTTTGACTCTATGTTTCTTGAGTCGTTACGTTTTTCTTGGCTTTTATCTTGAGTTATGGAGTTGTTATACCTCTTTGTGGTTACCTTAATATTTACCCCTATTTTTCCAAGTAAAAACCTAACTTGTATTGTCCCATATCGCCTTGTATCACTCTCCATATGGCAGTTCAATGCCACCTGTATTTAGTTCCTCTTTTTGATTAATGTGATCTTTTACGTATTGACTTCAATGATTCCCTGTTATGAGCATTTTTTTTTAATTAATCTTAATTTGTTTTTGTGATTTCCCTATTTGAGTTGATATCAGGATGCTCTGTTTTGTGACCTTCTGTTGTGCTGGTATCTGATATTATTGGTTTTCTGACCAGACAATTTCCTTTAGTATTTCTTGTAGCTTTGGTTTGGTTTTTGCAAATTCTCTAAGCTTGTGTTTATCTGTAAATATCTTAATTTCACCTTCATATTTCAGAGAGAGTTTTGCTGGATATATGATCCTTGGCTGGCAGTTTTTCTCCTTCAGTGCTCTTTATATGTCATCCCATTGCCTTCTTGCCTGCATGGCTTCTGCTGAGTAGTGTGATCTTATTCTTACTGATTCTCCCTTGAAGGAGACCTTTCTTTTCTCCCTGGCTGCTTTTAAAATTTTCTCTTTATCTTTGGTTTTGGCAAGTTTGATGATAATATGTCTTGGTGATTTTCTTTTTGGATCAATCTTAAATGGGGTTCGATGAGCATCTTGGATAGACATCCTTTCGTCTTTCATGATGTCAGGGAAGTTTTCTGCCAGCAGATCTTCAACTATTTTCTCTGTGTTTTCTGTCCTCCCTCCCTGTTCTGGGACTCCAATCACACGCATGTTATCCTTCTTGATTGAGTCCCACATGATTCTTAGGGTTTCTTCATTTTTTTAAATTCTTTTATCTGATTTTTTTTCAGCTATGTTGGTGTTAATTCCCTGGTCCTCCAGATGTCCCAGTCTGCATTCTAATTGCTTGAGTCTGCTCCTCTGACTTCCTATTGAGTTGTCTAATTCTGTAATTTTATTGTTAGTCTTTTGGATTTCTACAGGCTATCTCTCTATGGATTCTTGCAACTTATTAATTTTTCCACTATGTTGTTGAATAATCTTTTTGAGTTCTTCAACAGTGTTATCAGTGTGTTCCTTGGCTTTTTCTGCAGTTTGCCTTATTTCGTTTCTGAGATCATCCCTGATGTCTTGAAGCATTCTGCAAATTAGTTTTTTATATTCTGTATCTGATAATTCCAGGATTGTATCTTCATTTGGGAAAGATTTTGATTCTCTTGTTTGGGAGGTTGTAGAAGCAGTCATGGTCTGCTTCTTTATGTGGTTTTATATCGACTGCTGTCTCCGAGCCATCACTAAGATAGTAGTGGTTTATTCTATAATTGCTCACTTAGTCTTATCTTGTTTTGTTTTCTTTCAATATACGTGGATGGGCTACTAGATTGTGCTGTCTTGTTTGTTGTAGCCCTTGACTCACTTATGACCTATTACCAGCTGGTTTGTGCTGTTGCCAGATATATATGCCTGAGTCTATTCACTATTCTTGAGTAGAATCTGATTTGGGGTCATCAAGTGTGTGCTGTACCCTAACACCTATCCACCTCGAGAAGTAGTGGTGATAGTTGTGTGCACCAGATTCTATTAGCAGCTGGGGTTCACCCTCCGGGGGGGGGCAGGATGTTGACAGGCTTCCCCCACGTGTCAGTGAGGTAGGTGTGTCTCTATTCCTATAGCACCTTGGTGGGAGGGCACTGCAGCTGTACCTTAGGCCCCCAATGCAAGTACCTCTACTGATTGGTAGGTGTCACCCTCCTTAGACCCCTAAGGCAAGAGGCTAGGTGGTCTGGGGGAGCTTCAGCCCTCAGTTCCCTGTTGTGGGTCAGTGAGGGCTCTGTTGAATAAGCAGAGATATCAGACCTGGGAAACTTGTTTTTCCAGAAAATCTGCTAAAAAAAAAATGCAGTCAGATCCCTATCAGAACTGCCTTTGGATTAGAACCACCACCTTGTTCCCTGTAAGGATGAAAGTTCGAGATTTGGATCATATATGCTTGGCTGGAGCTGGTTCTGTGTTTTTAGTCCAATTAGGGATGGATTTTTGGCCCCTGGGTTTTTTGTGGTTCCTTCTCTCAGGCCGGAAGAATGGGTTAGGAAAAGACCAAAACAAAAAAAAGGGAAAAGCAAAGCCGCCGTGGAGCCAGAGCCGTTCTCCCTCTGGCTCAGGAAATTCCAATGTTAATGAAGCTGCCTGGGAAGGGTGGGGGAGGGTTCAGAGAGATAGGAGAGTAGCACCTCGGAATATAGCCAAAGTTGCTTATCTTGCTTGGAATGACTATTTTGTCTGAGATTCCCGAGGGGCGTATCGCCTATGTGTGCTGGCTGTGTGGAGATTGCCCCCGAGGGTCTGGCCCGCTGAAGCCACGGTCAGATCCTCCGCTGCCAGTCCAAAGCCCAGCGTCAAGGTTCCCCTGCTGGGATGCTGCACTCCCGGCTCCAAAATCAGTCGCTGCCTCCCGGGGACTTCTCGTCCCACCAGCCGCGTTGCCGCGCCGCCTCTGCGGACTGGCTGGGCCCCCTCCCGGGGTTAGTTCAGGGTAGTAGGGCTGCGCCCCGTGCTTGCGCCATGACAGCGCCTAGTCAAAAGCCCGGCGCCAAGGTTCCCCGGCTGGGACTCTGCACTCCCGTCTCCAAAACCAGTCACTGCCTCCCGGGGGACTTCTCCCACCAGGCGCGTCGTCACGCCTCCCGCGTGGACCGGCTGGGTCCCCTCCCGGGGTCAGTTCAGGGGGGTAGGGCTGCACCCCTTGTTTGTGCCATCACAAGATTTTTAAGTTCAGCTCCCCTGGGCCCAGACCTAAGCCCAGCGCCAAGGTTACCTGACTGGGACACTGGCTCCAGGCTCCGAAAACAGTCGCTGCTTCCCCGTATTTGTTCGTTCTCCGTCTCTAAATCTGTGTTTGTTGTTCAGGGTTCGTAGATTGTTATGTATGTGATCAATTCACTTGTTTTTCCGAGTCTTTGTTGCAAGAGGGATCCGAGGTAGCATCTACCTAGTCCGCCATCTTGGCCCAGTTTCTCATTTATTTCAACAAAACTACTCATACTCTCAACAAATATTTATTGAGCCTCTATTATATATCGAGCACTAGGCTAGGTGCTAGGGACAGAAACATAAATAAGACATTCTCAGTTGCTGAGTCAAGGGTTACACTGGAAGGCTCTAATACAACTGGCTTCCATGATGTGTCAGGAAAAGGGACAGAATCACCTCTGGCTGTCCTCATGAGAGAACATCTTCTGTCCATATATCCTCCACTACTCGAGACTTTTTACACAGCCCTTTGTAGGGAGAAAATTTCTGGTGTATCCACCTATTGGTTTTCTCTTGGCTCCTAACCTAAAGGAAGCTTGTCCCAAAATGGTCAAGGGATTTAAAAGAACCTATCACAGCTTTTGAGTCTGTTTGCTCTTCAGTCAAGCAAGCTGAAATAAAATTCACATATTGTGGGAGGATATTATTGAATTTATTTTGAAAATACGAGGAAATGCACTGTCTTTCTCTGAGGCAGAATCATATTTTCTGTATTAAGTTATCCCTATCTTCTATATTATTATTATTAGGTGCCTTTGTGTTGGTTCCAACTCACAGGGACCTTGTGTACAGCAGTATGAAACACTGCCGGGTCCTGCACCATCCTCACAATCGTTATTATGTTTGAGCCCACTGTTGTAGCCACTGTGTCAATCTATCTCCTAGAAGGTCTTCCTTTTTTTCGCTGACCCTCTACTTTACCAAGCATGATGTCCTTCTTCAGGGACTGGTCCCTCCTGATAACGTGTCCAAAGTATGTGAGACGAGGTTTTGCCATCCTAGCTTCTATGGAGCATTCTGGCTGTACTTGTTCCAAGACAGACTTGTTTGTTCTTTAGGTAGTCCGTGGTATATGCAATATTCTTGCCATCACCATAATTCAAAGGCACCAACTCTTCTTTGATCTTCCTTATTCATTGTCCATCTTTCACATGTATATGTTGTTGTTGTTAGGTGCCGTTGAATCAGTTCTGACTCATACCAACCCTAGGTACAACAGACTGAAATACTGTCGGGTCCTGAGCCATCCTCACATTCGTTGTTATTATGCTTCAGCCCGTTGTACCCATTGTGTCAATCTATCTCATTGAGGATCTTCCTCTTTTTTGCTGACCCTCTACTTTACCAAGTGTGATGTCCTTCTCCAGGGACTGATCCCTGCTGATAATATGCATAACATACCATGGCTTGGGTCAGGCACACCTTAGCCCTCAAAGTGACAACTTTGATTCTTAATACTTTAAAGAGGTTTTTGCAGCAGATTTGCCCAATGCAATATGGAGGTGTTTGATTTCTTGACTCCTGCTTCCGTGGGTGTTAATTGTGAATTCTAGTAAAATGAAATCCTTGACAATGTCAATCTTTTCTCCATTTAGCATGATGTTGCTTATTGGTCCAGTTGTGAGGATTTTTGTTTTCTTAATATTGAGATATAATCTATACCAAAGGCTGTAGTCTTTGATCTTCATCAGTAAGTGAAAAAAAAAAAAAATCTTTTGTTGTCAGGTTGATCCCAACTCATGGCAGCCCCACTTGTTACAGAGTAGAACTGCTACATAGGGTTTTCTTGGCTGTAATGTTTTACAGAAGAGATTTCTAGTCTTTTTCTGAAGAAGAATGTGGCATCAGGATTGGAGAAAGACTCATTAACAACCTGTAATATGCAGATAACACAACTTTGCTTGCTGAAAGGGACGATGACTTGAAGCACTTACTGATGAAGATCAAAGACTTCAGTATGGATTACACTTCAGGACCTCAACATAAAGAAAAAAAAATCCTCACAACTGGACCAATAAGCAACATCATGCTAAATGGAGAAAAGATTGACATTGTCAAGGATTTCATTTTACTAGAATTCACAATTAACACCCACGGAAGCAGGAGTCAAGAAATCAAACACCTCCATATTGCATTGGGCAAATCTGCTGCAAAAACCTCTTTAAAGTATTAAGAATCAAAGTTGTCACTTTGAGGGCTAAGGTGTGCCTGACCCAAGCCGTGGTATGTTATGCATATTATCAGCAGGGATCAGTCCCTGGAGAAGGACATCACACTTGGTAAAGTAGAGGGTCAGCAAAAAAGAGGAAGATCCTCAACGAGATAGATTGACACAATGGGTACAACGGGCTGAAGCATAATAACAACGAATGTGAGGATGGCTCAGGACCCAACAGTATTTCAGTCTGTTGTACCTAGGGTTAGTATGAGTCAGAACTGATTCAACGCCCCTAACAACAGCAACATATACATGTGAAAGATGGACAATGAATAAGGAAGATCGAAGAAGAGTTGGTGCCTTTGAATTATGGTGATGGCAAGAATATTGCATATACCACGGACTACCTAAAGAACAAACAAGTCTGTCTTGGAGAAAGTACAGTCAGAATGCTCCATAGAAGCTAGGATGGCAAAACCTCGTCTCACATACTTTGGACACGTTATCAGGAGGGACCAGTCCCTGAAGAAGGACATCATGCTTGGTAAAGTAGAGGGTCAGCCAAAAAAGGAAGAACTTCTAGGAGATAGATTGACACAGTGGCTACAACAGTGGGCTCAAACATAATAATGATTGTGAGGATGGTGCAGGACCCAGCAGTGTTTCATACTGCTGTACACAAGGTCCCTGTGAGTTGGAACCAACACAAAGGCACCTAATAATAATAATATAGAAGATAGGGATAATTTAATACAGAAAATATGATTCTGCCTCAGAGAAAGTGCATTTCCTCGTATTTTCAAAATAAATTCAATAATATCCTCCCACAATATGTGAATTTTATTTCAGCTTGCTTGACTGAAGAGCAAACAGACTCAAAAGCTGTGACAGGTCCTTTTAATTCCCTTGGCCATTTTGGGACAAGCTCTTCTTTATTGGAAAGATGGTATTTCAGAAAACTCTTTGTTTTTTTCCTATGGAAACTAGATTGTTGCAAAAGTTGTAAAAGGGCTTTTCTCCTAGGAATTAAACCTTACATGGCAACTGTATACACATTAAAATCGGTGTCATGACTATGTGTCGGCTAGGAGATGGACTAGGGAAAGAGATGTGGAGGGTGTCTGGGGGTAGGATGCAACTGAGTGGAAGCTGAGAGTTGATTAGCTTTCCAAAAACTACTTGCTCAGAATGATAAAAAATACTCAACAACGAGTAACCCTCTAATGCTGGTTTGTGTGTTCATTCATTACTCATTTCAACAAGTATTTGTTGAATGCTTCGATGTCCAGGCACTTTGCTAGACACTGAGTAAAGAAGAAAACGAAGGGCATATGGCCCCTACCTTCAAGGAACGCACAGTCTAGAGAGGAAGTAAATGTCAAGTAAGCCCATGTGTCAGTCAGTTTAGGCTAACTTATGCTGCAGTAAGGTCCAGGGTAGAGCAAAACTTTTTATGTTTGATGACTAACCCAAAGGTTGGCCGTTTGAACCCACACGCTGGTGCCTCAGAAGAAAGGCTTGGTGGTGATCTGCTTCTGTAAAGATTACAGCCGAGAAAACCTTATGGAGCAGTTCTACTCTATAACACATGGGGTCACCCACCATAAGTTGGAATCGACATGATGAAAAAGTATTTTGTTTCTTGTTCTTTTTTTTTTTTTTTTGCTGTGGTAATGAATAAGCTCCAAATCCTAGCAACTTTCTACAACAAAGGTTTGTTTCTTGCTCATGTTTATGTCCATTGCAGCTCTGCCACTTGCCCTCTTTTGGATCAAGGCTGGAGGAGCAGCCCCTTTCTCAGACATGCCACCTTATAGCAGAAGAGTGATGGCAGAACCACACAAGAACTCCAGCATTCTTTTTTCCCTCAGGGTGGCATTCATTTCCACTCACATTTCATGGTCCATTGCAAGTTACATGATCAAATCTGATGCCAGTGGGTAAAAACTATAAACCCGTTGCCATCGAGTCAATTCTGACTCATAGCAACCCTATAGGACAGAGTAGAACTGCCCCATACAGTTTCCAAGGAATGCCTAGTAGATTTGAACTGCAGGCCTTTTTGATTAGCACCTGTAGCTCTTAACCTCTATACCACTAGGGTTTCCGACGCCAATGTGAAAAAAAAAAATTTTTTTTTTTTTTTTTTGTGAAGGGAGATTTAATTTACAGAAAGGGGTCAGGTAGGAAAGAACAGCAAGTATTTTTTAAAAAGTAATATAAATCAACCAAAATACACACACAAAAAGTCAATAAATTATAAGAGATGCAACGGGGAAAAGAATAGAGGCTGTAATTAAGAATGACAAGGAAGAGTGATTTAGATTGGTGATGGTAGCCCTGAAAGGTTTACTTGAGCATGTAGTGTCTCAGCTGAGTCCTAAAAGACACAGAGAAGTCACCCTGAAAACAGGCTGGGAGGAGAGTGTAATAATAGACAGAGGAATAGCACAGGCAAAGTCCTGAGGCAGGAAAAAGCCTGGCATCCGCGAAATGCTGGAGAGAAGCAGCACAGTGCAGTGGTCAAGAGCAGAGACTCTGGAGCCAGGCAGCTGGGCTTGAAATCCTAGATCTAGTCTGTACTAAGGGAAACCCTGGTGGTGTAGTGGTTAAGTGCTACAGCTGCTAACCAAAAGGTCAGCAGTTTGAATCTACCAGGCACTCCTTCAAAGCTCTGTGGAGCAGCTCTACTTTATCCTATAGAGTCTCTGTGAGTCAGAATCAACGGCAATTTTTTTTTTAATCCTGTATTAATCATACATTAACGAACTCTCTGTGCCTCAGCTTCCTCATCCATAAAATGGGGATAATACTAGTTCTGACCTCAGGGGGTTGTTGTGAGGATTAAGCGTACTTGGCTCATGAGAGTTACTATTATTAGTGGGAAGAAGACCATGGTGGCTGGGATGTGGTGAGACAGACAGAGTGAAAGAGATGAGGCTGGAGAGTAGGTGTAGGAGCCATGACCTTGAAAGGCTTGGTAAGGGCTTTGGATTTGAATCCTAAATACGATGGGTTCTATACAAAGGGATGACTTAGTTCAACTTATATTTTATAAAAGTCTTCTGTCACATTCTGGGGAGTAAGATATTCTTCCTTATAGCTATACATTGTTGAAACAAAATGAAATTCCAGAGAGATACCAAGAAGGGAAGAAAGGAGAGAGGGTCAGAGGGAGAGGAGAGGAAGAGGGAGAGAGAGAAATGAGTTTCAGACTAGGACAGATAACTGGGGGAGGGATGAGAGGAGAGTGCTGTCTTCTCCCTGGTTTGTTCAATATTAGAAGGAAGGAGTTTGCTTTAATAAGCGTGGGGAGAAGACAGAAAGGAAGTGAGGGTTGTTCTTGTTAAGGTCTCAACAGCCAAGCAGCACACACAGTGAAAGGCAGGCAATTGAGTGGGCTGAGCTGCACCTTGGCTCAAAGAGGGGTCCCCTGACCTCCAAGGCAGTGTGTGGAGGAAGGGGGCTCACCACTGCTCTGATGACACCAATATGGAAAGGGCTTTTACACACAAGGAGATTTTTACGGAAAGTGGCTCAGTCCTTTGGCTTCCTCTAAACAACTGCATCCTCACACAGTCCACTTCTGGTCCTCCCTTGCTCCCTCCTCCTCATCGCCAGAAGCCACAGGAGTTGCTGGGATGCAGAGTGTAGGGCTGTACAAGGTGCTGGGTAGTCTTGCCATATAGTGCTTTTGGGGAAGATGGCACTGCTTCAGCAGCTGGATGACAAAACACTGTTAATGGCACCAATAAAGAAGTGTGAATGTAATTTTCTCCTCCTTGTTATTTCCTCGATGTTTGGCATATTATTTAACAGATCAACTGGCCAGTCATGATCCCTTCTGAAGCCAAGTCTTTCTTTTTGTGCTGGATGCTTCCTAAAATGCTGTGGTTCAGATATAAGCTCCTCAGTGGGAAATAGGCCATATTCATCTGGAATACCTGAGATACTGAATCAGAAAGTGATTGAATTCTCTCCAAGGTTTGGAAGCTTGGGGCGGGGGGTGGCGGTGGAAGGGGAGAGCATTCCAGCCTTCGGACTATTATTGCTTCAGAGGAAAGAGCAGTTTAGGAGAAAATGTACTTTGTTGTTGTTAGCTGCCATCGAGTTGGCCCCTGACCTCATCCCAACCACAGGAAACACTGCTAGGTCCTGTGCCATGGCATGATCAGTTACGGATTGACTGCTTATAGATCTGACTGTTGGGATCCATAGGGTTCTTCTTGGCTGATTTTTGAAAGTAGATCTCCAGGCCTTTCTTCCTAGTTTGTCTTAGTCTAGAAACTCCACTGAAACCTGTTCAGCATTAGGTAACAGGCAAGGCTCCACGATAGATGGGTGGTAAGGTGCATTGGCCGGGAATCTAATCTGGGTCTCCCACATGGGAGGCAAGAATTCTACCACTGAACCACCAGTTCCCCACTTCTTGTGCCACATTAAAACTTAAGTATGTTGAGTTGGAGGAAATGTAAAGCTGAGAATATATTCAATCAGAATAAAGGAAGGCAATATTTTGGAGCTTTGGAGTGAGTAGACATGGCTATGATAATAACTACCTGCTGTTTCCTGAGGGGTTACTCTGAACCAGGCACTGTTTGGGCATTTTACTACATTCGCCCACTTAATTCTCACAACAGGCCTGTGAGGTAGGCAGTATTATCATTCTGCTCTATTGGTGAGGAGGCTGAGACACAACTGTTGTTTTTATCGTTAGTTGCCATTGAATCAGTTCCAACTGACAACCACCCCAAGAGTGGAGTGTAGGGTTTTCAAGGTTGTGACCTTTCAGAAATGGATCACCAGGCCTTACTTCTGAGGTACCTCTGTGTGGGTTTGAACCACCAACATTTCAGTTAGTAGTCCAGCACTTAACCATTTGTGCCACCCTGGAGATGTAGCTAAGTTAGGTAATTTACCCCCACCCCACCCCCAGAGTCATACATTTTGTAAGCCTGGGCAATCTAGCTTCAACATCTGATCACATAAACTGTTGCAACTCAGACCCTGGCACTCACATTTGACCATACTCCCTAAATGCAAGAGGGACTGGGGAGGGATACACATAATGTAATATAGACATGGACATTTTCAAGAAGGAAAAACAAATAAAAGAAAACAACTCTTATCCCTTCAGAGTAGTCCACGATGGTGATTGATGAGGTGGGTTTTCACTTTTGTTATGGATTGAATTATGTCCCCCTTTTAAAGATATGCTGAAGTCTTAACCCTATACCCGTGAATGTGACCTTGTTTGGGGAAATAGGGCTTTTCTTGCAGATATTATCTGTTAAGCTAAGGAGGTCTTACTGGAGTGGAGTGACTGCTGGTTCTAATCCCTTCTGAGTGGTGTCCTCCAAAAGAAGAGAACAGACACAGTGAGTCACACACCGGGGGAGACAGACACCGTGGGATGATGGAGGCAGATTCATCTACGAGCAGCAAAGGACACCAAGGATTGCTGGCAGCTACCGGAAACTAGGAGAGAGGCATGAACAGTTCCTCTCTCCAAGCCTTCAAAAGGAATCAAGGGCCAATAATACCCTGATTTGGACTTGTGTCCTATAAAACCAAAAACCAAACTCATTGCCATCAAGTCAACTCCGACTCACAGTGACCCTATAGGACAGAGTAGAGCTGCCCCACAGAGTTTCCAAGGCTGAAATTTTCCTGGAAGCAGACTACCACAGCTTTCCCCCATAGAGCCCTGGTGGGTTCAAACCTCCAATCTTTCAGTTAGCAGCCGAGGCTTAACCACTGCACCACCAGCGCTCCTCTAGAACTGTGAAAACATAAATTTCTGTTTTTAAAAAGCCATTCTCTTCATGGCATTTTATCGTGGCAGCCCTAGGAAACTAAGACAACTTCACGTCTTTCTGTCCGGTTACAATTTTTTACCATGATCACGTGTTATTACTGTGACTAAAAAATATTTTTGTTTTCTTTTATATTTAGACAGATCTGACGTTTTTCATACATATTCACTAAGTCATAAATAACTGGAGGGTTGTTGATTAATTTTCAACAGGAAAAAAAAAATCTTGAAAAGATATGCTGATGCATCATTTCCGTGCGTGCTCAATTTTAAACAACCAAAATGGAGGTTGCAATTCCCAAAGCAGGGAATTACTTCTTTGAAGTTTCAGGGTTGTCTGTTCATTAATTTCTCAGGGAGCAGGAGAAAGAAGATAGCCAAGCAACAGTTCTCAAAGCTTTAAGATATTTTTCCCCTTTGTTTTTGTGCCCAGCCCTTTGGCTCCTATCTCACTGAGGACAATTTTTTATTTTTTTTAAATTTAGAAAATATAAAACTAATTTAAAGATAAATTTAATGGACAGAATTATGTTTGGCAACTTTATGAGTAACATTAAAAATGATGATGCATTTATAATCAAATACCCTGAAAAAAAAAATCCATGCTCAACAACTTTCCAAAAATGCCAAGAAAAGCCATGTAAAAATGGACTTCGTAAAACCATGTTGTCATCAGTGTTGCCAAGTGCACTTTCACTCAGGGCATGGTTGGGCCCCTTTTTCTTCTGCATCTTCCTTTCACCTTTAAGATCAGCCTTCTCCTCCCCACCAGTGATTCGCTACATGGAAACCAGAGCAATTAGCCAGCTTAATTTGACAGTTATTTTAAAAATTGGCTCTTAAATTATGAGACAGTTCTGACGAGGCATGTGATTACTTCACGAGGGAATTTTCCCCAAGTGTTTACTTGTCTATGTGAATTCCTGCTGTGAAACTCGTTGCTGCAATGTTGAGCTGGGACAGCTAATAAGCCAGATTTGTTTTGTATGAAGAAAATTGCTGCTAGATTTGGATAATCCTATGCCAATCTATGAGTTAAATACACAAATTACCACCTAATTGTTCCAGTCTCAATAAAACTGGCAAATTTACAGCCATGGTCCCAATAAGGAAGCCAGGTCTGTGGCCAGTGTCAAATATTACAATGAAGTCTTACAACTAAACAAATTATTTTAAAATTTCCATTCCTAACCTGTATATTCATGCATAACCACAAGTATTTATTGACTTCCTGTAATGTGACAGACACAATTACAGATACTGGGTAGTAAACAATGAGTAAGATATACTCCCTTCAAGGGTCTCAGAGTCTGTATGCTGTGAGGGAGGGGCATGAGGTACAAAGGAGAAAGGAGCTAACGTTTATTAGTCACCTTTCCCATGCCTGGTGCTCTGCTAGGAGTTTTGAATAGACTTTCTCACTGGTGGTTCACTGGTAGAAATCTTACCTTTCATGTGGGAGACCCTGGTTCGATTCCTGGCCAATGCATCTGATGCGCAGCCACCACCTATCTGTCAGTGGAGGCTTGCATTTTGCTATGATGCTTAACAGGTTTCAGGGAACTTCCAGGCTAACATGAACTAGGGAGAAAGGCCTGGTGATCTCCTCCAGAAAAGAAGCCGATGAAAACTCTATGGATCACCAGGGGTCCAATACACAGTCATGGGGATGGCGCAGGACCAGGCAGTGTTTCATTCTCTTGTGTACGGAATCACCACGAGTCGGGGGCCGACCCAACAGCAGCTAATAACAACCCTGCTTTACTTCTCTATTCTGACCCAGAAAGGTTAAATAACGTGCCCAGGAGCCTAGAACTGGGGCCAGGGTTTGAACCCAGGACTGCCTGGCTCTCAAGCCCATTAGCATTTCACTACATCATGACCCTTTTACACAGAAAAAGTCACTTTTTCTTCTAATAATTTCAAAACTTTTCACACTTTTAGTCTTTGTGAGGATGGCAGGTATATATTGTCATTTCTATTCTACTTTTATTAAAGCCAGGCTAAGCAACAGCCTCAAGGCCCCAGGCCAGCCAGCAATGAAGCTGGAAGGAGGGAGATCTTATGCCCTTTCATACAAGCCTTTCCTCAGTACTTAAACCTGGATATTACGCTGAACTGAGCATAGACTCAAGTTCCAAGATAGCAAAACTAAAAACACACAACCCTGAAAGGAGAAATACCCATAGGGAGCAAGAGTTCACGGCGCTTTTGTGAGCTAAAAGCCACCGTTCATAAGTGATATACTGAATTGCAATGGCATTTCTAGTGAGTATTACGCATTTATCCAGCTGCAAAGCAGGTGAGGTGGTGGATGATCAGAGGTCAGTGAGAAGGACTAAGAGCCAAAAGGCACTGGGCTGAATGCTCTATGCCCTTGTGTAAATGACTTGACTTTCTTGTCCCGCTGTGTGACTTTGAATAAGTCCCCTAACTTCCTTTCTCATCTCAGCTAGTAACTGTGTTTGTGGGGCGTGTGTGTGTGTGTGTGTGTGTGTGTATACATGTGTGAGAGGGCAGGGGGGATGTCAGCATACATCAAATGCTGCGGCTGAAGTGAGCTCCTTGGGGAAAATGTATTGCAGTATCCATGCCCCCACCAGAAAGATTTTCTCACCGTGTGGTGAAAGGTGCCACTTTTTAATAACATCATTGGAATATCAGCTTCTCGCAAGATACAGTGGGACAAACTGCGGCGTGCCATTTTGTGACATGATAAGAGAAGAGAATCCTGTTCGTGCTCCCAGACAAAACCCCTTCAGGAAAGAGGGCCTGGTCCTCTTGGGGTCACGTGAGCAAGGTTCAGGCAAGCTGGTGGAGAAGGCTGAAGTTTGTTATATTGTAGAACACACACAAACACCTCTTGCAGAATGAAAAGCCTCCACTTTCCATACCTGGGGGTGAGCTTTTGCTCTTTCTCTTTGAATTATTCCCATGGTCAGCAGAAAGGAGGCGGGGGCATGCCTATGAACCCCCAGAGTCAGCCGGCCCCTCTCTTAGCTCAGAGCGCTGCCACTCCAATTCAGACAAAGAGGCATCCCAAAATGGAGGAGGGCAAGGGCTTTGTTTACTGGCCTCTTCCTCTTTCCCTTCCAGCAAAAGCAGTTCTGACATCTGGGTTGTGAGGTATGCATTGTTACCCAGGCAATATGCAGTTACATCCTGTGTGCCAGCCACCCACTCAGACCCAGACTGCTGGGAGGCTAGTGGGGAGGGAGAAGAGAGGGGGTTCACAGCCTTAGGGGCATCTACCCCTGATGGCCCCAAAAGAAAATCCATTATTTTGTGGGGCAGCAGGGGGTGGGGAATAAGAAGTATGGAACTTGGCCTCAGAAGGCCTGGTCTTTAGCCCTTGCCTCGAGGGAGAGGGCCAAAGGGTTGTACTTTACGCAGGACCACCAGGTTTGGTTTGGCTTAAGTGGTGATATGGTAAGTTCCTCTTTCTTCCCCTCATCAGTAACTGTCCTCCCCAAGGAGGCAGGCTAAGCATTAAAAGAGAACTTTCCTAATTGAGGAGGTGCTTTGCCTCCTACCGATTGCTGTCAGGTTGATTCTGACTTATGGCGACCTTAAGTGTGTCGAAATAGAACTGTGCTCCATAGGGTTTCTCAGTGGCTAATTTTTCTGAAGTACATGGCCAGAGCTTTCTTCCAAGGTACCTCTGGGTGGACTTGAACCCCTAACCTTTCTGTTGGCAGTTGAATTGTGTTAACCAGGGACTCCCTGTGAACTCCTAACCCAGCTTTTAAGCTCCATTTTTAAGGAATTTTGGATTTGCCACTGTGGTATCTTGGATGATTCAGCTCGCTTCTCTGAGCTTTAGTTTCCTCATTGTAAGATAAGAACACTGGCCCTAACTAGTTGTAGTAAAAGGATCATTTGAGATGATGTATGTGACAGTGCCTGACAAATTCTAAGACAGTGTACAAATGTAAGGGATTCTAGATATGTATTTAGTAGATAGTGCTATGTATGTGCCCCCACGTGTCTCTCAGTTTGTCATACTGTGGGGGCTCATGTGGTGCTGTGATGCTGGAAGGTATGCCACCGGTATTCAATGGAGGACAGGGTTCAGCTGAGCTTCCAGACTAAGACAGACCAGGAAGAAGGAGCTGGCAGTCTACTTCTGAAAAGCATTAGTCAGTGAAAACCTTATGAATAGCAGTGGAACATTGTCTGATATAGTGCTGGAAGATGAGCCCCCCAGGTTGGAAAGCTCTTAAAAGATGACTGGGGGAGGCGGGGCCAAGATGGCTAACTAGGCAGAAGCTACCTCGGATCCCTCTTGCAACAAAGACTCGGAAAAACAAGTGAATCGATCACATACATGACAATCTACGAACCCTGACCATCAAACACAGATCTAAAGAGTTGAACTGAGTGACAGAGACTGAGAACGAACAACCACGGGGAAGTAGCGACTGTTTTTGGAACCTGGAGCCAGTGTCCCAGTCAGGAAACTTTGGCGCCGGGCTTTGGACAGGGCGCAGGGGAGCTGAGCACAGCATCCTGAGACGGCGCAAACACGGGATGCAGCCCTAGCCCCCAGAAGTGACCTCGGGGTAACCCCAGCCAGTGCACGCAGGCAGCACAGTGACGTGGCTGACAGGAAGAGAAGTCACCGGGAGGCAGCTACTGGTTTTGCAGCCTGGAGTGCGGCGTCTCAGCTGGGGAACCTTGGCACTGGGCTTTGGACTGGGAGCGGAGGAACTGACCACGGCTTCTGAGACAGCACAAGCACAGGACGTGCGCCTGACCCTCAGGGGCAATCTCCACCCAGCCAGCGCACACAGTCGACATGCCCCTTGGGAATCTCAGATAAAACAGTCATCCCAAACAAGATAAGTAACTTTGCCTATATTCCAGGGTGCTACTCTCTCCTATTTATCTGAACCCTCCCCTCCCCTTCCCAGGTGGCTTCATTAACATTGGAATTCCTGAGCCAGAGAGGGAAGTGCGCTATGGTTTTCCTTTCTTTCTTTCTTTTTTTTTTTTTGGTCTTTTCCTAACCTATTCTCCTGGCCTGATAGAAGCAGCTACAAAAAACCCAGGGACCAAAAATCCTTCCCTAATTGGACTAAAAACACTGAACCAGCTCCAGCCAAACATATGTGATCCACAGTCTTGGGCTTTCATCCCTACAGGGAACAAGGTGGCTATTATAATGTGAAGGCATTTCTAATAGGGATCTGACTGTAATTGTTTTAGTAGATTACTGGAAAGACAAGTTTCCCAGGTCTGATAACTCTGCGTATTCAACAGAGCCCTCACTGACCCACAACAGGGAACTGAGGGCTGAAGCTCCCCCCAGACCACCTCGCCTCCTGCCTTAGGGGTCTAAGGAGGGTGACACCTACCAATCTGTAGAGGGACTTGCATTGGGGGCCTAAGGTACAGCTGCAGAGCCCACCCACCAAAGTGCTTTAGGAATAGAGACACACCTACCTCACTGGCACTTGGGGGAAGCATGTCAACATCCTGCCCCCGCCCGGAGTGTGACCCCCTGCTGCTACTAGAATCTGGTGCACACAACTATCACCACTACTCCTCTGGGTGGATTGGTGACAGTCTGCACCACACACTTGATCACCCAAAATCAGATTCCACTCAAGAATAGTGAATGGACTCTTAGGCGTTTATATCTGGTAAGAGCCCAAACCAGCTGGTAATAGGACATAAGTGATTCAAGGGCTACAACAATCAAGACAGCACAATCTAGTAGCCCATCTACGTAGATTGAAAGAAAACAAAACAAGATAAGACTCAGTGAGCAAATTTACAATAAATCACTACAATATCTTAGAGATGGCTCAGAGATAACAGTCGATATCAAACCACATTAAGAAGCAGACCGTGATTGCTTCTACAACTCCCCAAACTAAAGAATCAAAATCTTTTCCAAATGAAGATACAATCCTGTAATTGCCAGATACAGAATATAAAAAACTAATTTACAGAATGCTTCAAGACATCAGGGATGACCTCAGAAATGAAATAAGGCAATCTACAGAAAAAGCCAAGGAACACACTGATAAAGCAGTTGAAGAACTCAAAAAGATTATTCAAGAACATAGTGGAAAAATTAAGAAGCTGCAAGAAACCATAGAGAGACAGCATTCAGAAATCCAAAAGATTAACAGTAAAATTACAGAATTAGACAACTCAATAGGAAGTCAGAGGACCAGACTCGAGCAATTGGAATGCAGGGTGGCGGATCTGGAGGACAAGGGAATTGACACCAATATAGCTGGAAAAAAACCATATAAAAGAATTTAAAAAAAATGAAGAAACCCTAAGAATCATGTGGTACTCTATCAAGAAGAATAACTTGCATGTGATTGGAGTCCCAGAACAGGGAGGAAAAACAGAAAATACAGAGAGAATAGTGGAAGATCTGTTGGCAGAAAACTTCCCTGACATCATGAAAGACGAAAGGATATCTATCCAAGACGCTCATCGAACCCCATTTAAGGTTAATCCAAAAAGAAAATCACCAAGACATATTATCATCAAACTTGCCAAAATCAAAGATAAAGAGAAAATTTTAAAAGCAGCCAGGGAGAAAAGAAAGGTCTCCTACAAAGGAGAATCAATAAGAATAAGTTCAGACTACTCAGCAGAAACCATGCAGTCAAGAAGGCAATGGGATGACATATATAGAGCACTGAAGGAGAAAAACTGCCAGCCAAGGATCATATATCCAGCAAAACTCGCTCTAAAATATGAAGTCGAAATTAAAACATTTACAGATAAACACAAGCTTAGAGAATTTGCAAAAACCAAACCAAAGCTACAAGAAATACTAAAGGAAATTGGTCAGAAAACCAATAATATCAGATACCAGCACAACACAAGGGCACAGAAAAGGATACCTTGATACCAACTCAAATAAGGAAACCACAAAAACAAATTAAGATTAATTTTAAAAAGAAAAAAAACGCTCAAAACAGGGAATAATTGAAGTCGATATGTAAAAGACCACAATAATCAAAAACAGGGACTAAATACAGCTGGCATAGAACTGCCATATGGAGAGGGAAACAAGGCGATATAGGACAATACAGGTTAGGTTTTTACTTAGAAAAATAGGGGTAAATATTAAGGTAACCACAAAGAGGTATAACAATTCCATACCTCAAAATAAAAACCAAGAAAAACATAACAACTCAGCAAACGTGAAGTCAAATACTATGAAAATGAGGAACACACAATTTACAAAGAAAAACATCTCAGCACAAAAAAGTAAGTGGAAAAATGAAATTGTCAACAACACACATAAAAAGGCATCAAAATGACAGCACTAAACATATACTTATCTATAATTATGCTGAATGTAAATGGACTACATGCACCACTAAAGAGACAGAGTCTCAGACAGGATAAAGAAACACGATCCGTCTGTATGCTGCCTACAAGAGACACACCTTAGACTTAGAGGCACAAACAAACTAAAAAAAGAAAAAAAAAACTCAAAGGATGGAAAAAAATATATCAAGCAAACAATAAGCAAAAAAGAGCAGGAGTAGCAATATTAATTTCTGGCAAAATAGACTTCAAAGTTAAATCCAACACAAAGGATAAAGAAGGACACTACATAATGATTAAAGGGACAATTGACCAGGAAGATATAACCATATTAAATATTTATGAACCCAATGACAGTGCTGCAAGACACATAAAACAAACTTTAACAGAACTGAAAAGTGAGATAGACACCTCCACAATTACAGTAGGAGACTTCAACACACCACTTTCGGAGAAGGACAGGACTTCCAGTAAGAAGCTCAATAGAGACATGGAAGACCTAATTGCTACAATCAACCAACTTGACCTCATAGACTTATACAGACACTCCACCCAACTGCTGCAAAGTATACTTTTTTTTCTAGCGCACAGGGAACATTCTCTGGAACAGACCACATATTAGGTCATAAAACAAACCTTTGCAGAATCCAAAACATCAAAATATTACAAAGCATCTTCTCAGACTACAAGGCCATAAAAGTGGAAATCAATAACAGAAAAATTAGGGAAAAGAAATCAAATACTTGGAAAATGAACAATACCCTCCTGAAAAAAGACTGGGTTATAGAAGACATTAAGAGGGCAATAAAGAAATTCATAGAATGCAACGAGAATGAAAATACTTCCTATCAAAACCTCTGGGACACAGCAAAAGCAGTGCTCAGAGGCCAATTTATATCGATAAATGCACACATACAAAAAGAAGAAAGAGCCAAAATCAGAGAACTGTCCCTACAACTTGAACAAATAGAAAGTGAGCAACAAAAGAATCCATCAGGCACCACAAGAAAACAAATAATAAAAATTAGAGCTGAACTAAATGAATTAGAGAACAGAAAAACAATTGAAAGAATTAACAAAGCCAAAAGTTGGTTCTTTGAAAAAATTAACAAAATTAATAAACCATTGGCCAGACTGACTAAAGAAATACAGGAAAGGAAACAAATAACCTGAATAAGAGACGAGATGGGCCACATCACAACAGACCCAACTGAAATTAAAAGAATCCAGTCAGATTATTACGAAAAATTGTACTCTAACAAATTTGCAAACCTAGAAGAAATGGATGAATTCCTAGCAAAACACTACCTACCTAAACTAACACAATCAGAAGTAGAACAACTAAATAGACCCATGACAAAAAAAGAAATTGAAACGGTAATCAAAAAACTCTCAACAAAAAAAAAGCCCTGGGCCGGATGGCTTTACTGCAGAGTTCTACCAAACTTTCAAAGAAGAGTTAACACCACTACTACTAAAGGTATTTCAAAGCATAGAAAATGATGGAATACTATCTAACTCATTCTATGAAGCCACCATCTCCCTGATACCACAACCAGGTAAAGACATCACAAGAAAAGACAATTACACACCTATACCCCTCTTGAACATAGATGCAAAGATCCTCAACAAAATTCTACCCAATAGAATTCAACAACATATCAAAAAAATAATCCACCACGACCAAGTGGGATGTATACCAGGTATGCAAGGCTGGTTTCATATTAGAAAAACCATTAATGTAATCTACCATATAAATAAAGCAAAAGACAAAAACCACATGATCTTATCAATTGATGCAGAAAAGGCATTTGACAAAGTCCAACACCCATTCATGATAAAAACTCTCAGCAAAATAGGAATACAAGGAAAATTCCTCAACATAATAAAGGGCATCTATACAAAGCCAACAGCCAACATCACTCTAAATGGAGAGAGCCTGAAAGCATTTCCCTTGAGAATGGGAACCAGACAAGGATGCCCTTTATCACCGCTCTTATTCAACATTGTGCTAGAGGTCCCAGCCAGAGCAATTAGGCTAGACAAAGAAACAAAGGGCATCCGGATTGGCAAGGAAGAAGTAAAATTATCTCTATTTGCAGAGGACATGATCTTATACACAGAAAACCCTAAGGAATCCTCCAGAAAGCTAATGAAACTAATAGAAGAGCTTGGTAGAGTCTCAGGTTATAAGATAAACATACAAAAATCACTTGGATTCCTCTACATCAACAAAAAGAACATCGAAGAGGAAATCACCAAATCAATACCATTCACAGTAGCCCCCAAGAAGATAAAATACTTAGGAATAAATCTTACCAAAGATGTAAAAGACCTATACAAAGAACACTAGAAAGCACTAGTGCGAGAAACTAATAAGGACTTACGTAAGTGGAAAAACATAGCTTGCTCATGGATAGGAAGACTTAACATAGTAAAAATGTCTATTCTACCAAAAGCCATCTACACATACAATGCACTTCCGATGCGAATTCCAATGACATTTTTTAATGTGATGGAGAAACAAATCACCAACTTCATATGGAAGGGAAAGAAGCCTCGGATAAGTAAAAAAAGCATTACTGAAAAAGAAGAAGAAAGTCTGAGGCCTCGCCCTACCTGATTTCAGAACCTATTATACAGCCACAGTAGTCAAAACGGCCTGGTACTGGTACAACAACAGGCACATAGACCAATGGAACAGAATTGAGAACCCAGATATAAGTCCATCCACATATGAGCAGCTGATATTTGACAAAGGCCCAGTGTCGGTTAATTGAGGAAAAGACAGTCTTTTTAACAAATGGTGCTGGCATAACTGGATATCCATTTGCAAAAAAATGAAACAGGACCCATACCTCACACCATGCACAAAAACTAACTCCAAGTGGATCAAAGACCTAAACATAAAGACTAAAACGATAAAGATCATGGAAGAAAAAACAGGGACAACCTTAAGAGCCCTAATACAAGGCATAAACAGAATACAAAACATTACCAAAAATGACGAAGAGAAACCAGATAACTGGGAGCTCCTAAAAATCGAACACCTATGCTTATCTAAAGACTTCACCAAAAGAGTAAAAAGACCACCTACAGATTGGGAAAGAATTTTCAGCTATGACACATCTCCGACCAGCGCCTGATTTCTAAAATCTATATGATTCTGTTAACACTCAACCACAAAAAGACAAACAACCCAATCAAGAAGCGGGCAAAGGATATGAACACGCACTTCACTAAAGAAGATATTCAGGCAGCTAACAGATACATGAGAAAATGCTCTCGATCATTAGCCATTAGAGAAATGCAAATTAAAACTACGATGTGATTCCTTCTCACGCCAACAAGGCTGGCATTAATCCAAAAAGCAGAAAATAATAAATGTTGGAGAGGCTGTGGAGAGATTGGAACTCTTATACACTGCTGGTGGGAATGTAAAATGGTACAACCACTTTGGAAATCTATCTGGTGTTTTCTTAAAAAGTTAGAAATAGAACTACCATACAACCCAGAAATCCCACTCCTCGGAATATACCCTAGAGAAATAAGAGCCTTCACACAAACAGATATATGCACACCCATGTTTATTGCAGCTCTGTTTACAACAGCAAAAACCTGGAAGCAACCAAGGTGTCCATCAACGGATGAATGGGTAAATAAATTGTGGTATATTCACACAATGGAATACTACGCATCGATAAAGAACAGTGACGAATCGGTGAAACATTTCATAACATGGAGGAACCTGGAAGGCATTATGCTGAACGAAATTAGTCAGAGGCAAAAGGACAAATATTGTATAAGACCACTATTATAAGATCTTGAGAAATAGTATAAACTGAGAAGAACACATACTTTTGTGGTTACAAGGGGAGGGAGGGCGGGAGAGGGTTATTTACTGATTAGTTAGTAGATAAGAACTACTTTAGGTGAAGGGAAGGACAATACTCAATACACGGAAGGTCAGCTCAGCTGGACTGGACCAAAAGCAAAGAAGTTTCCAGGATTAAATGAATGCTTCAAAGGTCAGCAGAACAAGGGTGGGGGTTTGGGGACTATGGTTTAAGGGGACTTCTAAGTCAATTGGCAAAATAATTCTATTATGAAAACATTCTGCAACCCACTTTGAAATGTGGTGTCTGGGGTCTTAAATGCTAACAAGCGGCCATCTAAGATGTATCAATTGGTCTCAACCCACCTGGATCAAAGGAGAATGAAGAACACCAAGGTCACATGATAACTATGAGCCCAAGAGACAGAAAGGGCCACATGAACCAGAGACTTGCATCATCCTGAGACCAGAAGAACTAGATAGTGCCCAGCCACAACTGATGACTGCCCTGACAGGGAGCACAACAAAGAACCCCTGAGGGAGCAGGAGAACAGTGGGATGCAGACCCCAAATTCTCATAAAAAGACCAGACTTAAGGGTCTGACAGAGACTAGAGGAATCCCGGAGGTCATGGTCCCCAAACCTTCTGTTGGCCCAGGATAGGAACCATTCCCGAAGACAACTCATCAGACATGGAAGGGATTGGGCAATGGGTTGGAGAGAGATGCTGATGAAGAATGAGCTACTTGTATCAGATGGACACTTGAGACTGTGTTGGCATCTCCTGTCTGGAGGGGAGATAGGAGGGTAGAGAGGGTTAGAAACTGGCAAAATTGTCACGAAAGGAGAGACTGGAAGGAGGGAGCGGGCTGACTCATTAGGGGGAGAGTAAGTGGGAGTAGGGAGTAAGGTGTATATAAGCTCATATGACTTGACTTGTAAACTTTCACTTAAAGCACAATAAAAATTACTAAAAAAAAAAAGAATTATAACTTAAAAAAAAAAAGATGACTGGTGAAGAGCTGCCTCCTCAAAGTAGAGTTGACCTTAATGACGTGGATGGAGTAAAGCTTTTGGGACCTTCATTTGCTGATGTGGCATGACTCAAAATGAGAAGAAACAGCTGCAAACATCCATTAATAATCGGAACCTGGAATGTACAAAGTATGAATCTAGGAAAATTGGAAGTCATCAAAAACGAAATGAAGTGCATAAACATCTATATCCTAGGCATTAGTGACCTGAAATGGACAGGTATTGGCCATTTTGAATCGGACAATCATATAGTCTACTATGCTGGGAATGACAACTTGAAGAGGAATGGTGTTGCACTCATCGTCAAAAAGAACGTTTCAAGATCTATCCTGAAGTACAACACTGTCAGTGATAAGATAATATCCATACGCCTACAAGGAAGACCAGTTAATACGACTATTATTCAAATTTACTCACCAACCACTAGGGCCAAAGATGAAGAAATAGAAGATTTTTATCAGCTGCTGCAGTCTGAAATTGATCGAACATGCAATCCAGATGCATTGATAATTGCTGGCCATTGGAATGCGAAAGTTCGAAATAAAGAAGACGGATCAGTAGTTGGAAAACATGGCCTTGGTGATAGAAACAATGCCAGAGATCGAATGATAGAATTTTGCAAGACAAACGACTTCTTCATTGCAAATACCCGTCTTTCACCAACATAAACGGCATCTATACTCATGGACTTCGCCAGATGGAACACACAGAAATCAAATTGACTACATCTGTGGAAAGAGACGATGGAAAAGCTCAATATCATCAGTCAGAACAAGGCCAGGGGCCAACTGTGGAACAGACGATCAATTGCTCCTATGCAAATTCAAGCTGAAACTGAAGAAAATCAGAGCACATCAAGAGCCAAAATACGACCTTGGAAATATCCCACCTGAATTTAGAGACCATCTCAAGAATAAATCTGACGCATTGAACACTAGTGACCGAAGACCAGACGAGTTGTGGAATGACATCAAGGACATCATCCATGACGAAAGCAAGAGGTCACTGAAAAGACAGGAAAGAAAGAAAAGACCAAGGTGGATGTCAGAGGAGACTCTGAAACTTGGTCTTGAGCGTCAAGCAGCTAAAGCAATAGGAAGAATTGATGAAGTAAAAGAACTGAACAGAAGATTTCAAAGGGCCTCTCGGGAAGACAAAATAAAGTATTATAATCACATGTGCAAAGAGCTGGAGATGGAAAACCAAAAGGGAAGAACATACTTGGCATTTCTCAAGCTGAAAGAACTGAAGAAAAAATTCAAGCCTTGAGTTGCAATAGTGAAGGATTCCATGGAGAAAATATTAAATGACGCAGGAAGCATCAAAAGAAGATGGAAGGAATACACAGAGTCATTATACCAAAAAGAATTAGTCGATATTCAACCATTTCAGGAGGTGGCATATGATCAGGAACTGATGGTACTGAAGGAAGAAGTCCAAGCTGCTCTGACGGCATTGAAGAAAAACAAGGCTCCAGGAATTGATGGAATATCAATTGAGATGTTTCAACAAACAGATGCAGCACTGGAGGTGCTCACTTGTCTATGCCAAGAAATATGGAAGACAGCTTCCTGGCCAACTGATTGGAAGAGATCCATATTTATGCCTATTCCCAGGAAAGGTGATCCAACTAAATGCGGAAATTATAGAACAATATCATTAATATCACACACAAGCAAAATTCTGCTGAAGATCATTCAAAAATGGCTGCAGCAGTATATTGCCAGGGAACTGCCAGAAATTCAGGCTGATTTCAGAAGAGGGCGTGGAATCAGGGATTTCCTCGCTGATGTCAGATGGATCCTGGCTGAAAGCAGAGAATACCAGAAGGATGTTTACCTGTGTTTTATTGACTATGCAAAGGCATTTGACTGTGTGGATCATAACAAACTATGGATAACACTGCGAAGAATGGCAATTCCAGAACACTTAATTTTGCTCATGAGGAACCTTTATATAGATCAAGAGGCAGTTGTTCAGATAGAACAAGGGGATACCGATTGGTTTAAAGTCAGGAAAGGTGTGCGTCAGGGTTGTATTCTTTCACCATACCTATTTAATCTGTATGCTGAACAAATAATACGAGAAGTTGGACTATAGGAAGAAGAACGGGGCATCAAGATTGGAGGAAGACTCATTAACAACCTGTGTTATGCAGATGATACAACCTTGCTTGCTGAAAGTGAAGAGGACCTGAAGCACTTACTAATGAAGATCAAAGACCATAGCCTTCGGTACGGATTACACCTCAACATAAGGAAAACAAAAATCCTCACAACTGGTCCAATGAGAAACATCATGATAAATGGAGAAAAGATTGAAGTTGTCAAGGATTTCACCTTACTTGGATCCACAATCAACAGTCATGGAAGCAGCAGTCAAGAAATCAAAAGACGCATTGCATTGGGCAAATCTGCTGCAAAGGACCTCTTCGAGTGTTGAAGAGCAAGATGTCACCTTGAAGACTAAGGTGCGCCTGCCCTGAGCCATGGTATTTTCAATCGCATCATATGCATGTGAAAGCTGGACAATGAATAAGGAAGAAAGAAGAAGAGTTGATGCCTTTGAATTGTAGTGTTGGCGAAGAATATTGAATATACCATGGACTGCCAAAAGAACGAACAAATCTGTCTTAGAAGAAGTAAAACCAGAATGCTCCTTAGAAGCAAGGATGGCAAGACTGCGTCTTACATACTTTGGACATGTTGTCAGGAGGGATGAGTCCCTAGAGAAGGACATCATGCTTGGCAGAGTACAGTGTCAGCGGAAAAGAGGAAGACCCTCAACGAAGTGGACTGACACAGTGGCTGCAACAATGAGCTCAAGTATAACAGCAATTGTAAGGATGGTGCAGGACTGGGCAGTGTTTCGTTCTGTTGTGCATAGGGTCACTATGAGTCGGAACCGACTTGACAGCACCTAACAACAACAACAACAAGCGATGTATGTGAGCAACTGGAAAGAAATAGACAATCCCATAAACAAGTTACTATTCATTCCCTTGCCTGAGGCTCCACGAGACATCTCATGGCCCTGTGCTAGAGTCTTTGGGGCCATGTGCAGATCTCAGCACTTCCAGGAGCTCCCTCTTCCCTGTCTATTGGATGGTGAGTAAGTGCCTTTGAATCTTAGGCATGTAGCTTGCAAGAGACTTGAAAGGTCGTCTGGAACAAGTCCTCTCTGATGCTTGAATCTTTTGTACAACAAGTCAAAAAACATGTTTATCCTTTTACTCCCCACAGGATCTAGCATGGTGCTCAGCAATATGCCAGCCATACAATAGCTATTTCCTGAATGAATGAATGATACAGTGAATGAGTGAACAAAATTAGGTAAAGAGCAATGACCAAAAACTCTTCATACATAACCATAGAGCATTTAGCTTTGAAGATAGCTATGCCAAAGAATGATGTTGATAACAACAATGATGATAGTAATCATTTCAAGCGCTAATTGAGTGCATGTTGCATCCCAGAAGCCACGCTAAGAGCTTTATTTAATTATTAGCATACCCCATTGAGGTAAGCACTCTTCTTGTCCTCTGGAGCTGAGGATGCTCAGATATAAGGAGGCTAAGTAGTTTTCTCAAAATCACCCGGCTGCTAAGTAGAGAAGCCAAGATTAAAGCCAAAAGCTGACTCCTAGGCTCTCTAAAGGCCTTTTTTTCACTAAAACTTCCTCTAAGGCTTCTCCAGAGCTTTAGAATTCTTTTTCTTTCTCGGTTCTTGTTTCACTTGAATTAACTATAGCCTGTGCTTTGTTGCCTGTAGAACAAGCGGGGAGAGGCAAGGGCCGCACTTGACTAGCCTCCAATTTGGGTCTCGAGAATTTCAGCTGAACTGATCCTTGGTCATGTAGTCAATTATGAACTTGACAGAAATGTCC
Organism: Loxodonta africana; assembly: GCF_030014295.1. Taxonomy (NCBI): domain Eukaryota; kingdom Metazoa; phylum Chordata; class Mammalia; order Proboscidea; family Elephantidae; genus Loxodonta; species Loxodonta africana. The sequence continues at coordinate 147,536,108 of NC_087344.1, read as the reverse complement.
AAATTGACACAGCTTTGGTTGTGCAGACAAAGAAAAGTGTAATAAATCAGAAAAAGGCTGTAATGGTCAGGAAGGAACGGGAATAGGGACTCAAGGGAACTCACTCTCTTCAATGTCACCTTCTCAGAGGCCTTCTCTAACCCCCTATATAAAATAGCACATGGCCTCGTCACTCTTGATGCCCCCCTCCAAACTGCTTTAATTTTCTTCAAAGCACTTATCACTACCTGAGAGGTGGTATGGTCTTTGGTTTGTGTGTTAATCATTGTTTCTTTCGAGAAGATAGGCTCCCTGAGAGCAGGGCCTCTATTTTGTTCACGGCTACATCCCCATGTCTGAAACTGTCAGGACAAGGAGTCACTCAGTGTTTGTTGGATGAATGTCTCCAGTTGTTTTGAAGAAACAGATAAGCACCCAGTGTAGCAACTCTGCTCTTCATGGATTAGACTGTAAAATGATTGAAACAAACGTTCTTTTGGCTCTTTGAATTTACAAAGTACCTGATGACTAGGGGTTTGTTTTTTGTTTTGTTTTTGCCCAACCTTCTAAACCGACTTCACTCTCAGTTTCCTTACACTCTGGTTTGTCTTAACATGTGCAGTGCCCTATGATACCCACAACGTGACATTTAGAGTATTTATTGCAAATAGTTTAGAGAAACATCGCACATCATGGAGTAACATGACTTCCCCCAGAGCAGCTGGAATATAGGAGATACAGTCAGCAGATGCTCTTTTCCTCAGCTACATGCTCCCGATTCCTTGAGATGTATCACCAGGAACAACCAACTGCCCTGGAGCTGGTCAGGTGAAGGTTTACTTCCCACTTGTAGGCACAAGGCCCACAGAAGACAGGACCAGTGTCCACACATGCCTCCAATGGAAGACACTGCTTTAGGTTAAGGGTTACATATGCTTTGCCTGAAGAGGTGGAAGCAACTGTTTTGCTGCCTACTGCAACATCTCCCCGGAAATGAACTGGTAATGTTAATCTGAAGGCTCATTAATGAGATACAAAGATATAATAAATGTAGTATCTCTACCAGTAACTGTCTTATACTACTTGGACCTAATTATAGAGAATCTTGTTAAAACAACTTGAAAAACTTAGGAAGCTAAATAGTCAGAGAGTCAATTAAATAGATTACTTTAAGGCAATGGGAAAACGGAATGTGTTTCTTCCCAAAGTTGAATTAGGCCCACATTCCTATCCTGTGGTCATTACTGATGACAACTCTTCCAAAAATCAGCTTGTGTTTCTTCAGATCTAATAGCATGTAAAGAATAATTTTTTTTCTCCAAATGACAAAAAAAAATTAAAAATTTTTTCTTATATTCCCCCCTCATTAAACCAGCTGGCACTGAGTTGGTTCTGACACATGGCAGCCCAATATGTGTCAGAGTAGAACTAGAACTGTGCGCCATACGGTTTTCAATGGCTGATTTTTTGGAAGTAGATCGCCAGACCTTTCTTCCAAGGTGCCTCTGGGGGACTTGAAACATTTCAGTTAGCAGCTGAGCACCTTAACTCTTTGCCACCCAGGGGCTCTCCATCATTATCTGCCCCTTCCCTTCTAACAGTGGATAGACAGCCAGTTGTCTTTTTAACTGAAATTGACAGCAAGGCTGTAGCAGTTAAAGAAATTGACAAACCTTTTCATTTAACATTTCTCCATCACCCCACCTAAAATCTCCTAACTGCCCAACTCTTCAAACAGCAGACCATTACACTAGTAAAAGACTCGTGTCTTTGGCTGGATCAAAAACTCTATTCTAAGAAATAGGTCATTTTGTCCTAAATCAATCACCTAGTCAACAAGTATTTTCAGGGTGCCCAGCACCAGTCTACATGCTACTGAGAATATATAGGAAGGTATGAAACGTGGCTCCCTCTTTCAGTCTATTCAAGTGACTATTAGTCCCCTCCACAGCTAACCTCTGTGTGGTACTAAAAATTCATTAGTTAAAAGTTTGTGGAACTGCGAAATTGTAACTCAGAAACAGACTGAAAATAATAAGGGTCACTTAAAAAAAAAAAAAGAAAAGAAAAAGTTCCTGCAAATTATAGTTCAGAGTTTCCTGGCTCTAGCTTTAAAACACCTAAAAGCAAAAATCCTTAAAGCCTCAGTAAGGTTGTGTGGTTTTCAGCTTCCCCACCAGCCTAGACATCTAGGGATCCCGCAGAGAGTTGTGGGAAGAGCAGCCACAGAAATAAACAGAAGCCTTAGCTGTCACCTGGCAAGTAAGTGTTGCATCTCTTGAGCATCCCAGGTATCTGGGGCAGCCCCCTGACAATGGATGAAACAGTATCACATCCAGGCAGAGAACAACCCAGCAGAAACAGTGAGATGACACATAAACCCACAAGCTCGGCTTATAATGTGGAGCAACATTACATGAGCACACTGTACTTCTCCAGTCACTCTAGAGAAAGGAAGAGAGCAAAATGTGTGAGAAAGCCACAGTGAAATTACTCACGATTAGCCCCTACAGTGTGCTTCTGACCTATGTGCTTCGGACCTATGTGTATATATATGTGTGTACACATATACATACACACACACACACGTAAGGATAGAGAATGTCACAGTTAAATTTTTACTAGTATAATGAGGAAAGAGACCAACAGAAGAAGCTCTCTGGGCTAATTTTCTAGCCAGCAGCCACTGCAAAGTTCCCACTAGGAGAATCGGAAGGAGAGCAAAGTATAATAAATAATGACTGGCTCTCCTGGTCAGGAGAAATTATCACTATGCTTGGGGGACCTAAGCGTATGTTCACGCAGGAAACATCAGGGGTGGGGTCTGAGGAGAGGGAGAAAACAGAACCCTGAAGAGTCTGGGATATATTCATTTTAATTAAAAGAAATTTTAAAAAAGAAATAGCTTCAACAAAAGTTACGTTTTGCTAAACCTAAAAGTAGCCAAATATCCTTAAAAAAATAATAATAATTTTTTTATCCTAGCTCCCCCAAATTTGAATTGCTCCTTAACATATGACTTTATATGGCTTTGTATGGGGAAGCCAAGCTATTTTACATTTCTTGTTACATCTGCTCCAATCCAGTACATTTTTATGTGTGTCAGCATCTGTGTCTTAGCACAGCAAAAGGCTCAGAATCCTTACTCTATGCCCACCTACAGAGATCTGCTCTGCGTAGTTGGAAAATAGGACCTTGAAAATTCAGGGAAATGCAGAGGCAAAACATTACCCAGCTCAGGAAAGTCTATTTTGCCCATGTTTCAGGGCTAAAGTTTGCTTTGATATGTCATAAGCAAATAAGTCGGCATCAAACCAGGGTGGGCTTGAATGCTTACAGGATAAAGGGAAATGCTAGACATTGTTTATCTCCTTTGGCTTTCCCAGAAAATGAAGGAAACAAAATTCATAGGCTGAAGTTTTTTTGTTTTGTTTTGTTTTTTACCTAACTGATACTCTGTGCCCAATGTGTGATCATGCGTTTGGGATATAAAGAAATTCAGACAGAACAGCAATATATTCTTCAATAGCCAGAGGAGGAACAGGGACTGAATTTACTCACCTCCCTGAAACAACTAAAATATACATGAAACGTGATATTGTACATCAGGCAATGAAGGAGAGCGATCCTTGTAAGATGAGAAACAAATGAGTCCTGTGATTTACTCAGACTTCTGTCTGATGATTTCCTGGCTATAGTGCAGGGAGATGAGAGGGGCCCAGCTGGAGCCCAGTAGTCTCCTTGAGTTGAAGATACAAGGCCGTAGGTCCAGGGAGACCAATATGGCTCTTGATTGCAGAGAACAACACCAAAGAGAAGAAAGTTGTACAGAAAGAGAGTCCAGGAGTTCTGTAGAGCATCCTTCTCAAGTATTCAGCTGAGTAATGCTCAATACATACATGTGGGAACATTATCCAATATCAATGAAAGAGCCACCAAAAATATTAGAAGGAAAATACCTGTAACTCTTACAAGGGCAGGCATTATACCTGCTCCCAACCACAAGAGTGGAAAACCTCATAATTCACAGGGCACTGAATATAGCAGTCAGAAGGGTTTCAGTAGTAGGAAAAAAAATCCCTGGTCTGGCCCCACCTAACAGATCTTAAAAGAAAGGCATTAAAGGATCAAACTGTCTTCAAGTAACTTAACTACACCTCAAAAAAAGAAAAAAAAGCTTAAAAGATTTCTAGGGATAGAAAAATATCCAGCACCTGACAAGGGAAAGTCACAAAGTGTGTCATCCAATCAAAAATTACTAGGTACACAAAAAGGTGGAAAAATAAGACAAACATGAGAAGAAAATTTAATCAAAATTGACCCAGTAATGACACAGATGAAAAAATTACTAGACAGGACATTAAAATAGTTATTATATATGTATTCCATATGTTCAAGAAGTTAGAGGAAAGATTGAACATAATAACTACAGATGAGAAAAATACAAAACAGACCTGAACCAAACTTCTAAAGGTTAAAGCTACATGTCTGAGGTGAAAAATATACTGAATGGAATTAAAAATGGATTAGACTTTACAGAAGAAAGAATTACGGAACTTGAATACATAGCAATAGAAACTAAGCAAAATGAAACACATAGATAAAAAAATAAATAAACAGAGCATCAGAGAACTTAGCACAGTATTAAGCATCATAATATCCATATAGCTGGTCTCTTTAAAGAAGCGGAGAGGAGTAAGAGAACAAATAATTGAAGAAAAACTGGATAACCAAAAAAACGACAGCACATTTCTCATCAGAAGCAATCCAGAATAGAAGACAGTGGAGGAATATTTTTGAAGCACTGAAAGAAAAAGCCCTCAAACTAGAAACCTTTACTCATCAAAAATACCTTTCGAAAATTGAATGTAAAAGACATTTGAGGCATAAAAATCTAAAAGAACTTATTACCAGTAGTCGACGGCAACGGGTTTCGTTTTTTTTTTTTTTTTGTAAATTTTTATCTAAACAAAAGAATGATAGGCATCAGAAAAGATAACTCTATAGGTAAACGTAAATACTCTTTTTTTATTTAAATCTCTTTAAAATGTAATCAACAGTTTAAAGCAAAAATAACAATCTCTTACCCAATATATAACATATATAGAAAAAATATGTGTAAAAACAATAGCATAACATTCTGGAGGGGAAAAATAAAAATATACTGTTGTAAGTTTGTTAACTATATGTCAAATGGTATAATACCACTTGAAGATAAACTGTGAAAAATTAGAGAAATATACTATAGGGTCATTCTGTAAGTTTGTCATACTGTGGAGGCTTGCCTGCTTCTGTGATGTGGAAGCTAAGCCGCTGATATTCAAATACCAGCAGGGTCATCCATGGTGGACAGGTTTCAGCTGAGCTTCCAGACTAAGACAGACTAGGAAGAAGGGCCTGGTGGTCCACTTCTGAAAAAAAAATTAGTCAGTGAAAACCTCATGAATAGCAGTGAAACATTATCTGATACAGTCTCAGGAGATGAGCCCTCGGTATGGAAGGCACTAGAAATAGGACTAGGGAAGAGCTGCCTCCTCAAAGTAGAGTCAACTTTAATGATGGAGTCAAGCTTTCAGGACCTTCATTTGCTGATATGGCACAACTCAAAATGAGAAGAAACAGCTGCAAACATCCATTAATAATCAGAAAGTGAAATGTACAAAGTATGAATCTAGGAAAACTGGAAGCCGTCAAAAATGAAATGTAACCCATAAAGATAAATATCCCAGGCATTAGTGAGCGGAAATGGACTGGTAGTGGTCATTTTGAATCAGACAATCATATGGTCTACTATGCTGGCAATGATAATTGAAGTGGAATGCTGTTGCATTCGTTGTCAAAAAGAACATTTCAAGAACTATCCCGAAGTACAATGCTGTCAGTAATAGGATAATATCCATATCCCTACAAGGAAGACCAGCTAATGCAGCTATAGGGTCGCTATGAGTCTAAACATACTGGATGTTGTTGTTGTTGTTAGGTGCCGTTGAGTCGGCATAGTGACCCTATGCACAACAGAACAAAATACTGCCCTGTCCTGCGCCATCCTTACAATCGTTGCTATGCTTGAGCTCACTGTTGGAGCCACTGTGTCAATCCACCTCATTGAGGGTCTTCCTCTTTTCCGCTGACCCTGTACCTAGCCAAGCAGGACATCCTTCTCCAGGAACTGATCCCTCCTGATGACGTGTCCAAAGTATGTAAGACAGTTTCGCTATCCTTGCTTCTAAGGAGCATTCTGGTTGTACTTCTTCTAAGACAGATTTGTTCGTTCTTTTGGCAGTCCATGGTATATTCAATATTCTTCGCCAACACCACAATTCAAAGGCGTCAATTACTCTTCGGTCTTCTTCCTTATTCATTGTCCAGCTTTCACATGCATATGATGGGGTTGAAAATACCATGGCTTGGGTCAGGTGTATCTCAGTCTTCAAGGTGACATCCCTGCTTTTCAACATTTTAAAGTGGTCCTTTGCAGCAGATTTACCCAATGCAATGCGTCGTTTGATTTCTTGTCTGCCGCTTCCATGTCTGTTGACTGTGGATCCAAGCAAAATGAAATCCTTGACAACTTCAATCTTTTCTCCGTTTATCATGATGTTGCTCATTGGTCCAGTTGTGAGGATTTTTGTTTTCTTTATATTGAGGTGCAAGCCCTAATGAAGGCTGTGGTCTTTGATGTTCATTAGTAAATGCTTCAAGTCCTTTTCACTTTCAGCAGGCAAGGTCATGTCATCTGCATAAAACAGTTTGTAATGAGTCTTCCTACAATCCTGATGCCCTGTTCTTCTTCATATAGTCCATCTTCTCATATTATTTGCTTAGCGTACAGATTAATAGGTATGGTGAAAGGATACAACCCTGACTCACACCTTTCCTGACTTTAAACCATGCAGTATCCCCTTGTTCTGTTCGAACGACTGTCTCTTGATCTACATAAAGGTTCCTCAGGAGCACAATTAAGTGTTCTGGAATTCCCATTCTTCACAATGTTATCCATAATTTGTTATGATCCACACAGTTGAATGCATTTGTATAGTCAATAAAACACAGGTAAACATCCTTCTGGTATTCTCTGCTTTCAGCCAGGATCCATCTGACATCAGCAATGATATCATATCCCTGGTTCCACGTCCTCTTCTGAAACCAGCCTGAATTTCTTACAGTTCCCTGTCGATATACTGCTGCAGCCATTTTTGAATGATCCTCAGCAAAATTTTGCTTGCGTGTGATATTAACGATATTGTTCTGTAATTTCCGCATTCGGTTGGATCACCTTTCTTGGGAACAGGCATAAATATGGATCTCTTCCAGTCAGTTGGCCAGGAAGCTGTCTTCCATATTTCTTGGCATAGACAAGTGAGCACCTCCAGCGCTGCATCTGTTTATTTAAACATCTCAATTGATATTCTGTCAATTCCTGTGGCCTTGTTTTTCGCCAATGCCTTCAGGGCAGCTTGGACTTCTTCCTTCAGTACCATCGGTTCCTGATCATATGCTACCTCTTGAAATGGTTGAACATCAACTAATTCTCTTTGGTATAATGACTCTGTGTATTCCTTCCATCTTCTTTTGGTGCTTCCTGTGTCATTTAATATTTTCCCCATGGAATCCTTCACTGTTGCAACTCCAGGCTTGAATTTTTTCTTCAGTTCTTTCAGCTTGAGAAACACTGAGCATGTTCTTCCCCTTTGTTTTTCTATCTCCAGTTCTTTGCATATGTCATTATAATACTTTACTTTGTCTTCTCGAGAAGCCCTTTGAAATCTTCTGTTCAGTTCTTTTACTTCATTTCTTCCTTTTGCTTTAGCAGCTCGACATTCATGAGCAAGTTTCAGAGTCTCCTCTGACATCCATCTTGGTCTTTCTTTCTTTCCTGTGTTTTAATGATCACTTGCTTTCTTCATGTACGATGTCCTTGATGTCATTCCACAACTTGTCTGGTCTTTGGTCACTAGTGTTCAATGTGTCAAATCTATTCCTGAGATGGTCTCTAAATTCAGGTAGGATATATCCAAGGTCATATTTTGGCTCTCGTTGATGTGCTCTGATTTTCTTCAGTTTCAGCTTGAATTTGCATAGGAGCAATTGATGGTCTGTTCCACAGTCGGCCCCTGGCCTTGTTCTGACTGATGATATTGAGCTTTTCTATCGTCTCTTTCCACAGACGTAGTCAATTTGATTCCTGTGTGTTCCATCTGGTGAGGTCCATGTGTATACTTGCCATTTATGTTGGTGAAAGAAGGGTATTTGCAATGAAGAAGTTGCTGGTCTTGCAAAATTCTATCATTCGATCTCTGGCATTGTTTCTATCACCAAGGCCATATTTCCCAACTACCCATCTTTTTTCTTTGTTTCCAGCTTTTGCATTCCAATCACCGGTAATTATCAATGTATCCTGGTTGCATATTTGATCAATTCCAGAATGCAGAAGCTGATAAAAATCTTCAGTTTCGTCATCTTTGGCCTTAGTGGTTGGCACATAAATTTGAATAACAGTTGTGTTAACTGGTCTTCCTTGTAGGCGTATGGATATTATCCTATCACTGACAGCGTTGTACTTCAGGATAGGTCTTGAAACTTTCTTTTTGATGATGAATGCAACACCATTCATCCTCAAGTTGTCATTCCCAGCATAGTAGATTATATGATTGTCCTATTCAAAAGGGCCAATACCAGTTCATTTCAGCTCACTAATCCCTAGGATATTGATGTTTATGCATTCCATTTCATTTTTGACAATTTCTAATTTTCCTGGATTCATACTTCATACATTCCAGGTTCTGATTATTAATGGATGTTGGCAGCTGTTTCTTCTCATTTTGAGTCATGCCCCATCAGCAAATGAAGGTCTCAAAAGCTTTACTCCATCCACGTCATTAAGGTCGACTTGACTCTATTTTGAGGAGGCAGCTCTCCCCCAGTCATCTTTTGAGTGCCTTCCAACCTGGTGGGCTCATCTTCCAGCACTATATCAGACAATGTTCCTCTGGTATTCATAAGGTTTTCACCAGCTAATTCTTTTCAGAAGTAGACTGCCAGGTCCTTCTTCCTAGTCTGTCTTAGTCTGGAAGCTCAGCTGAACCCTGTCCTCCATGGGTGATCCTGCTGGTATCTGAATACCGGTGGCATAGCTTCCAGCATCACAGCAATAGGCAAGCCCCCACAGTACAACAAACTGACAGACACGTGGGGACACCTAACAACTTAGGTTCACTATGAGTTGGAATCAACTTGATGGCACTAGGTATACCATTAACCATACTACAGCTAAAATTATTCAACAGAGTTATATCAAATTTTCAAAAAAAGGAAATAAAATGGAATCATAAAATGATACAATTAATTGAAAATAAAAGAGAAAAAGTATGAAAAAGGAGCAAAGCACAGATGAGAAAAGAGAAAACAAGTAGCAGAATAGTAATTTTACCCAACCATATCAATAATCATATTAAATATAAATAGTCTAAACACCTCCATTAAAATGTAGAGATTGTCAGACTGGATAAAAGAAGCAAGACCTAGTCATATGCTGCCTACAAGAAACCTGCTTTAAAAACAAAGACACAGATAGGTTATAAGTAAAAGGATAGCAAAAGAAATACCATAATAGTACTAATAAGAAGACATTAGTATCAGGCAAAGTAGATTTTGGACTAAAATCTGATACCAGGGACGAAGAGGGCCTTTTTAAAATATAAAAAGGAGCATTTATCAAGAGTTCATAATAATTCCAAATTCTAAATGTGTAAACAACAAAAAAAAAATGTGTAGGCACCTAAAAACGAGAAAAAATAAAAAACTGGATAAAACTGAGATCCAGGGCAAGATGATGGAATGAGCAGCTTTATGCTTCTGTCCCTCAGCAAAAACACTAAAAGTAAACAAACAAAAAAACCCAGAAACTGGAAGAACCAACTTTGTTAGAACTCTAGAAACCAGTCAAAGGGTTATAGCAACTAAGTTAATGCTGAATCAAAAAAAAAAGGTAATGAAAAATGGTGAGAAGGCTTTGGTTTCTACATGCTATGCTCCACCTCCTCACTGGCTTGGTGCCATCTTAAAGGTGAGACCAGAGGGAACTTGATCTCTGGCTCCACGGGAAGCAGAGCTGACTTTATTTGCAAATTATTGTGTGTGTCGTAACTTGTCCCAGGGCAGCCTGAAGAACTGATGCAAGGTGCTAATCTTGGTTTGGCATGTTTCCTGGATCTCATACATGGAGGGGTGGCAGGCAATGCCTGAAGGCTATAACCACCTATAGCCACCTGAGGCTAAAGAGTGCAGTTAAGGCATACAATAAAAGCCTAAGGACTGGAAGAAGAAACTAAGGAGAGAATTTCTTTGGGAAATTCGGACATTTAAAAAGATATTTATGAGAGAATTGAGAAAGTCACACACATACCCAGGGTAAGACATATGCTCATAAATCACCTAAGACTCTATACTTTGACCTTAGGCTGATTCTGAGGCACAGAGCAAGACTGGCTAAACTTTGAATGAGTGCCCCAGCACACAGCCAATCTGCAAAGGTGAAGAGAGTTTTTTCATTTGTTTGTTTTGTTTTGGGGGGAGAGAGGAGGGGCTTCCCCTGGCATTAAAAAAAAAAAAAAAAATTCTGTCAAGTCAGTAGCTGAACACAAGCAAAGGAACAGAGACTTCAGTGCCCACATATGACTAGGAAGGCAGTCTTTGCAAAAATAGCCAGGAGGCATCACTAAAAAAAGTCACAAAAAAAACTAGTTAAATTAACCAAAGTAAGTAGAAAAAAGAAAATAACAGAGATCAGAGCAGAAATCAATTAATAGGGAAGAGAAAACAATAAATATCAATAAAATCCAAAGCTGGTTCTTCAGGAAAATAAATAAAATTAATACATCTCTAGCCAGGCTGATCAGGAAAAAGAAGAGAGAAAACACAAATTACTAGTATCCAGAACAAGAGAAATGACACCATTACAAATCCAACACATATGAAAAGAGTAACATTATAAACAATTTTTTATCAATCAATCTGACAACTTAAAAGAAATGGAAAAATTCCTTAAAAGATGCAAACTACCAAATCTCACTCAAGAAGAAATAAACCCAACCCAATGCCGTCAAGTCGATTTCGACTCATAGCGACCCTATAGGCCAGAGTAGAACTGCCCCATAGAGTTTCCAAGGAACGCCTGGCGGATTTGAACTGCCAACCCTTTGGTTAGCAGCTGTAGCACTTAACCACTACGCCACCAGGATTTCCAAAAAAAAGAAGAGATAGATAACCTAAATAGTCATAGATTTATTAAAGAAATTGGATCAGTAGTTGAATATCTTCCCACAAAGAAAACAACAGGCCAGTATGATTACCTGGTGAAGACTACAAAACAATTACGATAGAAATAATACTAATTCTATGCAAAATTCTCCCAGAAAATTGAAGATGAGAGCATACAACCCAACTAATTCTAAAAGATCAGCATTACTTTGGTACCAAAACCATATGGCAGGACCCTCATGAATATAGATATAAACATTCTTAACAAAATTTTAGCTAATTGAATCCAACAAAACATAAAAAGGATAAAACATCATGACCAAGTAGCAGTTTATTCCAGGAATGAAAAAACTCAGTCAATGTAATTTACCATATTAACCGACCATTCCAATAGATGGAAAAAAACAGGGGCACAGCAAGGGTAACAAGCATCTAGGGGCAGTCTCTAAGTTGCACCTTCCCCTCCCCAAATTTCAAGATGAATACATGTTGGAGCAACATATCAGCAGAAACGCCTTCCCCCTCTTGTCTGGCTGCTTCAGTCAGGTGCCTTTCATATTTGTGGAGCCTCGGAATGTCATTCAGTGCCTTGTTTGGTGTCCCCTTGGACTTGCTCCTGGGGAGAAGTGTCCCCCTCCCCGCCCTTTCACTACTACTCTGGCAGAAAAAAGCATTTGGGGGAAACAAAATACAATATTCATCCTGATAAAAACTCAGCACACTGAAAAAAGAAAGGAACTTCCTCAGTTTGATAAGGGACATCTACAAAAACCTGCAGCTAGGGTTGCCATGAGTCAGAATTGACCCTACAGCAACAGGTTTGGTTATTTGGTTTGAACATCATACTTAATGGTGAAAGACTGATTGAATGCTTTCCCCCTAAAATCAAGGACAAGACAAGGTTTTCCACTCTCACCATTTGTATTCAACATTGTACATTAGGAAGTGATTACAAGGGGACAAAAATAATAACAACCTATTAGAGGCATAGGGAAAATTTTGGGGAGTGATGGATATGCTCATTATGTTGATTCTGGTGATGGTTTCATGGGTGTATATATGTGAAAACTTAACAAATTGTACATTTTAAATGTGCACAGCTTGTTGTATGTCAATTATACCTCAATAAATCTGGGAAGGGAGAGAAAGAAGCACCATCTTTATAGTCAGATAACCTTTTCTCTATCTCTCTCTCTCTCTCACATACACACACACACACAGGCACACACATTCTGTGGGGTACTGCTTTTGTAGGGTATCTTGAATTATTTGTCAATGAAAATACTGAATTCCACACAACTAAACATGTTTCTCTAATACAAGACTTCTCAGAGCCCTTAATATATTTTACACAGTGAAACTCAGTAGAGGTGAAAATACTTCACAGCATTTCTTAAATCTCTTTGTTCATACAATCCATTTTTCAAGAAGCATTTAAAATAACTAGTGATCTGCAAGCCATACCTCGTTGTTGTTGTTAGGTGCCATCCAGTCAGTTCTAACTCATAGTGACCCCGTGGAGAACAGAATGAAACACTGCCCAGTCCTGCGCCATTTTCACAATTGGTGTTATGTTTAAGCCCACTGTTGCAGCCACTATGTCAATCCATCACATTGAGGGTCTTCCTCTTTTTCGCTGACCCTCTACTTTACCAAGCATGATGTTCTTCTCTAGGGACTAGTCCCATCTGATAACATGTCCAAAGTACATGAGACAAATTCTCGCAATCCTTGCATTCAAGGAGCACACCGATTGTATTTCTTCCAAGACAGACTTGTTCATTCTTCTGGCAGTCCATGTATATTAATATTCTTTGCCAACACCATAATTCAAAGGCATCAATTCTTCTTCAGTCTTCCTTATTCATTGCCTAGGTTTCACATGTATATAAGCTGATTGAAAATACCATGGCTTGGGACAGGTGCACCTTAATCCTCAAAGGGACATCTTTGCTTTTTAACACTTTACAGATGTCTTTTACAGCAGATTTGCCCAACGCAATGAATGCATGGCTTGATTTCTTGACTGCTACTTCCATGAGCGTTGTGAATCTAAGTAAAATGAAATCCTTGACAACATCAATCTTTCCTCCATTTATCATGATGCTGCTTATTGGTCCAATTGTTAGGATTTTTTGTTTTGTTTTATGTTGAGGTGCAATCCATATTGAAGGCTGTAGTCTGATCTTCATCAGTAAGTGCTTCAAGTCCTCTTCACTTTCAGCAAGCAAGGTCGTGTCATCTGCATATTGCAGGTCGTTAATGAGTCTTCCTCCAATCCTGATGCTCTGTTCTTCATATAGTCCAGCTTCTCAGGTTATTTGCTCAGCATACAAACTAAATAAATATGGTGAAAAGATACAACCTTGACACACACATTTCCTGACTAAACCACACAATATCCACTTTTTCTGTTTGAATGACTGCCTCTTGGTCTACGTACATGTTCCACATGAGCACAATTAAGTGTTCTGGAATTCCCATTCTTTGCAATGTTGTCCATAATTTGTTATGATCCATACAGTCGAATGCCTTTGCATAGACAATAAAACACAGGTAAACACCTTTCTGATGTTCTCTGCTTTCAGCTAAGATTCTCTGATACAGCAATAATACCCCTCATTCCACGTCCTCTTCTGAACTTCTGACAATTCCCTGTCGATGTACTGCTACAACCATTTTTGAATGATCTTCAGTAAAATTTTACTTGTGTGTGATGTTAAAGATATTGTTTGATAATTTCCACGTTCTGTTGGATCACCTTCTTTGGAATGGGCATCAATATGGATCTCTTCCAATTGGCTGGCCAGGAAGCAGTTTTCCAAATTTCTTGACATAGAGGAGTACGTACCTCTAGCGCTGCTTCTGTTTGTTGAAACATCTTAATTGGTATTCCATCAGTTCCTGGAGCCTTGTTTTTCTCCATTGCCTTCAATGAAGCTTGGACTTTTTTCTTCAGTACCATCAGTTCTTAATCATATGCTACCTCCTGAAATGGTTGAGAGTCAACTATGGTTTTTGGTACAGTGACTCTGTGTATTCCTTTCATCTTCTTTTGATCCGTACTGCATCTTTCAATATTTTCCCCATAGAATCCTTCAATATGGCAATTAGGGGCTTGAATTTTTTCTAAAGCTCTTTCCTTTTGGTTTTCTAGTCTTTATAAGGCCATGCCTTAGGAAACACTTACATAGGCTAGTCTGTTACCATGAAGTTCCAAAAAAAAAAAAAAATCTGGGCAAGTGACATTTGACCTGAGGTTTCCAATGCCAAGATCATTTCCTTTTAACATTCCAGCAACAAGTTCAACCTTCTAACACGAAGCGTGGAAACAGCCTCTTAATTTTTGAAACATTTACCAACAATATCCAGGCTAGTCTAATTATTACTCATGGAAAATACTATAGGTGGAGTTGGATAAAAATGAGTCAAACACTAACCCATCTCCCTTCCTTTATACTATCTAAAGCCTTTGAGGAAACCGAATATCCCATTAGTAAAAGGCATGAAGAAGCTTAAAAGAAAAAAGAGGGATGTTACAAGTAGTTTCTTTGTCTTACATTTTAAAGTGGATATTAAAGACAAGCTCTTTTAATTATTCACAAGTACAATCGAATGGTAGAATATCTGACAAGTATCTTAGAGTAACATAATAATAATAATAAAACTGCTATATAATGCTTTATGTTAAAAAATCCCTTTCTAATTTAATAAAACTTGCTTAATTTTTTCCAAAATACCTTGTCTATATCTAGTTGTACAAAGCCCCTAAAGTTTACTTTCTTTAATTTTTGCCAAATGATGTTATCTGTATCTAGGTGTACAAAAACTCCTAAAATTTACTTTCTTTAATTGTACTATTATTTGGAATTGATTAGGTCATGATAAATAACAACCTAATTAAAGATTTAAGTATTGTAATTTTCTTTAATATAGGAGGAAACTTGATATGAAATAAAAATTCTTTGAACAACTATTCTGTATGGCAGAAAGAGTCCCTGCTAACAGCCTTATCTGAATGTATTAGTTAATTTCAGGCTTTTAATGTTGATTTCTACTGGATAGATTAAATTTGCTTGAATTTATAACGAAAATACCTCCTGGTCTAAGTCTTCATACCCACATGCATGGCCTGGGTTCTATAAAACGCCAGTTTCCTGGGTCATGTGCATAGCATTCATGGGGATCTAAGAATGCCAAATGTATATTTAAACCCAGGGAGAAGGTTTTTATTCACAGGAGGAAAAGGGTAAGTGTGGACATGCCTGTCTCAACTCATTGCATTTGAATTATTTGGGTCCAGACTCTAGTTTTCTCCAGAGAACCTCATGTTTTGTTAAAATATTTTAGATTGTACAAGTAGAGAATGGATCAGAATCCAAAAGCGAAGAGTCTCTAAACTGTTGGCATTTGGCTAATGGAAGGATTGGATAGACCACCGACTTTTCACTGTCTGGATAGACCTCTCCCCATGCCCTTTCCTCTCAAAGACCTCAGGGAGAAAAAAACTACAGAGGCACAAGCTACACCCTGCCACGAAGGGGCTGCCCCAAGCACCTAGAGTCAGAAGTTGGTAGTTCTTGAGCCTTCACATCTGCATCCATCCTCCTGGGGAAGGTGAGGCTGGTGTTAGAAGTTGAAATTCGGAGAAACTTAAGAGAATGAGAGTTTCCAAAAGTGCTATGTTTCTCAGATTAATATATAGTATACCCTCTAGGAAAGGCTTTGCAAGAAAATGTCACCTCTTCAATAAGGCCAACCCTGACAACCCTACTGAAAAATGCAACTGTCCCAACAACTCCTCATCTTCCAAGGCCTGCACTACTTTTTCTTTCTTTCCATTATTTTTTAACATGCTTTTTTTAACATGCTAAAAAAAAAAAAAAAAAAATTTTATTTTTTAACATGCTACAGGAAACCCTGGTGCCGTAGTAGTAAAGTGCTACAGCTGCTAACCAAAGGGTCAGCAGTTCGAATCCACCAGGCACTCCTTGGAAACTCTATGGGGCAGCTCTACTCTGTCCTATAGGGTCACTATGAGTCAGAATCGACTCGAGGGCACTGGGTTTGGCTTTGGTTTTTTTTTAACGTGCTATATGATTCATATATTTCTTACGTTCATTGTTTATTGTACATCTCCCCCACCTAAAATGTAGTCTCCATGAAGGCAATTTATTTTGTTCACTGTTGTATATCCAGCACTCAGAATGATGCCCAGCACATGGTTGAAACTCAATAAATAATTGTTGAATGAATGAATGAACTGATGCAATATTTTCCCAGACTCTTGGATCAAGATCTTTCTTCATTTGAAGCTATTCCTGCTGTTTTGTCAAGAGGAACAAAGGCAAGGCAGTTTTTCAGAGCACAAATATTGCCTCCTGTCTTAGTTACCTAGCCCTGCTATAACAGAAATATCACAAGTGGATGGCTTTAACAAAGAGAAATTTATTCTCTCACAGTTTAGGAGGCTAGAAGTCCAAATTCAGGGTGGCAGCTCCAGTAGAAGGCTTTTTCTCTGTGTCAGCTCTGTGGGAAGGCTCTTGTCATCAATACTCCCTTGGTCTACGAGCTTTTCCGAGCAGGAATCTTAGGTCCAAAGGATGCACTCTGCTCTTGGCACTGCTTTCTTGGTGGTATGAGGTCCCCATGTCTCTCTGCTCACTTCTCTCTTTTATATCTCAGAAGAGATTTGCTAAAGACACCACCTAATCTTATAGATTGAGTTCTGCCTCACTAACATAACTGCTACTCATGCCATCTCATTAACATCATAGAGGTAGGACTTACAACACACTGGAAAATCACATCAGATGATAAAACGGTGGACAATCACACAATACTAGGACTCATGGACTAGCCAATTTGACACACATTTTTGGAAGACAAAATTCAATCTGTAACACCTCCCCTCCAACAGAGACAATAGAACAAAACACGGTATTAGCCAAGATTAGCAGAGGCTAGACTTGCCATCATCTAGGTAAAGGGTCCATGAAGTAAAAATGGCTGGATAGAATTTCACCAGTATGGAATGATTTGATTTAAAATACTGACTATGATGGTGCAACTGTTAAGTGCTTAACTGCTAACCAAAAGGCAGGTGGTTCAAACCCAGCCAGTGGCTTTTTGGGAGAAAGACTTGGCAATCTGCTCCTGTAAAGATTACAGCCTAAAAAACTCCACGGGGCAGTTCTACTCTGTCGCATGGGGTAGCTTTGTGTCGAAATTGACTCAGTGGCACCCAACAATAATAACAACACAGGGCATATGTGTGATGTTCTCTTCTGGAAGTCAGAATAGGACAACTGGGATACATTGGAAGGCAGGGGTACCTCCCAACCCCAAAGCACATGTCATACAAATTAAGATGCCATGGTTAGAAAACAATCATAGTACCCAAATCAAAAGTCGAAGGGTCATTAGAGAATTGTAAAATAAAACAACAATGAGATAACACTACACACTTGTTGTTGTTATTAGCTGCCGTCGAGTTGGCCTTTGACTCATGGCGACCCCATGCATAAGGTAATAAAATGCTGTCTGGTCCAGGACCATCTTTGTTATCAGTTGTAGAGTGAACTATTGTGATCCACAAGGTTTTCATTGGCTGATTTTTGGAAGCAGATTGCCAGGCTTTTCTTCCTAGTCTTAGTCTGGAAGCTCTGCCGACTCCTGTTAAGCATCATGGCAACACACAAGCCTCTATTGACAGATGGGTGGTGGCTGCACATGGGATGTATTGACCAGGAATTGGGCTTGGGTCTCCCTAACAGAAGGCAAGGATTCTACTGCTGAACCACCAATGCCCCTATATACACCTATTACAATGGCTAAAACAAAATACTGACAATACCAAATGTGGATGAGGATGTGGAGCAACAGGAACACACGTTAATTGGTGGGGACGCAAAATGGTGCAGTCACTGCGGAAAATAGTTTGACAGTTTCTTACAAAACTAAATAAAGGCTTACCGTTGCTGTTGTTAAATGCTGTCGAGTTAGTTCTGACTCATAGTGGCCCTATGTACAACAGAGTGAAACACTGCCCATCCCTGTGACATCCACTGTTGCTTTGTTTGAGCCCATTGCTGCAGCCACTGTGTCAATCTATCTCATCATGGGTCTTCCTCTTTTTTGCTGACCTCGAAATCAACTCGATGGCAGTGGTGGGTTTTCTCTACCTTACCAAACATGATGTCCTTCTCCAGGCACTAGTCCTCCCTGATAATATGTCCAAAGTACGTGAGACAAAGTCTCTCCACCCTCACTTTCAAGAAGCACTCTGGCTGTATTTCTTCCAAGACTGATTTGTTTGTTTTTCTGGCAGTCCACAGTATATTCAATATTCTTCGCCAACACCATAATTCAAAGGCATCAGTTCTTCTTCAGTCTTCTTTATTCATTGTCTAGGTTTCACATGCATATGAGGTGATTGAAAATACCATGGCTTGGGTCAGGTGCATCTTAGTCCTCAAAGTGACATCTTTGCTTTTTAATGCTTTAAAGAGGTCTTTTGCAGCAGATTTATTGGCCCAATCCAGCAATGGCGCTCCTAATGGTGTTTTCCTAATGTGTTGAATACATATGTTCCCAAAATAAGTTGAGCATGAATGTTTATCCCACTGATGTTGAGTTGATTCCAACTCATAGTGACCCTATAGGACAAAGAAGAATTGCCCCATAGGGTTTCCAAGGCTGAAATCTTTACGGAAGCAGGCTGCCACAGTTTTCCCTCATGGGGCGGCTGGTCAGTTCAAATCACTGACCTTTTGGTTAGCAGCCGAGCACTTTAACCACTGCGCAACCCTAAACAAGAGTAATACAGAAAACCACCCCTAGACCTACAGCAGCTTTATTCTAGGTCTAGGGGTGGCTTTCTCTATTAATCCTGTTTGAGGTTTGTAGAGCTTCTTTGAATCTATGGCTTGATAAAATTTCATCAATTTTGTAAAATTCTGACATTTATTTTAATATTGCTTCTATTCTACATTATCCTTCTTCTACTGGAACTTCAATTACATGTTTGACATATCTTTTTATGAGTCCTAGGAATACTTCATGTTCTTTCCTATAACTGCCATCCTTTTATATGTTCAAATTTTAGTCTGGATATTTTTGCTGACATAATTTCCAGTTCACTAATTCTTTTTCAACTCTGTTCAACCTTCCCTTTAAACCCATATATTGCTATCTTAATTTCAGTTATTTTATTTTTCAGATATAAAATTTCCATTTAATTTTTATAGATTCCACTTCTCTGTTGAGTTTTTCATTCTTTTTCTATTTTCTTGAACATATTAATCTGTTATTTCAGAGAACCTGTCTAAAAACACCAATATCTGGATTTCTTGTGGTCTGTTTCTATTATTTGATTTTCCTCTTAGTTTTCAGTCATTTGCTTTATATATATGGAAACCCTGGTGGTGTAGTGGTTAAGTGCTACACCTGCTAACCAAAAGGCAGTTTGAATCCACCAGGTGCTCCTTGGAAACTCTACGGGGCAGTTCTACTCTGTCCTATAGGGTCACTATGAGTTGGAATCAACTCAACAGCAGGGGTTTTCTTGGGATTATATATATATATTTTTTCAGAGATTGTGTATGGAAAATTACAGAGAAAATTTTGGGCTCTTGGTAATGTTATCTTCCTCTAGGATTAATATACCTTTGCTTCAAATGCAAGCAACTCAGCATGGGGGAAATCCCCTCAGGCAAATAAGTAACTTCTCTATGCCTTAGTTTCCCCATCTGTAAAATGGTAATAATAGTACCTTCCTCAGGAGTTGTACTGAGGAGTGATGAGATAATATTTGCGGAGCAGGTGGACAGAGTTGGTTCTCAATAAGTGAAAGCGGATATGATTCGTCAGAGTACTTCAGTGTTGTGAATGGTTAAGCCACTCAGCTGCAGGCTGAAAGGTTGTAGGTTCAAATCCACCCAGAGGGACCTCAGAAGAAAGGCCTGGAGATCTACTTTAGAAAAATCAGCCATTGAAAACCCAGTGAAGCACAGTTCATTTGCCTCATACTGACCCTCTTTGCAACAGTTACTATACCTTGTTTTCGGAAAAGTCTCCCATGTCTGGCAGCAAGCTAATTGTTTATTTTATTTAATAAAAACTTGTCTGCCTATGTGCCACGTCTGCTTCCAACTATTTTACAAATATTAACTCATTCGATCCTCATAACAACCCTATGAGGTAGGTACTATTTCATTATCTCCATTTTATAGATAGGAAAGATGAGGTACAATGATGTCAAATAAGCTGTCCAAGGTCAGCTAATGAAAGCAGAACCAGGATTCAAACCCTGGCAATCTGGGCCAGAATCTCTGCTCTTAACAACTAACTTATGTTGCCTTTTTTAGTGAAAAGTTATTATTTACCAAGCAATTCCTATGTGGGCACACCAAGTGAAGGCATCCTTAACATTCATTATCTGATTTCATTCTTACAAAAAGGATTATTTTCCTCATTTTATAGTTGTGGAAGCTGAAGTTGATTGAGGTTCGCTCACTCGGCCAAGCTCACACAGGTGATTAGCAGCAGCGCAACGTCTATTCTTGTAATGTCTACACTATCTTATCTCCCAAAGACTCAAAAACTAGATTATATGTGCTTTTGCCCAGAGTGTAAAACATACCATTTTTCTTCTTACTTTTTCATAGATCTGACTAAATCAAGCTAAATTTAGTTTCCAGAAAAATTAAGTTAATGAAAATATAGGGTTACTTTAGGGTCATGGAGCCCTGGTGGCTCAGTGCTTAAGAGCTTGGCTGCTAACCAAAAGGTCTGCAGTTTGAATCCACCAGCTGCTCCTTGGAAACCCTGAGTCAGAATCGACTTGACAGCAATGGGTTTGGGTTTTTTTTTGGGGGGGGGGGGGTTTGAAGGTATTAGAATGGGAGTATTATTTTATATTTATTATTCATTCACTCATTCATTTCACAAATATTTACTGAGAACTTACTCTGTGCCAAGCACTGCATGTGTTTGATCAGATCGGTGTGTCAAAGAGACACAAATTGCAGGGCTCTTTTTGTTTGTTTGTTTGTTTAATAATGACTGCAAATATGGCTCCAAAGACACAGGACTGTGGGTATCTCCGCCCTCGTTAATTCTTTTCTGACACATTTATTTGCAGTTAGTTGTGCAGACTTATCCAGGGTGGTCAGTGGCTTCAGTCTCCTAGGGGACACACATCAGATGGGGTGAGTGAGGTCCTCACTGGATTGATAACTGCTAGGAAGATTTACCTGGCTCGTTCAGACCACTATGCTATAAATCCCTCTTCTGAAGCCAATTACAACATTCGTAGGCATTTAAATTTGCTGTCCAGTCTTGGAGAATAATCACCGCTATTTAATTGTATTCATAATTTAGCGTACACCTGAAAAATATGCTGTGAAATATCGGGGGGATCTTTTAATATGGGTGTTCCATTTACAAACTGTCACATTTATAACGCATCTTTAATCTTCCAAGGTCTGCTAGAATTTTTTATTACAGCCTGCTTTGTGCTTTAAATATTAAAGATTCGGCAATACTTCAAAAGGTGATAATGCCTGATGTTCTGATGGCGTCTAAACCTCCACAGCTAAATACATTGACGAACGTTCGGTGGCCCTGACTTAATTAAACATGCACGTGTATTTTCAAATGCAATATTTTTCTGCTTGTTAGGTTTCTGACAAACCTCCAAACAGGTCCAGGTGGAACAAAGCCATGTAAACAGGGTTGTGAATGGAGCTTAAAGCACTCAAATTAGCACCTTCCTGCAATTAATATGCAAACCTTGGAATCTCTGCAATTGATAATGCCATTGAATACTATTTGCAGCTTAACAGTGTATCCTTGTCATTCCATCTTTCTCAAACATGTCCAGTTTAATTATCCGAAAAGACATTGGTGACGGCTCTTTAGCCAATGAGACGGTATTCGTTCTCAGCAACTTACTCTTCTCTCTGGAACATGGCATACAGTTACAAGGCAGTGGCAGGCTTTAAAAGCGCCATTTGTTTTCATTGTATAGTACTTAAAAGTAGCCTTCTACAAATTCAACATGGCTTTTGAAAGCACTCAGGATTCTCATAAACCCCAAGGCCAAATTACCTGTGGCTGTTGATACTTGACTATTACTTAAACAGCCTTCACAGTTAAAAAAAAAAAAAAAAAATTAATTAATGTAAAAGTCCTTCTATATTATTTTCTTTTTTTGTGTGGCGGAGGTGGGGGGGGGATGGCTCTATTTGGCATTTGCCACACTTTGGATTTCTCTGAGAAACCTACGTCACAGAAATTGTATTTTGGCTTTGAACACGGACATTTACATTTTTGAAAAGAGGAATGAAACAGAAAGCCCACATTTCCAACTCAAGACTTCCAGACATCTTTTCATACAGACATATAATATTGCCTAATATTAGAATCCTCAAATAAATAACACTTTGAATAGGTGCTCGCCTATTTGGAAACATTCCTTACTAAAGCGACCCAAATAGAGATTGGCAGTAGTTTGAAAAGGGAACATGGTTCACAAATGAGCAAAAACACTGGCTTTACGTGATTCAATCCACTATAGAATCAACACGTAACGATTGCTAGGCTAGATATAAAGTATAATAAAAAATATATGTGAAGGCCTCCAATAAAAGTTCAATATTTATACTGTCGTAGTTTTTTTTTTTTTTTTGGTAAGCTTGTGTAAAAAAAAATTAAAACAAAACAAAAGGTCTGTGAGATTGGAGGCAGTATTAGAGCAATTTTCTAGGTGAGGCAGTGCTAGTGAAATATGACCGGTGAAGTATTGTTATTATAATACCTAAGGCAAAGCAGCAACCACACAAAATGATAGACAAATCTGAATTAATATGATACGATCGGCGAGGTGGCATTTGAATATAATCTTCCCGTATTGTGGAGCTGGCTGCAGGCCTATTACACAAGGAACGAGTTGTGAGGAAAAGTGCGGGCAGCCAACTCAGGGGGAGGAAGACAAGATACAGGCAAGATTCCAGAAGATATTCGTGCTTTGCTGGGTAAAGAGCTCACTTGGAAATTGGATTTGTCAACAAATTAAAAGCCTGATTTCTTTTCCTAAAGCAGCCTTCCGTAGGTGTTGACAAGAAACGCTTAACCTTGGCAATCGGAGACCTTTGAGACAAATAATTAGGGAGAACAGGAGAGCTGAGGCACAGTTTAATTTTGCTCTCTGTTTTGGTAACCCATAGTTAGTATTTTTGTCCTGGATCTGTGAGCCAAGGAGCCATTTTAGATCCCGGGATAAAAAAATGTTGACCTCCCTGAGAATTTGAGGCACCGCTCACTTCCTCCCATACGCTCATTGCTCATCACCCGTAATTAAAAATCTTAATAGCACCCAGGCCCTAATAGCATAAAGGACACCACAGCCCATTGAAAGGGTGCGTTTTATTAAGCGACAGAAACTCTTAGAAATTTGAGCCTGCAGAAACTGCCTGCGTGATCTTTAATGGATTTTTAAAGATGACAAGAAAGGAAATGGGAAAGTAAAGCAAGGGAAGGCAGAAATTCCCTGAAGGAGCATTCTGAAGTAAATCAGTGCAACTGAAAAAGTGAACTCCTAGGGCCTGGGGATATCTCCCAGGTTTTTCAGCTGGGCACTTATGGCCTGTTGGGTCCCTGAACACCTCTGCTCTGGGCGGACTTTGACAGAGCAAGTCACAGAAAGATGAATGACAGCACCTGAAGTGCTGTTTGCAGGGCAGAAAATTGCTCCCTTTGCACGCTGGGCTGCCTTTGCTCTCTGTCACATGACTTATTACAGCCTCCCTATATAACAGTGCCGTTTATGTATGTTAACTTGGCCAGCCGTAATGGCATTCCTCGCCTCCTTTTTCGCTGCTGTTGGGCAATTAAAAACAAAGGAAGCAAATGAGGTCAGCACTCATAAAATCTGAGTCTATAGGTGACAGGCACCCTGAGACCAAATCGCCTTGGATGCTGCTATAGCGTAAGGAAACCATGAGCAAAAAAAAAAAAATGCCTGCCTCCCAGGGCTTTTATTTAGATATTTATTTTTCCAGGTGAGAAGCTGATTTCAGGTTTTTAAGAAAATCAGCCTAAATATGGCACATTTTCAAAGGAGTTTTGTAAATACTACTAATAATTACGTACCCCATATGGAAAAGGGACATAAATCTTTAATCTTCCAGCACAAAGATCAACATTTTAAACACACAGTAGAATTTTATTTCTAGAAGCTCTTGAAATAGCAGCTTTCTTGACATCTCACAAATACAATGAGAGTTTTGAAATGCTCCGTACACAGGCACAAAAGGGTACCTAGTCCTATTTTTCAGATCCCAGCCCTGTGCTCACAGTGATTTGGAAAAACTCATTAGAAGAACCTTTCTTTCCCCTCTAGGCCTGATTTAAATACCACACTGGTTCTTATTCTACACGTTTTGGCTTCTACAGTATGTATACTATACATCTTGGCATGTAAGACAATTCCTTGAGGAGAGAAACAACTCTCAAAATCAGAGTTGACTTATTCCCTGTCCTGGCTTTACCGCTACAGCCTGGCTACTATCACTGATGCTGACAATAGCCCCCGAGCCCTTCCCACCCTGGAGGCCTCCTGGGCACACTGTAAGAGGCACTAGAAAGGGGCTGTGTGGAGGGAAGTGCTTGGTGCCAGCTATCTTCCCTCACCTGCTGCAGGGGATTCAGCAAGGAGGACTTCAGGTTGACCCAATTACTTACAGTCCCTTCCTGTCTTAGAATATTACTTCATAGATCTTAACTTTGAAGATGCAGATAGCAACTACTCTAAACATGATTCCAATTACATAAATATCTCTAAATCCCTCTGAATACATGATCATCGGGTTTCTCTTGAGCACAATCTCATGCAGGACCACTACAGGGAACCAACAATGGCCAAGAAGGTCAGAATTCTAATGTAACATCTGGGTGTACTTTTCTGCCTCAGGAATTAAACTGTGCTTGCCCTTCGACCACTTACATTTGAGGCAAAGCAAGGGAATAATCTTGTTTTTTCACAGATCAGGAGAGGGATAATAAATATGCATCTTCATTCTTAAATTTCTGGTTGGACTTCTTGTAATACATTTACTGGCTTTGTAACAGATTACCTTCTCTTTTGCTATTATTGTATTTTATAATGATTCAATGCCAAACTAGATGATAAACTCTTTGAGAGGAGGACTAAATCTATACTGCTCTTGAATTCCCCCACTTTAATTTAAATATTAAGGAGCTCTGGTGGCACGACAGTTAAGCACTTGTCTGCTAACTGAAAGGCGGGTGGTTAGAACCCCCCCAGCAACTGGCGATTTGCTCCCATAAAGATCAGAGCCTACAGCAGTCCTACTCTGACCCTATGAGTTGGAATTGGCTCAATGGCACCTAATAACAGTAACAACTTTAAACATTATTGGGTGTACATAATGCACTTAATAAATAAATGACTGATGGTTCAGGGAACAATGTAGGCACCTTTACACAGCATACTCACATAAAGATATGCACATCCTCGGCTTTGACGGCTCATACATGTGTTTGTTTCCAAGTAACAGAAACCTGGGAGGGCTGTCACACTTTAAGCGACAGATTCAGAATTAGGAAAATATCTTAATAGACTGGAGTGCTGAACTGAAGCTAATGGCACAGCCAAACAATTCTGGGACAGCGTTTCTTGGGTATCTCAGAGGCGCATAAGAGTCAACACTCATGCTTTTAACAAAGATTTTCCAAATACCTATTGTATCCTGGGGGCTGTTCTATGTATGGGCTGAGGTTGTAACACGAAACAAGATAGATAAGCTTCCTACTCTCATGCAGCTTACACTCTAGTGCTCTAAACATTTTCACTATATCCCCAACCTACAGAATGGTCCCCAGAATAGAGCAGATACCTCCTAATGTCTGTCTTCTAGTCAAGCCTCCTGAGTTCTTTAAAGCTCCCAACAACTTGGCCACTCCAAAGACACCGACTCTAAATACAAACATTTGCCTTTGCTCTGAGCTGAGATGAGGTGACTGGGATTTCAAGCCGTGGTGACAGCTTAAACAAAGGCAGCCACCAGCTGCCATTAAGTCGATGCTGACTCACGGAGACCCCATGTGGCTCAGAGCAGAACTGTGTACTAAAGGGTTTTCCGTGTCTGATTTTTAAGAAGTAGATTGTCAGGGCTTTCTTCTGAGCTGCTTTTGGGTGGACTTAACCACCAATCTCATGGTTAGCAACCAAAAGCATTAACAGTTTGCACCGCCCAGGGACTTTCTAACAAAGGCACAGAGATGTGAAAATTCCTGGGTGTTAAAAGAAAAGGAAGCAACCTAGTACTCCTAAATTGATAATTGGAACTTGGGGTGTGCATTAGACTCACCTGAGGAACTTGAAAAATACCCATGTCTGGGTCCCACTCCCATAGATTTTCAATCAGTTGACCTCGGGCTGGACCAGTTTTGGTATTTGCTGAAAGCTCCCCAGGTGGGTCTCCATGCAACCAAGGCTGAGAACTATTGCTTGAGACTAGAGCATAGGCTGCATAGAGACAAGTGTGGAACATGCATATCAGAGCCAGATTTTTGAAGGCCTTCAATAGGGTGCCATGAGTTTGGACTTGATTATGTAGAAAATGAGGGGCCACAAAAGGCTTTTTAAACATGTGGGTGACATGATTTGATCTGTCTTAGAAACTATGGTGAAAGAACCCATTACCCAAATCCACTGCCATCAAGTTGATTCCAACTCATAGCAATGCTATAGGACAGAATAGTACTGTCCCATAGGGTTTCCAAGGCTGAAATCTTTACAGAAGCAGACTGCCACATCTTTCTCCCATAGAGTGGCTGGTAGATTTGAAACATCAACCTTTTGGCTAACAGTCAAGTGCTTACCCACTGTGCAACCAGGGCTTCTCCATGATGATAGAAAGGAGGACAAATTGGAGTAGGATAAAATCAAAGGCAAGGAAACCTGTTGGACAATATTTGAAACAGTCCTTGTAAGAGAAAATTAGGCCTGAATGAAGGCTGAGGCAGCACAGACAAAGGGGCCAGAACTGTCCCAAGAAACATTGGTGGATAGAGCTTGCAGCACATGGTGACACTGAGTGCAGGGATTTCAGTGAAGGAATTGGCTAAGAAGATGACACTGTTAACTGAGGGTAGAGATTGTACCTTCATGGAACGTGTGCAATGTAGGCTGGCTGACCACTCCATGGGGAAGTCGTAGATGAGATTAAAACCACTAAAGAGGAAAAGAATTGTACTAAACACCCTTTAGGAACCTTTACAAGTTTGAAATTCTATGGCTTTATTCCATAAGGCTATTGCCTCAAAGAAGGTTTTTATCTTTATATTCTCCACAATGCTTAGCACTTTGTAGATGCGCAGACATGTCTGACAAATAATGAACATAAAATTAAAAGGGCCCTTCTAACAAGCTTTGTAATACGTAGGCCTGTTAAGGTCTGACTTAAATTTATTTCACATTAATTTGAACAATGCGAAAAATTTCCGTGGAACACTATTACTTTTATGATCCAATGCACAAAACTGAGCTCCCTTTCACCCATAAAATTAAGCTAATAATAATATTAATAACAATAATAATAATACCTTGTTTAGAGGGTATTTAGGAGTCCTGGTGGTACAGTGGTTAAGTGCTTGGCTGCTAACCAGGAAGCTGGTGATTTGAACCCACCAGCCGATCCATGGGAGAAAGATGTGGCAGTCTGCTTCCATAAAGATTAAAAAAAAAACCTATGGGACAGTTCTACTCTGTCCTGTAGGGTTACTATGAGTTGGAATGGACTCTATGGCAGAGGGTTTTTTCTTTTTTTTTGGAAGAGACCATGCAATTGTCACTTCCCAAAAGGTATGAAGGTGAGGAAACATCTGAGAACCACATTTCACCCAAGTACTACAGATGTTGTGGGCATGGCCATAGAGATTCCATTCAGTCCTGTGTAGCTGGATAAGCTCAGATGTTTGGTATTTGCTGCTCTGAATGTGCTGTCAGGAACCTAGTGGGCTAAGTTAATATTAGCTCGCACTGGGTATATGCCGGTATTTTGTTGCTGTTTGGAGAAATGACCAGTTTACTTGGTTATATTGACAGCTCTACTGTAAAATTTGCTGGCATTAAAGGTCAAAAAGACCCGGTTTTCCTCTGTTGCTTCTAACCAAAAGAGAATAAATCTGCGAGCTGAATCACTTCTCTTGACAATAATTTATGAATCATGAATTGACTGTGTTTGAATTGAGAAAGGCTTTCATATCTTTTCCATTAGCTCGGATTAAGTTTTCATATAGATGCTGGGAAGCATGCTAGCAATATCCTTAGCTCATTTTTATGAAAATTTTATCAGTGCTTTTTTCTGTACTACACTCCAATTGGGATGTCTCAGAATCTAAAGCTCAGCTTTGGACATGAACTTCTCTCAACCTGGCTGGCTGCTGCTCTAAAGGTTTCAATATTTTATGGGCTCTGGCTAACTCAGCCGTGAGATTCAAGCTGCAGAGATTTAACTCTAATGTAAAATCATGAACGGATGAAAACTGGGATGTCATAGGTAATACATCTACAAGAGCAGGATGCAGCTACCATTTTTAAAAGGACTTTAAAAAGAAAACAACATTCTCTGTTCTGTCTTTGTGCCCTCAATTGAAAAGCCCCTGAGCTATTGTACTAACACAGGGCCATCTTTTCTTCTCTGCTTTTCTTCCAATTGCTGCTTAATTGTTGTAGTGGGCTGGGTATTTTTCCCCCTTAAGGTCTCCCATCCACATGAAAGTCCCCAATGTCTGCATCCCGAGAAATGGGCACTGCGCGGTCGGTGTGTAGACCAAATCCATTTCTTAGCATCTTCCTCTTTTTGTCTCAAAACTGATTTAAAACATTTGGAAAATCTGTCTATTCAGCTGAAGTGTTCTAGTGCATTCTTTCCTAGAAACAGTGGGGTCACATGTGATCCGTCTGATGGACTTTTCTGCTGCAATCTATAGCCATTTCCCTCGAGCCCCGCAGAGCCTGGCAAAGCAGAGGATGTCTGTAATGGCTCCAATAACAATGTGTTTTTTGTGTGAAAGAATCCAGGGGGAAGAGCAAGGAAGACCGGTCAGTAATGAAAAAATCATTTTTGCTATTCATTTATTTCTTCATTAGGTACTCTGCCATTAAGAATATTTTTTAACACTACATACACCTTTCCATAAGACACTGCCCAGGCATAAAAAGAACGAATACAGAAAGTGTTATTTTTAAAAGGTAGTCATATTGCTAGTTATTAACATGCTTCGAGAAAGACAGCTGATGGCAGGGCCTACATTTCATGTGTCTAAACTTGTAACAGAAGAGATGGTTCTAAATGGAGATTAATTCATCTGTTCAAAAATATCACCTGATACTGGAATAAAACCATCTCTCTCTAGTTTCAAAAAGATCACAAAATCAACCACCACTAAAATGGTTACAGAATTACAGAGGAGGTGGTGCAGCCCTTTCCTTCAGGGGCTGAACCACCTGAGGTTTTCAGAGCTTCAGAGCTTCCCTGATCTCCCTTTGTTCCATCATTTTGAATGTTGTTCTTCTGCCCCTTGTATTCAACAGGAGCCTCTCCTATTTTAATTTAAGCCCGGCTCCTCTTGTTTAACTAAACCACACACGACATGGAAAATAATTCTCTCACATAAACCCTTTATATCATTGGAGACAGTAGTGAAGATTTCCCTTTGACCTTTTCTTCTGCAGGATGACACCAATTTCTTTAACCTTACTACATAGGGGCACTTTGCATCCACATAATCATCAATGTTAATATGAAATATTCCACAGAAATGACTTCAAAAGGTACTATAATATTTGAAAATTAAAATAAGGGTTTTTGTTTGTTTTTTGCCTACTAAATTGTCAAAGATATATATAACCATTGTCAGCGAGAGTGAGAAATGAAACCTCTCATACTAGGACAGAAGAAGAATAAGTTGGTACAGCCTATCTGGGGGACAATCCAGCAATAGCTATCAAGAATCTTCAAATATTCATTCCCTTTGATCCAATAATTCCACTTTCAGCAATTCATCCTAAGAAAATAATCATAGATATGGTAGAGAAAGCTACTACAATATTCATTACCATTTTATTTATAATAGTGAAAAATTGAAAACAAACTATCTAACCACAATAGAACAGTAAAATAAATTACCATACAGTCCTGCAAAGGAATGTTCTAAAAGTATTGGAAATTACATACAGTTTCTCTATATACTTATACATTTACACATACAAACAAAACTATATATCTATCTATATATATACGCACACATACAATATAATATTCACTTCGTTAAAATTTTTTTTTTGTTGTTAAAAAAAAGTAATATTCATTTTGTTTAAAAAAACACTAGCCAACATTCACTATGTACTTACTATGTATCCTGGGCACTATGCTAAGCAAGTTGTGTACATTATCTCAATCTTGAAAACAAGTCTTCTGAGTTACCTGTTATTATTATTCCCCATTTTATGGAAAAGAAAATTGGGGCTTAGATAGTTTAAATAACTTTCCCAAGGCCAAAAAGATAGTCAGTGGCAGAACTGGGACTTGAAACCATGTCTACTTGATGACCACGTCTATTAGGCTTTGACAGTTTGTTATGCTGTTTATAGAAACACACAAAAAGACTGGAAGTTAATTATCCAAAATGTTAACAGCTATTCCAGTGGTGAGATTACTTTAAATTTATCTTCTAAAAGATCTAAAATGAATACATAATTCTTTCATAATTAGGAGGAAAGATACTATAATTTGGTACTTGCCTCACCGTTTCCCTCTTTTCCCACTTACACACACAACACACACACAATCTGTTCTTCTTCAAACACAAATTTTGTTCAACCTTGGAAGTTTTTATCATCGCCATCCTCTCTAAGGGATATTCCTCTAAAGGGGTTCTGAAGGATCCCACTAAACAGAAGAGGTCGGCTCATTAGCTCTGAGGTCCATAACTTTCTTTTCTTACCCAGATGCCAATTAACATAACTGCATTAAAGACCATTACCACAAACTAATGATATAGCCCTCAGTCTCTGTTTATGAAAAACGAGCAGCTTTTCTAAATCCACTCCTGCTCAGGATGTAAGTGCAGTGTTACCTCTGAAAGTGAACTGCATTTTCCCCTGTTACATACATCATCCATCACCGGCAGTAAGTGCTCAATGACTGGATGTTCACTGCAATTCTAGGGATGATGATGGTGATGGTGATGATCCACGAGGCTGCAAAGCTATAGTTCATTCTGCCACAGCCATGTTGCCTGCAGCAAAATGCAGCATGGACTGTTTTAACTTGAAAGGAAGTAGATGTATGTGGTGGGAAGGCATCACATTTATATCCCGAATCTTTCAACAAATATTTATTGAGAAAATGCTATGTGTCATGCACAGCACTAGGCATTCAGTCTACAAAGATGAATAAGGCCTAGTCTCTGCCCTAGTGGAGCTCATAGTCTAGTCGGGGAGAGAGACTAAAATTATAATTTGGGCTCTGACTGTGAAGGATCTTGGTAAGGAATTTTGATTTTATCCTTTGAGTATGAAGAATTCTTAGAAAATTTTAAGCCAAGTCATGACATGATCTGACTTGGATTTGGAGTGGAGTCAGAGAGACCATTATAAGACTGTGGAATAGTCCAAGGAAGAAATAATGCCAATTTGAACTAGGGCATTGGCAGTGGCAATACTGATACATGTTGTATGTTGACTTGACAAGTCTTCATACCCAGCTGGATTGGGAAGGGGCATGTGCAATAAAGGAATAGGAGAAGTCATGGCTGGCTTTGAAGTTTTTAGCTTGAGTGAGTAGTAGACCACCAAGATAGGGAATACAGAAGGAAGTTTCATAAGCTGTATTTGGAAATGTTAAGTTTGGGGCTTCTAAATGACATTATGGTCAACGTTTTTAGAAAGCAATTGGGAACGCTAGTCTAGAGCTCAAGAGAGAGGTCAGCAATGTGCTTGTTGTGATTCTGTCACACAAAACGTGAATTCAGCCATCAGAGGGCTTCTAGTTAGTATCAAGTTGTGCTTTCTTTCTTCTGAGTGAGAGAAGAATCCAAAGTAGGTTTTGAGCCTGTAAACCCTTTAGATTCTCCATGCTCCTACCCTAATGTGCTGATGTAACCTATTTTGGTTTCCAACTGTTTAATTTTCTGCAAACTCCTCAAGAGCATCAAAAAACAAAACCAAACCAGTGCCGTTGAGTTGATTCCGACTCATAGTGATCCTAGAGGACAGAGTAGAACTGTCCCATAGAGTTTCCAAGGAGCGCCTGGAGGATTCAAACTGCTAACCCTTTGGTTAGCAGCCGTAGCACTTAACCACTACACCACCAGGGTTTTTAACCTCAAGAGCATAGGCTGTGTATAATGAACTTGCTAAATAAAACTCTGGTTGCATGGAATAAGGGAATGGAAAACATGAAGAGACTATATATTCCGTTTTACCAAGAGTTGTTGAGAACCCCACACAGCAAGCAAAGGAAGTGTGACCTGCAGACATCCTCACATCAGTGGGAACAGCGATTTCCCTTCACAGCCTTACTATAATACAATTCCTTTCTTGACATATGGCTTCCTCCTTTTTCTACCTCCCCCAAACCAAACAACTATCAAGTCCTATCTTTTTTTCCTTCTTAATGGCTCTGGAATACACCCATTTTTTCAAATCCCATTTTAATTCAGGCTAGCATCTTTTCACATCTGCATCACTACAGCAACCTCCCAACAGTACTTTCCAGTCCTGCATTCTCTAAGTCATTATCCACACCTTAGCCAATACCACAGTTCTAAAATGTAAATTTGATCACATCATTTGCTTGCTCAAAATACTTTAATGGCTCCTATTATAAGAAGCATAGCCAGAATACTCCTTAGAAGCGAGGATGGCGAGACTTAGTCTCACATACTTTGGACACGTTATCTATCAGGTGGGACTAGTCCGTGGAGAAGGACATCATCTTTGGTAAAGTAGAGGGTCAGTGAAAAAGAAGACCTTCAATGAGATGGGTTGACACAGTGTCTGCAACAATGGGTTCAAACATAGCAATGATTGTGAGGATGGCACAGGACCAGGCAGCCTGTCATTCTGTTGAGTCTTCTATGAGTTGAACCCATTCAACAATACCTAAGAACAACAATTGTAAACAGGGTAATAGCCGAATTCCTTAGGCTTATGATAAAGCCTCTTAACCAAAGCACTTCTGCTTACCTCTCCAGCCTCACCTCTCCAACCACCCTGCCTCCCTCTTCCTTCCCCCATACTCATACTCTCTAGCCATGCTAAACTACATGTGTCCTCCATGTGCCGCCTCCTTTCTAACCTCAAGACTCCTGCACATGCTGTTCCCGCAACCTGTGGAACTGCGCCTTTCCTCTTGTCCCCTCAGCCTGACTAATTCCTGCTCAGCTTTCTGGTCTCCACTTAGGTATCATACCTGCAGGAAGCTTTCCCTGATACCTCAGCCCTTGGCTATATGCCCCTGTATGTCTGTCCATGGAACTCTGCGTTTACTCTCAGAGCAACTTACCACACTGCACTGCATTGGCCTGTGGACCTTTCTTCCTCCATGGATTGTGAGCTCTTATTCTGTTGTTTCCCCAGCATCTAGCGCAGTGCCTGGCACATAATAAGGCTTCTGCAAACATGTGATGGATGAATAAATGTCCTGCAGGGATGGCGAAAATATGAACATGTGGCCTGGCAATACAGCTTACATGCTTTCTCTATATCCTGTCTGTGTTGAGCCTGCAAATAAGGTCAGTATTTAATCAATTGGTCCACTAAGTGCCGTTAAGCTATAGCTTCTTGTACAGAGTCGGAGATGAAAGAAAACTGAAGTTGGAATTTTCCTCACAAAAAGAGCAAGCATTGATATTTCAAAGAGAAGATGCTTAGATGAAACATACCCATCTCCTGGTTTGTACTGGCAGGTGGGATGTTATTAGCATCCCTGATAAGCAAAGAGACGGAGCCCAAGGCTGGGCTTGTGCTCTCTCTCTCTCTCTGCCCAGGCAACAATCTTAAGAGAAGGAAAGTGCAATTACACAGTGCCTGTTTAAAATTTAAGGGAATAAAAATGAGTCGAGGGTCTTTTTCTTTTTGCAGGAAACAAATTAGCCCACAGTAGACTTGTGCCTGCGAGCAGCCCATTTAATTTGGTTATTTCCTACGCCTTGAGGCTAGCCTTTCCCACTAATTCTGCCAACCTCTTCCCATATCAGGGTTTATCTCCTTGCCGTATCCAGAAAAAAATCATATGACAATTGAGAGTCCTGTTTGTAATTTATCTATTTAATCATCTCACCACCTTATTCCAGAAAAAAAATCTAAGGTGGTTAAGCCATTTTTATAAGCAGTCTTTCCCCTAAACTGATGCCCAATGGTTTCAACCAGTGCTTACTAAAATTTCAAATCCACCTCATTCAGCATATAATTGGGAAAATCAGTTCAAAAAGTTTATGTTTCCAATATGTCTGGGATAATCGAGGACCATTAAGACAACCATACAAGGAGTGCCTGCCTCTGGCTGCCTGGTGGCAGATGACCCCTGTGCACATGTGGCTCCTTCATGGCAGAGGAATTTGGATCTCTGTCCCTAGTTCAAGGCGTATGTGTAAAACTGCCTGCTGGAAATTGCCTTTTGATGGTTTCACGGGCATCTTACATTAGAAGAGACGCCCAAAATTTAGCTTGCCATCTTACTCCCAGTACAGAACAGTGGCCAAGAGCACAGAATCTGGTGCCAGACTCCCTGAGTTCAAAGCCTGGCTCTGCCACTTAGCAGCTGCAAACTAGCAAATTATTTAACCCCTCATCTACGAAAATGTGAGTGATAATAGTACGTACACCACAGGGCTATTCTAAGAAATAAATCAGATAATGCGTGTAAAGGACAGGAAGTAGCACAGCCTGCTATGCACATATTGGCTGGTGGTGTTGCTACTGCTGCTGTCCTGGCTGTTAATTCGTCCTTCCCTATTTGGCCAAGGAAACCCTGGAGGCGTAGTGGTTAAAAGCTATAGCTGCTAACCATAAAGGTCGGTGGTTTGAATCCACCAGGTGCTCCTTGGAAACTCTATGGGGCAGTTCTACTCTGTCCTATAGGGTTGTTATGAGTCGGAATCGACTCGATGGCAACGGGGTTATTTTTTGTTGATTTGGCCAGTGGAATCACCATCCACTTGCTCTCCAGAAATGAAAGTCCACTCTTCTCAGTTTCTCAATTCACCCGTAACTGGTCTCCAATCCCTGTTAATTTTACCTTTCTAAAATCTCACCGGTCTACCTCCTCTCTTCAGCTCCAGGGACACTATTTTGGTTCAGGTTTTCTTTTTTCTTCTCCCCGCACCTCCAGTCTTGCTCCCTCCACAAAACTCCCACACAAATCTACTTGAATCACTTCTTCTGCTTAATCCTTTAAAGTGGCTTTCTGTGGAGAGTCTGCCTTCCTCAACTTACTATTCTAGTGCCTTTAAAATCTGCCTCTATATGGTGCATAAAAAATGGTGCATAGTAAGGAATAAAAAGAGGCTACTATTGTTGTTATTACTAATTATTACTGGAAACCCTGGTGGCATAATGGTTAAGTGCTATGGCTGCTAACCAAGAGGTTGGCAGTTCATATCCACCAGGCGCTCCTTGGGAACTCTATGGGGCAGTTCTACTCTGTTCTATTGGGTCACTATGACTAGGAACTGACTGGACGGTGATGGTTTTTTTTTTTTTTTTTTCAGGTTTTACTACTATTAACTAGGATCTCAGACAGTGCCCAGTAAAACTTTGGTAACTTAAAAATAGGTTTTAAGTTAATGAGACACAATGCTCCTACTTGAGACTGGGTTTTGCTGCTCATTACTGGGCAGCCAGTGTTTACAGAGTGCATAGGCCTCACTGCTCCGACTGTTCCATCAGAACGGCAACCTCAAGGAGACCATCAAGGGCTGGTTCCCAGGACAGTGGGCGATGTAGTACAGAAGAAAGAGTGTGCACTGTGGAGTAGAAGTCCTGTATCTGCCACCAAAAAAAAATCTGTAATACCACAATACTCCAGAAAAATTACTTAGTTTATCTAAGTTTCCTGTCTTTCAAACAGAATGTGTACTTTGCAGTGAGTGACATGTGTAAATCAATTAGTCCTGTGTTTGTTTTTTTTTTTTTTTGCATGTAGTAAATAGCACCTGCGAAAGTTAAAAGAGGCCCTTTGTCAGCATTATTGCAAAACCATTCTAACTAATCAAAACTCACACAAAAGTCTTAAAGAAGAAGACATTAAAAGTGAGTATTGGCACAATGTTAATAAGAAGGGGAACAGGATAATGAAAAAGAGTTTCATGTACATATTGAAGTTGAAGAATTTATATAAAACATATTAAAAAAAAAAAAACCACAAACTTTTCTGATTCTATGAGGTGAGATCCTGGCAAGTGAGGTGTTAAACAAGAAGTGTATGCGTGTTGACAATATAAAGCCTATTCTGGTAACTGTCTTTGGCCCATGCTGGGTCTTCTTCATATGACTACAGGTGAATCACACATATGACCATGACTCCTGCACCTACATTTACCCCTGACCTAGTTAGCCAAAGAGGCTGGTTCCCTGCTAATCCCCAGTGCCTAGCCCAGTACCTGGCACATACGAGGTATTCAATAAATACTGGTTGAATTTTTAAATAAATAAATAATCTTTTCATTTATTTAGTCTCAGCTGGAGGTTGCAGCCCTCCTCATCTGCCATTACTGGGAAATTACTTCCTTTTTACTTGTTGGTCAAAAGGCCGTTCACTAGGATGGGATTATACATTACTTGTATGAACTACACGCTACTAGAGCGAGGACACCAAACCTTTCTGGAGCATCAGAATCTGGCCAGAGGAGATAAAATGTTGCCTCTCTCTATTTCAGTTAAAAAAAAAAGACTCTAAAAATAAATAAATTGGTAGTAGACAAGACTGTATGAAGAGGTGAGTAATGATGGAAACAATCTTTGTAATATAAACTCAAAGACAAATGCTACTAAAGGTCTGAGAGATACATCTTTTTCTCATCAAGAAAAAAAAAAAAAAAGAGAATCCTCTGTAACAAAAAACAGAAACAATAAGCACTGAGAGTTTTCAGAGGACAAGTTCCTGGTAAGAATTCCAGAAGACAGGTGCCACTCCCTCCTAAGCAAGCCCTGGCCTCCCTGGGTCTTCAGGGCAATTTCACTGAGCCTTAACCTGCCTGGAGACTGAGAACAGAGAAGTCACCCTTCCCTGCAGACGGCACTACTCACATAACGAATCATGAGTTCTCGGCATCATGGCTACTTTCCTCCAGGGCTTTCATCTCTTATAGAGTTATCCAGTTGAGCATTTTTTTTCTTTTTATTGTTGTATTTTAGATGAAGGTTTACAGAACAAACTAGCTTCTCATTAAACAATTAGTATACATATTGTTTTGTGACATTGGTTAACAACCTACTACAAGTCAACACTCTCCCTTCTCAACCTTGGGTTCCCTGTTACCAGATTTCCTGTCCCCTCCTGACTTTCAGTCCTTGCCCCTGGGCTGTTGTGCCTCTTCAGTCTCATTTTGTTTTACAGGCCTGATTAAACTTTGGCTGAAGGGTGAACCTCAGGAGTGACTTCATTACTGAACTAGAAGGGTGTCCAGAGCCACACTCTCGGGGTTTCTCTAGTGCTCTGTCAGGCTAGTAAGCCAGGTCTTTTTGTGTGTGTGTGTGAGTTAGAATTTTGTTCTTTATTTTTCTCCAGCTCTGTCCAGGATCCTCTGTTGTGATTCCTGACAGAGGAGTCAGTGGTGGTAGCCGGGCACCATCTGGTTGTACTGGACTCAGTCTGGTGGAGGCTGTGGTAGTTGTGGTCCATCAGTCCTTTCAGCTAATCTCTCCCTTGTGTCTTCAGTTTACTTCGTTATCCCTTGCTCCCAAAGGGGTGATACCAGTGGAGTATCTTAGATGGCCACTCACAAGCTTTTAAGACCCCAGGCACTACTCACCGAAGTAGATCATATTCTTTATAAACTATGTTATGCCATTTGAGTTAGATGTTCCCTAAGACCATGGTCCCCACAGACCTCAGCCCAGTAACTCACTCCCTCAGGGAGTTTGGCTGTATCTGTGGAGCTTCCATGATACCTTGCCTTGGACACGCTGTGCTAGCTTCACCAGCATCATTTATTGTATTACCCTTCACCAAAGTCACCACCCACCTATTGTTTATTTAGTGTTTTTCCATCCCTGCCCCTCCTCTCCCTAGTAACCATCAAAGATTGTTTATCTTTCTGAGTAAACCTTTTCATGAGTTTTTATAGTAGTGGTCTCATATAATATTTGTTCTTTTGTGATTGACTGATTTCACTCAGCATAATACTCTCTGGATGCCTCCATTTTGTGAGATGCTTCACAGATTCATCATTGTTCTTTATCATTGCATAGTACTCCTGTGTGTGTACATACCATAGTTTGTTTATTCACTCATCTGTTGATGGACATCTAGGTTGTTTCCATCTTTTTGCTATTGTGAACAATGCTGCAATGAACATGGGTGTGCATGTCTATTGGTGTGATGGATCTTACTTCTCTAGGATATACTCCTAGGAGCAGGATTGCTGGATCATATGGCATTTCTAAGGAAGCTCCATATCATCTTACAAAATGGCTGTATTATTTTGCACTCTCACAAGCAGTGCATAAGATTTCCAATCTCCTGATTTATTATTTTCTGTTCTTTTGATTCATGCTAGTAATGCTGGGGTGAGATGGTATCTCATTGTGATTTGCATTTCTCTAATGGCTAGTGATTGCGAGCACTTCCTCATTTGTCTGTTGGTCTCTTGAATGTCTTCTTTGGTGAAATGTCTGTCCATTTCCTTTGCTCATTTTTTAAACAGATTATACTTCTTTTTGTTGTAGAGGTGTTGGATTTCCCTGTAGATTTTAGAGGTTAGACCTCTGTCTGATTTGTAATAGCCAAAATTTTTTTTCCCAGTCTGTAGGTTCTCTTTTTACTCTTTTGGTGAAGTCTTTTGTGGAGCATAAGTGTTTAATTTTTAGAAAATCCCAGTTATCCAGCTTATCTTCTGGAGTTTGTGTGTTGTTAGTTATGGTTTGTATCCTGTTGATGCCATGTATTAGGGCCTCTAGCGTTGATCCTATTTTTTCTTCTACGAACTTCACAGTTTTGGGTTTTATATGTAGGTCTTTGATCCATTTTCAATCAGTTTTTGTGTACGGTGTGAGGTATGGGTCCCATTTCATTTTTTTGCAGATGGACATCCAGTTTTGCCAGCATCATTTGTTAAGAAGACTGTCTTTTCCCCATTTGATGGCCTTTGGGCGCTTGTCAAAGATCAGGTGACTGTAAGTGGATGGATTTACATCTGGGTTCTCAATTCTGTTTCATTGTTCAATGTATCTGTCATTGTACCAGTACCAGGCTGTTTTGACTACCATAGCTGTACAGTAAGTTCTGAGGTCAGGTAGTGCGAGACCTCCTGCCTTATGCTTCTTCTTCAATAGTGCTTTACTTATCTGGGGCCTCTTCCCTTTCCACATAAAGTTAATGATTAGTTTTTCCATCTCTTTAAAGAATGATGTTGGTATTTGGATCAGGATTGCATTGTATGTGTAGACTGTTTTGGGAAGAATTGACATTTTCAGAATGTTGAGTCTACCTAGCCACGAGCATGATACGTTTTTCTATTTATGTAGATCTCTTTTGGTTTCTTGCAGTAGTGTTTTGTAGTTTTCTTTGTATACGTTTTCTACATCCCTTGCTAGATTTATTCCTAAGTATTTTGTTTTTTTAGGGCCTATTACTAATGGTATTGTTTTCCTGATTTTCTTTTCATCATTCTCCTTATTGGTGTATAGGAATCCAACTGATTTTTGTATGTTTATCTTGTATCCTGCTACTCTGCTGAATCTTTCTACTAGTCCCAGTAGTTTTCTTGTCCAGTCTTTTTTTTTTTTTAATTATTGGAAGGCTGGCAGGCTGAACCCAGTATAAAGTCAAAGCCTTTGAAAATGTGGTTGTTTTGACTTTAGAGT
The DNA here is from genome assembly GCF_030014295.1 of Loxodonta africana. NCBI lineage: Eukaryota > Metazoa > Chordata > Mammalia > Proboscidea > Elephantidae > Loxodonta > Loxodonta africana. The sequence continues at coordinate 147,495,748 of NC_087344.1, read as the reverse complement.
GAGGCAGCCCAGCACCAAAGCTCTGGCACTGGAGTCAGGAGTCTTGGGTCCTAATCCGCCAACTAGTACATCATTTAACTTTCTGGGCCTCAGCCTTTTCATCCATAAAATGAGATAAACTGGTCCAGGTGACCTCCAAGATTTCCTCCAAGACAAAAATGTACTTAAAGCCATGGAAATTTAGTACATCCATCACATCATATATTATTGCTCTTGAATTACTAACATAATGTATCCTAACAGTTCCATTGTGGAAATGAATTTAAAGGTACTTCTTTAGCTTGAAATCTCTTTCCACATTACTTTTCCAAATTACTAGACAGAGTAAACCAAAAGTCCCTGTCCATCTATATTTAAAATGGCCACAAATTTGTGTGTATCTTAACAAATAAGATAAGAACTGTAAATGGCATCTACAAGCAACTAGGGGATATTTTCAACATTTATTGTGACATAAAGAATAAGAACTGTGCTAATGTTTTTGTGTTGAGACTCACTGATAACCTGTCTTGCAAGATAAATGCATAGTGATGCTTGGCAGAGTCTGCACATAAAAGTGAAGCACTTGTTAATAGAATTTCCCAGAAATTAAAAATTAAAATAGGAAACTAACTGATCATGAATGGAAAAGTACTTTTTTCTTTGCCACTGTGATTTCAACTCACTGTAGGGCAAAATAAAAGATGTTAAGAAACAAATCCCCCTCCCCCCACTATTTCCCTTTGGCTCTACTGTCTTATAAACATTTACTCATCCTTCCTCCAGTCTCAAAGGAAGTAGAGGCCTCTCAAAATTCAGTTTCTTCCCCCCCATACTGTTGATTGTATCATTTCATGCCTGATTTCAGAGAGCTTATTGTGTTTCTCTTTAGTATAGCCTTCGTTTCTCCCTTCCCCCTGTTTCTTCCTACCTCTAAATATAATCAGGTATTCCATAAATTTAGAATATTTTGCTTGCCCCTACTGTAATCTCTATTAAAAGTCCTTCTACTTAATACAAAACATCTTTAAAACTTATCCATTTTCTCTGCACTCTTCAATTTCTCAGCCTTCTAAAAGGGAGTCCCTTCCATGTGGGGCCAAGATGGCAGAGTAGTCAGATGCTTCCTGTGGTCCCTCTTACAACAAAGACCCTAAAAAACAAGTGAATCAATTATGTATGACAACCTAGGAGTCCTAAACATCAAAGATAAAGTTGGAGTCAGACTGAGTGGCAAGGGGAGGGAGAGACAATTCAGAAGCAGGGAGGATTTGCCAGACCTGATGTGGCTGGCACCCTGCTGGCTGGACCAGCCAGTGTACACAGGCTGAAGCAAGCAGTAGCAATCAGGATGCATTTTCCACACTCGGAGAAACCGAGCAGCATACAGTCTGCACAAGCTTGTAGAACCGGGGGGAAAGCAGCGCTGGATCTGCAAAAGTAAAGTGCAAGGGTCTAACCTACCATGCAGGGTCAAAAACACTTCCCCCTCTGGGAAGTACCTCTTTCCTATTCACCTGCCCCCTCCCAGCTCTGTTCCAGTCCCAGACTGGCTTCAGTGATTGCCATGTCCCCTGGGCCAGAAGTGGGATCCATTATATGCCCTGAGCCATTCTCCCAGCATTGGAGAGGGAACAAATTACAAACAGGAAAAAATAATCTGCCAGCTTTCCTAAGCCAGGACTTCAGGGCAGGCACAGCCCCTTTGCCTAGGCACAGGCATAAGGGGTCCCCAGAATTTGAATGCCATTCACACCTGCCTAGACCCGAGTGGGCCCATCCTGACAGTGTAGTTGTCAGCCCCCATCTTGCTCAGCACATAAACCCCTACTGCAGATACCTGTGCCTGCTCTAATCACCCCAATGTAGCACTGCCTGTCTATGACTGTAGGTGAGAGCCTGCACCACATACTTGATGACCAATGACCTGGGCACCTGAGCTAAACCTACAAAGAAAAGTAAACGGAATCCTAGGCTCACATACCCATTAACAGCTCTAACCACCTGGTGACAGGATGTGAGAGCTTCAAAGGCAACAATAATCAAAGTAGCTCTTGCAACCAGCCTACTTGGGCATATCAAAACAAAACAAGAAGCTAGGCCACTGTAAGCAAACATAAAATAAATAAATAAGTATAATAACGTACTGATGGCTTGGAAACAAGTCAATATCAAATCACATAAAGAGGCTGATGGTGATGGCTTCAGAAACTGACCAAAACAAATAACTAGGAAACCTACCAGAGTAATATAAGGTCTTGGAATTACTGGAGGTAGAATTCAAAAGATTAATATACAGAGCTCTTCAAGAGATCAGGAAGATCGGGCAAACAGAGACCAAGCCAAGGAACACACAAACGAAGCAATACAGGAGTTAAGAAGGTTATGCAAGAGCAATATGACAAATTTAACAGACTGCAAGAATCCATAGACAGCAAATAGAAATCCAAAAGATTAACAATAAAATTTCAGAATTAGACAACTCAATAGAAAGACATAGGAACAGAATTGAGGCAATGGAAGCCAGAATTAGTGAGATTGAAGATACAGCACCTGACACCAATTTATTTGAGGAAAAATCAGATAAAAGAATTTTAAAAAACGAAAAATCCCTAAGAATTATAGGGGACTAATAATCTATGAGTAATTGCAGTACCAGAACTAGAGAGGTTAACAGAAAATACTGGGAGAATTGTTGGCAGAAAACTTCCCTGATATTGTGAAAGACGAGAAGACATCTATCAAAGAAGCTCATTGAACCCCACACAGGGTAGATCCCAAAAGAAAGTCACCAAGACATATTATAATCAAACTTGCCAAAACCAAAGATAAAGAGAGAATTTCAAGAGCAGCTAGGGATAAGTGAAAAGTCACTGACAAAGCAGAGTCAACAAGACTAAGCTCTAACTACTCAGCAGAAACCATGCAGGCAAGAAGACAATGGAATGACATATATAAAGCCTTGAAGGAAAAAAATTGTCAGCCAAGAATTATACATCCAGCAAAATTGTCTCTCAAATATGATCCCGAAATTAGGGCATTTTCAGATAAACAGAAGTTAAGGGAATTTGTAAAAACCAAATCAAACTTATGGGAAATGCTAAACAGAATCCTCTAGCTAGAGAGTCAATAATATCAAACAAAAACCCAAGACTAGAACACAGGACAGAACAACCAGATATCAACCTGGATAGGGAAGTTACAAAAATAAGTCAAAGCTAAAACACTGAAAATAGGGAAACAGGGATATCAATATGTAAAAGATGACAACATTAAAAAAAAAGAGGGACTAAATAATGTAGTCATAGATCTTTCATACGGAGAGGAAGTCAAGACGATACCAAGAAATAAAAGATTGGTTTAAACTTAGAGAAATAGAGGTAAACTTTAAGACAACCACAAAGGAAACTAATGATCCCACACATCAAAATAAAAAACAAGAAAAACATAAAGACTCAGCAAATATAAAATCAATAACAATGAAAAAGATGACAAGAAAATACATAAGGAAAAATAACTCAGAACAGAAAAGTAACTAGAACACAGAAACAGACAACAGCAACAACACACAGACACAACGCCAAAATGACAGCACTAAACTCATACCTATCAATAGTTATGCTAAATGTAAATGGACTAAATGTACCAATAAAGAGACAGAGAGTAGCAAAATGGATAATTAAAAAAAAAATATATGACCCATCTATATGCTGCCTACAACAGACACACCTTAGACTAAAGACACAAACTAAAATTCAAAGGATGGAAAAAATACTTCAAGCAAACAACAACCCAAAAAGAGCAAGAGTGGCAATGTTAATTTCTGACAAAATAGACTGTAAAGCAAAACACACCACAAAGGATAAGGAAGGACATTATATAATGATTAAAGGATCAATACATCAGGAAGGCATAACCATAATAAATATTTACGCACCAACGACAGGGCTCCAAAACACATAAAACAAACTCTAACACCATTGAAAAGAAAAATAGACAGCACTACAATAATAATGGGAGACTTCAACACCCCTTTCAGTGAAGGACAGAACATCCAGAAAGAAGCTCAATAAAGACACAGAAGATCTAAATGCCAAAATCAACCAGCTTGACTTTATAGACGTACAAAAATACTGTACCCAACAGCGGCGAAGTATATTTTCTTTTCCAATGCACTTGGAACATTCTTCAGACTAGGACACATATTAGGCCACCAGGCCTCAAGAGAATCCAAAGCATCAAAATATTACAAAGCGTTTTTTTTTTACCGTAAATCCACACTAGCAGAAATCAACGACAGAAAAAATCAAGGGGAAACAAAACAAATACATGGAAACCGACCAACACCTTGCTCAAAAACTACTGGATTATAGAAGAAATCAAGGATGGAATAAAGAAATTCACAGAACCAAATAAGAATTAAAACACATCCTACCAGAACTTTTGAGACACAGCAAAAGCAGTGCTCAGAGGTCAATTTGTAGCAATAAATGCACACATCCAAAAAGAAAAAAAGGCCAAAATCAAAACATTAACCCTACTACTCAAACAAAGAGAAAGAGAGAGCAAAAGAAGTCCTTGGGCACCAGAAGAAAGGAAGTAATAAAAATTAGAGCAGAAATAATGAAAAAGAAAAAAACTTACATAGAAAAAAAAAATTGAAAGAGTTAACAAGACCAAAAGCTGGTTCTCTAAAAGGATCAATAAAATTGATAAACCGTTGAACAAACCTACAAAAAAAAAAAAAAAAAAAAAAAACCGGAGAGGAAGCAAATAACATGAATAAGAAATGAGAGGGACAATATCACAACAGACCCAACTGGAACTAAAAGAATCACAACAGAATACTATGAAAAATTATGCTCCAACAAATTTGAAAACCTAGAGGAAATGAACAAATTTCTAGAAACACACTACCTACCTAAACTAACATAAACCAAGGTAGAACAACCAAATAAACCTATAACAAAATAAGAGATGGAAGAAGGAATTTTAAAAACTTCGAACAAAAAAAGCCCTGGCCCTGAGAACTTCACTGGAGAATTCTACCAAACTTTCAGAGAAGAGTTAACACCACTACTACTAAAGGTATTTCAGAGCATAGACAAAGCTGGAATACTCCCCAACTCACTCTATGAAGCCAGCATAACCCTGATACCAAAACCAGGTAAAGACACCACAAGAAAAGAAAAATACAGACCAATATCCTTCATGAACTTAGACACAAAAATCCTCAACAAAATTCTAGCCAATAGAATTCAACAACATATCAAAAAAATAATTCACCATGATCAAGTGGGATTCATATCAGGTATGCAGGGATAGTTCAACATTAGAAAAACAATCAATGTAATCCATCACATAAATAAAACAAAAGATAAGAACCACATGATCTTATCAATTGTTGCAAAAAAGATATTTGACAAAGTTCAACACCCATTCGTGATAAAAACTTTCAGCAAAATAGGAATAGAAGGAAAATTCCGCAGCATGATAAAAGGTATTTATACAAAGCCAACAGCCAACATCATCCTAAATGGAGAGAGTTTGAAAGCATTCCCCTTGAGAACGGGAAACAGACAAGGATGTCCTTTATCACCACTCTTATTCAACATTGTGCTGGAAGCCCTAGCCAGAGCAATAAGGCTAGAAAAAGAAATAAAGGGCATTCAAATTGGTAAGGAAGAAGTGGAAGTATCCCTACTTGCAGATGATATGACCTTATACAAAGAAAATCCCAAAAAATCCACAAGAAAACTACTAGAAGTAATAGAAGAGTTCGGCAAAGTATCTGGATATAAGATGAATATACAAAAATCAGTTGGGTTCATCTATATGAACAAAGAGAACGTTGAAGAGGAAATCACCAAATCAATACCATTTACAATAGCTCCCAAGAAGATAAAATACTTAGGAATAAATCTAACCAGAGACGTAAAAGACCTATACAAAGAAAACTACAAGACACTACTGCAGGAAACCAAAATAGACCTACATAAATGGAAAAACATACCTTGCTCATGGATAGGAAGACTCAACATTGTAAAAATGTCAATTCTACCCAAAGCGATCTACAGACACAATGCCAGCCTATCTAAACTCCAACGACATTTTTTAACAAGATGTAGAAACAAATCACCAACTTCATATGGAAAGGGAGAAGGCCTTGGATAAGTAAAGCATGACCAAAGAAGAAGGACAAAGTGGGAGGCCTCACACTACCTGCTTTTAGAACCTATGATACTGCCACGGTAGTCAAAACTGTCTGGAACTGGTACAACAATAGATACATAGACTAGTGGAGCAGAATTAAGACTTTGGAAGTAAATTCATCCACCTATGAGCAGCTGATATTTGACAAAGGCCCAAAATCTGTTAAATGGGGAAAAGACAGTCTCTTTAACAAATGGTACTGGCATAACTGGATATCCCCCTGCAAAAAAATGAAACAAGATTTATACCTCATAGCATGTACAAAAACTAATTCAAAATGGATCAAATACCTAAATATAAAATCGAAAACAATAAAGAGAATGGAAGAAAAAATAGGGACAATGGTAAAAGCCCTAATACATGGCATAAACAGAATACAAACCATAACTAACAATGCGCAAACACCGGAAGAGAAACTAGATAACTGGGAGCTCCTAAAAATCAAACACTTATGCTCATCAAAAGACTTCACCAAAAAGAGTAAAAAGAACCTATAGACAGGGAAAAAAAATCCTGGCTACTACATATCTAATCAGGGTCTAATCTATAAGATATTGCAAAACCTCAACAACAAAAAAACAAATAACCTAATTAAAAAATGGGCAAAGGATATGAACAGGCACTTCACCAAAGAAGACATTCAGGTGGCTAACAGATACATGAGGAAATGCACACGATCATTAGCCATTAGAGAAATGCAAATCAAAATTACAATGAAATATCATTTCACCTCAACAAAGCTAGCATTAATCCAAAAGACACCAAATAATAAATGTTGGAGATGTTGTGGAGAGACTGGAACACTTATACACTGGTGGTGGGAATGTAAAATGGTACAACCACTTTGGAAATTGATTTGGCACTTCCTTAAAAAGCTAGAAACAGAACTAGCAATCCCACTCCTTGGAATATATCCTAGAGATATACTCACATGAATAGAAATACACACACCCATTGTTCATTGCAGCACTGTTCACAATAGCAAAAAGATGGAAACAACCTAGGTGCCCATCAAGGATGAGTTGATAAACAAATTATGGTATATTCACACAATGGAATACTATGCAATGATAAAGAGCAATGATGAATCCACAAAACACCTCACAACATGGAAGAATCTGGACGACATTATGCTGAGTGAAATTAGACAGTCACCAAAGGACAACTATTTTATGAGACCACTATTTAAGAACTCAAGAAAAGGTTTAAATGCAGAAAAAAAAACATTCTTTGTTGGTTATGAGGGTGAGGAAGGAAGAAGAGGGAAATTCACTAACTAGATAGCAGACAAGAAGCATATTAGGTGAAGGGAAGGACAACGCACAGTACAGTGGAAGTCAGCACAACTGGACTAAACCAAAACCTAAGAAGTTTCCTGAATACAGCGAAACACCTCAAGGGACGGAGTTGCAGGGGCTGGGGTCTGGGGACGTGGTTTCAGGGGACGTCTAGGTCAATTGGCATAAAAAAGTTTGTTAAGACAATGTCCTACGACTCACTTTGGTGAGTGGCGTCTGGGGTTTTAAAAGCTTGTGAGCAGCCATCTAAGATGCATCAATTAATACCACCCGACTCCGAGCAAAGGAGAATGAAGAACACCAAAGACACAAGGAAAATATGAGCCCAAGAGACAAAAGGGTCGCATAAACCAGAGATTCCATCAGCCTGAGACCACAAGAACTAGATGATACCCAGCTACCTCCACTGACCACCCTGACAGAGAACATAACAGAGTCCCTGATGGAGCAGGAGAAAAGTGTGGTGCAGAATGCAAATTCTAGTAAAAAGACCAGACTTAGTGGTCTGACTGAGACTAGAGGAACCCTTGAAGACATGGCCCCTGGACCATCTGTTAACCCAGAACTAAAAGCATTCCCAAAGCCAACTCTTCAGACATAGATTAGACTGGACTATAATACATAAAATGATAGTTGTGAAGAGTGTGCTTCTTAGTTCAAGTAGATGTATGAGACTAAATGGGCAGGTCTTGTCCAGAGGTGGGATGGGAAGGCAGAAAGGGACAGGAGCTGGTTTAATAGACACAGGAAACCCAAGGTGAAGAGGGGGAGTGTGATGTCACATTGCAGGGGTTGCAACTAGTGTTACATAACAATGTGTGTATACATTTTTATATAAGAAATTAACTTGAGCTGTAAACTTTCACATAAAGCACAATAAAAAAGAGAGAGAGAGAAAAAAGTCAGTCCCTTCCAGTCTACTAAAATATCTCTATAAAGCAAAAACCAGTTGCCTTCAAGTCGATTCCAAGTCATAATGACCCCACGTGTGTCAGAGTAGAACTGTGCTCCACAGGGTTTTCAATGGCTGATTTTTCAGAAGCAGATCAGGCCTTTCTTCTGAGGCACCTCTGGGTCCTCAAATAGTCAATCTTTCGATTAGCAGCTCAGCATGTTAACTGTTTGTATCATCCAGCTCCATAGAGAGAGACCACTATAGAGAGATCTCTCAAAACCACTTCCCCTTCTCTACTTTCCAGACTCAGTAAAATGGTGCCAGTTGAACAGACTTGAGACCTTGGAGTCATCATAGGCTTGCCTTCTGAATTCTGGTTTTATATATATATATATATATATATATATATATATATAATATAAATATATATTATATATTTCATATATATTAAAAAAAAATAAGTACCCGCTAAATATTGCAGCTTGCATGTTATATCCATCAAGGCTCCTGCAGGTAAAAAATGCACACCCAAGTTGTACCTGAAGAGAGTTTAATGAAGGGGCTCTTTACATAGAGGTGGGCAGGGTTAGGGGAACCAACAAGGAATGATGACATACTCAGGGAACCTACAAGAGCAATGAGCCATTATCACCTCTAAATTTAAAGAGGAACAGAAGGAAGCTGCTACAAGTACTTGTCAAGAATCATAGCTATGGGAGGGAGGCTATTGGACAGAAGCTATAATCATAGGTAGAGAAACACAGTTGTTCCCAAACTGCACAATAGCAGGAAAAGAACTGGGAAACAATTCCCCAGCCTCTCTGTTGCCTGCTCTCTCATCTGTTTACATCCCATATGACTAACCAGAAGCTGAGGGCAATGGGGAGTTTGGGTAGTGCACTCTTGTTGAGATCAGCTTCCTGGGGAACAGAGCAAAGTAGAGAATGATTTTGGAGGTACAAATAGGGACTATTCAGCAAACATGTCTAGAACTTTTCTCAAACCAAACATTCTAAAACAGAAATGCTGTTTCCCACCAAACCTGTTTTTCCCCTAGTTGTCCATCTCTGTAAATATAGCTCCATTTTTCTGGAGGCTTGGGTCAAAAGTCTGGAAGCCATCCTTCAGCAAATTCCATTTGCTCTATCTTAGAAATAGTCCCAGAATCTCACCATCATCTCCAAATAAATGCTTGTCTCAGCTGATCTCTTGTTCACACATCCTGTCTGCAGCATTCTCCTCCACCACTCCACCCTAAGTTCTATCTTTCCCAAAGCACTGTATTTGAGTGAGGTCCCCCATCTCTATCACCAAGCATATTAGAGGAAGTTTTCAACAAAGACAATCATGTCATCTGAAAATAGGGACAGTTTTATTTCTTCCTTTCTGACATATATGCCTTTTCTTTCTTATTTATTTTGGCACTTTGCACTGGCTAGAACTTCCTGTAATATGCGGAAAAGAGTCATGAGAGTGGACATCCTTCCCTTGTTACCAATTGTCTTATTTATCCAGCACTTCTATAACAGAAATACCACAAGTGGATGGCTTTAACAAAGTGAAATTAATTTTCTCACAGCTTAAAATTCAGGGCACCAGCTCTAGGTGAAGGCTTTCTGTCTCTGTCAGCTCTAGAAGGTCCTTGTTTCTTCAGTTTCTGTTTCTTGGTTCCTTGGTTCTTGGTTCCCCACCCCTGCTTGCTTGCTTAATCTCTTTTATATCTCAAGAGATTGACAAGACACGCCCTACCCTTCCTCTGCCTCATTAACATAACAAAGACAACTCATTCTCAAATGGCATTATAGTCACAGGCATGGAGGTTCTAAGGATTTACAATACATATTTTTCGGAGACACAATTCAATTCCTAACACCAGTCTTGGGAAAGCATTCAATCTTTCACCATTAAGTGTAATGTTAAATCTAGGTTTTTTGTAGATGCTCTTCATGAAGTTGTGGAAATTCTCTTCTATTGCTATTTTTTTCCTAAGAATTTTTATTATAGGTGGGTATTCAATTTTGTTAAATGCTTTTACTGCATTAATTGATATGATCATTCTTCTTTAACCTGTTAATCATGGGTTACATTGATTGATATTTTAATATTGAACCAGCCTTACATCCCTGGAACCCCACTTGGTCATGGTGTATAATCTGTTCTAAATATTGCTGAATTCTACTTGCTAATATCTTGTTAAAGGCTTTTGTGTCTATTTTCACGGTATCGGTCTGTAGTTTCCTTTTTTTGTACTGTATCTGGCTCTGGTACGATGGGAATACTAACTTCATAAAACGAATTTTGAAACGTTTCCTCCTCTTCTATTTTCAGGAAGAGATTGTGTAGGATTGGTGTTTATTCTTTTTCAAACATTCAGTAGAATTATCCAGTAAACAATTTGGCCAGGAGATTTCTTTACGATAGTTTTAAAATAATTAATTCAATTTCCTTAAAAGTTATATCATTGTCAGGTACCCTTGAGTCAGTTCCAACCCACAGCAACCCTATGTACAACAGAATGAAACACTGTCCAGTCTTGCATCATCCTCACAGTCATTGCTATTTGAGCCCATTGTTGAAGTCACTGTGTCAATTCATCTCGTTGAAAGTCTCCTGCTTTTTCACTGACCCTGTACTTTACCAAACATGACGCCTTTCTCTAGGGACTGGTCCCTCCTGATAAGGTGTCCAAAGTATGTGAGATGAAGCCTCGCCGTCCTCACTTCTAAGGAGCATTCTGGCTGTGCTTTTTCCAAGACAGACTTGTTTGTTCTGGCAGTCCATGGCATAGTCAATATTCTTTGCCTGCACCATAATTCAAAGGCATCAATTCCTTTTCGGTCTTCTTTATTCATTATTCAACTTTCACATTCATATGATATAATTGAAAATACCATGGCTTGGATCAGGGGCACTTTAGTCCTCAAAGTGATATCTTTGCTTTTTAACACTTTAAAGATGTCTTTTGCAGCAGATTTGTCCAATGCAATACGTCATTTGATTTCTTGACTACTGCTTCCATGGGTGTTGATTTTGGACTCAAGTGAAATGAAATCCTTGACAACTTCAATCTTTTCTCCATTTACCAAGATATTGCTTATTGGTCCAGCAGTGAGGATTTTTGTTTTCTCTATGTTCAGTGTACTTCATACTGAAGGCTGTAGTATTTGATCTCAACCAGTAAGTGCTTCAAGTCTTCACTTTTTGCAAGCAAGGTTGTATCATCTGTTAAATGAATCTTCCTGCAATCCTGATGCCACATTCTTCTTCATATAGTCCAGCTCTGGGATCATTTGCTGAGCATATGGATTGAATAAGTATGGTGAAAGGATACGACCCTGACACACACCTTTTCTGATTTTAAACCATGCAGTGTTTCCTTGCTCTGTTCAAATGACTGCCTCTGTCTGTGTCCAGGTTCTGCATGGCACAATTAAGTATTCTGGAATACGTAATACATAATTTGTTATGATTCACACAGTTGAATACCTTTACATAGTCAACAAAACAGAGGTAAACATCTTTCTGGTATACTTTGCTTTCAGTCAAGATCCATCTGACATCGGCAATGACTTCCCTCATTCCATGTCCTCTTCTGAATTCAGGTTGGATTTCTGGCAGTTCCATGTCAATGTACCAACTAGGAAGAAGGACCTGGTACTCTACGTCCAAAAAAAAATTGACCAGTAAAAACTTTATGGATGGCAGGGGAACATTAACCATTACAGGGCTATTCATTTTTTAAATAGGATTGTCTTTTTCGTTGTTGTTGAGGTGTTGAAGTTTTCTACAAATTTTAGAAGATTAGACCCGTGTTGGATATGTCATAGTCAAAAATTTCTCCCAATCTGTAGGTTCTCTTTTTACTCTTTTGGAGAAGTCTGTCTTTATGCATAACATGTTTGATTTTTAGGAAGTCCCATTTATCTAGTTCATCTTCCTCTGTGTATGTATTTTTAGTTATGTTTGGTATTCTGTTTATGCCATATATCAGGGCCCCTAGCATTGTCCCCATTTTTTCTTCCATGATCCTTATAGTTTTAGGTTTTATGTTTAGGTCTGTGATCCATTTTGAGTTAGTTTTTGTGTATGGTGCGAGTTATGGGTCCTGTTTCATTTTTCTACAGATAGATATCCAGTTTTGCCAGCATAATTTGTTGAAAAGACTGTCTCTTCCCCATTTAAAAACTTTAGTCCTTCGTCAAAGATCGGCTATCCGTAGATGGATGGCTTTTCATCTGGTTTCTCACTTCTGTTCCTTTGGTCTATGTGTTTGTCATTATACCAGTACCAGGCTGTTTTGACTACCATGACTGTATTGTAGGTTCTGATATCAGGCAATGTGAGGCCTCCTACTTTGTTCTTTTTCTTTAATAAAGCTTTACTAATTCGGGGCCTCTTTTCCTTCCATATAAAGCTAGTGATTAGTTTTTCCATCTTGTTGAAGAATGCTGTTGGGATTTGGATTGGGACTGTATTATATCTATACATTGCTTTGAGTAGTATTGACATTTTCACAATGTTAAGTCTTCCTATCTAAGGGCATGAAATGTTTTCCATTTATGTAGGTCTCTTAGTTTCTTGCAGTAGTGTTTTATAGTTTTCTTTGTTTAAGTCTTTTACACCCCTGGTTAAATTTATACCTAAGGATTTGTTATAGGGCAATTCAAATGATCTATTTTGTATTGGGTGAATTGTGGTAGTTTGTGTTTTTCCAGATTGATGGATTTCGTCGAAGTTGTATGTAGAGTTGTTCATAGTATTCCCTTATTATCCTTTTAATGTCTGTAGCGTCTATAGTGATATCTCCTGTGTCATTCCTGATATTGTTAATTTGTGTCTTTTCTCTACTTTTTTTCTTTGGTCTGTCAGTAGTTTGTCAATTTTACTAACCTTTTTCAAATAACTAATTTTTGTTTCATTTTTTCTATTGCTTTTCTGTTCTCAATTTCATAAATTTCTGCTAGTATCTTGATTATCTTCTTCTGCTTGTTTTCCATTTATTCAGCTCTTCTTTTTTCTGGTTTCTTGAGGTTGGAGTTTAGATTATTGGTTTGGGACCTTTCTTCCTTTCTAATATAAGCAGTTAATGCTATACATTTCCCTCTCAGCACTGTACTAGCTACATCCCACAAATTTTGAGATGTTAGCTGTCTCTGCTTTATTAATGCTTGCATGGTATGTCTTTTTCCAGTCTTTTCTATCAAACTATATCATTATTGCATTATTAATCAAACACGCAATCAAGATGCATTGATAATTACTGGTGACTGGAATGTAAAAGTTGGAAACAAAGAAGAAAAATATGGCCTTGGTGATAGAAATGACGTTGGAGAAGGCATGACAGAATTTTGCAAGACCAAGAACTTATTCACCGGAAATACCTTTTTCAACAACATAAATGGCAACTATACATATGAACCTCACTGAATAGAAAACACAGGAATCAAATCAACTATATCTGTGGAAAGGGAGGATGGAAAAGTTCAATATCATCAGTCAGAACAAGGTCAGGGGCAGACCGCAGAGCTGACCATCAATTGCTCATATGCAAGTTCAAGTTGAAGGTTAAGAAAATTAAAACAAGTCCATAAGAGCCAAAGTACAACCTTGAGTACATATCTCCTGAATTTAGAGACCATCTCAAGAAAAGATTTGACACACTGAAAACTAATGACCAAAGATGAGATGAGCTGTGGAATGACATCAAGGACATCATACAGGAAGAAAGCAAGAGGTCATTAAAAAGACAGGAAAGAAAGAAAAGACCAAAATGGATGTCAGAAGAAACTCTGAAATTTGCTCTTTAGCAAAGAGCTGCTAAAGAGAATAGAAAATTGATGCATTGAAAGAGCTGAACAGATTTCAAAGGGCAGTTGAAGAAGACAAAGTAAAGTATTATAATGAAATAAGCAAAAACCTGGAGTTTGAAAACCAAAGGAAAGAACACAATCAGTATTTCTCAAGTTGAAAGAACTGAAGAAAATATTCAAGCTTCAAGTTGCAATTCTGAAGGATTCTACACGGAAAATATTAAATGACACAGAAATCATCAAAAGAAGCTGAAAAGAATACAGAGTCACTGTACCAAAAAAAATTGGTCGACGTGCAACCATTTCAGGAGATAGCATATAATCAAGAGCAGAAGAAACTTAAGGAAGAAGTCTAAGCTACACCAAAGGCATTGGTGAAAAACAAGGCTCCAGGAATTGACAGAATACCAACTGAGGTGTTTCAACAAATGGATGCAGCACTGGAGGTGCTCCCTCGTCTATGCAAAGAAATTTGGAAGACAGCTACCTGGCCAGTTGACTAGAAGAGATCCATATTTGCACCTATTCCAAAGAAGGGTGATCCAACAGAGCACAGAAATTATCAAACATTATCACTAACATCACAGGCAAGTAAAATTTTGCTGAAGATAATTCAAAAACAGTTGCAGCAGTACATCAGCAGGGAACTGCCAGAAACTCAGGCTAAATTTAGAAAAGTACGTGGAACAAGGGATATCATTGCTGATGTCAGATGGATCTTGGCTGAAAGCAGAGAATACCACAAAGATGTTTACCTGTGTTTTATTGACCATGCAAAGGCATTTGACTGTGTGGATCATAACAAATTATGGATAACATTTCAAAGAATGGGAATACTTACTTGTGCTCATGAGGAACCTGCACATAGACCAAGAGGCAGTCATTCAAACAGAACAAAGGGATACTGCCTGGTTTAAAATTAGGAGAAGTATGTGTCAGGGTTGTATCCTTTTACCATACTTATTCAATCTGTATACTGAGCAAATAATACAAGAACCTGGACTATATGAAGAAATATGCAGCATGAGGATTGGAGGAAGACTCATTAACAACCTGAGCTATGCAGATGATATAATCTTGTTTATTGAAATTGAAGAGGACTTGAAGCACTTACTGATGAAGATCAAAGACTACAGCCTTCAGTATGAATTACATCTCAACAAAAAGAAAACAAAAATCATCATAACTGGACCAATAAGCAACATCATGATAAATGGAGAAAAGTTTGAAGTAGTCAAGAATTTCGTTTTACTTGGATCCACAATCAACACCCATGGGAACAGAAGTGAAGAAATCAAATGACCTATTGCATTGGGCAAATCTGCTGCAAAAGATGTCGCTTTGAGGACTAAGGTGGCCCTGATCCAAGCCAGGATATTTTCAATTGCCTCATATGCATGTGAAAGCTGGACAATGAAAAAGGAAGACCAAAGAAGAATTGATGCCTTTGAATTATGGTGTTGGCAGAGAATACTGAGTATGCCATGGCCTGCCAGAAGAACACAAAAATCTGCCTTGGAAGAAGCCAGAGTGCTCCTTTGGAAGCGAGGATGGTGAGACCTCATCTCATATACTTTGGACATGTTATCAGAAGGGACCAGTCCCTGGAGAAGGACATCATGTTTGGTAAGGTATGGGGTCGGCGAAAAACAGGAAGATGCTAAAGGAGATGAATTGACACAATGGCTGCAAAAATGGGCTCAAACAGCAACTACTGTGAGGATGGTGCAGGACCAGGCAGTGTTTTGTTCTGTTGTATATAGGGTCGTTATGAGTCAGAGCCAACTTGATGGCACCTAACAACAAGAACAACAAATAATTATATTTGAGACTAATTTATTGTAGGCAGTATTTATTTAGATCATGGTTTTAAACCACTCTGACGTCTGCCTTTTAGTTGTATTTATATCATTTACTATAATTATAGACATGTGAGGGCTTAAGCTGAATCCCTGAGTGGCACAAATGGTTGAGCATTTGACTACTAGCTGAAAAACTGACAGCTCAAACCCACCCAGTGATGGTTCAGAAGGAAGGCCTGGCAATCTGCTTCCAAAGGTCAAGGCCTTGAAAACCCTATGGAGCAGTTCTACTTTGCATTCATGGGGTTGCCATGAGTCAGAATTGACTCAATGGCAACTAAGGACAACAACTGGCTTAGGTTTGCTTTTATTTTTTTGTTTTCTCTGTTTTTAATTTCTCTATTTTATTTTTCCTGCCTTCTTGTAGACTACTTGAACATTTTTTTTTTTGAAGTTGTCAAGAATTTATTTTACGTGGATCCACAATCAACACCCATGGAAGCAGCAGTCAAGAAATCAAATGATGCCCTAAAAAAAAAAAAACCTCAGGAATAAATGTAACCAGAGACGTAAAAGACCAAATCAAAGAAAACTACAAAACATTACTGCAAGTAAAACGAAAGAAACCTACATAAATGGAAAAACATACCACGCTCATGGATAGGTAGACTCAACATTGTGAAAATATCAATCCTATCTAACCAAACCTAAAAACCTGTCACTATCAAGTCGATTCTGACTCATAGCAACTGCCCCATAATGTTTTTTTTAACTACTATATTATTTAATTATCAATCATTTTATCATTGTTGCTTTAACATGAGGCAGTATTTTATTACAACAAAGTTATTGCATCCACCATCTTCATTCCACAATTAACATTTCACTATACCTAATTTATCACACACTGATCTGTCTAGCCATCCTCTTACCCTTCTAAAAGGCATTTTATTTTTGATGCATTTCAAATTAAGCTGCAAATATCAAGACAGTTACTCCAGATACTTCAACATGCATATTACTGACTGGAGTTCAGTATTTGTTTTGTATTGATTTTTAAAACCTTTAGTGTACCATTTCCTGAGTTCCAATATATACATAAAGCAATAAAATTCAAAACTTTATAAGGTATGGTATGTTATTATCACAGAAAATTGTTCTGTTATGCCCATTCCCACGCTTTGTCTACCTCTACCCCCCAGCAGCACCAACTGTCAAGATGTTTTTCCATCAATACATTAGATTTTTTTTTAATTTTTATTGAGCTTCAAGTGAACGTTTACAAATCAAGTCAGTCTCTCACATATAAGTTTATATACACCTTACTCCATACTCCCACTTTCTCTCCCCCTAATGAGTCAGCCCTTTCAGTCTCTCCTTTCGTGACAATTTTGCCAGCTTCCAACTCTCTCTACCCTCCCATCCCCCCTCCAGACAGGAGATGCCAACACAGTCTCAAGTGTCCACCTGATACAAATAGCTCACTCTTCATCAGCATCTCTCTCCTACCCACCGTCCAGTCTCTTCCATGTCTGATGAGTTGTCTTGGGGTATGGTTCCTGTCCTGGGCCAACAGAAGGTTTGGGGACCATGACCACCAGGATTCCTCTAGTCTCAGTCAGACCATTAAGTATGGTCTTTTTGTGAGGATTTGGGGTTTGCATACCACTGATCTCCTGCTCCCTCAGGGGTTCTCTGTTGCGCTCCCTGTCTGGGCAGTCATCGGTTGTGGCCGGCCACCAACTAGTTCTTCTGGTCTCAGGATGATGTAAGTCTCTGCTTCATGTGGCCCTTTCTGTCTCTTGGGCTCATAGTTATCGTGTGACCTTGGTGTTCTTCATTCTCCTTTGATCCAGGTGGGTTGAGACCAATTGATACATCTTAGATGGCCGCTTGTTAGCATTTAAGACCCCAGACACCACATTTCAAAGTGGGATGCAGAATGTTTTCATAATAGAATTATTTTGCCAATTGACTTAGAAGTCCCCTTAAACCATGGTCCCCAAACCCCCGCCCTTGCTCCGCTGACCTTCGAGGCATTCAGTTTATCCCGGAAACTTCTTTGCTTTTGGTCCAGTCCAGTTGAGCTGACCTTCCATGCATTGAGTATTGTCCTTCCCTTCACCTAAAGTAGTTCTTACCTACCAACTAATCAGTAAAAAACCCTCTCCCACCTTCCCTCCCTCCCCTCCTTGGAACCACAAAAGTATGTGTTCTTCTCAGTTTATACTACTTCTCAAGATCTTATACTAGTGGTCTTATACAATATTTGTCCTTTTGCCTCTGACTCATTTCGCTCAGCATAATGCCTTCCAGGTTCCTCCATGTTATGAAATGTTTCACAGATTCGTCACTGTTCTTTATCGATGCATAGTATTCCATTGTGTGAATAAAAAAATATATATATACCACAATTTATTTAACCATTCATCCATTGATGGACACCTTGGTTGCTTCCAGCTTTTTGCTATTGTAAACAGAGCTGCAATAAACATGGGTGTGCATATATCTGTTCGTGTGAACGCTCTTATTTCTCTAGGGTATATTCCGAGGAGTGGGATTTCTGGGTTGTATGGTAGTTCTCTTTCTAACTTTTTAAGAAAATACCAGATAGATTTCCAAAGTGGTTGTAGCATTTTACATTCCCACCAGCAGCATATAAGAGTTCCAATCTCTCCGCAGCCTCTCCAACATTCATTATTTTGTGTTTTTTGGATTAATGCCAGCCTTGTTGGAGTGAGATGGAATCTCATCGTAGTTTTAATTTGCATTTCTTTAATGGCTAATGATCGAGAGCATTTTCTCATGTATCTGTTAGCTGCCTGAATATCTTCTTTAGTGAAGTGCGTGTTCATATCCTTTGCCCACTTCTTGACTGGGTTGTTTGTCTTTTTGTGGTTGAGTTTTAACAGAATCATATAGATTTTAGAGATCAGGCACTGGTCGGGGATGTCATAGCTGAAAATTCTTTCCCAATCTGTAGGTGGTCTTTTTACTCTTTTGGTGAAGTCTTTAGATGAGCATAGGTGTTTGATTTTTAGGAGCTCCCAGTTACCTGGTTTCTCTTCGTCATTTTTGGTAATGTTTTGTATTCTGTTTATGCCTTGTATTAGGGCTCCTAAGGTTGTCCCTATTTTTTCTTCCATGATCTTTATCGTTTTAGTCTTTATGTTTAGGTCTTCGATCCACTTGGGGTTAGTTTTTGTGCATGATGTGAGGTATGGGTCCTGTTTCATTTTTTTGCAAATGGATATCCAGTTATGCCAGCACCATTTGTTAAAAGGACTATCTTTTCCCCAATTAACTGACACTGGGCCTTTGTCAAATATCAGCTGCTCATATGTGGATGGATTTATATCTGGGTTCTCAATTCTGTTCCATTGGTCTATGTGCCTGTTGTACCAGTACCAGGCTGTTTTGACTACTGTGGCTGTATAATAGGTTCTGAAAGCAGGTAGAGTGAGGCCTCCCACTTTCTTCTTCTTTTTCAGTAATGCTTTTTTTACTTATCCAAGGCTTCTTTCCCTTCCATATGAAGTTGGTGATTTGTTTCTCCATCACATTAAAAAATGTCATTGGAATTTGGATCGGAAGTGCATTGTATGTATAGATGGCTTTTGGTAGAATAGACATTTTTACTATGTTAAGTCTTCCTATCCATGAGCAAGATATGTTTTTCCACTTAAGTAGGTCCTTTTTAGTTTCTTGCAGTCGTACTTTGCAGTTTTCTTTGTATAGGTCTTTTACTTCTTTGGTAAGATTTATTCCTAAGTATTTTATCTTCTTTGGGGCTACTGTGAATGGTATTGATTTGGTGATTTCCTCTTTGATGTTCTTTTTGTTGATGTAGAGGAATCCAAGTGATTTTTGTATGTTTATCTTATAACCTGAGACTCTGCCAAACTCTTCCATTAGTTTCAGTAGTTTTCTGGAGGATTCCTTAGGGTTTTCTGTGTATAAGATCATGTCATCTGCAAAGAGAGATAATTTTACTTCCTCCTTGCCAATCCGGATGCCCTTTATTTCTTTGTCTAGCCTAATTGCTCTGGCTAAGGCCTCTAGCACAATGTTGAATAAGAGCGGTGATAAAGGGCATCCTTGTCTGGTTCCCGTTTTCAAGGAAATGCTTTCAGGCTCTCTCCATTTCGAGTGATGTTGGCTGTTGGTTTTGTATAGATGCCCTTTATTATGTTGAGGAAATTTCCTTCAATTCCTATTTTGCTGAGAGTTTTTATCATAAATGGGTGTTGGACTTTGTCAAATGCCTTTTCTGCATCAATTGATAAGATCATGTGGTTTTTGTCTTTTGCTTTATTTATATGTTGGATTACATTAATGGTTTTTCTAATATTAAACCAGCCTTGCATATCTGGTATAAATCCTACTTGGTCATGGTGGATTATTTTTTTGATATGTTGTTGAATTCTATTGGCTAGAATTTTGTTGAGGATTTTTGCATCTATGTTCATGAGGGATATAGGTCTGTAATTTTCTTTTTTTGTGATGTCTTTACCTGGTTTTGGTATCAGGGAAATGGTGGCTTCATAGAATGAGTTAGGTAGTATTCCGTCATTTTCTATACTTTGAAATACCTTTAGTAGTAGTGGTGTTAACTCTTCTTTGAAAGTTTGGTAGAACTCTGCAGTAAAGCCATCCGGCCCAGGGTTTTTTTTTTTTTTTTGAGAGTTTTTTGATTACCGTTTCGATCTCTTTTTTTTGTTATGCATCTATTTAGTTGTTCTACTTCTGATTGTGTTAGTTTGGGTAGGTAGTGTTTTTCTAGGAATTCATCCATTTCTTCTAGGTTTTCAAATTTGTCAGAGTACAATTTTTCATAATAATCTGATATGATTCTTTTAATTTCAGTTGGGTCTGTTGTAATGTGGCCCATCTCGTCTCTTATTCAGGTTATTTGTTTCCTTTCCTGTATTTCTTTAGTCAGTCTGGCCAATGGTTTATCAATTTTGTTAATTTTTTCAAAGAACCAGCTTTTGGCTTTGTTAACCCTTTCAATTGTTTTTCTGTTCTCTAATTCATTTAGTTCAGCTCTAATTTTTATTATTTGTTTTCTTCTGGTGCCTGATGGATTCTTTTGTTGCTCGCTTTCTATTTGTTCAAGTTGTAGGGACAGTTCTCTGATTTTGGCTCTTTCTTCTTTTTGTAAGTGTGCATTTATCGATATAAATTGGCCTCTGAGCACTGCTTTTGCTGTGTCCCAGAGGTTTTGATAGGAAGTATTTTCATTCTCGTTGCATTCTATGAATTTCTTTATTCCCTCCTTAATGTCTTCTATAACCCAGTCTTTTTCAGCAGGGTATTGTTCAGTTTCCAAGTATTTGATTTCTTTTCCCTAATTTTTCTGTTATTGATTTCCACTTTTATGGCCTTGTGGTCTGAGAAGATGCTTTGTAATATTTCGATGTTTTGGACTCTGCAAAGGTTTGTTTTATGACCTAACATGTGGTCTATTCTAGAGAATGTTCCATGTGCGCTAGAAAAAAAAGTACACTTTTGTTGGGTGGAGAGTTCTGTATAAGTCAATGAGGTCAAGTTGGTTGATGGTAGCAGTTAGGTCTTCCGTGTCTCTATTGAGCTTCTTACTGGATGTTCTGTCCTTCTCCGAAAGTGGTGTGTTGAAGTCTCCTACTATAATTGTGGAGGTGTCTATCTCACTTTTCAGTTCTGTTAAAGTTTGTTTTAGGTATCTTGCGGCCCTGTCATTGGGTGCATAAATATTTAATATGGCTATGTCTTCCTGATCAATTGTCCCTTTTATCATTATGTAGTGTCCTTCTTTATCCTTTGTGGTGGATTTAAGTCTAAAGTCTATTTTGTCAGAAATTAATATTGCTACTCCTGCTCTTTTTTGCTTATTGTTTACTTGATATTTTATTTCCATCCTTTGAGTTTTAGTTTGTTTGTGTCTCTAAGTCTAAGGTGTGTCTCTTGTAGGCAGCATATAGACGTCTCATGTTTCTTTATGCAGTTTGAGACTCTCTGTCTCTTTATTGGTGCGTTTAGTCCATTTACATTCAGCGTAATTATAGATAAGTATGTGTTTTTTTGTTGTTTTTTTTTATGTGTTTAGTGTTGTCATTTTGATGCCTTTTTATGTGTGTTGTTGAAAATTTCATTTTTTCACTTTTTTGTGCTCAGACTTTTTCTTTGTAAATTGTGTGTTCCTCATTTTCATCGTATTTGACTTTATGTTTGCTGAGTCGTTACGTTCTTCTTGGATTTCATTTTGAGTTATGGAGTTGTTATACCTCTTTGTGGGTACCTTAATATTTACCCCTATTTTTCTAAGTAAAAATCTAACTTGTATTGTCCTATATCACCTTGTATCCCTCTCCATATGGCAGTTCTATGCCACCTGTATTTAGTCCCTCTTTTGGATTATTGTGATCTTTTGCATATTGACTTCAATGATTCCCTGTTTTGAGCATTTTTTTTTCTTTTTAAAATTAATCTTAATTTATTTTTGTGATTTCCCTATTTGAGTTGATATCAGGATGTTCTGTTCTGTGACCTTGTGTTGTGCTGGTATCTGATATTATTGGTTTTCTGACCAAGCAATTTTCTTTAGTATTTCTTGTAGCTTTGGTTTGGTTTTTGCAGATTCTCTAAGCTTATGTTTATCTGTAAATATCTTAATTTCGCCTTCATATTTCAGAGAGTTTTGCTGGATATATGATCCTTGGCTGGCAGTTTTTCTCCTTCAGTGCTCTGTATATGTCATCCCACTGCCTTCTTGACCGCATGGTTTCTGCTGAGTAGTCTGAACTTATTCTTATTGATTCTCCTTTGTAGGAGACCTTTCTTTTCTCCCTGGCTGCTTTTAAAATTTTCTCTTTATCTTTGGTTTTGGCAAGTTTGATGATAATATGTCTTGGTGATTTTCTATTTGGATCAATCTTAAATGGGGTTCGATGAGCATCTTGGATAGATATCCTTTCGTCTTTCATGATGTCAGGGAAGTTTTCTGCCAGCAGATCTTCAACTGTTCTCTCTGTGTTTTCTGTCGTCCCTCCCTGTTCTGGGACTCCAGTCACACGCAAGTTATCCTTCTTGATAGAGTCCCACATGATTCTTAGGGTTTTTTCATTTTTTTTAATTCTTTTATCTGATTTTTTTTCAGCTATATTGGTGTTAATTCCCTGGTCCTTCAGATTTCCCACTCTGCATTCTAATTGCTCGAGTCTGCTCCTCTGACTTCCTATTGCGTTGTGTAATTCTGTAATTTTATTGTTAATCTTTTGGATTTCTGAATGCTGTCTGTCTATGGATTCTTGCAACTTATTAATTTTTCCGCTATGTTCTTGAATAATCTTTTTGAGTTCTTCAACTGCTTTATCAGTGTGTTCCTTGGCTTTTTCTGTAGCTTGCCTTACTTCATTTCTGAGTTCATCCCTGATGTCTTCAAGCATTCTGTAAATTAGTTTTTTATATTCTGTATCTGGTAATTCCAGGATTGTATCTTCATTTGGAAAAGATTTTGATTCTTTAGTTTGGGGGTTGTAGAAGCAGTCATGGTCTGCTTCTTTATGTGGTTTGATATTGAGTGCTGTCTCCGAGCCATCAGTAAGATATTGTAGTGATTTATTCTATATTTGCTCACCGAGTCTTATCTTGTTTTGTTTTCTTTCAATATACGTAGATGGGCTACTAAATTGCGCTGGTTTGATTGTTGTAGCCCTTGACTCACTTATGACCTATTACCAGCTGTCTTGGGCTGCTACCAGATATATATGCCTGAGTCCATTCACTATTCTTGAGTAGAATCTGATTTTGGGTCATCAAGTGTGTGATGCACACTGTCACCTATCCATCTTGAGGAGTAGTGGTGATAGTTGTGTGCACCAGATTCTAGTAGCAGCTATGGTTCACACTCCGGGGGAGGGGCAGGATGCTGACAGGCTTCCCCCAAGTGCCAGTGAGGTAGGTGTGTCTCTATTCCTAAAGCACTTTGGTGGGTGGGCTTTGCAGCTGTACCTTAGGCCCCCAATGCAAGTACCTCTACACATTGGTAGGTGTCACCCTCCTTAGACCCCTAAGGCAGGAGGCTAGGTGGTCTGGGGAGAGCTTCAGCCTTCAGTTCCCTGTTGTGGGTCAGTGAGGGCTCTGTTGAATATGCAGAGATATCAGACCTGGGAAACTTGTCTTTCCAGTAAATCTGCTAAAACAAATGCAGTCAGATCCCTATCAGAAATGCCTTTGCATTATAATAGCCACCTTGTTCCCTGTAGGGATGAAAGCAGGAGACTGTGGATCACATATGCTTGGCTGGAGCTGGTTCTGTGTTTTTAGTCCAATTAGGGAAGGATTTTTGTTCCCTGCGTTTTTTGTGGTTGCTTCTCTCAGGTCCGAAGAATGGGTTAGGAAAAGACCAAAAAAAAAAAAGGAAAAGAAAAACCGCGGAGCAGTTCTCCTTCTGGCTCAGGAAATTCCAATGTTCATGAAGCCGCCTGGGAAAGGGAGGGGAGGGTTCAGAAAAACAGGAGAGAGTAGCACCCCAGAATATAGACAAAGTTACTTATCTTGCTTGGGATGACTGTTTTATCTGAGAATCCCGAGGGGCACGTCGCCTGTGTGCGCTGGCTGGGTCGAGATTGCCCCTGAGGGTCAGGCCTGCGTCCCGTGCTTGTGCTGTCTCAGAAGCCACGGTCAGTTCCTCCGCTGCCAATCCAAAGCTCAGCGTCAAGGCTCCCCGGCTGGGACGCTGCACTCCCAGGTCCAAAAACAGTCCCTGCCTCCCGGTGACTTCTCCTCACGCCAGATGCGTCGCCACGCCACCTGCGCGGACTGGCTGGGCCCCCCCAGGTCAGTTCAGGGGGCTGGGGCTGTGCCCCGTGTTTGCACTGTCACTGGATGTCGTGCTTAGCTCCCCTGCATCCAGTCCAAAGCCCCGCGCCAAGGTTCCCCAGCTGGGACGCTGCACTGCCGGGTCCAAAGCCAGTCGCTGCCTCCCGGGACTTCTCCTCCCACCAGCCGCGTCGCCGCGCTGCCTCCACTGACCAGCTGGGCCCCCTCCTGAGGTCGGTTCAGGGAGGTAGGGCTGCGCCCCGTGTTTGTGCCGTCACAGGATGCCATGCTCAGCTCCCCTGCACCCAGTCCAAAGCCCTGCGCCAAGGTTCCCTGGCTGGGACGCTGCACTCCCGGGTCCAAAACCAGTCGCTGCCTCCCGGTGACTTCTCCTCCCGCCAGCCACGTTGCCCCGCCAACCATGCGGACCGGCTGAGCCCCCTCCCGAGGTCAGTTCAGGGGGGTAGGGCTGTGCCCCGTGTTTGCGCCGTCACCGTATGCAGTGCTCAGCTCCCCTGCACCCAGTCCAAAGCCCGGCGCCAGGGTTTCCTGACTGGGATGCTGGCTCCAGGCTCCGAAAACAGTCCCTGCTTCCCCGTAGTTGTTCGTTCTGGGTCTCTGTCACTCAAGTCAACTCTTTAGATCTGTGTTTGTCGGTCAGGGTTCGTAGATTGTCATGTATGTGATCAATTCACTTGTTTTTCCGAGTCTTTGTTGCAAGAGGGATCCGAGGTAGCGTCTACCTAGTCAGCCATCTTCTACTTGAACATTTTTAGAATTTTAATCTTATTTATCAATAGTGCTATTGAGTCTTCGTATAGCATTTTTAATGGTTGTTCTTAGGTATATACATAATTTATCACAGTCTACTGGCATTGTCATTTTGCCAGTTCAAGTTAAATGTAGGAAACTTACATCCCTTTACGCTCTTTTTAAATACAATTTTCTTAAGCATTTCTTCTTCATATATTTAGAACCACATCTCTTTACAATCTTTGTTTCAACTCTCAAATATAATTTAGGAAATTCAAGAGGAAAAGGAAAATGTGATGTATTTACCTATTAGTTTTACTCTTTCTGTTGTTCTTTCTTCCTTCTTGATGTTACAAGATTGCTTATTTTATTCTTTCCTTTCTGTTTAGAGAGCTTCCCTTAATCATTACTTTAGCATAGGTTTGCTGGCACAAATTGTGTTCGTTTTTTTTTTTTCATGTGAGAATGTCTTCATTTCTCCTTCATTCCTGAAAGATTTTTTTTGTGGATACAGAATTTTGGGTTGACGCTCTTTTCTTTAAATCCTTGAAAAACGCAACATCCTGCTGACCTCTGTGGTTTCGATGAGAAATTCACTGTCATTGTAATTGTTTTTCTATCTGTAGTTTTTTGTTGCCATCAAGTCAGCTCAGTCCATTTTAATTATCATATTTTTGAGTTCTAAAATATCCCTTTGGCTCTTCTTAATATTTTGAGACTTTCTTTTTTTCATTTTTTCACATATGTTCAGAATTGCTCACTGGAGAATTTGTATAATGGCTGCTTTAAAATCTTTGTTAGACAGTGTAACATCTTTATCATCTTGGAGTTAGTGTCTACTGATTGTCTCATTTCACTGAAATTGAGATATTCCGGTTCTTAGTATGACAAGTGATTCTGAATTGAAACCTAGTCATTTTGATTATTGTATTATAAGACTGTGTATCTTATTTATACCTTCTTTTGTAGCTGGCTTCCTCTAATATTACTGAGGCAGGGAAATAGGAGGCCACAGTCTTGCCACTATCAGGTGGAAGCTCAGGTACCATTTGGCCTCAGTTGACACTCATGCGGGGATGGGACTCCTTATTACTGTTGGATGGGGGTAGGAATTCTGGCTGCCAAATAGGCCTCCACTGATACCACCCTACCTGGAAGCATAGCAGTGCCCTATTTCTGCTCCCCATGTGGCCTCCACTGATACCATGTGGCAGGGAGGGTGGCCTCCTTACCATTGGGCAGTGGTAAAAATCCTGACTCTCTGGTAGCCCTCCTCTGACACTAGCCTAGTGGGAAAGTGTTGGTGTGCCTTGTTATAGCTCAATGAGGGGGATGTCTAAGCTTCCCACCTGGCCTTTGCCAGTGTAGGTGGGAGTGGTACCACAATTCTTTCTGAAATATTTGGCTGCAGCACAGCAGTTACTGTCTAAACATTTACCGTCTTGCTAGGCTGCTCCTTTCCTGGTCCTTTGACTAGACAGAACAGTTTTTGATGTTTTTTTTTGTTTTTGTTTTTTCTTTTGTTTTGTCTGCGTGTTAAAATTTCTGGGTTCTTGGCTTCTTCAGTTCTAAATATAGGACATATTAGGATGAAAGAAAGCCCAGGGAACTCATTGCTGTATTGTTGTTGCTCCTTGGGTCACAGTTTTCCTGGCTAGTCTACCTTCTTCTCCACCTTCAATTTTCCTATGTTTGTTTTATACATAGTGTCCAGGGTTTTTAGTTGTACTCAGTGGAAGAAACAGGGAGAAGTATACCTACACCATTTTTCCAGAAGTGGAAGTCTCCCTGTTTTGTTCAATTGAAGATTTGGAATGTTAATGAAATTGTGCTTAATAAATTTAACTTTGGAGAAAGCAAGTGCTATTAAGAAGAATAAATGGACGTTAGTCCCTGGGTGACGCAAATGGTTTGTGCTGGGCTACTAACGTAAAGGTTGGCAGTTTGAACCCATGCATTGGCACTGCAGAAGAAAGGCCTGGCAATCTGCTTTCAGAGAGATTACAGCCAAGAAAGCCCTATGAAGCAGTTCTACTCTGTAACACATTGGGTCACCATGAGTTGGAATTGACTCAATGGCAACAGGTTTTTTTTGTTGTTGTTGTTTATACAGTCAGAAAACACCAGAGATGTCCTGTATACCCCCCACAGTGCCTAACACAATGCTGAGAATATGCCGTATGCCCCAGCAAACCCTAAGGTTTAACGTGTTAGCTCCTGAATGTTCAATTATCATTCCGGTCATACTTCTTTCATCACCCTTCTATGTTAACATTTACTTTGGAGATCATCTGGAAACAAGTTCCTGGAATGCTTTGCCCAGTGGGGTTTTACCGAATATCTTTACATCTATACTCAGGCTGCAAAGTCACAATGAAAACAATAGAACCAGAATGAACCTTGGCAATTGTCTACAGACACTTGGCAACCATCCAGGGATGTTTAGTAGTCTAGCTACTTCTCCTCAACTTCCAGACAGTGTCCCCAGGGGTCCCAAGTGACATGAAGATGTAAGAGTATCGGCTAGGAGGGAGAAGGACAATTTGGGGACAATCAATAATACGGAGGTGCAGTCAGCAGACGTTAACACTCATTGTTATAAGTATTCCTATAATAACATTTCACTCTCTCACTTTTTCTCAAAGGCAGGGTTCTTCCAGCTTCTTTTTTACATCTTCCGTGTGTATTTCAGTGAAGTGATCAGAAACATGCAGTTTGGATACCGGGGCAAAGCCCCTTCTGCAGAGGCCTAGAATGTGCAACATCTGGTTTGACTATCTCTTCTGCCCAGAGAATGAAGCCTTCCTGCAACTGTTCCCTAGGATGTTAAAGCCCTGGCTTCGCTGCTAGTCCTGTGACTTGTAAAGTGTTAATTGGTATTAGCTGAAGGCAGGTCATTTTGGTCTTTGTTAACACTATGTTTCTCTTCCTTTTGACATAGAGAAAGCACTGCTATAATTGAAAGGCAGCTCCACAGCTTCCCAGGTAGGGATGAGAGAAGTATTGCTAATTCGCTCAGTGTCGCACCTGCTTTGTTCTTTGTTATACAGGGGCAGAAAGTCAAAGCTCCTAAGCACCCTGCAGGTGGAAAGAGGTGTGCCTGGTCCCAGCTGTTGCCTAGGAACCCAAGCAATCCCAGAAGGCAAAAGATAGCTCTTACCAAAAAACTTCACGATTGAGTGGAATCATTCCCTCTTTGCGATAACCAAAAAAAAAAAAGACCTAATCCCACTGCCATCAACTCCATTCCAACTCATAGCGACCCTATAACACAGAGTAGAACTGCCACATAGGGTTTCCAAGGCTCAGTTGGTGGATTTGAACTGCCAAACATTTGATTATCAGCTGAGCTTTTAACCACTACGCTACGAGGGCCCCAAGTAATATAGGAGAATGGGAGAAAGAATGAACTAGAGAGATACATTATTATTACAAGGCAGTGTTAAGAGCCCCCCCAAAAAAAAAAAAAAAAAAAAAGAGCCCAATTGAATTGAATTTAGTGATCAAGAATTTAAATAAACATGGTTGTATTTTTCTTCAGTCATGTTTAATTGCATAGGTGCAGGTTCTCAGAGAGTTGACCCAGGGTAATGTTTTTACCAGGCAATATACTACTAAGGGAGAAAGGGCTAAGGGCAAAAAATGCAACCGAGGGTCTATACCGAGTGGAAATTAAATCTGGTAAAGAGAGAAGATCCAACCATTCATTCATTCACCCATAAAAGTATTACTCAACAGCCATGATGTGACAGGTCCTATTCTAGGCCCCGAGGATATAGCTGTGAACAAGCAATGCAAGACTTTCTCCTCAGTTAACTTACACTCTGGTAAGAGAGGCAGATATATAGTAATTTCAATTATGAATAAGAGCATAAAGAAATGTAAAGGAGGGCAAGGTGATAATGATGGGGCAGGAGTGCTATTTTGACAGCCTGGCCAGCATGGCCTCTCAAAGGGGCAACATTTGAGCAGAGGACTGAATGAAGTAAGGGAACAAACGATGCAAAGTTATAGGAGCAGAGATTTCATGATGGAGTGCACAAGTATACAGGCCCTGAGGCAGTATATTGTTCTATGTGTTTGAAAAACAGCAAGGCCAGTGAAGTATCCCTGTTGCATCAGGTGAGAGAAGCTCTTGCCCTCATCCCCATGCTTTAGAAAGCTTTGCATCTCTCTCTCTTCCTTTCTCTCTCTCTCTTTCACACACATACACACAAATAAATGACAGACACAAAGATGCCTCTATCACACACTCCATCCAGATTCCAGGGAATTTGTTCTTCCTATGTCTTGTCCTATGTCCTCAAAACGAAAGGCAACTGTGCTCCAGTATGAAGGTTTGGTGTTTGCTGCACTAACACACAGCTTCAGAATGCAGTGGGTATAGTTTGAGATCTGGAAACACTATGATTTAAAAAAAAAAAAAAAACTAATTAACTTGTTGAATCCTTTCTTTCAGAAAGCATGAATACAATTGAGTCTCGCATGGTAAAGTATTGCTTCCCAGTAGTACCAAGCATCTGTGTTCTTGCCTTTCTTCCCTGGCCCATTTTCTGCCTCTGGCAGTGTTCACAAATTAGTGTGGTATCTGCAACAGTTACATATGAAGCTGAAGACCTTGTTACAGTATTAAACAATACATATTTCTCCTAAGTTTGTATATACCTAAGTCTGAATGTAACAGGTGTGAAATGTGATACTGAAAATTACACACTGAATTCTAGAATTGTGAATATTTTACATTATAAAACTATTGAATAAGATTTCATTAAATTTTGAAAAAATTAAATAAAATTTTGGCTTTATTTAATAATTTGCTTTAAAATTTTCATGCTCATTAATTATAATTTGCATTAGCCTTTTACTTTTAATAACTTTGACTATTTTAAAATTAACCTTTGAAAACATAAAAAAACTAATCTTTTCATTTTATTTTTACAAAACACTCATATGTCTGCAAAAACCCATTGCCATAGAGTAGGTTATGACTCACAGTCAAGAGTAGAACCGCTCCATAGGGTTTCCAAGGAGTGGCTGGTGGATTTGAACTGCTGACCTTTTGGTTAGCAGCCAAGCTCTTAACTACTGCGCCTCCCGAGCTTCTATACTAAATTCAGTTGTCTGATATTTAACAGACCTTCAGTTATTTAAGAACTATAATGCTGATGTTAGGTGCCATCAAGTCGATTTTCGACTCACGGAGACCCCATATGACAAAGTATAACTTCCCCATTATGGGAGCAGATCACTAGGTCTTTCTCCCACAGAGCCACTGGGTGGGTTTGAACGGCCAACCTTCTGGTTAGCAGCCAAACATTTTACCATTGTGCCACCAGGGCTCCTTATAAGGACCATAACCTTATACATATTCTTTTGCTTTTGTCATTAGAAACATATACCTGTCAAAATGAAAGACTAGAACTTATTTTACTTAACAATTTATTAGCTCAATTTATAGTTTTTAATATTTACATATACGGAATGAGATCTTTAATTTTTACTTCTTGCCTGGGCCCCATAAATGTTAAGGGTGAGTCTAGATCAATGATCCTAGAGCCTCACGAGCAAAGGGAAGAGTGGAAATAGACGTATATGGAAGGGTAGGCAAGGGCTAGTCCAGGCCATGGAACAGAGTTTGGATTTTATTCTAAGTTCCATGGGGAGCCATTAGATGGTTCTGAGCTGGGTAGAGGCCATCTAGATGCTCATTCCTATTTTGCAGGACCAATTCAACCGATTTGTTGGAAACCAAGGGATCTTCAAAGATTTCTATGCACTTCCCAACACCCCACCAACTACAAACACTAGAATGATTGATTTATGTGCTATGGAGATTCCAAATCATCTCAGACCAACCATCATGTTCAGTGAGTGGTCTGGCTAACCTAACACATTAGGCACAGCTGAAGTGCAGCAGAGCCATTTTTGGTAAAGAAGGGATTTCCCTTAACTGGGACGCAATTTCCTTCTGGGAGGCCCTGACATTGTTTATGCCGACAATAGGTAGAATGTGTTGACTTACCAGAATGACTGTATGCTATATTTAGACAGTATGTTCTCTGCAGTCAGACTGTCTGTTTTGAATCCTGGCTCTTCCACTTTCTAGATTTATGACCTTGGACAATTTACTTGACCTCTCTCTATTCCTAAGGAGGTTAATGATAGCATCTGCCTTGTAAGATTGCTTCAAAGATTCAATGAAATAAACCACACGCAAAGTTAAGAATGAGACTTAGCATATATTATTGTTGTTGTTGTGTGCTGTCAAGTCAATTCTGACTCATAGTGACCCTATATGACACAGTAGAACTTCCCCATAAGGTTTTCAAGGGTGTAGTCTTTACAAGAGCAGATTGCCAGGTTTTTTCTCTAGTGGAGTGGCTGGTGGGTTTGACCCATCAACCTTTTGGTTAGCAACTGAGTACTTAACCTTTGCACCACCAGGGCTCCTTCAGCATATATTAAGCACTTAAAAATATTAGTTATTTATCATTATTATCTTCTTTGCTATTAAATAATAAAACTGGAAAATTATCCATTAAATACTCAATTCTGTATTTCTTTTTAATCGAGTAAAATTCATGAAGGAGTGGGTTTTCCACAACTGGCAGTATTCAGACAGTTAATTATCTTTGTGGAAATTGGAGAAGTAATTATCTTTGTGGAAGCTGGAGAAGTAATCACAGTCTAAGAGGGAACTTGAACTTGAGCTCTCTTCTGTTGTTGTTAGGTTCCACTATGTTGGTTCCAACTCATAGTGACCATATGTACAACAGAATGAAACACCGTCCAGTTCTGTGCCATCCTTACAATTGTTGCTATGCTTGAGCCCATCATTGCAGTCACTGTGTCAATCCATCTCATAGAGGGTCTTCCTCTCTTTCTCTGACCCTCTGCTTTACCAAGCATGATGTCCTTCTCCAGGGATTGGTCCCTTCTGATAAAAAGTCCAAAGTATGTAAGACAAAGTCTCATCATCCTTACTTCTAAGGAGCATTCTGGCTGTACTTCTTCCAGGACAGATTTGTTCATTCTTTTGGCAATCCATGGTATATTCAATATTCTTTACCCACACCATAATTCAAAGTCATCAGTTCTTTGATCTTCCTTATTCATTGTTCAGCTTTCGCATGCATATGAGGCAATTGCAAATAGCATAGCTTGAGTTAGGCACACCTTAGTCCTCAAAATGACATCTTTGTCACTCTCTTCTAGTGTCTAGAATTCTATGATGATTCTTACTATAAATTCAACTTCCTGAAGGTACACCAGCCTTGCAGAGTTTATCATCTCAATGGAGATTATGAATGACATATGCAAAGCAGACAACAATAAAGAAGAGTGACCCTGATAGTGAGAGTTTCAGGGAAGGGTTTCCTGTGTGGGAAGCAGGCTCAAAGATTTCATGGATTAGGTGGGATTTTCATCAACTCTTATCACAGAGAGATATATTGGTTGGGTAGAGAGGAAGGGGGAAGCTGATCCAGGATGCCTGTGTCAGGGCCGCCAACCTGTCCCAACAAGTCAAAGCTTCTCATGGCCTCTCACTGCTGCTCAGGCTGCATTCAGAGCCACTCCATCCTGCAGCTCTCAGGGAAACAGAGGCCTGGGCTTTGAAAAGCATCATGGATGCTTGGCAGCCAGCAGCAGTGGGGTGAATGTGCCCTTCTGCATTCCTCCTACTGGGCTAGGGACTGCTCCTCACTGTCCATACCCCAGCGAGTTGGTCCAGTTCCATTACTGACAATGCTGCAAAGAACATTGCTACTCATTGTGTGGACCAAGGACCAGCAGCTCTGGCTAGTTAGAAATGTAGAACTTCCAGTCTGAGACCTACTGCATCATAATCTGCAGTTTAACAAGAACCCCAGGTGATTTGTATTCACATTAAAGTGTGAGAAGCACTTTTAGAACAGCGGCTCTTAAATCTGGGAGAGCTGGGAGAGGTTCCACTGGGGAAGCTGTATACTTAGGTCCTTTGTCAAGCCTACTGAATCATAGTCTCCAGAGGCGGGGTCTTGATATCTGTATTTTAAAAATATATAATTTTTTAAATTGCCCAAATTTGATAACCAGGTTTGGAAAACATTGCTTGAGGGGAAAATCCAAGTATAGTCCAGAGCTCAAAGAATAACCAATTGACACCACCTGTGTAAATTTTTTTTTTTTTAATGCTGAGCTTCAAATGTTTATGGACCCCTAAAGAAGTCACCCAATTTCCCTATCTCCCTGCCAGGGCACTCCTTGTAAGACTTGGCAAGCCCATTTTTGTCATCTGTGAAGTGAGAATGTGAAGGTGCCTACCTCATAAAAAAAAAAAAAAAAACCTCATAGAGTTGTTAAATACACACACACATTCAATGAAACAAAGCTCTTCAATTCTTGTTAATATTGAAAAATTAGACACAGTTTGTTGTTGACCTCTACTTGGAATGATCTTCCCCCAGATACCCACCTGGCTCAATCATATGCCTTCAGCCCTGCTCAAACATCATCTCGTCCTGGTCAGCCTTTCCCTGACTAACCCACATAAAATAGCACGGCTTGCCACCACCACAACCATAATCATCATCACTCCTTATCCTTTTGCCCTGCTTTTAATTCTTCTTCACAGCATTCATCATTGTCTAACATTTCAGATATTTATTTGATAACTGACTGTCTACCCCTAACTAAAATTTAAGGTCCACAAGAGAGGGACTTTGTCTTTCTCTTCCTTGTTATATCCTCATTGCTAGAACAGTGCCCAG
This sequence comes from Loxodonta africana, assembly GCF_030014295.1. Taxonomy (NCBI): domain Eukaryota; kingdom Metazoa; phylum Chordata; class Mammalia; order Proboscidea; family Elephantidae; genus Loxodonta; species Loxodonta africana. Next base: position 147,461,446 of record NC_087344.1, on the reverse strand, counting down.
CATATAGTAAATTAGTAAGCCAAACCGGATGCCATCGATTCTGACTCATGGTACCCCATGGGTATCAGAGTAGAACTGTACCCCATAGGGTTTCAATGGCTGATTTTTTGGAAGCAGATTGCCAGGCATTTCTTCTGAGGCATCTCTGGGTGGACTAAACTGCCAACGTTTTGGTTAGCAGCTGAGTGTTAACTGATCTCACCACACAGGGACTAAACCTACAGTGGGTATCAATAAATATTTATTGGATGATCAAATTAATGAACTCATTTGGCCACAAATATTCCTTGACTCCTTAACTGTTCCTAATTAAAAGCTAATGGGTCTCCTTATAACCCTGCTCGTGTATCACCTTCTGTGTTGTCTTAGTTATCTAGTGCTGCTGTAACAGAAAAAGCACAAGTGGGTGGCTTTAACAAACAGAAATTTATTTTCTTACAGTTTAAAACCAACCCACTGCCATCAAGTCGATTCCGACTCGTAGTGACCCTATAGGACAGGGTAGAACTTTCACCTAAGATTTATGAGGCTGTAAATCTTTACAGAAGCAGACTGCCAAGTCTTTCTCCTAAGAAGCAGCTGGTGGGTTCGAAATGTCAACCTTTTGATTAGGCTAGAAGTCCTAATTTCGGGGTGCCCGCTCTAGGGGAAGGCTCTCTCTCTCAGCTCTGGGGGAAGGTCCTTGTCTATTTTCAGCTTCCGTTCCTTGGCTCCTTGATGACCTTCATGTGGCATGACATCTATCTGCCCCCATCTGCGCTTGCTTCTCTGCGCCTAATCTGCTCTTTTTATATCTCAAAAGCGATTGGCTTAAAACATACCCTACACTGATATGGCCTCTTAACAAAGAAAAACCATGCCAAAATGGGATTATAACCAGAGGTATAGGGGCGAGGATTTACAACACGTATTTTGAGGGGACACAATTCAATCCATAACATATGTGTAGCCTTCCTGACAGACTACTCCTGCCCTAGAGAGAATTAATGATCTCCTCCTGTGTCCCCCTCCTCTGTGCTTCCTTTGTACTTTACATATTCTTTCCTCCTATTGTTCATGAGTCATTATGTCTTTCTCAGCTTCTCTACAGTCTGTGAGCTCCTCAGGAACGGGGATCGTTTCTACCTCATCTTTATGTCACCAGTCTTAGTGTTTATTGAACGAAAAATGAGAGTGAATTTTTCCACCACAAAAGATGAATGGCATACACATACTCAACAAAAGGGTTTTTCTGATTCCAGCAATGTAGGCACGGGAGAAAGAAAGGAAACAAAACAAAACAGATCTTCTTAAAGGGCTGTTGGCTCCCTGAATCCACAATCCTAGATCACATCCCTCTATCAAGATCAGAGTGAAAGCCCATCGCCTTAATCATGAAGAGTGATTCCAGTAAGCTTAGAGCAGGGCAGGAGAGCCCTGGTTCTGCCAAGAGGACAGCTAAGTCCACAATCAAAGAGAGGCCAACAGAATGGTTCCCAAAGCAGTATTGTAGCCCTTCAGTCTCTGGTATAAGAGGACCAACTGAACCGCATCAATCTTTCAGCAGGTCTACTGTTCAATCTGTGAGGAGAAACACGCAAAGTGCATTTATTTCCAAGTGCCCAAGCTGGTGCACTGAATAATAAAGAAAAGGAAAAAGGAGACAGAGAATTCAATTGCTCATTGCTGGCAAAGCTGTTCAGCACTTGCAGCAACGGCCCCTCTACCAGTTCTCACCTGGCACTCTCTCTGGCTCAGGAAGCTTGCTTTCCACAGGGGCTGCTGGTTCTGGCAAGATGGTGCAGTATACCCTCGCCTTCACACATTCTTGAATGTCAATTCAAAGTCTTACATTTCAGCATTTGGAAGGCTTAGTGAAAATCTAATTATGCTGTTTTGAAAGTTGACTTTACTAAATTTCTTTTTTGTTTCAAAATCTAGAGTTTCCTTTTCCTTCTCCTTAAAATTTTGCTTTTAGTACACTCAAAAAGTCTTCTGCATTTTTACTAAAAGATTTATATTAAATGGATTGTCTTACATAAGATGAAAGCTGCTTCCCTGGTTTTTTCGTGCAGTCAGTTACTTCCTGGGTAGATCTCGGTGCAGGACACCTCTATAGGAACAGACAATTTGAGGTTTCTTTCCAGTGGGGGAGACATTCTAGTGCAGGGAAATAAAGATACGCTGATACAGCTGTGATGGAGAATCTACTTAGCCCATGAAAACTAAGGTAAAGAAATGCACATTGTCTGATGATTAATCTGAAAACTGCACCCAATTGCTGGGCTTCTGCTGTTTATATACGTGCCACACATAAATATTTTCTATCTGGTCATCACTAAACAACTCCCAAGTGCAGGTCACAAAATAAACCAGTTTCAAGGCTGGGTAGGGAGAGACAGTCTCAGCCCCAGTTGCTTGCGAGTGATCTGATGAACATTCAGTCGCTGCTTCCCTTTTTAATTAATTTTGATGGGCTATTGATGTACCACAACTGTTTGTCCTAATAATGAGCTCCAAAATTAGAACGGCTGCAACCCACTTAGACAGCTGCCACGGAAAATAAGCATTTGAAAATGCTCTTGGTCAAGGCAATGGGGGTAGAAAAGGCTATAGCTCAGCAGCAAATTCACATGATTATGTCACATGAGTTTAATTTTTCCTTTTCAAGGCTAGTTAGCATACCGTCAGGGATGACTGCAAGAACCATTACTAGCTGGAGAGTTAAGACTGCTCCTTCATATCAGTATAGCAAGGATAAACATGCAACCCGAAGTGTGCTAATTGTGGAGTCGATACAGCAACAGGCATTGAACAATTTAGGTCAGTTCCTTGCAATGTTTAATTAGACTAATATATCTGTTTGCAATTAATAGCAGATGTGACAAGCTAATGTGTCCATGTACAGACAAATTAACCTCTGCCCATCAGCTGCTGGGATTTGTGAGAAAGCTGCTAAGTTTTGCTTCTATTCATCTGAATTGATATAAAACTGGGGGATAATGATAAACAGAAATATTAATAGAATCGACACTTCCCATGAAGCACTGTCCACAGGAAACCATTTTTTCAGGCAGGCTGTCATACTCTAACAACTACAATAAGAATGAACAATTCTTTCACCCTTTACATTTTATAAAGTGTGGTCACATATACTTTTAGTTAGTTGGTAATAGAAATGATTCTGTAAGTTTTCAACTATTGTAAAAGAGGCCTACATCTACTTCTAATGCAGCTGAGGCTGAAGTCATTGCAATTGGGCGTTATGTCCTCTAAATAGCGATTTCCGTACTGAACTTGGAAGCAAAGCCCACTTCTTTACTTCAGTTAATTGCCGTTGCCCAATTCTAAGGGCAGAACTCAGGGAACAAGACAAATCTTCTTCATAGGACAAAACTTTGGAAAGACAGGATTTCTGGGTGTTGGTTTTGTTTGGTTGGGAAGAAGGTCAGTGGCAGGACCCAACAACCATTCATTGCTACTGCTCTCAGCCTCCCTTCAGAAAAGTCTTCGGCCTTCAGAAGAGTCTATGGGGTAAATGCCTAGATTGTCCCAGAGCTGAGCTATCTAGCCTTTGGGGTAAGAGAAGAATTAGGTCTTGATTCTTGATCTCTGGGCCTATAATTGCAAGGAGCCCAAAGTAGTTGCATCATTATTGTTGTTGTTAGTTACCTTTGAGTTGATTCCAACTTGCAGGGACAATGGACCTGGGTCGTAGAGTCTCTCAAAGATGTGACACAGAGCAATCCTTTGTACCTGGTGAGCTGAGCCTAGCTCCTGCAGTCCCACTGGTATCTCTCATCCGTCTCCATCTAATTTAGTAGAAAACGGGGAGGGGGCCAACAGGGAGATGGTGTAGGACACAGCCCTTTTACATTTCCACAGAATCCAATGACATAGTCCTACTCCACTGTACAGTGTTGATATGGACAGATATTCAAAGTCAGCCATGTAGAAGCTTACTTTAGTGTTGGAAACTCCCACAAGTCAAAACTCCTGCCAAGAAAAGAAGCCCAGCTTGAGACATTAAAAACTTCAGAGGAATAGGGGGAAGGGTGAGTGCAAAAAGGATAAATCCCCTGGGAATATTTAGTCTCAAGAAGAGAAAGAAGTGGGTCATTTAATGTCTCCTTAAATACAGGAATGATTGTTATTCAGAAGCTGTATCTAGATGTATGAACATTTCTCTGCTAAAGCTGGAACAGGGAACAACAGGCTTTAGCTAGAGAAGGAAAGGATATATATGTATAAGGAGGGGCTTTTTTTTTTTTTTTCCTGCCACTTGTGGTTATAAAGCATTATAATGGGATACTAGAAAAAAAAAGAGCCTATCAAATCCACTTCCCCACAGAATTTTAAGAACACAACAGACACCTCTTGGTAAAAATGGTTTAGATAAAACCTCCCTGGAGGTTGGAGGATAGCTCAGATGACTTCTCAGGGGTCCTTTCAGCCCTATGTGTTTATCATTTTAAAACTGGACTACAGTGCTCGTTCAGATCATCCCTATCTGGTAAACCAGAAGCTATATCATTCCTTCTCCCCACCCCCCCAGCCCCCATCCAATCAGATTTTCTCTGTTTATACCTGGCTTTGCTGATGCCTACTTGACTCCTGCTCTTTGGACATTGTGCTCGCTCTGTTGTGGCATGCTACGAAGCACACAGACACTATCAAAGATGGATGTGACATTTGCAAGGACAGAGAAAAGTTGGTCTCTCAGTACATTGTGTAAAGGCACTGTAGGCTCTCAGCACTTGGAAATACACTCTCTAACAAAACAAACCCTATTTAAGATTTTTTTTTTTTTTTGCATTGGTTTAAATCTCGGTTCAAGATTTTAAAACATCTTACTTTTATGGGGGGAATCTCATATCATATTCCATTATAGGTTGGTTTTCCTCTGACCTGGTGTCCCTTTGAAGTCACATATCCCATTTACTAATTGTATCATCTTGAGTGTCTGGTGCTGGAGGAGACCTGAGGTGGCTGTAGTGGGCTTTGTCCTCTGTCACACAAGGCAAACTTGAGAGCACGTGAAGGATGCTTCACGGTGTGAAGGGCTCTTCTGAAACCCTGCACTTTTCCAGTTCCAGATGGTCACCTGTCTTCTCTAATGTGGAGTTTAACAAATGTATGTTGGCTTTCCAGGGCAAACCCTAATAAGAGTAGGCTGAAATTTAACGGTCTGGGATTTATAAGGCCAAGAAATTTGTTTAGGTTATCTGAGAATTATTCAGTCAAGGTCATTGGAAAATAACTCAGTATCTAAGCTGACTGCCAACAGGAGAAACTCTACTATATTAAGCAGAAGCAATGAAACCATTAGCTTTAAGTTTAAATGAAACCATTCACATCCAAGATGCATTGTATTTATATGCATAACATTGCATGCACAAATAAACGAGTTCATAAAATGTCACACTTTTATTTATGGAGTAGTAGATAAAAACTTCAGTCCATATACTCATGCATGCAAGAAATATCTTTTTTTAAAAAATATATTTCTACTCATTTTTATTTTCAGCCTTATTTGGTAAGGCATGGGATACAAAATCTTGGGCTAGTCAAGGTCTTTCCCTGTGTTTTCTTGGGAGAACAGGAGTTCCAGGAGACTTACGGGATGTCAAATCATCAGCTAGGAGAGAGCATGTGGTCCTCAGTATCATCTAGTATCCATGCAGGCATCCACTGGCATGTCTGCTGTCCCATCCAGCCTTGGGTCATCAGTGCATGCATGTCACTACAGCATCCTCCTGGTCCCCACTACAAAGCTTCTTCAGGTCTCTCAACCACCACTTACTTCTTGGTGAATAGGGGAGATTATTATACTACCCCTATTCTCTGCTGAGGACTCAGAATTGCTTCCGGTCCCCTTGCATTGACAGGGCTGGCTACATAATTTTTGGGGCCTAATGCAACATGACTATAGGGTTGCTATGAGTAGGAACTGGCTCAATGGCAAGGGGCTTGGTTTGGCTTTTTCAATGCAACATGAAAATGGGGAGACCATCGTTCAAAAATTATTAAGAATTTCAAGATGGCAACAGGGCAGCATTCAACCAAGCACTGAACCTGTGTGACTCCACAGGTCGCATGCTTATGAAGCAGGCCCTGTGTGTGGAGACACCTACTCCTTCTGCTCAAACACCATGCTGAATGTCAGCATTAACAAGATGCGTATTCCTAACCCAGAGTCCCTGGCTGGTGCAAACAGTTAACACACTTGGATGCTAACTGAAAGGTTGGGTTTTGAGTCCACCCCAAGAATCCTTAGAGGAAAGGCCTGGCAATCTACTAATTGATTTGACAGCAAGTGGAGTTTTTTTGTTTTTTGCTCCTAAGGCAAGCATAGGACACTCTATTCTCAGTAACTCAAGCCTATCTGGAGATTCCGTCTCTCCACCAGCACCAGCCTGGGATGGAGGTGGTTGACGCACAGGACACAGGGCCCCTCTTTCAGGCCCATGAGCCCAAGCTGCTTTCTTTACCTTTCCATCTTTCTCCCTCCACATGAACCCTCCTGTGGACTCCATTGAGTCTAGGAGAGTGACAGTCTGGCTCTTTTCTATTCTTTTCAATATAGTGTTCATGGGGGGGTATTCTTTTATGCCCTGTGATCTTTAGGGCTTAGACTTTTGAAACAAAACAAAAAAGAACAGGCTGTCTTGACTCAAAGGTCTTTTCTTTCAATACTATCATATCTGCTATTTGCTGTGAAAACCTATTTTGAAACCTGATAGCCCTGTTTGACTCCCTTCTCTGTCTTTCTACTGTAGCATCCCTTGCTGAAGTCTGTCAGCATCTAAACACTCCAGTTGCTTGAGCTAATGGGAAAGAGGCAAAGGTAACAGAAATGGGGGCGTGGGGGGTGATGGAAAGGGAAGCAACTATTAGTCTTCAGTTTACAAATAAGAGAGGTTAAGCATGTTAAGCAACGTCACACAAATAATTAAGTGGTAGAGCTGGGTGGGATTTCAGCCTACGTGTTTTAGCTCCTGATTCTGAAATCTTAATCATAATGCTATACTGCCTCTTATAGCATGCACTAATACATGGCAGTTTCACTATTTATTATGATGATAAACTACCGATAATTGGTTCCTCGGGTTTCCCAGAAACAAAAGCATATGTAGGCCATCAAATATATTTAAGGTACAAGAAGGGAAATTTTGTCTAGCTTGACATTTATTAGCTTGTCACTGATTTTTAACAAAACATTAAAGCAATAGTAAAAAGTAGTGACCAATAGGAGCTAAGGTGGGTTCTCTCATTTCCTTTCTTGACAGGGGCAGACAGATCACGGAATAATATAGATAAGAGATATCGACCATTATATTCAATCAAGATCCTGCATCTGTAAATTTGTTTTCAGTTTCTAAGTGACATGAATAAAAGTCTAGCAGTAGTCTTCAGACTTTATGCTTCTCTAAGGCCACAGAACTTGAAGGAGAATCTCACAATGTACACAGTTTTATAGTCTGTCAAACACTACTCAAAGTACTTGACATTAACTTGCCCAAGGTCATACAGCTAGAAAAGAACCCAGACTGCCTGGCTCCAGAATCTACTCTCTTAAAGCAACTAGTAAATCATTTTGTTTGTTTGAAATGTGTCTTTTTATTTTTAGGTGACATTTTATCCTCTTGATCTTTAAAGTAATGCAATCTACTAGATAAGAATACAGAGAAATTTTTATAATTTTAGGATGGGTTGTCTTTCCTAAACAAGACAAAGAAGCTTTGACCCATTAAAAAAAAAAAAAGATGGACATAGTGATTACATAAAAATTTAAACCTTATAGGGAATCACAAGTCAAGTTAGAAGACAAGAGACAACGTTGGAGACTATCATAAATAGTCAGAGATAAAAATCTATAATATATAAAGAAATCCCATAGGTTAATAAGAAAAGGGTGAAGAATAGAAAAATTGGCAAATAATATTAAAAGGCAAGTCAAAAAAAAAAAAAAAGAAAGAAAGAAATGACCAGTATCATATGCTCAATCTCATTAACAACCAAGGAAATAATAGTGAAAATAATAATGAGACACCACTTTGTGTTCACTGGATTATCAAAAAGATTAAAAATGTGGAGGCAGAGCCAAGATAGTGGAATAGACAGACGCTTCCACCGAGCCCTCTTTACAACAAAGACCCCCTAAAAAAGTGAAACGAGCATATTTGTGACAAGCTGGGAGCCCTGAGCTTCAAAGGCAAGCTTAGAAAATGAACTGAGGGGCAGGGGAAGGAAGAGACAGTTCAGAAGAGGAGAGGAGTTACCAGACCTGAATCACAGGGAGCCCTCAGGCACCATTCCGGGAGCGGAGGCGGCAGGGTGGTACAAGGGTTCGGCGGCAGTTTGCTCAGGGAGAAGCAGCCAGCCGCACAGCTTACTCACAACTACGGAACCTGAGGAGAATGGCGCTCTCAGCAAAAGCTAAGTACTTGCATATATTTTAACGCGTCCCCCCTGCCCCACCCCAAGCTGGCTTCAGTGGCTGAATTCCCTGGGCCTGAGATACGCATTGTTAAGCACCTACAGCCATCAGCCCGACCTTGGGAAAGGAAAAAATTTGCATTTGGGGGGAAAAGATAATTTGCTAGCTCCGCTAACCAGGGGAGCTCAGGACAGAAGCAGCTCCTGTCCAGGCATAAATGGTCCATGGACTTTGAGCACCTTTCCCTTCTGCTTGGACCTGTGTGGGCCTATTTTGGGAGAATAGGCCCTTGTTGGCAGACTCCAACCATTTCAGCTGTGCGGTGGAGAGGTGGGTGTTTGATGTTTGACATTACTTTGCCTATTTAACAAAGTCCTAACCTAACCACATCAGGGACCTAAAGACTGGTAGCTCTACTCAGGCCACCCAGCCACCTGTGACAGAGGTCCAAAGATAACTGGTACCTCCCAGTCCTTACAACAAAAAACTTTGGGTGCCCATGGTCCCTCTGCAGAGCCCACCGACCTGCATGCTGTAGGGAACAGCGACGCACATTCCTTAGAGACACTCGGGAGTCAGTTCTCTGCACCCTGTCTTGTTCAGAGCATGACCCCCTGCTGCAATCAGATACTGGTATATACACTAATCACCCCTGCCCCTCTAAGACTATAAGACAGAGCCTGTACCACACACTTGATGATCAGCTACCTGGAAACCTGAGCTGAATTCATACAAGAAAACTGAATGGACTCCTGGACTGATAGACCTGATAACAGCTCTAGCCAGCTGGGGACAGGATGTCAGAGCTCCAAGGGCAAAAATAATCAAGCTAACTCACTCAAGCAACCCATAGGGGTATACCAAAACAAAACAAAGCGAGAAGCTACGACACAGTAAGCCAGCATAAACTAATACAATAACTTATTGATGGCTTGGAGACAACAGTCAATATCCAGTCACATAAAGAAACAGACCATGATCATCTCAAGAGGCTTTCAAAACAAAGAATCCAGGGATCTTCTAGATGAAAGTGCATTCCTGGAATTACCAGATGCAGAATACAAAAGTTTAATATACAGAACCCTTCAAGACATCAGGGAGGAAATGAGACAATATGCAGAACAAGCCAAGGAACACACTGATAAAGCAACTGAAGAAATCACAAAGATTATTCAAGAACATAATGAAAAGTTTAATAAGCTGGAAAAATCCATAGAGAGGCAGCAATCAGAAATTCAGAAGATTAACAATAAAATTACAGAATTAGACAACTCAAAAGAAAGTCTGAGGAGCAGAATTGAGCAAGTAGAAGCCAGAATTTCTGAACCTGAAGATAAATCACTTGGCACTAATATATTTGAAGAAAAATCAAATAAAAGAATTAAAAAAATGAAGAAACCTTAAAAATCCTGTGGGACTCTATTAAGACAAATAACTTACAAGTGATTGGAGTACCAGACAGGGAGGGATAACAGAAAATACAGAGAAAATTGTTGAAGATTTGTTGGCAGAAAACTTCCCTGATATAGTGAAAGATGAGAAGGTATCTATCCAAGATGCTCATCTAACTCCACATAAGGTAGATCTTAAAAGAAAGTCACCAAGACATATTATAATCAAACTTGCCAAAACCAAAGATAAAGACAGAATTATAAGAGCAGTGAGGGATAAATGAAAAGTCACCTACAAAGGAGAGCCAATAAGAATAAGCTCGGACTACTCGGCAGAAACCATGCCGGCAAGAAGGCAATGGGATGACATATTTTAAAAATTGAAGGAAAAAAATTGCCTGCCAAGAGTCATACATTCATCAAAACTTTCTCTTAAATATGAAGGTGAAATTAAGACATTTCCAGATAAACACAAGTTAAGGGAATTCATAAAAACCAAACCAAACCTACAAGAAATACTAAAGGGAGTTCTTTGGTTAGAATATCAATAATATGAGGTACAACCCAAGACGAACAGTGGGCAGAGGAACCAGAAGTCAATCCAGAGAGGGAAATCCAAAAAAACAAAGTAAGGTATAAAAAAAAGCTCAAAAAAGGGTAACAGTGATGTTATTATATAAAAGAAGACAACATTAAAATAATAAACAGGGACTAAGAAATGTAATCATACACCTCCCATATGGAGAGGAAGGTAAGGTGATACAAAGAAATAAAACTTAGGTTTAAATTTAGAAAAATAGGGGTAAATAATAAGGTAACCACAAAGGGGACAAACTATCCTACTCATCAAAATAAAATACAAGAAAAGAAAAGAGATTCAGCAGAAACAAAATCAATAACAGCAAATACAAGTAAAGGACAACATATAAAGAAAATCTACTCAGCACATAAAATTAAGAGGGAAAAAGAGCTGCCGAAAACCCACAAAAAAAGACATCAAAATGATAGCATTAAATTTATACCTATCCATAATTACCCTGAATGAAATGGACTAAATGCACCAATAAGGAGACAGAGAGTGGCAAAAATGGATTAAAAAACAAGATCTGTTTATATGTTGCCTACAAGAGACACACCCTAGACTTAGAGAACAAACAAAGTAAAACTCAAAGGACGGAAAAAATGTATCAAGCAAACAACAAGCAAAAAAGAGCCAGAGTGGCAATATTAATTTCTGACAAAATAGACTTTAAAGTTAAATCCATCAGAAAGGATAAGGAAGGACACTATATGATGATTAAAGGGACAATACACCAAGAAGATATAACCATATTAAATATTTATGCACCCAGTGATAGGACTGCAAATACATAAAACAAACTCTATTAGCATTGAAAAGTGAGACAGACAGCTCCACAATAATAGTAGGAGACGTCAACACACCACTTTCGGTGAAGGACAAGACATCCAGAAAGAAGCTCAATAAAGACACGGAAGATCTAAATGCCAAAATCAACCAACTTTACCTCGTAGACATATACAGAACATTCCACCCAACAGCAACTAAGTATGCTTTCTTTTGTAGTGTACCTGGAACATTCTCTAGAATAGACCACATATTAGGTCATAAAGCAAGCCTTAGCAGAATCCAAAACATTGAAATATTACGAAGCTTCTTCTCTGACCATAAGGCCATAAAAGTGGAAATCAATAACAGGAAAAGCAGGGAAAAGAAATCAAACACTTAGAAACTGAACAATACCCTGCTCAAAGAAGACTGCATTATAGAAGACATTAAGGATGGAATAAAGAAATTCAGAGAATCCAATAAGAATGAAAACACTTCCTATCAGAAACTTTGGGACTCAGCAAAAGCAGTGCTCAGAGGCCAATTTATATCAATAAATGCACACATAAAAAAGAAGAAAGGGCCAAAATCAAAGAACTATCGCTACAACTTGAACAAATACAAAGAGAGCAACAAAAGAAACCCACAGGCACCAGAAGAAAACAAATAATAAAAATTATAGCTGAACTAAATGAAATAGAAAACAGAAAAACAGAAAAACGATTGAAAGAATTAACAAGACCAAAAGATGGTTTTTTAAAAAAATCAACAAAATTGATAAACCACTGGCCAAAATGACAAAAGAAAAACAGGAGAGGAAGCAAATAGCCTGAATAAGAAATGACATGGGCGATATTACAACAGATCCAACTGAAACACACTACCTAACTAAACTAACACAAACAGAGGTAGAACAACTAAATAGACCCAGAACAAAAGAAGAGATTGAAAAGGTAATCAAAAAACTCCCAACAAAAAAAAAAAAAAACTCTGGTCCGGATGGCTTCACTGCAAGAGTTCTACCAAACTTTCAGAGGAGAGTTAACACACTACTACTAAAGGTATTTCAGAGCATAGAAAAGGACGGAATACTACCAAACTCATTCTGTGAAGCCAGCATATCCCTGATACCAAAACCAGGTAAAGACACCAAAAGAAAAGAAAATTATAGACCTATATCCCTTGTGAATGTAGTTGTAAATATCCTCAACAAAATTCTAGCCAATAGAATTCAACAACACATGAAAAAAATAATTCACCATGACCAAGTGGGATTCATACCAGGTATGCAGGGATGGTTCAACATTAGAAAAACAATTAATGTAATCCACCACTTAAATAAAACAAAAGACAAGAATCACATGATTTTATCAATTGATGCAGAAAAGGCATTTGACAAAGTTCAACACCCATTCATGATAAAAAAAACCTCTCAGCAAAATAGGAATAGAAGGAAAATTCCTCAGCATGATAAAGGGCATTTATACAAAGCCAACAGCCAACATCACCCTAAATGGAGAGAGCCAGAAAGCACTCCCATTGAGATCGGGAACCAGACAAGGATGCCCTTTATCACCACTCTTATTCAACATTGTGGTTGATGTCCCAGCCAGAGCAATTAGGCTAGATAAAGAAATAACGGGCATCCAGATTGGCAAGGAAGAAGTAAAAGTATCTCTATTTGCAGATGACATGATCTTATACACAGAAAACCCTAAGGAATCCTCAAGAAAACTACTGAAACTAATAGAAGAGTTCAGCAGAGTATCGGGACACAAGATAAGCACACAAAAATCGGTTGGATTCCTCTACACCAACAAAAAGAACATCGAAGAGGAAATCACCAAATCAATGCCATTTACAGTAGCCCCAAGAATATAAAATACTTAGGAATAAATCTTACCAGAGCTGTAAAAGACTTATGCAAAGAAAACTACAGTACACTTCTGCAAGAAACCAAAAGACACCTACATTAAGTGGAAAAACGTACCTTGCTCACGGATAGGAGGACTTAACATTATAAAAATGTTTTTTTATTCTACCAAAAGTGATGTATACATTTAATGCAATTCCGATCCAAATATCAACGACATTCTTTAATGAGATGGAGAAACAAATGACCAACTTCATATGAAAGGGAAAGAGGCCATGGATAAATAAGGCACTACTGAAAAACAACAAAGTGGGAGGCCTTGCTTTACCTGATTTTAGAACCTATTATACTGCCACAGTAGTCAAAACAGCTTGGTACCGGTACAACAACAGATACATGGACCAATGGAAAAGAATTGAGAATCCAGACATAAATCCATCCACATATGAGCAGTTGATATTTGACAAAGGCGCCAAAACAGTTAAATGGGGGAAAAGACAGTCTTTTTAACAAACGGTGCTGGCATAACTGGATATCCATCTGCAAAAAAATGAAACAACACCCATACCTCACTCCATACACAAAAACGAGCTCAAAATGGATCAAAGACCTAAAAATAAAATCTGAAATGATAAAGATCATGGAAGAAAAAATAGGGACAACGTTAGGAGTCCTAATACATGGCATAAATAGTATAAAAAACATTATTAAGAAAGCAGAAGAAAAACTAGATAACTGGGAGCTCCTAAAAATCAAACACCTGTGCTCATCCAAAGACTTCACCAAAAGAGTAAAAAGACCATCTACGGATTGGGAAAAAATTTTCAGCTATGACATTTCCGATCAGCACCTGATCTCTAAAATCTACATGATACTGCAAAAACTGAACTGCAAAAAGACAACCCTATTAAAAAATGGGCAAAAGATATGAAGAGACACTTCACTAAAGAAGATATTCAGGTAGCTAACAGATACATGAGGAAATGTTCACAATCATTAGCCATTAGAGAAATGCAAATCAAAACTACAATGAGATTTCATCTCACTCCAACAAGGCTGGCATTAATCCAAAAAACACAAAATAATAAATGTTGGAGAGGCTGTGGAGAGATTGGAACATTTATACACTGCTGGCGGGAATGTAAAATGGCACAACCACTTTGGAAATTGATTTGGCGCTTCCTTATTTTTAAAAAGCTAGAAATAGAACTACCATTAGATCCAGCAATCCCACCCCTTGGAATACATCCTAGAGAAATAAGAGGCTTTACACAAACAGATAATATGCACACCCATGTTTATTGCAGCACTGTTTACAATAGCAAAAAGATAGAAGCAACCAAGGTGCCCATCAATGGATGAATGGATAAATAAATTATGGTAAATTCACACAATGGAATACTACGCATCGATAAAGAACAGTGAGGAATCTGTGAAAGTTTCTTAACATGGAGGAACCTGGAAGGCATTATGCTGAGTGAAATTAGTCAGTTGCAAAAGGACAAATATTGTATAAGACCACTATTATAAGAACTTGAGAAATAGTTTAAACTGAGAAGAAAACATTCTTTTGTGGTAATGAGAGGAGGGAGGGAGGGAGGGTGGGGGAGGGGTATTCACTAATTAGATGGTAGATAAGAACTACTTTAGGTGAAGGGAAAGACAGCACACAATACAGGGGAGGTCAGCACAACTGGACTAAACCAAAAGCAAAGAAGTTTCCTGAATAAACTGAATGCTTCAACGGTCAGTGTAGCAGGGGCAGGGGCATGGGGACCATGATTTCAGGGGACATCTAACTCAATTGGCGTAATAAAATCTATTAAGAAAACATTCTGCATCCCACTTTGAAGAGTGGCATCTGGGGTCTTAAACACTAGCAAGCAGCCATCTAAGATGCACTAATTGGTCTCAACCCACCTGGATCAAAGGAGAATGAAGAACACCAAGGACATCGGGTAATTAAGAGACAGAGAGAGAGAAAGGGCCGCATGAACTAGAGACTACATCATCCTGAGACCAGAAGAACTAGATGGTGCCTGGCTATAGCCGATGACTGCCCTGACGGGGAACACAACAGCAAACCCCTGAGGGAGCAGGAGAGCAGTGGGATGCAGACCCCAAATTCTCATTAAAAGACCAGACTTAATGGTCTGACTGAGACTGGAAGGACCCTGGTGGTCATGGCCCCCAGACCCTCTGTTGGCCCAGGATAGGAACCATCCCCGAAGCCAACTCTTCGGACATGGATTGGACTGGACAATGGGGTGGAGAGGGATGCTGGTGAGGAGTGAGCTTCTTGGATCAGGTGGACACTTGAGACTATGTTGGCATCTCCTCCCTGGAGGGTAGATGAGAGGGTAGAGGGTGTTAGAAGCTAGCGAAATGGACACGAAAGAGAGAGCGGAGGGAGAGAGTGGGCTGTCTCATTAGGGGGAGAGTAATTGGGAGTATGTAGCAAGGTGTATATAATGTTTTTATGTGAGAGACTGACTTGTAAACTTTCACTTAAAGCACAATAAAAATTATATAAAAAAAAAAAAAGATTAAAGAAAAAAAAACAACAAAAAAACCCATGGTAGCAAACACATGGGTGAAAAGGACATTCTCATGATATTGTGGAAATATAAATTGGAATAGCTTTTTTGGATAAAAATTTGGAAGTATCTTTTTTTTTATCAAATTTTAAAATGTCCACACTCTTTGATTTAGCAATTCCACTTTCAGGAATCCAATCTATAGAAATAGCATGCATTCACTCAAAGCTATACTTAACAATGATGTTCACTGCAACATTGCTGGCAATAGTAATAAAAAAAAAAAGTTAAATCATAATCTAACAAGAAGAGACTGGCAAAATCAGTTATGATGTATCCCTGCAATCGGATAATACAAAGAAGGTAGAACTTCACACACGGACATGGAAATATCTTCAAGAACATTGTTAAGAAAAAAGAGCTAGTCGCAGAACAAGATAGAATATCATTTATAAAAACCCAAACTAGACACACACACACTCACACACATATATACTATACAAATACCTCATACTACAAAGATGTCTTACATAAATATACAGTAAAGGATTTTCAAAGATGCAAACTAAACTGTTGCTGGGAAAATAGATAATATTCATGTTGTGTCTCAGAGGGACGGTATATGAACTTGAATTTGCCTGGATTCCTTAACTGGAAAGGAAGCCTATTTTCAAAATAATACTGGTCAGTACCACAGTGGGCTTTGGCTTTTACTCTGTAACATTTTGTACTGTCTGATTTTTTTATAATGAACATATATTCATTTATTATGTATGCAATTTCAAGATTTTTAAAGAATCAAATAAAAAGAAAAGAAAACATAAACTATAGGAAAAAAAAAACAACATGTGTGCTGTAGTAGACCAAATAAGACCAGACCAGTTGCCATCAAGTTGATTCTAACTCAGGGCAACCTCATGTTGGTCAGAGTAGAACTGTGCTCCATACAGTCTTCAGTAACTGATTTTTTGGAAGTAGATTTCAAGGCACCTCTGGGTGGCCTCAAACCTCCAACCTTTTAGGTAGCAGCTAAGCACGTTAATCTATTTGCACCACCCAGGAACTCCAGGCCCAATAATGTCCCCCAAACATCAGGTCTTAATCACTGGATTCTAGAAATGTTGCCTTATTTGGAAAATGGATCTTTGCAGATGTGATGACGTTAAGGATTTTGAGATGAGGGATCATCCTGTGTTATCTGGGTGGGCTCTAAATACAGTCACATTTATCCTTACAAGAAGGAGGCAGAAGGAGACCTGACTACAAACAGAAAAGAAGATGAAGTGAAGATGGAGTGGATTGAGATTTGATGATGCTGGCCTTGAAAATTAGAGTTATGTAGTCAAAAGCCAAAGAATGATAGCTACCTGAAGATGAAAGAGGCAAGGAACAGATTATCCCCCAGACCCTCCAGAGGGAACATGGTCCTGCTGGCACCTTGATTTGGGTCTAGTGATACTGATCTCGGACTTCTGATCTCCAGAGGCGTGAGAAGATTAATTTCTGCTGCTTTAAGCCTCCTGAGTTGTGGTAGTTTGTTACAGCAGCCGCAAGAAATTAAAACATGTGCATTCTAGAAAATCTAGAAAAACGCATGAAAGTACATAGAAAGAAAATTAAAATCACTTGCGATCCTACTGCCCAGAAATAACTGTTAACATTTTGGGTGCATCTATTTCTAGTCTTTTAGTTTTAAAATGTGATTATATGCATAATCATTTTTGTACTTTTTTCAACATTATTGGATATAATTGACGTCTAATAAACGGACACATTTAAAGTATACAACTTAATGAGTTTTGGCATGTGTATACATTCCTGATACAATCACCACAATCAAAATACAAACATTTTCATCTTTCCGCAAAATTTCTTCATGCCCCTTTGTAATCTATCCCTCTCTACGCCTCCATCCGCAGGCAATCACACCTCGGTGTTCTGTCACTATAGATGAGATTTCATTTTCTAGAGTTCTGTAATATGTTCTTTTTAACCTGCTTTATTGCACTTGGCATGATGATTTTCAGATTGATCCACGTTGTTGCATTTATCAATAGCTCATTCCTTTATAATGCTGAAAAGTATTGTATTATCTGCTTGCTGAAAGCAAAAAGGACTTGAAGTACTTACTGATGAAGATCAAAAATACAGCCTTCAGTATGGATTACACCTCGACACAAAGAAAACAAAAATCCTCACAACTGAACCAATAAGCAACATCTTAGCAGAGAAAAAATTGAAGTTGTCAAAGACTTCATTTTACTTGGGTCCACGATCAACACCCATGGAAGCAGCAGTCAAGAATCAAACAACATATTGTGTTGGACAAATCTGCTGCAAAAGACATATTTAAAGTGTTAAAAAAAAAAAAAAAAACAAAGATGTCATTTTAAAGACTAAGGTGCACCTGACCCAAACTATTGCATATTTAATCGCCTCATATGCATTCGAAAGCTGGACAATGAATAAGGAAGATCAAAGATGAATTGATGCCTCTGAATTACGGTGTTGATGAAGACTACTGAATATACCAAGGACTACCAGAAGAACGAACAAAACTGTCTTGGAAGAATTACAGCCAGAATGCTCCTTAGAAATGATTGTGGCAAGACTCCATCTCATGTACTTTGGACATGTTATCAGGAGCGACCAGTCCCTGGTGAAGGACATCATGCTTGGTAAATTCGAGGGTCATCAAAAAAGAGGAAGACTCTCAACAAGATGGATTGACACAGTAGCTGCAACAATGAGCTCAAACAGCAATGACTGTGTGAATGGCGCAGGACTGGGCAATGTTTCGTTCTGTTGTTTGTAGGGTAGCTATGAGTCAGAGCTGACTCAAGGGCACCTAACAACAAATTGTACTACATGGATTACCACAATTTGTTTATCTACTCACCTGTTGAGAATCATTTGTATTGTTTCCAGGTTTTGGCTACTACAAATAAAGCTTCTGTGTGTATTTGTATACAGGTCTCTGTGTGAACATATGCTTTCAACTCTTTTCCAGAAAATACCTAGGAATGGAGTGGCTGGATTATGGTAAGCACATGTTTAACTTTTTGAGAAACTGCCAGACTAATTGCCAAAGTGTTTGTATCATTTTACATTACCACAAACAGTTCTAGTTCACAAACACTTGGTATGATCAATTTTTTAAATGTTACTCATTCTAATAAGTGAAGTGATAATCTCATTATGGTTTTAATTTGGATTTCCCTAGTGCCTAATAGGAGCCCTGGTGGTGCAGAAGTTAATAGCTTGGCTGTTAACCAAAAGGTCTGCAGTTTGATTCCACCGCTGCTCCTTGGAAACATTATGGGGCAGTTCTACTCTGACCTACAGGTTCGCTATGAGTTGAAATTGGCTCGACAGCAACAGGTTTGGTTTTTTTCTTTGTTTGGTATAATTGCTAAGAATATTTTCTCCCGTTCTGTGGCTTGACTTTTTGATTTCTTTTTTTATTGTGCTTTAAGTGAAAGTTTACAATTCAAGTCAGTTTCTCATACAAAATCTTATACACACAATTATGTGACCCTAGTTGCTGTCCCTGCAATGTGACAGCACACTCCTTCTCTCCACCCTGTATCAGCTCCTGCTGCCCTCTGCCTTCTCATCTCGCCTCCAGACAGGAGCTGCTCACATGGTCTCATGTGTCTACTTGAGCTAAGAAGCACACTCCTCACCAGTTATCATTTTATGTCTTATACTCCAGTCTAATCTCTGTCTGAGGAGTTGGCCTCTGGAATGATTTTAGTTTTGAGCTAACAGAAAGTCCGGGGACCATGACCTCTGGGGTCCCTCCAGTCTCAGTCAGACCACTAAGTCTGGTCTTTTTACTAGAATTTGAGGTCTGCATCCCACTTTTCTCCTGCTCCATCAAGGATTCTCTGTTGTGTTCCCTGTGAGGGTAGTCATTCATGGTAGCTGGGCACCATCTAGTTCCTCTGGTCTCAGGCTGATGGAGTCTCTGGCTTATATGGCCCTTTCTGTCTTTTGGGCTCATATTTTCCTTGTGTCTTTGGTGTTCTTCATTCTTTTTTGCTCCAAGTGGGTTGAGACTAATTGATGCATCTTAGATGGCTGCTTGCTAGCTTTTAAGACCCCAGATGCCACTCACCAAAGTGGGATGCAGAATGTCTTCTTAGTACATTTTGTTATGCCAATTGACCTAGATGTTTCCTGAAATCATGGTCCCCTGGCACCCACCCCTGCTACTCTGTCCCTCGAAGTGTTTAGTTGTAGTCAGGGAATTTCTTAGCTTTTGGTTTAGTCCAGTTGTGCTGAGTTCCCCTGTATTGTATATTGTCCTTTCCTTCACCTAAAATAATTCTTTTCTACTATCTAATTAGTGAATACCCCTCACCCTTCCTCCCCACCCTCATAACCATCAAAGAATGTTTTCTTCTGTGTTTAAACCTTTTCTTGAGTTCTTATAACTGTGGTCTCATACAATGTTTGCCCTTTTGTGACTGACTAATTTCACTCAGCATGATGCCTCCCAGATTCCTCCATGTTATGAGATATTTCGAGGATTCATCATTGTTCTTTACTGTTGCATAGTATTCCATTGTGTGAGTATACCATAATTTGTTTATCAACCACTTTGGAAATTGATTTGGCACTTCCTTAAAAAGCTAGAAATAGAACTACTATACAATCCAGCAATCCCACTCCTTGGAATATATCCTAGAGAAATAAGAGCCCTCACACAAAGATATATGCACACCCATGTTCACTGCAGCACTGTTTACAATAGCAAAAAGATGGAAACAACCAAGATGCACGCCTTTTTGTTTTCTTAATGATATCTTTCAAAAAACAAGAGATTTCAAATTTTCATGAAATCCAATTTATCAATTCTTCCTTTTATGGTTCATGCTTTTTGTGTGTTAAAAAAAACTTTGAATGCCCCAAGGTCTCAAAGATTTTCTCCTATTTTTTTTCTAGAAGTTTTATAGTTTTAGGTCTTACATTTAGGTCTATGGTCCATTTTTACATAATTTTTGCATATGGTATGAGGTAAGGGTCAATGTTGATTTCCTTTCAATATGGATATCCACTTGATTGAAGATCATTTGTTGCAAAGGTTTTCGATCCCTCATTAAATTGTTTTGGCATTTTTGTAAAAAATCAATTTACTATATACTACATACAATGTGGGCCTATTTTTTCACTCTATTCTGTTCCGGTGATCTACCTATCTTTTTTAAAATAATTTTTATTGTGCTTTACATGAAAGTTTACAAATCAAGTCAGTCCCTCACACAAAAACTTATACACCTTGCTATATACTCCCAATTACTCTTCACCACAATGAGACAACCCACTCCCTCCCTCCACTCTCTCTTTTTGTGTCCATTTCCCCAGCTTCTAACCCTCTCTACCCATTCATCTACCCTCCAGGCAGGAGATGCCAACATTGTCTCAAGTGTCCACCTGATCCAAGAAGCTCACTCCTCACCAACATCCCCCTCCACGCCATTGTCCAGTCCAATCCATGTCTGAAGAGTTGGCTTTGGGAATGGTTCCTATCCTGGGCCAACAGAAGGTCTGGAGTCTACCTATCTTTTTTCCAATATCAATCTGTCTTAATTAAGGAAGATTTATAATGTCTTAAAATCAGATAGGACCAGTTCATCTTCGTTTTTCATTTAAAACTTGGTTTTACATTTCCATATACATTTTGAATTAGCTTGTCAATTAAAAAAAAAAAAAGCTTGCTGGAATTTTTATGGGGTTGTGTTGTCTGTACATCCACTGGGAGAGAACGAACACTTAACGGTATTGAATCTTCCAACCTATGAACCATATAACTTCTTAAACGTACTATTTATATATGTAATTCAAGTTTTCTGAAGATTAACTTATGTAAGCTGTATATGCAAATTCATATAGTAAGTCAGTCAACAAAACTTTAAAATGCTTACTATAAACCAGACTCTTTTCTAGGTGCTTAAACTAGTTGCCATTGAGTCGATTCTGACTCATGAAGACCCTGTGTATTTCAGAGTAGAACCGCACATAGGGTTTTCAATGGCTGTGACCTTTTGGAAGTAGATCATCAGGTTTTCTTCCGAGGTGCTTCTAGGCAGATCTGAATCACCAACCTGAGTGCCTAACCATTTGTGCCACCCAGGGATTCTTTCTAGGTGCTTACGATTAAGCATTAAACAAAGAGGTAAGTCTTCACGCTCTAGAAATTTATAGGATCACCCTATTAGTCCCAAACCCAATTATTTTCCGTCTACCTGAGCCCTCAAAAAGTATGATCAGGAACAAATCCTATCAGCTACCCAAGAACATCCTCAAGGCACCACTGTTGTTCCTATCAGCTCTTCTTTCCCTATCACTTTCCTTCACAGTTCAGTCCGTGGTCTGCCACTGTTAAATGCCAAATCCTAAGAATCTCCAGCCCAGGGACTGTGTTCCAGATCTCCTTTTGCCCAGAAGGACAGTGAGGCAGAGCTAAGTGGTCTTATATCTCTTCCTAAGGTAAATGTTCACTTCATCCCTAGGTGACAAATAAGAAACTAAGACCCAGAGATGTTGAGTGTCTTGGCTAAAATCACACAGGCAGTAAGTAAGTAGCAGAATCTGGATTCAAATTCAGATCCATTTACCTTAAGGAAGCTCACTTGTTCTTTCCACTATATGTTGTTGCCTCACAGCCTTGTAGATACGCGTGTTCAGATACCAGTGCATAACCTCAGAACATTACAGGAAATGCGCATTTGTAAATTAAGCCGTCTGTTTCCTGCCAGCTGTGAAAGAAACCACTAGATGCTTTCTACCTTATTCCCGAGAGTCCTAGAACTCTCACACTGAATAATGTCCTTTTATAGCAGGGTTCTTAACCAAGATCCTTTAGGTAGCCTTCAGGGGGAGTCAGGGAACATTCTGAAACTGTGTCAAACGTTTTGTGTTTGTGTATATGTACCTTTTTTTTTGGTAAAAAGTTTTGCTATTTGCATCTGTTTCCTAAAGTGGCAATGCGTCCTCCAAAAAAAAAAAAAAAAAGTTAAAGAACTACTGCTCTACCGATGAAGACCCACCCTGCCTGGAACAAGCAATCTAACTAATCAACAACAACAACAAAAAAACAAGCATTTATTTATTGAGCGCAGGTGGGGAAAGCCATCTCCAGCATTTTGCCAATTGAGGAAGCAGTAGAACATACAAAGTGGTGACTGTGTGGTAAAGAGAGCGCTACAGTTGTTGAGAGGAGAGAAGGACATGATGGGGTCCTCAGGGAAGGCTTTAAGGAGGTGGGACTGGAACTGAAATTTGAAGGATGCATGTTTCCTGGATTTTGCTCTCAGGTGTAAACAAGAATGAAAACTCTTTGCTGCACGTGCCTGATTCAGCATCAGTGGGTAACCAGACAGCTGTGGCCACCAGATTACCATTAAACGCAACTTGGCTGTTACCATACTGCTCAGTCATCAGTATTCAGCTAGTACCATAGCACAAAGAGGAAAGGAAAGCTACACTGAAGAGAAGATAAAAAGAACACAGCAAGCAGAAAATAAAATGCCTTGAGTCTAATTGATCTTTCCAGCTCTAAATTGAGCAACGAACATAGGACATATCACCCAGATCAGTAGTAGCACATAGACATTTTGACATAATCTGGCCATGGAAAATAAAGAAATTTTAAAGAAGTCGTTATGTCCTTTGGCTAAAGGAACTGCCCACTGTTCCACATCTCACTTGCCAAACCTGAGTCAGAATCTTGTCTCAAAACTGAATTTCATTCTGTGCAGACGCTAGGTATGTCCTTTCACTCCAGAATCAAGGAGGCACACTTGATATTTAAAGTAGGTTTTCTATTTTTAGTTGATTGCTGAACATCTGTTGGCCTTTCTCCTTAATAGCCTGTGCAGTAGAAGGAAAGGAGTAGAACAGTATAAAATTCATTTTGTTGTTCAATACCATGATTAGTTTTCTTAAGTTGACAGCCAGTCTTAACAAGATTCTCCTCTTCAGGAAAGGTTTTTTGATGGATGGCGTCCCTGTGGCTCTAAACTGAAATGCAGAAGCAAGGAGGTGGATTCAATAGTTGTAGTCTTTTTCCTGCTAACTCAGGTGTAACTGAGAAAACCCCACACCTCACAGAGCTCCAAAGTGCAAGTCCAAGGGAAAGGCCAGGCTTTTTATTTTGTCCTTTCTTTACTTTAACTTAATTATCCCTGGTTCTACCCATTCTGAACTGAACTTGTGTTTACAAATAACAGGCTGGGACCAAAAGCCACGTTTAATTAAAAAAATTAATTAGGTCATAGTAATTTTTTGGCAGAAAACAAAAACCCTTCCAAATCTCAATTAAAAAAACAAAAACATACGGCATGCTGCATATCAAAATGAAAGGATAAAGCACTGGTTGAGAAATCCAGAGATTCAGGTAGACCTATGGTTGACAAAGTATAAAAGTCTATCTATTACACCGTCTCAGGAAATGTCTTTTTATTTTTATTTTTTTCTCTTGCTTACGAACCCGGAAATAATCAAGACTGAATAAAACTTAAATGCCTGTATAAGAATATGCCACACTCTTGACAGTGTGATGAATCAGTTTTCCTTATTAAACAGGTCCTTTGGCCTTGAGTCACCTGCCCAGGATCAGTGGCAGCCTTGCTCTTCAGGACTGTTAAAGGCAAGCTGAGTGGACGTGTCTTTGACAGGAAATATGAGAAACAGTGGGAAAGTCTGCTGAAGATGTCAGCCTGACAAGATTTTACTTAGGGTTTTAATGACATGAATAACATGGGCTAGAAAACAGCCCCACAGGCTGGAAGACAGAGCTTTGAAATAGAAATAATAATAATAAAACCTCTTCATCTATATCACGTATGTATGTTGTTCTCGTGTGCCATCAAGTTGATTCCAAATCATAGCAAACATAGGACAGAGTAGAACCACCCCATAGGGTTTCCTAGGCTGATATCTTTATGGGAACAACTCACCAGGTCTTTTCTCTCACAGAGTAGCTGGTGGGTTGGAACCAGGGCTTTGAACCTGTTCATTCCAGTTTGAATCCCTGCTGAGAATTTGCATTCCTAACAAGTTCCCAAGCGATGCTAATGCTGCTGGTTAGGGACCAATTCTGAGAACCACTAGTAGAGCAGTGGTTCTCAAAATTTATTATACTTAAGAATCATCTAGGGATCTTGTTAAAACACAGATTCTGATTCAGTATATTTGGGATGGAAATTCAAATTCCCAGCAGGGGTTCAAACCAGAATGAACCCGTTTTAAGCCTTGGCTCAAACCACCAATATTTTGGTTAACAATTGAGTACTTAACCATTGTGCCACCAGGGCTCCTTCATGTCTATATACTTATATATAAATATATAGCCATTATCACGGGAGAAAGATGTGGCAAGGCTGCTTCTATAAAGATTAGTCTTGGAAAACCTATGGGGCAGTTCTTTTCTGTCCTACAGGGTCACTATGAGTTGGAATTTACTCAATGGCAATAGGTGGGCTTATAGCTTGTCTTGGTTATCTAGTGTTGCTATAATAGAAATAACACAAGTGGATGGCTTTAAAAAAGAGAAATTAATTCTCTCACAGTCTAGTAGACTACAAGTCCGAATTCAGGGTGTCAGCTCTAGAGGAAATATTTCTCTCTCTTGTCTACTCTGGAGGAAAGCCCTTGTCATCAATCTTCCCCTGGTCAAGGAGCTTCTCAGTGCACTATTCTCCTGGCTCTTGTTTCCTGGCTGTATGAGTTCCCGCTGCCTCTCTGTTCCCTTCTCTTTTTTATATCTCAAAAGAGATTGGTTTAAATTGTAGATTAATCTTGTAGATTGAGTCTACATAACTGCCACTAATCCCATTTCATTAACATCATAGAGACAGGATTTACAATACACAGGAAAATCACATCAGATGACTAAATGGTGGACAATCACACAATAATGGGAATCATGGCCCAGCCAAGTAGACACACATTTCTGGGGAACACAATTCAATCCATGACATAGCAATTATATACATACTGTAAAATCTACAATTGTATCTATGAAACAATCCAGGTATAACATCCGAAAGGTTCTTATAATGTGGACTAGGACACTGCAGCTTTAGGAAATAAAATGTTTTGTTTTGTTTTGTTTTGTTTGTAGTTTTCTGCTTGAAAACAAGCTTGAATTTGAAGGCACAGCTTCAACAAAACTAATCATAAAAATATATATTTTTTTAAGGCCTAAAATTTGAAACAGAAACATAAACCACACTTAAGTGTCTTAATAATGACAGTTACAAGGTATAATTGTGCCTGGGGTGAAAACAGTTATTGATGCATTAAAAGTAACTTGTTATAAGGCTATTCTCCCATATCATTTTTCTGGGGGAAAAACAGTAAGATGGTTGCACACATCTGACAATCCTGTTCCATTACTGATCATTTCAATCAGCATTTACAGAACCCCTGTTGTTGTTGTTGGGTGCCATTGAGTCAATGCCTACTCATAGAGACCCTATATGGCAGACCCTATATACCCTAGGCTGTAATCTTTATGAGATCAGATTTCCAGGTCTTTCCTCCCACGGAACCACTAGTAGGTTCCAACTGCCAACGTTTTGGTTAGCAGGCAGGAGCTTAACTGTTGCGTCACCAGGGCTCCTTATAGAAACCCTAATATGTGCCAAATAGCATTCTATCCATTGGAAATGTAAAAATGTGTGATGTGAGCAGCTCTGCTTTATTGTTATCCTCAGTTAGCTGATCCTGATGTTTTTTCAAGTCAAGACCTTCCTTTTCTAACCTTCAGAGCACATAACTACAGCACATCTGGTAGGATGCAAAACACTGGGAGCAAATATGCCTATCCTTGAAGCCATCAACTAATAGGTTCTTGTCAAGCAGACTAGCAAACTGAAGTCAGCCAGACACAGAGTTGGAAGAACAGAAAAGTTTATTTGCAGTTTGCAAACTGGGAGACAAGCAGGGTCTCCTGACCGAAGGCTGCCAGCTCCCTGAACCTGGGCAGATTTGCTCCTTTTATAGGGAGTGACATACATATGCATAGGCATCATGGTAGGAAGATGAGTGCAGTCCATGAGTGGCGTATGCCTAATTCTTGATGAATGGATCTTTGTCTATGGTCCTAAAATGTTGATTGCTTACTACTGTCACTGCAGGAAGGTCACATAGTGGGTGAATTCGGAGGCCTGCACATCAGCCTCTTGCCAGGAAAAGAGACGAAACCTGGGGATTCAACCAGTCATGGTGAAGTGCTGTAGCAAAAATGTAACAACAGTAGACTTTCTGAAAAACAACTATTATGGGATGGTTAATGAACTTCTCATGACTGCCTGCTTCGTACTCATCAAAAATTATTTTAACACAATGATAAGTTTTGAGTAGCAATTATCACAAATATAGAATGGAATACCATTAGAATAAATTGTGTTTACCCTGACATCCTATGCACAGTATCCATTCAGATTATCTTTTAATTTTAAGCCATTTATGCTATGTTTTTACATTTTGGGACAAACCTTAATGTTACCTAGTTGGCTGGACAGGGCACTTAAATACACTGGCTCATTTAACCTCACAACAAACTACTTCAAATAAGTCCTATCTTAACCATTGGCATAAACAAGGTATTTTGAGGCCATGATCGGCTAACTAATGTGTGAAAGGTCACAAAGCCGTATGTGGCAGAGATGGAATTCAAACACTGGTCTAAGTGACTCCAAAACTTGGGTCCTTCTGCTCTATGCTAGTTGCACGTCTAGTCTTAACCTTGTCTTTCCAACTAGATTCGATATCTGAGGCATCATTACTCAGTCCTGCCACTTCATGTCATTACATCCTCCTCAACCACTCCAGAAAGGCTTTCACTGCCATTAGCCATCTCACACCATGGCAGCCTTTCTCAGGCCGATCAGACCCCACATGAATAGAAACATTGGCCAGCTAATGTAATCACTAGGTTTAGTGGGAGAAAGATGTTTAATGGCCTAGAAAAAGAGATTCTTGATAAAGTTCATTTACATTTGTAATGAGTAAAAACAAACCAAACCCATTGCTGTCAAGTCGATTCCGACTCATAGCGGCCCTATAGGACACAGTAGAACTGTCCCAAAGAGTTTCCAAGGAGCGCCCGGCGGCTTCCAACTGCCGACATTTTGGTTAGCAGCCATAGCACTTAACCACTAAAAACATTTTAAATGGCTTGCAACTTTTTCACTGGCTCTCAGACTGAGCTTCCAAGAAAGCTTTAGAATTAGTCAATGTTATACTTTGACAAAAACAAAACTAAACAGAATTTCCGCTAAATAAAATATGTGCTGGCTGACAAGAAGTCTTTGTTAGTTAATAAGATATTTGAAAGTACATATGGTAAATTGGTCGGGAGTACACTGTCTACATCCTGACAAGCAGAGATTTGTTAAGTGACTGATTATGGATTGTATGACACCTCACTTCTGTGCACACTTAGTTATTATTAATATAACTGATCATCAATTTCAACTTTAAAAATATGACTGGGTTTTAGACAACCATAGATACAGAAAAATCTCCCAGATGAAAGGCAAACTAGTTGTAATTGATTCACTTAATTTTTCACTCAATGTGTCTAAATATCAAATCAACTAGAAGATAATAAGTTTGGATAAAATACCCACTTTTTTCCTTATAACAAAAGAGAGTCCTTTTTAAATAAAATGCAATCATAATTTGAATTTATTCAACTCACAGTGCTTTTTTTGTTGTGGATGGAGATTGTTGATTAAGCTTTTTAGGGAGAAAAAACAGCTCTGTTCAGTCCTCAGCAGACATGAAGAGCTGAAAGTCTCCCAACTGCACTGACTGTGTATTTATATAACCAGCGAATGTGAACTTCCGTATGGTACACTTTATCACGCAAAGACTGAATTAAAATACAAAGATATTAATGAAAGGAAATCTATTAATATTCACTTGAAATCAAGTGTATATAATTTAAAGGGGAGAATAAAAATGCTAGCCTGTTAAGGCTTGCTGTTTTACTTTAAAAGAGGAGGCTTTAAAACGTTTCTTTTTGTGCCCCTCAATTTTCACATCTTGCATTAAAGGAGTTTTTTTTTTTTTTTTTTTTCATTTTCTCTATGGTGACATAATCAAAGGAGAAATACATGAGAAGCCTGGTAATTTCAGAGTCTTCATTTCAAACCATTAAGCTGAATTGCATCATTTCCTTTCTAAAGATTGAAGCGCTCCAAAAACGAACAGATGAAAGGTCTCAGCTTTCTAGGACGCTTGTTCATCCACTTATACAAATAACATATAATAACATGCATTCAAAGACTAGTTATTTTTCCTTTAGTATCTCAAAACAGTATGAATTGATGCAGTCTACATCAGCTATTAAGCCCCTCCACTGCTTAGGGTCAGCGGCAGAGGTTTATAGAGCTGCATTACCGAGCCACGGTATTACCAAACAATGATCATCAAATGAAATTAGATTCTCCATCAAAAACAAATTTTTTTTGTGTGTGTGGCTGAAATTATGATTCTTGGTGCAGGCCTCCAGCTCGAGCATCAACATTGATGCAAAATTGATGAAACCTCCAAGTGAAATTGCATTGTTTGATCTTCACAGCCCTGGAATAACATAGCCTAAAGCTACAGTTTCTGTAAACTTACTTTGCACAAATGACTTAGCCAGTACGGATGTATTGACATGGAGTGCCCATGAATGACATTAGGGCTACTTAGAAAAGAGACAAAATAACAGCAAAAGAGTGCAGCAATTGGTTCTGAAAATTACCTTTTCCCAGTGAACCTCTCTGAAAAATTACCTTTTTCTGCTGAATCTCACTCAAAAATTACCTTTTCCAACTGAAGCTCTCTCAAAGTGCCTTGATGTTAAGCAATATAGTTTTAAGTTGAAAATGTCACAAGGCCATGAAAAGAAATTGATAGAAAATTTCAGGGTTCCTTGTTGATATTTGAAGCAGCCTGTGGATTTTTGTTCTTTAACACAGATCTGCTCTGCTGTGCTACCACTTTGATTTCTGTATTGCCAAAAACAGCATGTTTCTAGGCTTAATGGTTTCACAGAGAAGAGTATGAAGGCGATTTAATTATTGCTGCTGAGGTTCTGACACCAGTAGGAAATTGGTAAACAGATGTTTTCAAAATCCTCTCCATTCACTGTAGAACTTTAAAAAAGTGCAGTAAATAAAATTCCAAAGTTTCTTTATCCTTTAAAAGAAACCATAATTCTATTTACTACAGTATCCTTTTAGAAAATTATGCACTTTAGGTAAGATTTTTTTTTCCCTGACAGAAGGAATTTTTATTTCTTCAGTCAAAAGATGCAGGAAAGGCAACATGTATCTTGGAAGGATCATTGGACTGGACATCCAGAGACCTGAGTTCTAGCTTCGAGTCTACCCCTAGCAGTAGTATGACCTTGGGCAAGTCCTTGTGGAATAAGGGAATGGAGAGGTTGATAGAGAGGTTCCTTCCAGCTCTAACATTCTACAGTTTTCTTTTAGCCCAGGTTTAACAACTAAACATCTAACAGTGTTTATTGCTCGTTATTAAAGGTGTTGATTTAAGAAAAGTTATAGAACTTTAACTTTTATGCTTGGTTGTTTTCTCTGTGTGTAGGGTGTGTGTGCACCCTTTAAAAATCGATGAAATGCTCCCCAATCAGAGATGCTTTGGATTTTTGGATACGATCTCTTTTACAGACGATGAGATGACCTAGGTGGGGTAGACCCAGTTACAATATTTTGGGAAACTGTTAAAGTAATTGACCCCTCTCTACTTTTTATGAATTGAATTGTGTTCCCCTCAAATTTATGTTGAAGTCCTAGTCCCTGATATTTGTGAATGTGACCTTGTTTCAAACAGGATCTTTAAACATGTTATCGGTTAAGTTAACGTGAGGTCATAGGGGAGTAGGGTGGATCATAATCCAATCTGAGTGGTGTCGTCCTATAAAAAAAGAGAAGAGACACAGAGAGTTAGATAGAGGGAGAGAGGCCATGTGAACATGCAGCTACATGCCAAGGAACAACTGGGGTTAGCAGAAGTTGACAGACAAGAAAGAATCTTCCCCTAGAGCCTTTGGAAAGAACATGGTCCTATTGATGCCCTGAATTCAGACCTCTAAACTCCAGAATTGTGAGACGATTCATTTCTGTTCTTATAAGCCACCTAGTTGTGGTATTTTGTTACGGCAGCCCTAATACACTGCCATTTCGATAATTTATTTTCTCTTTTTTGCCTACTCTTTCTCTTCCTTATCCTCTTCTTTTACCAGTCTCTCTGCCTATCTGCCTCTTCTCCAGCCTCAATTCTCCCTCTCTGCCTCAACTCTTCTCTTTCTCACTCCTTTTTCTTTCTATCTTAACTCATAAGCCTTCTGAAAAGCCAGCCATTGAAAACCCTATGGAGCACAGTTCTACTGTGACACACACGGAGTGACCATGAGTTGGAATCTAGTGCACAATGGGTTTGTTTTCTGGTTTTAATCTTATGGAAGCAGATTACCAGGCCTTTCCTCCAAAGTGCCTCTGGGTAGATTTGAACCTCCAACCTTTCAGTTAATAACCAAGCACATTAACCATTTACGATACCTAGTGACTCCAATTTTTCCTCAGGGCTGCCAGAAGGACTGCTTAACCCTGCTGATAGAATTTAAGATTAAGAACAATATGGCCCTCTATAGTAGATCAATCTTTATTTTTTTCAAATTCAAGAAATCATTAGAATTAGAGGTGCACAAAATGACTAGTTTGGCTAAGTGCTTAATGATCAATATTGCAAGGATCGGAAGGGGAGAAAAACATTAACACTGAAACAAGTGAATCCAATTTTATTTCAGATGAATACCATAATAACACTGAAGGTAAAAGGAAAGAATGAATGGAAAGAAGGAAGAAAGGAAAGGAGGGAGCGAGGGTGTACAAATGTATTCATATAATTTTTGGACACAGACCTTGACCATATACCCTTAGTCTCGAATGAGGAAGGTAGATAGGTGTGGGTAAGAGAGCTAGAGAAAAGTTGCAAAGAAATCAAGAACTCTTTTTAATAGGTTTGTTTATTGAGTGGCATAGGTGAAGCAATTCTGAAACTACATGTATTTTGAGATGGAGTAAATGTGTTGATATTTTTGGGGGCTAGGGTTCTCACTGTGGAAGAATAGACATACAAATTTGGAATGGTGGAAGGAAAGAAAAAACTCTGGAAATGAACTGGAAATCGTGGTATTGTGATTTGTAAAATCTGGCTCCTTAGAAACCCTGTGGGCCAGTTCTATTCTGTCATATAGGGCCGCTATGAGTCAGAATTGACGGCAATGAGTACGGTTTGGCTTTTTTGATATGTATATATGCATGTACATGTGCAACATATATGCATATATATTTGTATCTTTCTATGTAAGCCTCATGTGTGTGTTATTTTTAGGCTTTGCCCATTGAAAGAGTCAAGAATCAAACACACCCCAGTAGCCATGAGCGCATCTATTACCCAGATCTTGGTCTCTAATACTATTCCCCGCTAAAAGGAACCAGAGATCTTCAGGTGAATGGCTGATTCAAGCATTGGGCAGGGTAGATACAAGATGAATCTGGAACATCTTGTTATGCTACAGAGTAAACGAAGTGCTAAAAAAAAGAAACAAAAAAACCAGATGTGGGCATGTCACAAGAACATAGAAATCAGCTTGAGGAGGTATCCACCAACCAAATAGGAGACAATTTGAGGCATAAAATAATCAAATATAGTAATGAACTATAAACAGTGAGAAAATTGGAATTCATGAGTCAATATAAATATTAAATAGATAAATAATTAAATTGGGAAAATGGAAGGCTCTTACAACAGAAGGCCAAATTCCATTTGTTAAATGTGGCAAAAGTGCTAAAACTGGGGAAAAAAATCGACATTCTAAAGGTATCATAGTAGAGATTATTTTGAAATAATTAATTATTATTAAGATACTAAATACCTAGGGGGAGATGTTGATGAGAAACAGGATATTTTGATCACCTTAAAGTGTTTCCCCACAGAGTGCGTATTAGTTACAAGACGGAAAATCAGTAATTACACAGTGGAAAAATAAGAAACATCTTGACCAAATGATGAAAATTAACATCACCATTGAAGCCCATATGGACATCATGTGGTTCCAAGAAGGAAGTAATATCAGCTATGTATTCCAACTGAGAATGGATAAGGTGAACTCATTCATGAGAAAACATCAGCCAAAACTAAAATGAAGAATACTGTTTAAAAGGAGTGAAGGGAAAATATATTCTTCAAAAAGCCAATGTCGTAAAAGACAAAGAAAGGCTGTGAAATTGGTCCTAATTAAAAAAAGGTTAAAGAGACATGACAACTAAATGTAACACCCAACCACTGACTGAACTCTGTAGAGGAGGGAAAAGGCTATGAAGGAAATTATGAGGTCAATTGACAAAGCTGGCATATGAATGATAGTTAAAACTATGGTGTCAATGTTAAATTTAATATTGTCAATCCTAAATTTAAAGTTAATAACTGTATTGTGGAAACCCTGGTGGTTTCCTGGTGGTAAAAGTCCACCAGGCACTCCTTGGAAACTCTACGGGGCAGTTCTACTCTGTCCTATAGAGTCGCTATGAGTCGGAATCAACTCGACGGCACTGGGTTTTTTTGTTTTTTTTTTTTTCTTAACTGTATTGTGGCTTTGTAAGTATAATGAGTTAATACTCCCCCCCCCCCACAAATTCATGTCCTCTTCAGAACCTCAGAATGTTACCTTATTTGAAAATAGGGTCATTGCAGATGTAATTAGTTAAGATGAGGTTATACTAGAGCAGGGTGGGCCCTTAATGCATATGACTAATGTCCTTATAAGAAGAGAGGAGATACAGGGAGAATGTCATGTGACAGCAGAGGCCCAGATTGCAGTGACACATCTACATGCCAAGGAATGCCAAGGATTGCTGGCTACACCACATACTAAGAAAAAGGCATGGAAAAGATTTTCCTCTAGAGCCTTCAGAGAAGAGACAGCAAGGTGCCCTGCTGACACCTTGATTTGAACTTGAGTCCTCAGAACTGTGAGTGAATAAATTTCTGTTATTTTAAGTCACCCAGTGTCTTAGCCATCTAGTGTTACTATAACAGAAAAACCAAAAGTGAATGGCTTTAACAAAGAGAAATTTATTTTCTCACAGTCTAGTAGGCTAGAAGTCCAAAATCAGGGCATCAGCTCCAGTGGAAGGCTTTCTCTCTCTGTCGACTTTAGGGGAAGGTCCTTGTAATCAATATTCCCATGGTCTAGGACCTTCTCTGCACAGGAACCTCAGGTCCAAAGAACACGCTCTGCTCCTTGTGTTGCTTTCTTGGTCGTATAAGGTCCCCCCTGCCCCAACCAGCCCCTCCCACTCCAACCAACCCCTCCCCCCACAGCTCACTTTCCTTTCCTTTTATCTCTTGTAGGATAAAAGATGGTGCAGCATAGACCAATGGAGCAGAATTGAGAACCCAGATATAAATCCATCCACATATGAGCAGCTGATATTTGACAAAGACCCAGTGTCAGTTAATTGGGGAAAAGATGGTCTTTTTAACAAATGGTGCTGGCATAACTGAATATCCATTTGCAAAAAAATGAAACAGGACCCATACCTCATGCCATGCACAAAAACTAACTCCAAGTGGATCAGAGACCTAAACATAAAGACTAAAACGATAAAGATCATGGAAGAAAAAATAGGGACAATGTTAGGAGCCCTAATACAAGGCATAAACAGATTACAAAACATTACCAAAAATGACGAAGAGAAACCAGATAACTGGGAGCTCCTAAAAATTAAACACCTATGCTCATCTAAAGACTTCACCAAAAGAGTAAAAAGATTACCTACGGATTGGGAAAGAATTTTCAGCTATGACATCTCCGACCAGCGCCTGATCCCTAAAATCTATATGATTCTGTCAAAACTCAACCACAAAAAGACAAACAATCCAATCAAGAAGTGGGCAAAGGATATGGACACACACTTCACTAAAGAAGATATTCAGGCGGCTAACACATACATGAGAAAATGCTCTCGATCATTAGCCATTAGAGAAATGCAAATTAAAACTACGATGAGATTCCATCTCACTCCAACAAGGCTGGCATTAATCCAAAAAACACAAAATAATAAATGTTGGAGAGGCTGCGGAGAGATTGGAATTCTTATACACTGCTGGTGGGAATGTAAAATGGTACAACCACTTTGGAAATCTATCTGGCGTTTTCTTAAAAAGTTAGAAAGAGAACTACCATACAACCCAGAAATCCCACTCCTTGGAATATACCCTAGAGAAATAAGAGCCTTCACACAAACTGATATATGCACACCCATGTTTATTGTAGCTCTGTTTACAATAGCAAAAAGCTGGAAGCAACCGAGGTGTTCATCAATAGATGAATGGTTAAATAAATTGTGGTATATTCACACAATGGAATACTATGGCATCAGTAAAGAACAGTGATGAATCTGTGAAACATTTCATAACATGGAGGAACCTGGAAGGCATTATGCTGAGTGAAATTAGTCAGAGGCAGAAGGACAAATATTTTATAAGACCACTATTATAAGATCTTGAGAAATAGTATAAACTGAGAAGAACACATACTTTTGTGGTTATGGGGGGGAGGGAGGAAGGATGGAAGAGGGTTATCTACTGATTAGTTAGTAGATAAGAACTACTTTAGGTGAAGGGAAGGACAATACTCAATACACGGAAGGTCAGCTCAGCTGGACTGGACCAAAAGCAAAGAAGTTTCTGAGATAAACTGAATGCTTTGAAGGTCAGCGGAGCAAGGGCAGGGGTTTGGGGACTATGGCTTAAGGGGACTTCTAAGTCAATTGGCAAAATAATTCCATTATGAAAACATTCTGCATCCCACTTTGAAATGTGGTGTCTGGGGTCTTAAATGCTAACAAGCGGCCATCTGAGATGCATCAAATGGTCTCAACCCACCTGGATCAAAGGAAAATGAAGAACACCAAGGTCACACGATAACTATGAGCCCAAGAGACAGAAGGGGCCACATGAACCAGAGACTTACATCATCCTGAGACCAGAAGAACTAGATGGTGCCCGGCCACAACCAATGACTGCCCAGACAGGGAGCACAACAGAGAACCCCTGAGGGAGCAGGAGATCAGTGGGATGCAGACCCCAAATTCTCATAAAAGACCACACTTAATGGTCTGACTGAGACTAGAGGAATCCTGGCAATCATGGTCCCCAAACCTTCTGTTGGCCCAGGACAGGAACCATTCCCGAAGACAACTCATCAGACATGGAAGGGACTGGACAATGGGTTGGAGAGAGATGCTGACGAAGAGTGAGCTACTTGTATCAGGTGGACGCTTGAGACTGTGTTGGCATCTCCTGTCTGGAGGGGAGATAGGAGGGTAGAGAGGGTTAGAAACTGGCAAAATTGTCATGAAAGGAGAGACTGGAAGGAGGAAGCGGGCTGACCCATTAGGGGGAGAGTAAGTGGGAGTATGGAGTAAGGTGTATATAAGCTTATATGTGACAGACTGCCTTGATTTGTCAATGTTCACTTAAAGCTCAATAAAAATTACTCAAAAAAAAAAAAAGTGGTGCAGGCCACACCCCACAGAAACTCCCTTTACACTGGATCAGGGATGTCACCTTAGTAAGGGTGTTAAAATCACTCTAATCCTCTTTAACATAAAATTACAATCACAAAATGTAAGACAGCTACACAATACTCGGAATCATGGTGGAACCAAGTTGACACATATTTTGGGGGGACACAATTCAATCCATGAGACCCAGTTTGTGCTAATTTGTTACAGCAGTCCTTGGAAACTAATACAGTAAGATAATATCACAATATTTTTTTTCTGAACTACAAGTAATTAGAAGAAAATTATACACATAATACATTCATACAAACATACATACATTTAGAGACAGAAAGAGAGCATGGCCACAAATGATAAAGCAAATGCAATAGAATGTTAACAATGCTTGAATCTGAGGAAAGGGTAGGATATAGGAGTATTCTTTGTATTGTTTTTACTTTTGTAATATTTCTGTAAGTTCAAAATTATTTCTTCTTTGTATATCATAAACCAATGGACACAGAATGATTTTGAAAAGTAGAGAAGACAAAGCTAAATGAAGAATATATCAATATACTATATTTGAAGGAAGCAGTCTATTTCTGTGACCATGGGGAAGGATTAGAGATGTAACACTTTGTATTACAAAAAACACACAATTGCCCATACTTATTTTTTTTTTATTGGCTAGGAGAATTAAATGCTAAATAAACTCACACAAAAAAATATGGATCAGTAAAAGTATATTCCAGCTAGCCTGGAACATGGCTCTGGTCTCTCCCCAATATAAACCTCTAGAAAATTAGACAGTCCAGGGAAACATCACCTACTTCAAAGATAAGTAATTCAAATGAAGCCAGCACAGAATGTATACAAAGATACTTCAAAGGAAAAAAAAAGTGTGAGCGTGAGGAAAGGAATAGGAAAACACAAATAGCCGACAAGGAAAACTCATCAAATAATGTTGTCATGAGAAGATTAAAATTGGGACCAATGTACCATCAGTTAAAAAAATAACTTAATGAAGCAAATATTTATATAAAACAAGATCACAAAGCAGGTATGCAAAGTCTCAAGGAAAAGATGGTAAGACCAAAGAAGCAGGCGAAATGCAAATTGACAGAGTTCAGAAAGAAGTCAGATGACAAGTAAACCATTGCAGAGATAAAAAGATACTGCTGAAATTGCAGCATAGGGGATAGAGAATAGAAATGAGAAAACCAGCAAAATAAAGGAGCTCAAAAAAGTTTTTAAAGAAAATAATAACTATGACGGTTAGGCAAGGGAAACCCAATACACACCTGATTGGAACACCAAAAGAATAAAATTTATATTATAGAAGAAAATAAATATTTAAAAATATAATTTAAAAATTAGAGGAGTTAGATAGTGGGGAGGAGATGGGGTCATTGGACATGCTTGGCAGAATGAGAGAGAGCAAGGAAATGCATGCTCAGATCACCCAGACATGTTCCTAGGATCTGAAACACTTGTGCGTAGACCTTTGCATCAGTCCCCTGCCTTTGCCAGGAAAAGGGTGCCTCCAATGACGGGAGTTAGAAACTAATCCTCAATGTAGAAATGTACTGAATGCTTTTATTTTTTTTAATTATAATTACTTTATCAAAATCAAATGTAATTTCTGCACATTTTCCCTAAAAGTTGAACTTTTGTTTCATTTCTTAGCAAAAAAAGAGATGCAAGTTTGAGTATTTATCCCTAATTTTATGGTGAACCAAAATAGATCCCCAACAGAGGCAAACAATTAAACTGAACTTGTCACACCACGGATATGCTTCGATCTACCAGAGACTCCCCCTAACACATTGAGAAGAAGGTAGGTAAACAGTTTAACAATTATTTTAGTTAGAAACTTAAAAATCAAGTTGTTTTTAGAGAATTTCAGCAGGCAAATATTATAAACTTCAAATTATACTTATTTTGATGCTCACTATCTTCTTGAAAACATAACAACAATCTTCTTGATAATCACAGATGAGAAAGAATGCTTTCCTGCTCTTTTGTAATCCTCAGTTTCTCAAGATATGAGAAATTAGTCCATAAAAAAAATATATTCTTTCTTTATTTACGTACCCATTGCCGAAAAAACCAAACCTGTTGCTGTTGAGTCTATTCCAACTCATAGCGACCCTATAGGACAGAGTAGAACTGCCCCATAGAGTTTCCAAGGAGCACCTGGTGGATGTGAACTGCCCACCCTTTGTTTAGCATCTGTAGCACTTAACCACTACAGCACCATGGTTTCCTATTTACCTACAAGGACAAAACAAAAAAAATTGCTGTTGAAAGCTGGATTTCTCTTCAGTTTCTTAATTTAATCCATGAGTTTAAGTATTATTTACTAGGTCATCGTGGGCACTACCTTTAAATCCTTTTCAACAAAATCTATGTATTGAGTAATTTGATAAATAAGTGAAATGGAGGGGCTTCAGTTAATTATACTATTAATTATTGAAAATATTAAGTATTTAACATATGTTTTAGTTCATGGCTTAAGAAATGTTTACAAAATTATAATTATATAATAATAGATCACATTTGCATAGTTAGCTCATTATTAATAAATAAAATTATTTATTAACTTATTTAAGACTTACAGTGACTTTGTGAATTAGGAGGGATTGATATCATTATTTCCATTTTATAGAAACATATGAGGTTTAAAGAACTGAAGTGATTTTCCCAAGATTACATAGCAAACCCATGTCTTCTGACTTAAAATCAGGAGTCTTTCCTTATATATTACACTGTCTGTTACTGAATGTCATTATAGGCTCCTGTAAACAAAGTAATTAGAAATTATAGTCCAAATTTTACTGCAGTATTTTTGAGATTTACTATATTTTAAAGAATATTTTAAACTCACCTCTTTGCATGAGATGTCACTATAAGTAATGTAGACTGTTACTTATACATATATCAGAACATGTATTTTAAATAAGTGTTGTCCTTTGTCCCTCAAGCTTAAAATTAACTTTTTCAATTATGTCACTATTAATTTAGAACTCTTGTAACTCACCTTTAAGAACTGCCCTTTAGGAGCTATAGCATATTCTTTTGAGCTATCCTCTATGGTGGCTCATCTTTGTCCTTTGTAGGGGCATTTGGTTTTTAAAATTGAATTAAAGTGATTCCACACTGTAGCTAGTAAATAAATGAAGACCCAAGCAAGGAAATACCATCTGAATACAGAAGACTATCAACTAACTATATTCCAAGAACTCAAGAGGAGAAGAATCGTCTATTATATTACTGAGTTTCTTCCATTTCTTTTGCTCCTTCATTCTTGAGATTTCAACTTTCCCTCTGGTATCATTTTCCTTCTGTCTGAAGAACTTCTTTTAGCAATTCTTTAAGAGCAAGTCTGTTGGCAACAGATTCAATACGCTTTCCTTCTTCTGAGAATGTCCTCTTTTCATCCTTATTCTTGAAGGATGAAAATGAAATTTTCTCTGGATATTAAATCTTGGGTAACAGTTCTTTTCTCTATGAACTTGACAAATGTTGTGCAACTTCATTCTCGTCTCCACGGCATCTGATGAGAAATCTGCAGACATTTGTATCGTACCCAATAAATAATAAATCATTTTGCTCTGGTTGCTTTTAAGACGTTGTCTTTTCCCCACCTAGCAAACCTCGACAGGGGTCCAAGGATAAGTGGTTCCTCCCAGTCCTTACAGCCAACAGCATTGGGTACAGATAGTCCAACTGCAAAACCCATCCACGTAGGTGATCTAGGGAACAGGAACACACTTTCCTCACAGACACTTAGGGGCAGTTGTCAGTCCTCTACTGCAGCCAGATACCTGTGCCTACCCCCATCACCCCTGCTCATCTAAGACTGTAGGTGAGAGCCTGTACCACATACTCGGTGACCAGTGACCTGGACACCTGAGCTGAATCCATACAAGAAAAGTAAATGGACTCCTGTACTCATACACCTAGTAACAGCTCTAACCACCTGGTAACAGGATGTTAGAGCTTCAAAGGCACAAATAATCAAACTAGCTCACTCAAGCAGCCTATTTGGGCATATCAAGACAAAACAAAATGAGAAGCTAGGACATGATAAAAAAATAAGCAAACATAAAATAAATAAATACAATAACTTATTGATGGCTTGGAGACAACAGTTAGTATCAAATCACATAAAGAGGCAGATCATGATGGCTTCAGAAAGTGACCAAAACAAAGAATCAAGAAACCTTCCAGATGAAGATAACAGCCTAGAACTACCACAGGTAGAATACGAAAGATTAATATACAGAACTTTTCAAGAGATGAGGAAGGAGATTAGGCAAAATGCAGAATGAGCCAAGAAACGCACAGATATAGCATTAGAAGAACTTCAGAAGATTAGAGAACAGCTTAATGACAAATTTAATAGGCTGCAAGAATCCATAGAGAGAGCAAAAAGAAATTCAGAAGATTAACAATAAAATTTCAGAATTAGACAACTCAATAGAAAGTCAGAGGAGCAGAAATGAGGAAATGGAAGTTAGAATTAGTGAGACCGAAGATAAAGCACTAGACATCAACATATTTGAGGAAAAATGAGATAAAAGGATTAAAAAAAGTGAAGAAACCCTAAGAATCATGTGAGACTGTATCAAGAGAAATAACCTATGAGTGACTGGAATACCAGAACGGGGGAATAACAGAAAATACAGAGAATTGTTGAAGATTTGTTGGCAGAGAACTTCCCTGATATTGTGAAAGATGAGAAGATACCTATCCAAGAGGCTCATCAAACCCCACACAAGGTAGATCTCAAAAGAAAGTCACTAAGATGTATTATAATCAAACTTGCCAGAACCAAAGATAAAAGAGAGAATTTTAAGAGCAGCTAGGGATAAACGAAAAGTCACCAAAGGAGAGTCAATAAGACTAAGCTTGGACTTATCATCAGAAACTAAGCAGGCAAGAAGGCAATGGAATGACATATATAAAGCCTTGAAAGAAAAAAAAAAAAGTCAGCCAAGAATTATATACCCAGCAAAACTGTCTCAAATATGAAGGCAAAATTAGGACATTTCCAGATAAACAGAATTTTAGGGAATTTGCAAAAACCAAAACAAAATTACAAGAAATAGTAAAGGGAGTCCTCTGGTTAGAAAATCAATAACATCAGATAACAACCCAAGACTAGAACACAGAACAGAGAAACCAGATATCAACCCAGATAGGGAAATCTCAAAAATAAATCAAAGCTAAAACACTCAAAACAAGAAGACAGAAATGTCATTATGTAAAGATAACAACATTAAATCAAAAAAGAGGGACTAAAAAAAAATTTAGTCTCAGATCTTTCATACGAAGAGGAAGTCAAGGAGATATAAAGAACTAAAATTTTGGTTTAAACTTAGAAAAATAGGGGTAAGTATTAAGGTAACCACAAAGGAAACCAACAATCCTATACATCAAAATAAAAAAAAGAAAAACACAAAGACTCAGCAAACACACACACACACAAAAAAAAAAAACTATGAAAAGGAGGAAAAGCTAATGTATAAAGAAAAGCAACTCAGCACAGAAAATGAAGTGGAAAAAAGTAAAAGTCAACAACACACACACACAAAAAAAGACATCAAAATGACAGCACTAAATTCATACCTATCAATAATTATGCTGACTGTGAATGGACTAAATACACCAATAAAGAGACAGAGAGTGGAAAAATGGAGAAAAAACACGATCCATCTATATGCTGCCTACAAGAGACACACCTTAAAGACACAAACAAACTAAAACTCAAAGGATGGAAAAAAATACATCAAGCAAACAACAATATTAATATGAATTTCTGACAAAATGGACTTAAGAGTAAAACCCACCACAAAGGATAAGGAAGGACACTATATAATGATTAAAAGGTCAATATACTATGAGGATATAGCCATAAAAAATATTTAGGCACCCAATGATAGGGCTCCAAAATACATAAAGAAACTCTAACGGCATTGAAAAGAGAGATAGACAGCTCCACAATAATAGTAGGAGACTTCAACACAGCACTTTCAGTGAAGGACAGAACATCCAGAAAGAAGCTCAATGAAGACATGGAAGATCTAAAAGCCACAATCAACCAACATGACCTCATAGACATATACAGAACACTCCATCAAACGGTAGCCAAGTATACTTTCTTTTCCAATGCACATGGAACATTCTCCAGAATA
Organism: Loxodonta africana; assembly: GCF_030014295.1. Taxonomy (NCBI): domain Eukaryota; kingdom Metazoa; phylum Chordata; class Mammalia; order Proboscidea; family Elephantidae; genus Loxodonta; species Loxodonta africana. The sequence goes on along the minus strand of NC_087344.1, from coordinate 147,419,072 downwards.
GGCTACACATTAGATCATAAAGCAAGCCTTAACAGAATCCAAAACATCAAAATACTACAAAGCATCTTTTCTGACCATAAAGCCATAAAAGTAGAAATCAGTAACAGAAGAAGCAAGGAAAAAAAAAAAAAAATCAAACACATGGAAACTGAACAACACCTTGCTCAAAAATTACTGGGTTATAGAAGAAATTAAGGATGGAATAAAGAAATTCATAGAATCAAATGAGAATGAAAACACTTCCTACAAGAACTTTTGGGATACAGAAAAGCTCTAGTCAGAGTAAATTTACAGCTATAAATACACACATCCAAAAAGAACAAAGGGCCAAAACCAAAGAATTATCCCTACAACTTGAACATATAGCAAGAGAGCAGCAAAAGAAGCCCTTGAGCACCAGAAGGAAGCAAAAAATAAAAATTAGGGCAGAATTAAATGAAACAGAGAACAGAAAAACAATTGAAAGAGTTAAAAAGACCAAAAGCTGGTTCTTTGAAAAGATAAACAAAATCGATAAACCACTGGCCAAAAAGAAAAACAGGAGAGGAGGAAAATAACCCAAATAAGAAATGAGATGGGTGATACTACAACAGATGCAGCTGAAATTAAAAGAATCTTAACAGAATAACTATGAAAAATTGTACCCTAACAAATTTGAACAAATTTGAAGAAATGAACAAATTTCTAGAAACACACTACCTACCTAAACTAACAGGAAGAGAGAGAGAACTACTAAATAAACTCATAACATTAGAAGAGATTGAAAGGGCAATTAAAAACTCCGAACAAAACAAAGCAGCCCTGTCCCTGACACCTTCACTGGAGAATTCTACAAAACTAAAGGTATTTCAGAGCATAGAAAAGGATGGGATACTCCCAAACTCATTCTATGAAGCCAGCATAACGCTGATACCAAAGCCAGGTCAAGACACCACAAAAAAAGAAAATTACAGACCTGTATTTTTTATCCCTTATGAACTCAGACACAAAAATCCTCAACAAAATTCTACCAATAGAATTCAAGAACATATCAAAAAATAATTCACCACTACCAAGTGGGATTCATACCAGGTATGCAGGGATGGCTTAACATTAGAAAAACAATCAATGTAACCCATCACATAAATAAAATGAGAGACAAGAACCACATGAGCTTATCAATTGATGCAGAGAAGGCATTTGACAAACTCCAACACTGATTCATGATAAAAACACGATAAAAAGCAAAATAGGAATAGAAGGAAAATTCCTCAACATAATAAAGGGCATTATTAAGCCAACAGCCAACATCATCCTAAATGGAGAGAGTCTGAAAGAATTCTCCTTGAGATCAGGAACCAGATAAGGATGCCCTTTATCACTGCTCTTATTCAACATTGTGCTGGAGGTCCTAGCTAGAGTAATTAGGCTAGATAAAGAAATAAAGGGCATCCAGATTGGTAATGAGGAAGTAAAAGTATCTCTATTTGCAGATGACATGATCTTATACACAGAAAACCCTAAAGAATCCTCAAGAAAACTACTGAAACTAAAAAAGAGTTCAGCAGAGTATCAGGATACAGCACAAACATGCAAAAATCAGTGGGATTCCCCTACACCTACAAAGAGAACATCAAAGAGGAAATTATCAAATCAATACCATTTACAATAGCCCCCAAGAAGATAAAATACTTAGGAATAAATCTAACCAGAGACTTAAAAGACCTATACAAAGAAAACTACAAGACACTACTGCAAGAAACCAAAAGAGACTTACAGAAGTGGAAAAACATACCTCGCTCATGGATAGGAAGACTCAACATTGTGAAAATGTCTGTTCTACCCAAAACAATCTAGAGGTACAATGCAATCCCAATCCAACTTCCAAAAGCATTTTTTAATGAGATGGAAAAACAAATCACCAAATTCATATGGAAAGGGAAGAGGTTCTGAATAAGTAAAGCATTACTGAAAAAGAAGAACAAAGTGGGAGGCCTCACAGTACCTGATTTTAGAACCTATTATACCACCATGGTAGTCAAAATAGCCTGGTACTGGTGCAACAACAGACACATAGACCAATGGAACAGAATTGAGAATCCAGACGTAAATTCATCCACCTATGAGTAGGTGATATTTGACAAAGACCCAAAGTCTATTAAATGGGGAAAAGAAATTCTCTTTAATAAATGGTGCTGGCATAATTGGATATCCATCTGGAAAAAAATGACACAAGACTCATACCTCACACCATGCACAAAAACTAACTCAAAATGGATCAAAGACCTAAATATAAAATCTAAAACGATAAAGATCATGGAAGAAAAAATAGAGACAACACTAGGAGGCCTAATACATGACATAAACAGTAAACAAAACATTACTAACAATGAGCAAACACCAGAAGAGAAACTAGAGAACTGGGAGCTCCTAAAAATCAAACACTTATGCTCATCCAAAGACAGGAAAAAGACAACCTACAGACTGGAAAAGAAATTTTGGCTGTGACAAATCCAATCAGCTTCTAATCTCTAAAATCTATAAGATACTGCAAAACCTCAATGACAAAAAGACAAGCAACCCACTTAAAAAATGGGCAAAGGATACGAACAGACACATCACCAAAGAAGACACTCAGGCAGCTAACAGATACATGAGGAAATGCTCACGATCATTAGCCATTAGAGAAATACAAATCAAAACTACAATGAGATACCATTTCACCCCCATAAGGCTGGCATTAATCCAAAAAACACAAAATAATAAATGTTGGGGAGGTTGTGGAGAGACTGGAATACTTACACACTGCTGGTTGGAATGTAAAATGTTACAACCACTTTACAAGTAGATTTGACGCCTCCTTAAAAAGGTAGCAATCCTACTTCTTGGAATACATCCTAGAGAAATAAAAACCCTCGCACGAATAGAAATATGCATGCCCATGTTCATTGTAGCGCTGTTCACAATAGCAAAAAGATGGAAACAAACAAGGTGCCCAGCAAGGGATCAATGGATAAACAAATTATGGTATACTCACACAATGGAATACTACCCAAAGATAAAGAACAACAACGATTCTGTGAAACATCTCATAACCTGGAGGAATCTGGAAGATATTATGCTGAGTGAAATTAATCAGTCAAAAAAGGACAAATATTGTATGAGACCACTTTTACGAGAACTCAATAAAAGGTTTAACACAGAATAAAACATTCTTTGATGGTTTTGAGGGTGTGGAGAAAGGGAGAGCGGTATTCACTAATTAGACAGTAGACAAGAATTATTTTAGGTGAAGAAAAGGACAACACACAATACCGGGGAAGTCAGTACAACTGGAGTAAACCAAAAGCTAAGAAGTTTCTTGAACACAACCAAACACTTCGAGGGACAGAGTAGCAGGGGCAGGGGTCTGGGGACCTTGGTTTCAGGGGACATCTAGGTCAATTCTCATAACAAAGTGTTTTAAGAAAACATTCTGTATTCCACTTTGGTGAGTGGGGTCTGGGGTCTTAAAAGCTAACAAGCAGCCATCTAAGATGCATCAATTGGTCTCAAACTACCTGGAGCAAAGGAGAATGAAGAACACCGAAGACAAGGAAAATATGAGCCCGAGAGACATAAGGGGTCACATAAACCAGAGACTTCATCAGCCTGAGACCAGAAAAACTAGATGGAGCCTGGCTACCACCAATGACTACCCTGAGAGGAAACACAACAGAGAATCCCTGATGGGGCAAGAGAAAGTGGGATGTAGACCTCAAATTCTAGTAAAAAGACCAGACTTAATGGTGTGACTGAGACTAGAGGGACCTCAGAGGTCATGGCCCCCAGACTCTCTGTTATCCCAAAACTAAAACCATTCCCGAAGCCAACTCTTCAGACAAAGATTAGACTGGACTATGAAACATAAAATGATACAGGTGAGGAGTGTGCCTCTTAGCTCAAGTAGACACATGAGACTATGGGGGCAGGTCCTGTCTGGCAGTGAGATGAGAAGGCAGAGGGGGACAGGAGCTGGTCTAACGGACCCAGGAAATACAGGGTCGAGAGAAGGAGTGTGCTGTCATATTTAAGGAGAGCAACTAGAGTCAGATAACAATGTGTGTATAAGTTTTTGTATGAGAACAATAAAAAAAAGACTTTGTCTTCAGTTTTCAGCATTATGACATTTCGAGGCTTGGATTTCTTTGGGTTTATCCTGTTTGAGGTTCACTGAGATTATTGAATGTGTAAGTTTTATGCCTTTTTCCAAATTTGGGAAGTTTTCAACCATTATTTCTTCAAATATATTTTCAGCTCAGCTTTCTTTCTCCTCTTCTGGTAATCCAATGATACAAATACTAGACTTTTCTTATTGTGCCATAGGCCCCTGAAGTTCTGGCCATTTTCTTTCAATCTTTTGCCTCTTTGTTATCAGATTAGATCATTTCTACTAATCTATCTTCAGGGTCACTGACTCCTCTGTCATCTAGTCTGCTGTTGACCCCAACCAGTGAAATTTTAAAATTTCATTTATGATATTTTCAGTTCTAAAATGTCCACTTTGTTCTTAATATATTCTATTACTTTACTGAGAATTTTGATTTTAACATTTGTTTCAAGAGTGTTCGTGATAGCTTATTGGAAGATTTGTATAATATATGCTATAAAGTCTTTGTCAGATAATTCTAACATCTGTGTCATCTCAGTGCTGGCATCTGTTGATTATCTTTTCCCATGTGAGTTGAGCTTTTTCCTGCTTCTTCATATACTAATACTTTGGATTTTTACCCTGGAAATTTTTAATATTATGTCATGAGATACTGGGTCTTGTTTAAATTCTGTTTAAAAATGCTCATAAGTAAAACCAAACACTTCAAGGAATTAGTGTTCTTGATTTGCAGGTTTAGGGTCATGGCTTTGTACATCTATCCACTCAATTGGCCTAAAGTGGTTTTTAGAGTTTCTGTCCTACCTCCTAGTTCAGTGAGTAGCAGCTGGGCTCTTAAAATCTTACAAATGGCCACTCAAGATAAAACAATTGGTCTCTATTTGCCTGGAACAGCAGAGAAAGAAAAAGATCCAGGAATCAGAGAAGAAAATTAACTAAAGGTTTAGTTACCTCTAAAAAGTACTGCCTCTTCTGCAATGAGATCAGAAGAAATGGATGGTGTCTGGCTACTATTACTGAACATTTTAATCAAGGACCCAATAGATGGATCCTGATCAAAAGGAGGAAAATCGGGAAACAGAAATTCAAATTCATATGAAAACTAGACTTATTGGATCCAGTGACAATTGGGAGGGGGGATAAATCTATTAATCAGAAATAATCTTTAACCTGAAACTAAAACTATCCCATGAAGCCATTGTTAAACTAAACAGTTTAGCTCAATTAATAATGTTTGCCTTAAGCACTGCACTCTTACCTACATGAGTTCAAAATGACAACAATCTAAAGCACAGATGAGAATGTTAAGGGGAAGAGAGTCTAAATTTATGGTAATGTAACAATATGGGTAGAGATAGTGAGAATTGTGACACATTGTGAAGTATTTAACCAATGTCTTCGAACTGCATATGTAGAAACTGTGAAGGGATGTATGTTTCATTGCGTATATTGCCACCAAAAATAAATTTAAAAAAATTTTTTAAATGTTCACATTTTTCTTTGTGCAGGGAATTAATCTGATTAAGTTTGGGCTAGAAGTTCCAACCCATTGAATTCAGTTTCATTCTAGTATCAGTTCAGTTTTCAAAGCCTTTATACTACTATTTGGATTTACCTTGAATATGTGCAACTCAGTGGCAAATCTGAGACCCAGGTGGTGGTGTATCTGTTAGTTTAGTTTTCAAAATCTTTAGCATGCTGATTAGCATCAGCTCAGGTGTGAGCTCGGGAGTTCAAAAACAACACTATCTGGTCACCTTCCTCAAGCCCACTCTATTAACTATCTCCCAGTACTTTTAGGTCACCTGGGGATCCCCTTTTCAGTCCTTAGCCTAAAACCTGGGGTTTTAGTACCATGCCCTATTGTATACATCTACGACTGTGCCCACATCTAGGGACAAATGACTGGAAGACAAAGAGAGAGATAAAAAAGGATCATAGTTTCCCCACTTTCTTGGAATCACAGGCCTACTTATCAGAGAGGAAGCTGCTTCTCTCTTAGAGCTTTGGCTCCTGTGGGCTCTCATTGCTCTCTCTGCCACCTCTGCCATAGATTTCTCAAGGGCTGGGCAGTGAGAGAGTGAAGAGAAGAAAAAAATGAAGTTTCTGCAATCTCTCTGAGTGTTAGATGTTCCTTTTCCTGCTCTTTGAGCCAGAACTAAAGTGCTTCTCCTGAATCTCTTTTTGTGCTGAAGCCAACTTTTGGTTTTAGGCTGTGTTGTGTTCAGTCAAGGAGAGAGCAAAGGGAAAAAAACAAAAAAGGTAAACTCACCACCAGTTTGGTGGTACTTCAATTCTAGTCTTTCTCCCTAATCTACTTGATACTATTTACTTTTCAGGGTCATAAAATAGCTGCTCTGGGTTTTATAGTTACATTCTGAGGGGTAGACACAGTGGAGTGTATTTATTTCATCTTATCCACAACCAGAAGCACTTTATTTTCCATATTGATTTTTAATTTAATTCAATTGTCAGAGAATATTTTCTGTAACATTTCAGTATTTTAAAATTTATTAATCATTGCTTTGTGGCATAGCATATGATCTATTTCAGTAAACATTTAATTTCCACTTGAAAAGAAAATGTATTCTAAATTTGTTGGATGCAATGTTTTATAAATGTCAATTAGGTCAAGTTGATTAATAATGTCATTCAGATTTTTCTGTATCTTTTTTGATGTTTTTGTCTAATCTAATTGTCCTTTAAGTTTTTGTGAGGTGGGCGTTAAATCTTCAACTGTGATCAAGAACTCGCTTTAATTCTTTCATCTTTTGCGTTATGTGTTTTGAAGCTCTTTCATTAGGTGGATACACAATTAAATTATGTCTTCTTGGTGTACCGGTTCTCTTATTATTATAAAATATTCCTCTTTATCTTTAGTGGCACTTCCTGTCTTGAGATAGATTTTGTCTGATATGTTTATTCTTCTCATATCTTTTTTCATGCTTTCACTTTCCACCTATTTGTTTCTTTTTATATAAGGTACATCTTGTGTAGACAGTATATATTTGGGCCTTTTTTAAAAAACATAGTCTGAAAACCTTTTCTTTTATCTTGAGTGTTTAGACTAGTTACATTTAAAAGAGTTGATATGGCTGGATTTAGTTCTACCATTATATTTATTGTATATTTTTTATTTGTCTCATTGATTGTTTTATTTGTTCCTCCTTTTGAATTTTCTTTTTGTTTTTAAATACTTTCAGTATTCCATTTGAAGATACTGCTTTACATTTTTTAAAGTGTAAATTGCTTGACACAAGATATATACCTCTTCATAATCTGTCTTTAAACTGCCTTTCTAACCTCATCTTCTACCACCCTTCCCGAGCACTTCCTCTGTGCCCTCTATATTTTGTCCACTTTAAACTTATCATGTCATTTCATAACTTTATCTTATTTTATGCCTTCTCAGTGCCATAATAGACTCACAAACACAAATGATATTATTAAAATTCCAGCCACTGCAGCTGGTATGGGAACATTTTATGATATGACATAGGAAGCGAGTATGGAGTAGGGGTTTTAAACCTTTTTCCTTCTCCCTGCATCATCTTATTTACTTCCAAATGTCAGTGAGAAGGTATTCTTGGGCTACTGCTGCACAATCTTTTGCAGAGTATACATAAAGGGAAATCATACCTCCAGTACTGCATGGATTGATGTAAGAGTAAATAAAAATAGCCAGTTAAGGCTTTTCATACTGAGTTGATTATGGCTTTCTACCTTCAAGTGTAAATTTTGACCATAAACAGAATTTGAATTTCTCTGTGTTCAGTATAATAGTGATAACACAAGAAGGGGTCAATCTGAAGTGAATCCATGTGGATCAGCAGGGGATGCAGAATTAGAGGAATTACCCAGGATATGACAGCTAAAGAAAAAAAAATCCAGACATGACCAAGGTATATTTCTTCCAGATCCTTCTGAATAGAGGTTACACTAATTCACTAGTGAAAAGATTAAGAAGCAAACTGTGGTTATGGCATTCTCTTGTTGTAGATTGGTGTCTATATCTGTATCAGTAGCTATTCACTTAACCATTTATTAAATTGTATAGAATTATTCCCATAGTGTGTACTGAGATCTCCTCAACTAATGATTTTATTGTTTAAAGTCTCAAGTTAAAAGGATCTTCTCAAGCACTGTTAAAAATGAAACACTTAAATCAAATGGACTCAATTATTAATGCATTCAAGATTATATTATTCAGCCTGGTCAGATCAGTTAACTGTGTCCATTACAGAATAATGTATATACAAGACCAATTTTTGTTTGGAGCCCTGGTGGTGCAGTGGCTACGAGCTATGGCTGCTAACCAAAAAGTCAGCAGTTTGAATCTACCAGCCATTCCTTCAAAACCCCATGGGGCAGTTCTACCCTGCCCTATAGGGTCACTATGAGTCGGAACTGACTGGATAGCACCTAACAACAATATTCCTGTTTAGGCGTATTACACTTTGTATTTCCTTATGGAGTTTTCCAAGGGAGCCCTGGTAGCACCATGATTAACCACTTGGCTGCTAACTAAAAGGTCATCAGTTCAAACCCACCAGCAGCTCTGTGGAAGAAAAGACCTAGCAAACTGCTCCAGAAAATATTACAGCCTAGGAAACCCTATGCAGCAGTTTTAATCTGTCCTGTGGTCACTATGAGTTGGAATAACACAACGGCACACAACAACAACAACATAGTGTTTTCCCTGCCTAGCCAGCTCTTTCCTCACTTCTGTGGTTGGGCAGACTCTACTCATTTTTCAAGGCCCAGCTTAATATTATTGCCTCTGTGAGGCCATTCACAGACAGCATTAAGTATTTTTAATTTTTTCTTCTATCTTCCCATAGCACTGTGTTCTTACCTCTAAAAAGGACTTATCATTTATATTAGGTTTATCCACTTCTCTGTCTATTTGCCCCCAGTATATGACCTTCCTCCTAGCATTTATTGCAGCTGAGGGAAAAAGGAAAGTAAGAAGCAGCAAAGGGTGGGAAAAGGGAGAGGGGAAGAATAGCATATTTTGTTCAATTAAAAATGAACATTCTTTTTCTTATTTTAACCTCTTCAAAATAAGGCTGTGTCTTACACTCCTTTGTCTCTTACAATCATGATCTTATGAAGCAATCACAATACAGTTTTCGTTGCCTGCATGCACATGAACTTGGTCATTACAAGTAGCATGCCTAAACAACTACAAACCCATTTGAAGCCCATTTTACAGAAGACTACAAGTCCTGGTTGTTGTCTGAAAACCTTCTTTTGTCACCTTCAGGTAAGTTTAAGAAAGGCTCAGCATCAAAACTTTAAGAATTTGTTCTAGCAAGTTGGAGGAAAATCCCAGAGACAACAGTAGAGCATTCTTCTAAGAAATGCTGTATCATCAGTGCTCTTCATAAAGTATTACGTAGATAAACACTAATATTGATTTATTTTAAAGTCAAAAAGGGACTTGGATGAGTATGACTATATGTGGAGAAGTTTAAAAATACTTTAACCAATTTATTTCATTTATATTTTCCTCTTTGAATATTTACAAGAGTAATATGTGATTTAAAAAAATCTATATACCCAAATGTGATGTAAAAGCTAGCTCAGGAAGCATAAGATAAATGTTCTGCGTATTAAGAAGGCATTTGGTCATAGTTTAAGTGATCTTTTTTTACATCTTACAATCAATGGAAAGAGAGATTCAATGAAATATATTAAATAGTACCCATGACGGTACTATTTAATGAGGATTGGGTAACAAAATTGGCTAACTAAGAGGAATTTTGCAAAATTGTCTGTAATGTCTGGGACCTCTATACTTTATAGAGCCAATTCAGAAAAGTTTGGTTAGCTAGGGAAAATTCTCCTAAGTAAAATAATATCTAATATTATTTCTGGAGTCCATGGGTAGTACAAACAGTTAAGTGCTTGAGGAGAAAGTAGCCCAGTTAGTTCAAACCCACCAAAAGGTGCCTCGCATCTGCGATCTACTTCCAAAATGTCACAGCTGTGAAAGCCCTTTGGAACACAGTTCTGCCCGGCAACACATGAGGTTGCCATGAGTTGGAATTGACTTTGGGTTTTGGTTTGATATTATTATTTTCAATATCATATTATACTGAACCAAGTGGGGAATCGGAAAATAACTTAATTCTCCAGAGAATGTATTAATACTCTGAAGAGTCCCTGTGATGAAGAACATTTCAGGATCAACTAACATTGTTTAATTCTCAAGAGGGCAGCATGACAGCTAAGAAAATACTTTTGTTTCAACTATCACATACGTTGAGCTGTTCTTATTTCATGTTAAAAGTCTTATCATCATCATTGCAACTACTTTGTTGAATGCCTCCCATTTAACTTTAGCGAGAAAAACACATGACAAACACCTTCCCACAGTAAACATTCAAATTAGTGGAATGGACAAATGCTCTGTTTGAGTCAGTTACGTTCACAAATATAAAAGCCTGAATGAGGGTAACAGAAAGAAATACATTAAGGTGGTAAATTTAAGAATCGTTAAAACAAGAACAAAATTCCAGATACCACTCAAATTCGGCACTACTTTAAGGAGAAGTACAGCACATGAGTGGAGTAATTCATATTTTCTGAAATTGCTTTCCTTTGCAACTTTAACGAGTCATGAACCTTTTCCCTTCTCTCTCTAAAACACCTAATTGACACTACTAAAGGCCCAAATGGGAACTTCTACTTCTGTCTACAACGGAGTTAAGAAATTTCTAACTTGACCTCCCACCATAAACAATTAGAAACTAGACAAAATACATGAAACAACTGTTGTCAGACATTGGATAGCAGATAGTGCAAGACTGTGATCCCAGAGAGAGGAACGAACAAGGTAAGCCACGTGATCACACAGCTGACATCCTGGCAGCAATTTTCAGGTTATTAGGGCTGGGAGAAGAGAATGAAATAGAGCCCAGTGGCCTCACTGAGTTAAGGATATGGAATTTGGAATTCAGAGAGGCTGAAGTGTTTGAAGGTTGCAGGCAAGAAAGGAGGGAGCAACACGAAAAAAGCACCAGAATTCAGCATTTAAGTCTTTGTGATTACTAGGTCATACATGCATATAGTGAAACTCTACAACACTACCCAAGGCAGAGTTTTAAGATGAAAAATTCCCAGGAGCCACATAAAGTAGGGAGAAGTTCAAATACAGAAGAGTACTGCTTGGTGATAACCTGTGATATTCACAGGAGAACCTATAAGGGTCACACCTTAGTAGTACGGCTGAATTATCCCTGAAGTGAAGAATATTCCACACCTGCCATAACAAATCTTAAAAGCAGGCCTGAAAGAGATGAATGGGTGGGCAAGTAACTGAGTTGCTTGCCTAAAAAAATCTCAACACTTTGTAAGTCAGAAAACAGAATTAGATACTCAAATATGTAACATCACAGTGCCCAATATTCAATAAAAAATTAATAGAACATGCCAAGAAGTGGGAAAATGTGACCAAAAATCAGAAGAAGAGAAGAATCAGTAAACAGAAAAAGAAGCAGAAATGACACACATCATGGAATTAACAAACTAAGGAAATGATGAACACAATGAGGACAGAAAAAAAGTAGATTTAAAAAGAACCAAAGTAAACTTCTAATGATGGAAAATGTAATATCTGAAATAAAAACTTTATAGGTTAGACATGGCAGAAGAAAAGATAAGTTAATTTGAAGAGATAGAAATAAAAACTATCCAAAATGTAGCACAGAAAGAAGACTGAGAAAAAAAACAAAGCCTCAGAGACCTATGAGACAATATAATTTAACATGCATACAATTGGAGCTTCAGAAAAAATAAAAAGAAAAATGTTTGAATAAATAATGGTCAAAATTATCCCAAATGTGATTAAAATTATAATTTCAAGGATTCAAGCTGTTGAACATACCCTCAGCACAAGAAACACACACACACACAAAAATCTACAAATGTTAATCAAAATGCTGAACACCAGGAAAAAAATAAGAAAAATCTTAAAAGTAGGTAGTGTAAAAAAGTCATATTACATACAGAGGGACATAGGAATTACAGACCTTTTGAGAAAACACAGTGAATGTACATCTTTTAAGTGCTAAGAGAAAATAACTGTGAGCCCAGAATTACACGCACAGAAAAACAACCTTTAAAAATGAAAGTAAGTTAAAAGCTTTTCAGACAAATTAAAGCCAAAAGAATTTATTTTCAGCTGACTTACATTACAAAAAAAAGTTAAAGAAAGTTCTTTAGGCTGAAGGAAAATGATACCAAATGGAAACTTATATCTTCACAGAAAATAAAGAACACCATAAATTGTAAATACTTGAATAAATATGAAAGATTTTTCTCATACTTAAATTTCTCCAAGAGATAACTGAGCATTTAAACAAAAATAAAAATTATATGAGTAGTGGGTTGAAAATTCACATCTACCTGGAACCTCAGAATATGATCTAACATGGAAATAGGACCCTTGCAAATGCTATTAAGATGATCTCATACTGGATTAGTGTGCACCCTAAACCCAATGATTGCTGTCTTTATAAGAAGAGAAAGGAGGTGGGGCCAAGATGGCTGACTAGGTAGAAGCTACCTCGGATCCCTCTTGCAACAAAGACTCAGAAAAACAAGTGAATTGATCACTTACATGACAATCTATGAACCCTGACCATCAAACACAGATCTAAAGAGTTGACCTGAGTGACAGAGACAGAGAAGGAGCAACCACGGGGAAGCAACGACTGTTTTCAGAGCCTGGAGCCAGTGTCCCAGTCAGAAAACCTCGGCACCAGGATTTGGACTGGGCGCAGGAGAGCTGAGCACGGCATCCTGAGACAGTGCAAACACAGGACGCAGCCCTAGCTCCCAGAAGTGATCTCAGGGGAAGCCCAGCCAGGGCATGCAGGCAGCGCAGCAATGCGGCTGACAGGAGGAGAAGTCACCGGGAGGCAGTGACTGGTTTTGGAGCTTGGAGTGTGGTGTCCCAGCTGGAGAAGCTTGGCGCTGGGCTTTGGACTGGGAGCGGAGGAACTGACCACGACTTCTGAGACAGCACAAGCACAGGATGCGGGCCTGACCCTCCGGGGCAATCTCGACCCAGGCAATGCACACAGGCTACACACCCCTCGGGAATTCAGATAAAACAGTCATCACCAAGCAAGATAAGTAACTTTGTCTATATTCCGGGGTGCTACTCTCTCCTATCTATCTGATCCCTCCCCTCCTCTTCCCAGGCGGCTTCATTAACATTGGAATTTCCTGAGCCAGAGAGTGAAGTCTTCTGCATTTTTTTTTTTTTTTTTTTTGTCTTTTCCTAACCCATTCTCCTGGCCTGAGAGAAGCAGCTACAAAAAACCCAGGGACCAAAAATCCTTCCCTGACTTCCCGAAATTGGACTAAAAATACAGAACCAGCTCCAGCCAAGCATATGAGATCCACAGTCTTGGGCTTTCATCCCTACAGGAAACAAGGTGGCTATTATAATGCAAAGTCAATTCTGATAGGGATCTGATTGTAATTGTTTTAGCGGATTACTGGAAAGACAAGTTTCCCAGGTCTGATATCTCTGCGTAATAAAAAAAAGCCCTCGCTGACCCACAATGGGGAACTGAAGTCAGGCTGAAGCTCCCCCCAGACCACCTAGCCCCCTGCAATAGGGGTCTGATGATGGTGACACCTACCAATCTGTAGAGGTACATGCATTGGGTGCCTAAGGTACAGCTGCAAAGCCCACCCACCAAAGTGCTTTAGGAAAAGAGACACACCTACCTCACTGGCACTTGGGGGAAGCCTGTCAGCATCCTGCCCCCGCCCGGAGTGTGACCCCCTGCTGCTACTAGAATCTGGTGCACACAACTATCACCACTACTCCTCCAGATGGATAGGTGACAGTCTGCACCACACACTTGGTGACCCAAAATCAGATTCTACTCAAGAATAGTGAATGGACTCTTAGGCTTATATACCTGGTAATAGCCCAAACCAGCTGATAATAGGACATAAGTGATTCAAGGCCTACAACAATCAAGATAGCACAATCTAGTAGCCCATCTACATAGAATGAAAGAAAACAAAACAAAATAGGACTCAGTGAGCAATTATAAAATAAATCATTACAATATCTTATAAATGGCTCGGAGACAGCAGTCGATATCAAACCACATAAAGAAGCAGAACATGATTGCTTCTACAACTCCCCAAATTAAAGAATCAAAATCTCTCCCAAATGAAGATACAATCCTGGAATGGCCAGATGCAGAATATAAAAAACTAATTTACAGAATGCTTCAAGACATCAGGGATGACCTCAGAAATGAAATAAGACAATCTACAGAAAAAGCCAAGGAACACACTGATAAAGCAGTTGAAGAAATCAAAAACATTATTCAAGAACATAGTGGAAAAATTAACAAGCTGCAAGAATCCATAGAGAGTCAGCATTCAGAAATCTAAAAGATTAATAGTAAAATTACAGAATTAGACAACTCCGTAAGAAGTCAGAGGAGCAGAATCGAACAATTTTGAAATGCAGAGTGGTGGAGCTAGAGGATAAAGCAATTGACACCAATATAGCTGGAAAAAAAATCAGATAAAAGAATTAAAAAAAATGAAGAAACCCTAAGAATCATGTGGGACTCTATCAAGAAGAATAACTTGCGTGTGATTGGAGTTCCAGAACAGGGAGGGATAACAGAAAATACAGAGAGAATAGTGGAAGATCTGTTGGCAGAAAATTTCCCTGATATCATGAAAAATGAAAAGATATCTATCTGAGATGCTCATCGAACCCCATATAAGACTGATCCAAAAATAAAATCACCAAGACATATTATCATCAAACTTGCCAAAACCAAAGATAAAGAGAAAATTTTAAAATCAGCCAGGGAGAAAAGAAAGGTCTCCTACAAAGGAGAATCAATAAGTTCAGACTACTCAGCAGAAACCATGCAGTCAAGAAGGCAATGGGATGACATATATAGAGCACTGAAGGAGAAAAACTGCCAGCCAAGGATCATATATCCAGCAAAACTCTCTCTGAAATATGAAGGCAAAATTAAGACATTTACAGATAAACACAAGCTTAGAGAATTTGCAAAAACCAAACCAAAGCTACAACAAATACTAAAGGAAATTGTTTGGTCAGAAAATCAATAATATCAGATACCAACACAACACAAGGTCACAGAACACAACATCCTGATATCAACTCAAATAGGGAAATCACAACAAATTAAGATTAATTTTTAAAAAGAAAAAATGCTCAAAACAGGGAATAATTGAAGTTAATATGTAAAAGATCAGAATAATAAAAAGAGGGACTAATTACAAGAGGCATAGAACTACCAAATGGAGAGGAAAACAAGGCTATATAGGACAATACAAGTTAGGTTTTTACTTAGGAAAATAGGGGTAAATATTAAGGTAACCACAAAGAGGTCTAACAATTCCATAACTCAAAATAAAACCCAAGAAAAACATAACGACTCAGCAAACACAAATTCAACTACTATGAAAATGAGGAACACACAATTTACAAAGAAAAATATCTCAGCACAAAAAAGTAAGTGGAGAAATGAAATTGTCAACAACACACACAAAAAGGCATCAAAATGACAGCACTAAACACATACTTATCTATAATTACGCTGAATGTAAATGGACTAAGTGCACCAATAAAGAGACAGAGAGTCTCGGACTGGATAAAGAAACACGATCCGTCTATATGCTGCCTACAAGAGACACACCTTAGACTTAGAGACACAAACAAACTAAAACTCAAGAATGGAAACAAACGATAAGCAAAAAGGAGCAGGAGTAGCAATATTAATTTCTGACAAAATAGACTTCAAAGTTAAATCCACCACAAAGGATAAAGAAGGACACTACATAATGATTAAAGGGACAATTGACCAGGAAGGTATAACCATATTAAATATTTATTCACCAAATGACAGGGCTGCAAGATACATAAAACAAACTTTAACAGAACTGAAAAGTGAGATAGACACCTCCACAATTATAGTTGGAGACTTCAACACATCACTTTCGGAGAAGGACAGGACTTCCAGTAAGAAGGACAGTTAGAGACATGGAAGGCCTAATTGCTACAATCAACCAACTTGACCTCATTGACTTATACAGAACTCTCCACGCAACAGCTTCAAAGTATACTTTTTTTTTCTAGCGCACATGGAACATTCTCTAGAATAGACACCATATTAGGTCATAAACAAACCTTTGCAGAATCCAAAACATCGAAATATTACAAAGCATCTTATCAGACCATAAGGCCATAAAAGTGGAAATCAATAACAGAAAAATTAGGGAAAAGAAATCAAATACTTGGAAACTGAACAATACCCTGCTGAAAAAAGACTGGGTTATAGAAGACATTAAGGAGGGAATAAAGAAATTCATAGAATGCAATGAGAATGAAAACACTTCCTATCAAAACCTCTGGGACACAGCAAAAGCAGTGCTCAGAGGTCAATTTATATCGGTAAGTGCACACATACATAAAGAAGAAAGAGCCAAAATCAGAGAACTGTCCCTACAACTTGAACAAATAGAAAGCGAGCAACAAAAGAATCCATCAGGCACCAGAAGAAAACAAATAATAAAAATTAGAGCTGAACTAAAGGAATTAGAGAACAGAAAAACAATTGAAAGAATTAACAAAGCCAAAAGCTGGTTCTTTGGAAAAATTAACAAAATTGATAAACCATTGGCCAGACTGAATAAGAAATGCTGGAAAGGAAACAAATAACCTGGATAAGAAACGAGATAGGCCATATCACAACAGACCCAACTGAAATTATAAGAATCATATCAGATTATTATGAAAAATTGTACTCTAACAAATTTGCAAACCTAGAAGAAATGGATAAATTCCTAGAAAAACACTACGTACCTAAACTAACACAATCAGAAGTAGAACAACTAAACAGACCCATAACAAAAAAAGAGATTAAAAAGGTAATCAAAAAACTCTCAACAAAAAAAAAACCCTGGCCCGGATGGCTTTACTGCAGAGTTCTACCAAACTTTCAGAGAAGAGTTAACACCACTACTACTAAAGGTATTTCAAAGCATAGAAAATGATGGAATACTACCTAAGTCATTCTATGAAGCCACCATATCCCTGACACCAAAACCAGGTAAAAGGTAAAGACATCACAAAAAAAGGAAATTACAGACCTATAACCCTCATGAACATAGATGCAAAAATCCTCAGCAAAATTCTAGCCAATAGAATTCAACAACATATCAAAAAAATAATCCACCACGACCAAGTGGGATTTATACCAGGTACGCAAGGTTGGTTTAATATTAGAAAAACCATTAATGTAATTCACCATATAAATAAAACAAAAGACAAAAACCACATGATCTTATCAATTGATGCAGAAAAGGCATTTGACAAAGTCCAACACCCATTCATGATAAAAACTCTCAGCAAAATAGGAATTGAAGGAAAATTCCTCAACATAATAAAGGGCATCTATACAAAGCCAACAGTCAACATCACTCTAAATGGAGAGAGCCTGAAAGCATTTCCCTTGAGAACGGGAACCAGACAAGGATGCCCTTTATCACCACTCTTATTCAACATTGTGCTAGAGGTCCTAGCCAGAGCAATTAGGCTAGACAAAGAAATAAAGGGCACCCGGATTGGCAAGGAGGAAGTAAAATTATCTCTATCTGCAGATGACATGATCTTATACACAGAAAACCCTAAGGAATCCTCCAGAAAACTACTGAAACTAATAGAAGAGTTTGGCAGAGTCTCAGGTTATAAGATAAACATACAAAAATCACTTGGATTCCTCTACATCAACAAAAAGAACATCGAAGAGGAAATCACCAAATCAATACCATTCACAGTAGCCCCCAAGAAGATAAAATACTTAGGAATAAATCTTACCAAAGATGTGAAAGACCTGTACAAAGAACACTACAAAGTACTAGTGCAAGAAACTAAAAAGGACCTACTTAAGTGGAAAAACATAGCTTGCTCATGGATAGGAAGACTTAACATAGTAAAAATGTTTATTCTACCAAAAGCCATCTATACATACAAAGCACTTCCGATCCAAATTCTAATGACATTTTTTAATGTGATGGAGAAACAAATCACCAACTTCATATGGAAGGGAAAGAAGCCCCGGATAAGTAAAGCATTACTGAAAAAGAAGAAGAAAGTGGGAGGCCTCACTCTACCTGATTTTAGAACACATTATACAGCCACAGTAGTCAACACAGCCTGGTACTGGTACAACAACTGGTACAACAGCCTGGTACTGGTACAACAATGGTTAAGTAAATTATGGTATATTCACACAATGGAATACTACACATTGATAAAGAACAGTGACAAATCTGTGAAACATTTCATAGCATGGAGGAACCTGGAAGGCATTATGCTGAGTGAAATTAGTCAGAGGCAAAAGGACAAATATTGTATAAGACCACTATTATAAGATCTTGAGAAATAGTATAAACTGAGAAGAACACATTCTTTTGTGGTTACGAGGGGGGAGGGAGGGAGGGTGGAAGAGGGTTATTTAATGATTAGATAGTAGATAAGAACTACTTTAGGGGAAGGGAAGGACAATACTCAATACATGGAAGGTCAGCTCAACTGGACTGGACCAAAAGCAAAGAAGTTCCCAGGATAAACTGAATGCTTTGAAGTTCAGCGGAGCAAGGGCAGGGGTTTGGGGACTATGGCCTAAGGTTCTAAGTCAATTGGCAAAATAATTCTATTATGAAAACATTCTGCATCCCACTTTGAAGAGTGGCGTCTGGGGTCTTAAATGCTAGCAAGCAGTCATCTAAGATACATCAATTAGTCTCAACCCACCTGGATCAAAGGAAAATGAAGAACACCAAGGTCACACGATAACTATGAGCCCGAGACAGAAACGGCCACATGAACCAGAGACTTACATCATCTTGAGATCAGAAGAACTAGATGGTACCCGGCCACAACTGACGACTGCCCTGACAGGGAGCACAACAGAGAACCCCTGAGGGAGCAGGAGATCAGTGGGATGCAGACCCCAAATTCTCATAAAAAGACCAGACTTAATGGTCTGACTGAGACTAGAAGAATCTTGGCAATCATGGTCTCCAAACCTTCTGTTGGCCCAGGACAGGAACCATTCCCGAAGACAACTCATCAGACATGGAAGGGACTGGAGGGTTGGAGAGAGATGCTGACGAAGAGTGAGCTACTTGTATCAGGTGGACGCTTGAGACTGTGTTGGCATCTCCTGTCTGGAGGGGAGATAGGAGGGTAGAGAGGGTTAGAAACTGGCAAAACGGTCATGAAAGGAGAGACTGGAAGGAGGAAGCGGGCTGACTCACTAGGGGGAGAGTAAGTGGGAGTATGGAGTAAGGTGTATGTTAGCTTATATGTGACAGATTGACTTGATTTGTAAACTTTCACTTAAAGCACAATAAAAATTATTTAATAAATAAATAAGAAGAGAAAGCAGAACCACAGACACAGAGAATTCCATGTGAAGACGGGGACAAAAATGGAGTGATTGAGTCTACAAGCGAAGGCATGCCAAGGATTGTCAGCATCTTCTGGTAGCTAGGAGAGAGACATGGAACAGATTCTCCCTCAGAGCCTCCAGAAAGAACCAACTCTTTGAACACCTTGACTTTAGACTTCTAGCCTCTAGAACAGTGAGAGGATAAATTTCTGTTGCTTTAATCCAACAAGTTTGAGGTAATTTGTCACAGCAGCTCTAGGAAACCAATACAGTGAGGTTTATAACATATGTAGAAGTAAATTGAAGTAAAATGTTGTAAGAGCCTTACACCATATATTAAGTGGTATATAGATGCAATGGTTAAGCACTGGCTCTTAACCAAAAGGTCAGCTATTCAAATTCACCAGCCGCTCCTTGGAAGCCCTATGGCACAGTTTCTACTCTGTTCTGTAGGGTCTCTATGAGTTAGAATTGACTGTATGGCAGTGGGATATTTTATATTATTATTTAAAGGAAAACTGTGGTAAGCTACTAACCTTAGAGCAATAACAACAACAACAACAAAAACACCTGCATAAATATATAAATGCATAAATAAATGAGATATTAACAATAAGCCAGAAGTGGAGACAAAATAAAATACTAAAAATGCCTAGTTAATTAAGAAACGGTAGTTGTTGTTGTTGTTAGGTGCTATCCAGTTGGTTCCCGCTCATAGTGACCCTAACCACAACAGACCAAAACACTGCCCGGTCCTGAGCCATCCTTACAATCCTTGTTATGCTTGAGCTCATTGTTGCAGCCACTGTGTCAGTCCACCTTGTTGAAGGTCTTCTTCTTTTCCACTGACCCTGTACTCTGCCAAGCATGATGTCCTTCTCCAGGGACGGATCCCTCCTGACAACATGTCCAAAGTATGTAAGATGCAGTTTCGCCATCCTTGCTTCTAAGGAGCATTCTGGTTGTACTTCTTCTAAGACAGATTTGTTCATTCTTTTGGCAGTCCATGGTATATTCAATATTCTTCGCCAACACCACAATTCAAAGGTTTCAATTCTTCAGTCTTCCTTATTCATTGTCCAGTTTTCATATGCATATGATGCAATTGAAAAATACCACGGCTTGGGGCAGGCGCACCTTAGTCTTCAGGGTGACATCTTTGCTCAACACTTTGAAGAGGTCCTTTGCAGCAGATTTACCCAATGCAATGCGTCTTTTGATTTCTTGACTGCTGCTTCCATGGCTGTTGATTGTGGATCCAAGTAAAATGAAACCCTTGACAACTTCAATCTTTTCTCCATTTATCATGATGTTAATCATTGATCCAGTTGTGTGGATTTTTGTTTTCTTTATGTTGTGGTATAGTCCATACTGAAGGCTGTGGTCTTTGATCTTCATTAGTAAGTGCTTCAAGTCCTCTTCACTTTCAGCAAGCAAGGTTGTGTCCTCTGCATAACACAGGTTGTTAATGAGTCTTCCTCCAATCCTGATGCCCCGTTCTTCTTCATTTAGTCCAGCTTCTTGTATTATTTGTTCAGCATACAGATTAAATAGGTATGGTGAAAGAATACAACCCTGACGCACACCTTTCCTGACTTTAAACCAATCAGTATCCCCTTGTTCTGTCTGAACAACTGCCTTTTGATCTATGTAAAGGTTCCTCATGAGCACAATTAAGTGTTCTGGAGTTCCCATTCTTCGCAATGTTATCCATAATTTGTTATGATCCACACAGTTGAATGCCTTTGCATAGTCAATAAAACACAGGTAAACATCCTTCTGGTATTCTCCGCTTTTAGCCAGGATCCATCTGACATCAGCCATGATATCTCTGGTTCCACATCCTCTTCTGAAACCAGCCTGAATTTCTGGCAGTTCCCTGTTGATACCCTGCTGCAGCTGCTTTTGAATGATCTTCAGCAAAATTTTGCTTCCGTGTGATATTAATGATATTGTTCTATAATTTCCACAATCAGTTGGGTCACCTTTCTTGGGAATAGGCATAAATATGCATCTCTTCCAGTCAGTTGGCCAGGAAGCTGTCTTCCATATTTCTTGGCATAGACGAGTGAGCACCTTCAGCACTGCATCCCTTTGTTGAAACATCTCAATTGATAGCCCATCAGTTCCTGGAGCCTTGTTTTTCGCCAACGCCTTCAGAGCAGCTTGGACTTCTTCCTTCAGTAACGTCAGTTCCTGATCATATGCCACCTCTTGAAATGGCTGAACATCGACTAATTCTTTTTGGTATAATGACTCTGTGTATTCCTTCCATCTTCTTTTGATGCTTCCTGCGTCCTTTAATATTTTCCCATAGAATCCTTCACTATTGCAACTTGAGGCTTGAATTTTTTCTTCAGTTTTTTCAGCTTGAGAAATGCTGAGCGTATTCTTCCCCTTTGGTTTTCCATCTCTGGCTCTTTGCATATGTCATTACAATACTTTACTTTGTCTTCTCGAGACACCCTTTGAAGTCTTCTGCTCAGTTCTTTTACTTCATCAATTCTTCCTTTTGCTTTAGCTGCTCGACGTTCGAGAGCAAGTTTCAGAGACTCCTCTGACATCCATCTTGGTCTTTTTTCTCTTTCTTGTCTTTTCAATGACCTCTTGCTTTCTTCATGTATGATGTTCTTGATGTCATTCCTTAACTTGTCTGGTCCTCAGTCACTAGTGTTCAATGTGTGAAATCTGTTCTTCAGATGGTCTCTAAATTCAGGTGGGATGTACTCAAGGTCATACTTTGGCTCTCGTGGACATTCTGATTTTCTTCAGTTTCAGCTTGAACTTACATATGAGCAGTTGATGGTCTGTTCCACAGTCGGCCCCTGACCTTGTTCTGACTGATGATATTGAGCTTTTCCATCGTCTGTTTCTACTCAATTTGATTCCTGTGTGTTCCATCTGGCAAGGTTCAGGTGTATAGTCACTGTTTATGTTGGTGAAAGAAGGTATTTGCAATGAAGAAGTTGTTGGTCTTGCAAAATTCTATCATTCAATCTCCGGCATTGTTTCTATCGCCAAGGCCATATTTTCCAACTACTGATCCTTCTTCTTTGTTTCCAACTTTCGCATTCTAATTGCCAGTAATTATCAATGCATCTTGATTGCATGTTCGATCCAGCCTGGTTGCTGCCACCCTGTTTAAGTAGCTAAAAGAGGCCCAGGTTCAGTACCCTCTCCAGACATTTGCGATCAGCATTGAAGACAGCCCTGATTTATCGGCTGAAAGTAGCAAATCACTTTGGGAGTGAACATCATGAGGTCTTCTTTAATTCTGAGAGGGGAATTCAGGCCCTGGGTGAAGTCATATTTTCCTTGGAAACTTATGAGATTACAACAGTTGGTGCTTCAGTAGGTATGTATTTAATTTCCAAGTATATCGGAGGAACACAGATAGTGTGGTGATCTTCTCTGGAGCAGGTTCAGATGAACTTACACAGGGCTATACATATTTTCACCAGGTTCCTTCTGCTGAAAAAGCTGAAGAGGAAAGTGAGAGGCTCCTGAAGGAACTCTATTTATTTGACATTCTATGTGCTGATCACACTACTGCTGCCCATGGCCTTGAACTGAGAGTCCCATTCCTGGATCATCAATTTTCTTCCTATTATTTGTCTCTGCCACCAGAAATGAGGATTCCAAAACATGGAATAGAAAAACATCTCCTGAGAGAGACATTTGAGGACTCTAACCTGATACCTAAAGAGATTCTCTGGCGACCGAAAGAAGCCTTTAGTGATAGAATAACCTCAAGGAAGAATTCCTGGTTTAGGATTTTACAGGACTATGTTGAACATCAGGTTGATGATACAATGATGGCAACTGCATCAGAAAAGTTTCCCTTCAATACTCCTAAAATTAAAGAAGGTTATTATTACCACCAAAACTTTGAACGCCACTACCCAGGCCGGGCTGACCGGCTGAAAAGGTAGTAGAAGAGGGAAAAAGAGAACAAAGAACATATGGGAATAAAAGAAAACAAATAGAAAAATGGTAGACATAAACCCAACCATATCAAAGTCACATTACATATAAATGGTCTAAACATTCCAAGAACAAGACAAATGCTGTCAGATTGGATTGAAAAGCAAGATCCTACTACTGTTCTCTTCATTCATAGTAGTTATGCTCTGCAAAGACTAATCTTAATGATTTTACCTTTACATCACTGATCATCAACTGTGGTTGCCTACTGGAATCACACAGGGGCTTTAAAAATAAGAATGCCTGTGTCCTAGCCCCAGAGATTATCATTCAATTGGTCTGAAGTATAGCCTAGCATCAGAATTTTTAAAAAGCTCACCAAAACCAAAAGCTCACCAGGTGATATTAATTCACAAATCATTGATTTCATTCATTCATTGAACAATCTCTTGATGGAATTAACAAGAATATCCAGATGCACTTTAAAATTCACAAAAGACTTTCACCTGTGTTATTCAATATAATTCTCACAGTTATACCAAGTGATGAGTTATGGAATCATTACCATTTTCCTCATGTACACATAAGTAAACACATTTGTAAGTTGAGTGATTTTCCTGATGTTACACATATATTAAGTGGTAGAGCCAGAACTGTACTCCAGGTCCTGTGAATAAAAGATTAGACTTTGCATCTAGGCCAAGAACTTACAACTAAGTGATTGTCTTTATGTAGCACCAGAAACACAAAGCATTGGCTATGGGCTCTTGTCAGCATTTGTTTAGACTAAGTTTCTCCCACATCAACCTCCTTAGAAGGCTGAGTCTGAAATAGAGTTAGCTTAGACATTCTGTGACCTTAGAATACTTATTCAGTACCAATATAACTTCAAATTGGTCTACTCACCCATAAAACATTGGGGTTTCCCTAAATGATCACTCAGAATGGGAGAAAAGAAGGCCTGGACAGAGCTCTATCAATTCTCTTAGAGGAGGAAGATGAAGAAGACAAAGCAAATGCCATGAAAGTCTTGGAAGGCAACAGAGAGACCTTTAGAAGAGCAAAGGACCTCTAATACTGATAACCAAACTTTCTTCAGAAGAGAAATCTTACCTGAAAATGATCAAGGGGTGGAGTCCAAGATGGGTTCCCAGAGAAAAGACTGGCCCTTCTTGGTGGTGGGGGGTAAACTGACCCCTTGAATTTCCAGTACAGTGGTGCAGATGGCATAGAGATGTGTGTTAGCAGCTGAGCAGAGGCAGAGCAACTGCCCCTGGTCAATAGTAAATTCTCAACAAATGTCAAGCAAATGTTGAATGTAGAAGACAAAGGGGCTGAGCATTACAAAAATTTTGCAGAGTTTTCTTCCTAAAACTTTTTGCTCTGCCTGCTACCTGAAGGGAAGGATTCTTCTCCAAACTGGCCTCTAGAATATTGAATATACCATCAACTTCCAGAAGAACAAACAAATCGGTCTTAGAGAAATAAACCCTGAAAGCTTCTTAGAAGAGAGGATGGCAAAATTTTGCCTTGTTTACTTTGGACACGTCATCAGAAAGACCAATCCCTAGAAAAGGGCGTCATGTTTGGTAAAGTGGAGGGCAAGGGAAAACATCAAGGAGATGAATTGACACAATAACCACAATAATGGGCTCAAACATTTTAAAGATCATGAAGATGGCACACGGCCAGGCAATGTTTCATTCTGTTATACATAAGGTTGCCATGAGTGGGAGTTGACTGGGCAGCAACTAACAACAACAAAAAGTTTAAGTAATATTGGTGAGGTCATGGCACAGCAGCCAGATTCTTTCACAAGAATCTCCGTAGCTTGATTTTATAATCAATTGCTTTCTCTGTTGGCAAGATTTGCTCATCCTTAAAGCAATATTAATGATTTCTGATTTGGTTGCCAAATATTTTTCAGAAATTCTAAAGTCATTTCTTTAACAAGCACTTATGTAACACTTTGTGCCAAGTACTATGCAAATATTAACTCATTTAATTTAACAGCCCTTCTTTCTGTGGAGTCCCAGTGTCATCCCCACACACACTGCAATTTAACTGGCCCCACACTATCTGGAAACATCACCTTGTCTAGTCCCCACCAATTGTGATGGTTCTCCACAGTGTGTTCTCCAGGGCTTTGTCCTGTCAGGATGTAAATAACTTCTGTCACTTCCCCAGGGAGGCTGGCCATTAGAAATGTTTTCCTTTACTTGAATTGATCCCAGTACAGGTAGTGAGAAGACATTTGCCCACCTGACTCTTTCATCTCATCTCCCTCCCTGATGTTTTCTACCTTCGCAATCCTCATACCTGACAAGCATATTGTAAGGCAGATAGTCTGTGATAGAGATGTCTGGTTTTCAAAAATCTTCAATCAAATTTCAGTCCCTCGAGCCCTCTTTTTCTGCCTTCCATTCTTTCTTATTGGTTAACACCTTTCTAATAAACAGGTGTCCAGAACTGTATCATCTTATCACTTTGCAGGTTCAGCTTGCAGGTGCTGTTTACTGTGACTCCAGGGCTTTTGAGGCATTTCTGCCTTTCACTGGATATCTCATTTCCAATCATTTATCTCCAGGCACTTAGTTCCTTCCTATTTTAAACTTTATTTTCTGCTTCAAATTTCTAGTCTTGCTGGGTTTCTTTGTTATTGTTTTCAATCTGTAATACTTAAAACACTTCCAGATTTAGAATTACCTGATAGTGTAATTCCTATGCTACTTAATTCTCCAAAATCATTTTTTAAATGCTAAGAAATGCCAACAACAATTAACAGTATATTAATAATTACAATAGAGCCAACGTTATTGACCATTTTATACGTCAGGTACATGCTAAGCACTTTTATGCATAATCTGCTAGTAAACCATACCCCATAGGTACTAACATCATCCTCTTTTTACAGATAAGAAAACTTGAAGTTTAGAAAAATTAAATTACTTAACAAACGTCACAAACCTAGTAAATGAAAAGACCCAGATTTGAACCCAGATTGCCTACTTAGAATTTGAACACAGGTTGCTTGTGGACCATTAAGGTACATTGTTTTCACTTGTACTTTATAAGAACCCTATGTAAAGATGTTTTATTTAGCTTTTGCTAATTATTTTGAAGTTAAAAAAATGAAAGCTAATTTCATTGTTTCTAACAATGAAAAGGAAGCCTTCATAATTAACTTAGTCTTTAAAAAGTGTACTTTAGTTATTGTGGTGTAAAGGATTAAGATCTGGTTCCTCCAGAGAGACTCACCAAACCTAAAAACTGAACGAGACTTCAGCCTAAAGACCTCATTTGAAAGGGAGGGCCGTTAGGCACAGTTAAGTAAATGACTTGCTAGAGGTTACAGAATTTGCTCATAGCAGAGCTAGGATTCCAGTGTACTTCCCCCACCAGGCCCTACCTCCATGGAGAGGGGAAGCAGCTACCTGGGAGCCATCTGAGTCCTGATCTCCCGAGCCTGCATGGCTCTCTCTGAGCCAGTGGACCAGAGCCCACTGTTGTTGTATCTAACTTGCAAATGAAGTCTTAAATGTTGCCCTCCCAATGTTGCCTCTGCTGTTGTCCACCTACTCATCTTCAATTAAGGCATAGGCAAGCTTCTGGCCATGTGCCTGGCCCCACATTGACAACAGTCTGTTGTTGTCACCGGTTGCCATGGAGTCAGCTCCAGCTCATGGTGTTTTATGTATGATGGTCTGGTGCCATCTTCATGATCACTGGTATGTTTGAGTCCATTGTTGTGGCCAGTGTGTCAGTTCACCTCACTGACAGTTTCCCTTGCCTTCGCTGGTCCTCCATTTTGCCAAACATGATGTCCTTCTTCAGAGACTGGTCCCTCCTGACGATTCATCCAAAATAAGCGAGTTGAAGTTTCAGACAATATTCTGTTGTGATAATAGGGTTTTCACTGGCTAATTTTCAGAAGTAGACCAACATGCCTTTCTTACTAGTCTTAGTCTGGAAGTGCCTCTGAAACCTGTCCACCATGGTGGCCCTGTGGTATTTTTGAAATACCATTAGCATAGCTTCCAGCATCACAGCAACTTGAAAGCCCCCACAGTATGACAAACTGACAGATGGGTGTGGGTGACAGTCTACAGAGGCTGCTTACTTGCTTCCCTGGTCAGATAACCAACCCCATACTATCCCTTTTTACTCTATTTCCTCTGCCCAGCTCTCCATACGTGTCTTAAACCATCAATCCTCTAAGGTCTAGGTCATCTTCCACACATTCCCTGAAGCCCTCTTTAACCACCTCAGGCCAAAACAATCTCTCCCACCTCTGAAATATTAGAACTCCTATATCCCAAGTCACTCATTTACCACTTAGCATATGCTGCCCTGTATTGTCTGTTTGGGATCTTTTTATCTAAGAGCCTGGCCTGCCCTGAGGGCACAGATCATATCTTATTCATCATTGCATCCACCACATTGCTTAGCCTAAGGCCCAGTACAAAATAGGTGTTCTATAAATGTTGATTGATTTATTGTACTTGGAAATGAAAACGACTTTCTTGCTTCCATGGTGACTCAAGAAAAGAAACTTCTCTGAGACCTGTGAGATCAACTGAGAAAATACTTTGATTCCTAAAAAGTACTTGAAGTACTTGTAATTATATGAACAAGACTATGTTAGCTAAAAATGTAAAACATGTTTTATGGTATCATACAGACAAAAACAATCACTCTACAGATTTGGGTGGTTGAATGTATTTTTCACTGAAGTCTTTCAAACCAGTTATACATATATACATGGCATGAAAATCATTAGACAGGTTGCTTACCACCGTCAGATTACTAACACTAAGGAAAACCCAAAATTTGTAATCCTGAAGTTCTCAATATAAAGTGCTCTTATTTCTTTTGAGTTTGAACATTCTGATGGGATGAGTTAACATATTTTCATGACCTCCCTCATTATGGTAATATCTTAAGTAATGAGACACCAAAACTCTGGATTATATCCACAGAAGTAATCTAACCTCTATTAGACAAGGCTTTATTTTAAAAGGAGATAGAATCTTTCACTTGCTTTCTTCCAATGGCTTTATTTGGCTTATTCTTATCTTTCTACGATTGATGAAAACCTTTTGACAATTTTTTTCTGATATCTTCATATCGTTTTTCAACAGACCGACAATTTGGACTGAGACCAGTTGGATTAATATACTACACTATTTTTTGGTTGGCAACTATTGAAAAATTGAACGTTGACATTGTCTAATACATTTCCCATCCCTAGAAAAAGGCATCATGTTTGATAAAGTAGAGGGTCAGAGAAAACCTGGGAAACCGTCAGTGAGACTGTGATGGTTAAGATTGTGTGTCAATTTGGCTGGGCCATGATTCTCAGTATTTTGGCAGTCGTACAACGTTGTGGTCACTTCCCTGTTGAGATATGGTATGTGATCACCCTCATGATGGGATCTGCCTTGAGTAGCCAATCAGTTGAAAGGGAGTTTCCTTGAGCACGTGGTCTGCATCGAATATTAGCAGACATCCTATCAAGGCTTGGAAGCTTTTTGCTCGTGCTGGATCCTACAGCTGTCTCCTGTTCGTCTGGCCTCCAGTTCTTGGGACTTGAGCTAGCAGCTTACCTGTGGTCTTACCTGATGATCTTGGGATTCTTCAATCTTCCTTCACAGCCTTGAGTGAGAGCCCCACTTTCTAATCTGCCAATCTTGGGTTTGCCAGCCTCTGTGGCTATGTGAATCAGGAGAAGCCTCTATCCTGACTAGGGATGTTCCAGCCTCTACAACTGCATGAGCCATTTCTTTGATATAAATCTCTATATATATTTACACACTTTACTGGATTGACACAATAGCCACAACAACACTGGACTCGAACATACCAATGATTATGAAGATGACCCAGAACTGGGCAACATTGGGCAAATTTATGCATATGTTCGCCATGAGTCAGAGCCAACTCGCCAGCAACTAACAGCCACTATGCATCTCCCACTCTGTAACACAGAAGAGTAGAAACTTAGAACTAGAAGGGATTTTAGAAATCAACTAAACCAGTTCTTTAATTTTATAGGAAGATATGGAAGCCAAGGAACATTAGACTACTTGCCCAAAGACATGCATTTCTACTGACCACAGTCAATGAAGCAGATGTTTTTTTTATTACAGAATGGGTTCTACCTCATCCACAAATTAGCCTGATAGGCAATAAATTTAAAAATTTTTCCAAGATTATTCTCTTTTAGAAATGCCTACTGCTCTCTGTGTAAAATACAGACATAATTTCAATCCATGGATAATGAAACTAATAAGGAGTATTTTAAGGATGTGGTTGGAGGGGGTGAGACAGGGCCATATGATGGCTTTGGGTTCCCAGCTCTTTAAGAGAATGGACCAACCTAAGCAAAATGTAAAATCATTTCAGTTTGTACTCAGCATTCCAGTCTCCCTTTCTTCATCCTTCTTCTCTCACTAGTAAGTGCTCCTCTGCTCACCCCGTATTTTAGATATTCTATGCCATTATACATTGGGTTGTGTCTCCCAAAAAGGTAAGTCCTAATCCCAGTACCTGTAAATGTGACCATGTTTGGAAATAGGATTTTTCTTTTGTTGTATTAATTCATTCATACCAGAGTAGGCTGAGTTCTAACCCTAATCCCAGACAAGGAGAGACATACACAGGTGGGAGACAGATACCATGTAAAGATGTATCTATGAACTCAGGGATGCCAAGGATTCTAGGCAGCTACTAGAAGCTGAAAGAGACAAAGAAGGACATTTCCCTAGAGTTAATGTCTTGAATTTGAACTTCTAGTCTCTAGAAGTGTAAGAAAATAAAATTCTGTTCTTTAAAGCCACCCACTTGTGATGTATTTGTTACAGCAGCACTAGGTAACTAAGACGTACAGCCAGCTGACCTCTCCCCTCTATTAAAGCAGGAATTAGACATTCACTTCTTTCACTTCTTTAGTGTGCATAAATTTTAATCTATTATATTAATTAGACTTTTCTGTCTTAAGTGAGTCTTTGGTTACCCTTACAACAGCAGCAGGTGGAAAGATGTTTTTGGAATTCCTAGCAGGTGGAAAGATGTTTTTGGAATTCCTGAAATCATACTATTCATAAGGCCATTGAGGTGAGTTAGTTATACTTAGGTAAAAAGCTATCAGGAGGGACTAGTCCCTGGAGAAGGACATCATGCTTGGTAAAGCAGAAGGTCAGCAAAAAAGAGGAAGACCCTTAAAAAGATGGATTGACACAGTGGCTGCAACAATGGGCTCAAACACAGCAACAAGTATGAGGATGACATGGGACTGGGCAGTGTTTTGTTCTGTTGTACATAAGGTCGCTACAAGTCAGAACTGACTTGACAATACCTAACAACAACAACAGGTAACAAGTAAGAATCTGCCAGAGGAATGATCTGTCCTTTCCCAACTCTTGCCCTGCAGATGGCAACTTCTCCCACCGGAAGGATAAAACAGGATTTCATAACTATTTCTCGGAATGTTTTGAGACAGGAGAATTTGTGCTTCGTTGTCTCCTGGATATGAATTCCATCTTTTCTTGACCCACTTTCACTTGGCAGGCATACTTTTTTCCACCAATTTTTCTAGCTGATTATAAGCCAGCCCCCAACCATCTTCACTATTAATTTCTCATCTACCCCCAAATTCACAATTTGTGCCTTTCAGCTATATTATAATGAATACTTTATTAATAGTTTCATGATGTGATCACCATATCTTTTGCAACGTTCTAGAATAAAATACATGCCACTTCTTTTATTTCCACCTTGGTAATAAGTTCGGATAACAGGATGTGACATTGGAGAATATATCTTCACCCATAGATGCTATCTGCAGCCCTGGTGCCTCAGTGGTTAAGAGTTTGGCTGCTAACCAAAAGATCGGCAGTTCAAACCCACCAGCCACTACTTGGAAACCCTATGGGGCAGTTTTATTCTGTCCTACAGGGTCGCTGAGTCAGGATCGACTTGACAGCAATGGGTTTGGTTTTTGGTTTTTTATAGAGATTATTGAACTATATCTTATAAATAAGAGCAATACATTTACATGGTTACTATATAACGCAGAATTACAGTGATAATAACTCACATTCCCCTAGTACTTTATAATTTACAGAGTTCTTTCACATTGGTTATTTTACAACTTACAATGACTCCTTGAAATAGAGGAAGTAGGGCAAGTATTTTTAAGCCCATTTTACAGTTAAAAAAGAGACTGAGACTCTGAGTATGTCACTTGGTCAAGGTCACACAGTTAGTAAGTGGGTGATGCTGGCCTCGCTTCCTTTTTTACCTCTCCTAGAAGAGAGAAAGGAAAGAAAAATAGCATTTATTGAACACCTGTTACGTGCCAGGCACCATGCTAGAAACTTTTCACATGTAATATTTTTAATGTATTATCCAGGATGGAACTGCTAGTAAATAGTGGACTGGACTTGTTCTTCCCCCATCCTGTACTTCACAACTGATCATCTGAACAACTGTTATTCCCATTACTTTTCTGTACTTCCACTTAGTTTATCTATTTAGGAAAACCCAGCTCATCTCACTCTTACAATTTACTGTCTTTTTTTCTGTACCCAGTCATCAATTTGCTGCTTAAGAAAAAATCATGCAACCACAAATTGATGTTCTCTGAATGCAGCTCTGCCCTACCTCTATGTATTTATTCTTGGCCAGCTTCTCCTTAGCTCTCCTCCTCTGTTACCCGACTCTTCCTGCATCACTGCTCTCCTTCCTAGTAGATAATCAGAACCCCTCTTCAGCACAAAAATTAAGCCATCAGTCATGATCTTCCTCAGCTCACAGATCACTTCACTACAAATTTAAATGTAATAACCACAATATACTTCTCTCTTTCCTTTCTTTTTTCCAGTCTCAGAAAATGTGTCCCTTCTGCTAGCCAGGATAAATTCATTTGTTCTGTTCACGCATCCTTATTCTCAGGATTCATGGAGTCCCCATTTTCTCCCACTGTGGGCTTTAACCCCTTGGTCTCAAACAAGCTCAAAGCTCTCGTACTTGGAGAAAAATAAACTCCTTTTGGGCTGAAGGCCTCACTTGCTACTATAAAACCCCCTTTTTCCTCTTCCCAAACAAAGCTGAAAAAAACTAGTCTACAGTTACCATAAGGTTTTCACTGGCCAATGCTTTTCAGAAGTAGACTTCCGGGTCCTTCTTCCTAGTAAAAGAACTGAATAGAAGATTTCAAAGGGCATCTTGAGAAGACAAAGTAAAGTATTATAATGACATATGCAAAGAGCCAGAGATGGAAAACCAAAAGGGAAGAACATCCTCAGTGTTTCTCAAGCTGAAAGAACTAAACAAAAAATTCAAGCCTCGAGTTGCAATAGTGAAGGATTCCATGGGGAAAATATTAAACGATGCAGGAAGCATCAAAAGAAGATGGAAGGAATACACAGAGTCATTATACCAAAAAGAATTAGTCGATGTTCAACCATTTCAAGAGGTGGCATATCATCAGGAACCAATGGTACTGAAGGAAGAAGTCCAAGCTGCTCTGATGGCATTGGCGAAAAACAAGGCTCCAGGAATTGATGGACTATCAATTGAGATGTTTCAATAAATGGATGCAGTGCTGGAGGTGCTCACTCGTCTGTGCCAAGAAATATGGAAGACAGCTTCCTGGCCAACTGACTGGAAGAGTTTATGCCTATTCCCAAGAAAAGTGATCCAACTGAATGTGAAAATTATAGAACAATATCATTAATATCACATGCAAGCAAAATTTTGCTGAAGATCATTCAAAAGTGGCTGCAGCAGTATATTGACCGGGAACCGCCAGAAATTCAGGCCAGTTTCAGAAGAGGACGTGGAACCAGGGATGTCATTGCTGATGTCAGATGGATCCTGGCTGAAAGCACAGAATACCAGAAGGATGTTTACCTGTGTTTTATTGACTATGCAAAGGCATTCGACTGTGGATCATAACAAACTATGGATAACATTACAAAGAATGGGAATTCCACGACACTTAATTCAAGTGCTCATGAGGAACCTTTACATAGATCAAAAGGCGGTTGTTCGGACAGAACAAGGGGATACTGATTGGTTTAAAGTCAGGAAAGGCGTGCATCAGGGTTGTATTCTTTCACCACACCTATTCAATCTGTATGCTGAGCAAATAATCCGAAAAGCTGAACTATGTGGAGAAGGATGCGGCATCAGGATAGGAGGAAGACTCATTAACAACTGCATTATGCAGATGACACAACCTTGCTCACTGAAAATGAAAAGGATTTGAAGCACTTACTGATGAAGGTCAAAAACTGCAGCCTTCAGTATGGATTACACCTCAACATAAAGAGAACAAAAATCTTCACAACTGAACCAATAAGCAACATCATGATAAACAGAGAAAATATCGAAGATGTCAAGGATTTCATTTTACTTGGATCTACAGTCAACACCCATGGAAGTGGCGGTCAGGAAATCAAACAATGTTATTGCATTGGGCAAATGTGCTGCAAAAAGACCTCTTTAAAGTGTTAAAAAGCAAAACTATCACTTTGAGGGCTAAGGTGCACCTGACCTAAGCCATGATATTTTCAATTGCCTCATACGTATGCAAAAGCCAGACAATGAATTAGGAAGATTAGGGAAGAATTGACGTCTTTGAAGCATGGTGTTGGTGAAGAATATTGAATATACCATGGACTGCCAGAAGCAAAAACAAATCTGTCTTGGAAGAAGTACAGCCAGAATGCTCCTCAGAAGCAAGGACTGTGAGACTTCGTCTCATATATGTGGGACATGTTATCAGGAAGGACCAGTCTCTAAAGAAGGACATCATGCTTGGTAAACTAGAGGGTCAGCGAAAAACAGGAAGACCCTCAATGAAATGAAACGAATTGACACAGTTGCTGCAACATAGGATCAAACATAGCAACATTTGTGATGATTGCCCAGGACCGGGCAGTGTTTCGTTCTGTTGTACATAGGTTCGCTATGTATGTATATGCCATTTCTAAATATACAAACACAGAATTTATATCTATACATATATATATTCATACATACATACATATGTACTTACACATACACGTTGTTGTTGTTGTTAGGTGCCATCGAGTCAGTTCTGACTCATAGCGACCCTATGTACAACAGAACGAAACACTGCCCAGTCCTGCGCCATCCTTACAATCCTTGTTATGCTTGAGCTCACTGTTGCAGCCACTGTGTCAATCCACCTCGTTGAAGGTCTTCTTTTCCGCTGACACTGTACTCTGCCAAGCGTGATATCCTTCTCCAGGGACTCATCCCTCCTGACAACATGTCCAAAGTATGTAAGACGCAGTTTCGCCATCCTTGCCTCTAAGGAGCATTCTGGCTGTACTTCTTCTAAGCCAGATTGGTTTGTTCTTTTGGCAGTCCATGGTATATTCGATATTCTTCGCCAACACCACAATTCGAAGGCATCAATTCTTCTTCAGTCTTCCTTATTCACTGTCCAGCTTTCGCATGCATATGATGTGATTGAAAATACCATGGCTTGGGTCAGGAGCACCTTAGTCTTCAAGGTGACATCTTTGCTCTTCAACACTTTAAAGAGGTCCTTTGCAGCAAATTTACCCAATGCAATGCATCTTTTGATTTCTTGACTGCTGCTTCCATGGCTGTTGATTGTGAATCCAAGTAAAGTGAAACCCTTGACAACTTCAATCTTTTCTCCGTTTCTCATGATGTTGCTCATTGGTCCAGTTGTGAGGATTTTTGTTTTCTTTATGTTGAGGTGCAATCCATACTGAAGGCTGTGGTCTTTGATCTTCATTAGTAAGTGCTTCAAGTCCTCTTCACTTTCAGCAAGCAAGGTTGTGTCCTCTGCATAACGCAGGTTGTTAATGAATCTTCCTCCAATCTTGATGCTCTGTTCTTCTTCATATAGTCCAGCTTCTCATGTCTGTCAGTTTGTCATACTGTGGGGGCTTGCGTGTCACTGTGATGCTGGAAGCTAAGCCACCAGTATCCAGATACCAGCAGGGTCACCCATGGAGGACAGGTTTTGGCTGAGCTTCCAGACTAAGAGACTAGGAAGAAGGACCTGGCAGTCTACTTCTGAAAAGTGTTAGCCAGTGAAAACCTTATGAATAGCAGCTGAACATTGTCTGATATAGTGCTGGAAGATGAGCCCCCCAGGTTGGAAGGCACTTAGAAGATGACTGGGGAAGAGCTGCCTCCTCAGAGTAGAGTCGACCTTGATGACGTGGATGGAGTAAAGCTTTGGGGACCTTCATTTGCTGATGTGGCATGACTCAAAATGAGAAGAAATAGCTGCAAACATCCATTAATAATCGGAACCTGGAATGTACGAAGTACACACGTTAGCTCTCCCTTCGTAATTCTTAACATTCTTGTTCATGGCTTCCTTTACAAAAACAGTTCATCCCAACATGCCCTGGAAAATAGTTAACTAGTCAAATCTTCAGTAAAGAAGAAGAGATGCATAGAGTGCCAGATGATGAAAATTGCCAGGAGTCATTTGTATTTGGTTTGGCTTATTCAGAGATACTTTCTCATGTAACAACCACTCAACCTCCTCAGAACAATGTAACCATGATGCCTGAGATGCAAATAGATAAGAAGGAGACACATGGACACTCTCTAGGCCTCTCGGAGGCAGCTAAACATAGCTTCTATGGAAGTCTTATATCTTTAAGGAAGTCCAGTTTTTATGAACTGCTGATAAAAAATACAACTTCCATTCAAAGGTCAAGCACAGCATACGGCATCTGGTCCCTAAACAGGGCAGCTCTATTCCTCTATGACAAGATGTATTAAATAGATTTTTTCCTTGTTGTGTGAACTCACCATTGGTATTCACTAGATTCAAAAGTGCAACTGTACAAAGGCAATATGCTAGAGAGGAACTGTCAAATCTTTCTGGTTATAGAAATAGACCTGTGTATAATATTTGAAGAGGATAGTTTTGTTTTGTTTTGTTTTAAGCCTGGCTAGGTCAGTAAACTGCAAAGAGAAGCTTTACAAGTTTTCTCTAATAAGTGTATTAAACGTGATTATTTGCTGGAAGCCTCTGTAATGTTGCCATATAAACGAACACAGACTCCTCTTTTTTAATTTATATTTTGATGCAACTTCAATTGTACATGTAACAATAGAAGAATCAATGTACTTGAAATAGATTTCGGGTAATGATGGCTCCGTGGTTAAAGCGATCGACTGCTAACCAGATATGTTGGTCTGCTTCTGTAGAGATTTACAGCCTCAGAAACCCTGTGGGGTTGCTATGAGTTGGAACTGACTCGACAGCAGTGGATTTGTTTTTTTTTTAATGTGTTATAACATAAATTTGTTTAATTATTACATGTACTTATATGTACATATAATATATATGCATCATATGTAATTAAAGTTATTTAAAATCTGCATGTTGTGTTATTTCATCATTGAGACTAAAGAATGAAAAAGTCATTAGTTTTGAAAAAAAAATAGGCCAACTAATCAAGAATAAAATATTTTCATTTAGGTAGAGACTGTGGAATCCTGGTTTTTAAGGGGGAATCTTAAATCCTAAATTTGTCTCTAGTAAAATAGTTTGAATTGGAAAAGTACTTTTCACGTGACAAAACAGCACCTCTTACAGTAGATTCTAAAAGCATTTATATTTGAAAATACAAGACTTTAATATTAGAACAGAAGATCAGGACACAACCATTTAAAGAAATATAGTGCAGGTATTCATTGATTTTTT
This sequence comes from Loxodonta africana, assembly GCF_030014295.1. NCBI lineage: Eukaryota > Metazoa > Chordata > Mammalia > Proboscidea > Elephantidae > Loxodonta > Loxodonta africana. The sequence goes on along the minus strand of NC_087344.1, from coordinate 147,381,799 downwards.
TTTTTATCATTGAATCATTGATTTTTAACTTCAGAGGTTAAAGCATTAAATTCAAAAAACAGATTTTCTACAATCCAGGATGGTTTTAAGAAGAAGAGGATGCATTTTTGGCCATCTCAGTATGTGGCGTGCCTCTCCTATGCCAAATCTTATAATATTGAGGAATAGCAGCTACATGGATATTCACTTTAACCCTTTCCAGGCCTAACATTCATAAGCAGAAATAAATGTCCTCAATGATCTTACAATGTGATCTAAAGCAAAGCACCTCATACCAAAAAGGTAACGTTTAATGTTGGCAATTCATGAAGTTATATTGAAAGATGGTCGAAAACAAAGAATATGGTACAGGCAGTTGCCAGGCTACGAACGTCCAACTTGAGGGCAACTTTACTTAAGAACCACACCAAAACCAAACCCATTGCCGTCAAGTCAATTCCAACTCATAGCAACCCTACAGGACAGAGTACAGCTGTCCCATAGTGTTTCCAAGCAGTGCCTGGTGGATTCGAGCTGCCAACCTTTTGGTTAACAGACATAGTTCTTAACCACTACACCACCAGGGTTTCCTGCTTAAGAACAGACTGCCATAAAGCCTCTTGTATTAAAAATTTGAGTTAAATACACACAATGGTTCATAATAACGAACACATGCACTACTTTGTGATACTCAGGAAAACGTTGCTGGTTTGGAAGTATGTTTTGCGCATAAAAAATCCATTGCCATCAAGATGTTCCAGACTCATAGCAACCCTAGAGGACAGAATAGAACTGCCCCCACAGGGTTTCCAAGGAGCAGCTGTTGGATTCGAACTGCCAACCTTTTGGTTAACAGCCAAGCTCTTAACCACTGTGCCACCAGGGCTCCCTTATAAGCATAGAAAGGTAAAATATATACTATATACAAAGACAAACATTTGACTAACTGACATTAAATAAGAACCTTAGGTACCTGTTCCAACTTACCTACATACTCGACTTAAAGAAAGTTAGGAATGGATCTTATTCATAACCCGGGGACTGTCTGTATATTTTACAATGTTTCATTATTCAATTGTGTATTCACTCATTGACTCATTCAACAAGCATTTACCAAGCATCTACTACTCTCTTCCAGACACAGTTCCAGCTAGATGCTGATGCACAATATGGAATCAGACAGACTCAGTGTTCTCGGTGAGGTTTCAGTGCGATGAGGAGGCAGACTATTGCAAGACAGGTAAATTATAACTGTGTGGAAAGGTCTAAAACAGACGCATGAATAAAGAACCTCACAGCCACTGGGAACCACTGGGACAGAATATAAGTCAGTCTGCATCCGGAGCTGGTGGTTTTTGAGATGAGTTTCAAACGATGAGAAAAAATTTTCTAAAGACATGTTGAAAGGTATTTCAAACTGTGGCAACATCATATGCAGAGGCACTGAAATGTGGTAGGGTCTGGAAAATTAAGTTCCATATGCCTGGAATGAGATGGGGGTACGGAGTTCAAGGAAGAAAATTTAAAAAAATAAATAAATAAAATCAGGCAGAGGAGGTAGCTCAAGTAAGATTATGAGATTTTATATATTTAGTCAATGGACTTTGTTGCTCTTACATGCATAAGAAATACTGAAAATTCGCCCACGAGGAAAATGGTGAGAGAGAAGAAAGCATGGGGAAGTATATTATTCCATTTTTACAGTGTCTGCTTTATAATTTTCTTCCAGGTCAGAGTCGCATGAAGCAGGCCTTTGCAGAACAGTTCCTTGATGGCCAGCTCTCCAGCAGAGTCCAGGGAGGCTTTCTCTCTCCTTAATATTTTAACATTTACTGCCTCATTTTGTAATCAAACATCAATTGCCTTATTAGTAGTAGTAGTGGTTGGTAGTATTGCGGTAAAAAATACATATAACAAAGCATTTGCCACATCAGCCATTTTTACATGCACAATTCAGTGACATCAGTACAACCATCACCACTATCTGTTTCCAATGTTTTTCATCACCCTCAACAGACACTCAGTGCTCCCGAGGAATAACTCCTCCTTTTCTCTGTCTTTTGACGAACCTATTGTCTTGAGCTGTTACATAAATGTAATGTCATTGTATCTTTTAGCATATCTTTCTGTCTCCCCAATTATAATGCTAACTCCTGAAGGACATAGATTGTCTTATATTTATTTTCCTCAGCAACCAGCACATTTAGACATACCAGTATGTCTCATTGTTCCCAATTTAATGTATTAATTGGTTCTAGAAGAGCAACTTTATTGACTTTTTTGAATTTGTATATTTAAGGCTATTTGATGTCTTTAAAATGAGCTCTTGCAACAAAAAAAAAAATTATTTATTTATTTTTATTTTGTTTAGATGATAGTATTAAATTACAGTAGGTAGAATAAATTAAGTATCCATGGATCAATGTGGCTATGTATATATACCTATATAAATGAAAAGAGGCCATCTCTTTCTTTTCCTTGTAATTAAAAAAATTTTTTTATTAATTTTTTTGTTGAGAATATGCACAGCAAAACATACCCCAACTCAGCAGTTTCTACATGTACCATTTAGTGACATTGATCATATTCTTCAAGTCATACAACCACTCTCACCCTCCTTTTCTGAGTTGTTCCTCCCCCATTAACATAAATTCCCTGCCCCCTAAGGTTCCTATCTAATCTTTTGAGTTGCTGTTATCAGTTTAATCCCATACAGATAGTTCTTAAAAGAGCATAATGTTCAAGGCAGGCATTTTTTACTAGTTAAACTAAATTACTGTGTGGTTTTAAAAAGACTTCAGGGGATATGTTTGGCTTAAGGTTTAAAGAGTATCTCAGGGCAATAGTTTCAGGGTTCATCCACCCTCCATGGCCCAGGAAGTCTGAATTCCAGGAGAATTTCAAATTCTACTCTTCATTTTCCCCCTTTTGATCAGGACTCTTCTATAAAGTCTTTGATGAAAATGTTCAGTAATGTTAGCCAGGCACCAGCCAGTTCTTCTGGTCTCGTGGCATACGAGGCAGTTGTTCATGGAGGCAATTAGCCACACATTCCATATCCTCCTCCTACTCCTTCTTCTACTCCGACTTCTTCTCATATCCTCCTCCTCCTCCTCCTCCTACTTCTTCTTCCTCTGTTGCTAGAATCAGCTCTTTCTTAATGTAGAATTCCACTTAATAAATTATTAAATAGTAAAAAATCACTATTAGGAAATAATCGTCACAGGCAATAATCATCACAGATGTTAAAATTAGTGGGTAAAAGTATGGAGAGTAACTGAATATTTGCATAGTCTCAAGAGTATCTCCCTACAAGATATCTACTAATTAAAAAGGGAAAATAGTAACTCGATAGTGGAGAAACCTGCCAGACACCACCTTTGCCAACTGATTCCAAGTTACCATCACCAGTAATAAGTTATATTGACATCACACCTCCTGATACGATGCCACAGTATCATATTTGATACCTCACACATTATATAATATACACAAGGCTACGTAATCAGAATGGTTCTTAGAAGCCATTTGCTACCAAACATTTAAATGCCATTTCACCAAAAATGGATTTGTGAAATTCAGTGTTTTATATTCACAAGACAGAAGATCAAGTAATTATTTCACTTTCAATGAACCATACTGTTTCACACTTAGCTGTTAATTTAATATTAGAGTTATAAATAATGAAGTGGATAATTAAACTTGTTTTTACTACAGTTTTCATTTTATAGATGTGGATGATACCAAAATTTCGTGAAATTTTGATGCTACTTCAGTAATTCCACATCTAATTTAATATTTCATATGTTTACCACTATTTCTGCAAACCAACATCACTAGTGTAATCAAGGCTACTGGATATCAAAAGCAAATGAGTCTTTCCCTCAATGATGGTATAATAGGAATGGAGTAGGCAGCATGAGCAGTAAGTATATACTTTTATACACAGATTTGTATACTTTATTTAAAAATAATTTAAAAAAATGGAAAATAGTATCCACTTAATTTATTTAAGACATTAACACATCATATTACAATTTTTGTGACTGATCCTTTTTTATAAATCATAAGTATTCATACAAACATGCTACATAATTCTTACATGTCTTATATAGACTTTGTCAAACTTGTCTTTGTGGACAGCAACAAAACATAAGCTATTTCTGAATTACTCATTTGTTAGTGTTCAGAAGTAGAAAGAATCCTTTGGCAATAATTAACAAGGTATGCCCATGCATATTAGCACATAAAGATTAAGTTTTTAACACTCAACTTCATTTCATGCTGAAACAAATCCTATTGTGCTAACTCTATGCTAACCTATGGCATCTCATTCATTATTACCTAATTAACCTACTAATAGCCACATCATAGGATTCTGTGTCCATAATTATTTTAGATATTGGTTTAAAAAGCTATTAAAGGAATGTGATCATACTGATTTTGGAAATTGATTTGGAAAACCAAATTCTTGCCTTTGTGCAGATGAAAATGCCCTTCCTGTTGGATATTGTTTGTTGCAGCCTGTTATTCATTTCCTAGAGATTCCATTTTACCTACATATAACATACTGAAACTGTATGTTGGAGAGAAAATTTGTAATATTCATGAATATTTCAGAGCAGAAGCTAAATAACTGGTAATAAACAATAAGCATATTTATTGTTTACTGTTTTAGATTGTCTTCTTAAAAAAAAAAAACAACTCTGCCCAAATTAAAAAAAAAAAAAGGTAGAAAATTCTGAAAACAAACTCTGAGAACAATATAAAAACTGAGATCATTTATAAAGTCCATCACAATGTGTAGGAAAGAGAAGCTCTCCGGGAGAATCATAAAACACTATCAAAATTAACATTAATCATGCAACATTATCAAAATTCAAAACTTGTGGCTTTAACGATCACCTCTTTCACTCAGAGTCCTCCTTCCACTCAAATTACAGATGTCATTTACATTGTTAAAATATAACCGATGAGATTGTATTTCTCTTCCCCAAAAACTCTGGAATTGGGTCAGATGGCCAGTTTTCTAGCCCCCAGCAGCGCAATAAAGAAAAGATTGGTGATGGAAAATGCTAACATGGGTCTCGGCAAATTGCTGCTACTGCACCGTTTACCACTAGATGTCCTGTGGACTAAGCAAGAAGAAAACTGGTGCGTACATTTGAATCCTTATTTCAGCAATGAATGTTTCTGATTTTAATAATATAGCTCTGGTTTTCCAAAATCGCTTGGTCAACCATTTGGTACTATACTTCCTATTGACATGGGCAAAAGAAAATACGGTGATGTAGGTTATCTAATGAAGGCCAGTATGCCATTTGTCATGCTTGCAAATAATTATAAAAGTATGATTGAAATATGTATCTTAATATCTTTCATAGTGAGGGAAGTACACACACATACACAAATATAATTTCCTTATTGCAAAGATAAACCTTTTCATCAAGCTTCATATTTCTCATTAGCAAGCTCAACACATTGTCTGGTTACAGATTTCCTTCCATTTCTTAGAAGGGTACTACGCGGGTATAACAAAACAATTACAGCTTATTTGAAGGAATCATTCACACTGTGTTATCTTCCATGGCTGCTAAGCAAAGTAAAGTTGAAATTTTACTGTCTGTCAATTTGGGTGATTATTATGATGAATCTGTGAAATGCAGGAGGTATTTAAAAGCACTGTGATGCTTCTCTAAAATTTCACCTCTTAAAAAGGCATGAAAGTACTTGGCAGATACCAATCCTGTGTGCCAAAGTTTAATGTAAAAGGATGTCTTTAGCTCCAATCGTCTGAGAATGGCACTCAGTACAGGGAAACCTCGCAAGGCATGCATTCAAATTCCTGGTGCTGTCAGAAAAGGAAATGGAGGAATAAGCTGAGCTCAATGGTGCTTGGTAAGAATCCCACAGAGATGAGGGCAAACAGCAAATGCCTTCTTCAGCAACAGAGTGGCAGGCTGGCAGGACAGGAACCTGGACATGAATGTCAAGGCTAGGGATCATCATCATCAAGGTCTATAATTCCTTAAATCCACTCTTTTAGGAATTTGATTAACTGTGGTGAAAACCATTTTTGAGTGGAATAATAAAGGAAATGAAAATGACTTAAAAAATTTTAAAACCCTTGTAGTATGTTACTAAATACAACTTTTAAAAATGTTATGGGGGGGCGGAGCCAAGATGGCAGAATAGACAGATGCTTCCCTCGAACGCTTTTTACAACAAAGACCTGAAAAACAAGTGAAACGAGTATGTTTGTGACAAGCTGGGAGCCCTGAGCATCAAAGGCACGCTTAAACAATCAACTGAGGGGCATGGAGAGGGAGAGGCCATTCAGAAGTGGAGAGGAGTTACTGGGCCTGAATCTTGGGGAGCCCTCAGGCACCATTCTTGGAGCAGCGGCGGTGGCGGCGGGCTAGTAATAGTGTTCAGCTGCAGTTTCCTCAGGGAGAAGAAGCCAGCCACACAGCCCACTCACACCTCCGGAACCTGAGGAGAATGGCACTCTCAGCAAAAGCTTAGTACTTGGGAATACTTTACCGTGCCCCCCACCCCCCAACCCCAAGCCGGCTTCAGCGGCTGAATCCCTGGGCCTGGGATAGACCCTGGTGAGCACCTGGAGCCATCCTCCTGGCCTTGGGGAAGGAAAAATTTGCAACTGAGGGGAAAAGACAATTTGCTAGCTCCATTAACTCGGGGAGCTCAGGACAAAAGTGGCTCCTGTCCAGGCATAAACCGTCCGTGGACCTTGAGCACCTTTCCCTTCTGCATGGACCTGTGTGGGTCTATTTCGGGAGAATAGGCCCTTGTTGGCAAACCATTTCAGCTGTGTGGTACAGAGGTGGGTATTTGACGTTTGACATTGCTTTGCCTATTAAACAAGGTCCTCACCTACCCACATCAGGGGCCTACGGACTGGTAGCTCCACTCAGGTCACCCAGCCACCCGTGACAGGGGTCCAAATATAACTGGTACCTCCCAGTCCTTACAACAAAAACTTTGGGTGCCCATGGTCCCTCTGCAGAACCCACCCACCTGCACGCTCTAGGGGACAGAGACATGTTTTCCTCAGAGACACTTCGGGGTCGGTTCTCAGCCCCCTGCCTTGTTCAAAGCGTGACCCACTGCTGCAGTCAGATACCGATATATACGCCAATCACCCCGCCCCTCTAAGACTGTAGGACAGAGCCTGTACAACACACTTGATGATCAGCTGCCTGGAAACCTAAGCTGAATTCATACAAGAAAACTGAATGGACTCCTAGACTGATGTACCTGATAACAGCTCTAGCTAGCTGGGGACAGGACACCAGAGCTCCAAAAGCGAAAATAATCAAGCTAGCTCACTCAAGCAACCCATAGGGGTATATCAAAACAAAACAAAGCAAGAAGCTACAACACAGTAAGCAAGCATAAACTAATATAATAACTTCTAGATGGCTTGGAGACAACAGTCAATATCAAGTCACATAAACAGACAGACCATGATCACCTCAACAGGCTCTTAAAACAAAGAATCCAGGGATCTTCTAGATGAAAGTGCATTCCTGGAATTACCAGATGCAGAATACAAAAGTTTAATATACAGAACCCTTCAAGACATCAGGAAGGAAATGAGGCAATACGCAGATCAAGCCAAGGAACACAAAGATAAAGCAACTGAAGAGATTAGAAAGATTATTCAGGAACATAATGAAAAGTTTAATAAGCTGGAAAAATCCACAGACAGACAGCAATCAGAAATTCAGAGGATTAACAATAAAATTACAGAACTAGATAACTCAATAGAAAGTCAGAGGAGCAGAATTACGCAAGTAGAAGCTAGAATTTCTGAACTTGAAGATAAATTACTTAGCACTAATATATTTGAAGAAAAATCAGATAAAAGAATTAAAAAAAAATGCAGAAACCTTAAGAATCATGTGGAACTCTATCAAGAGAAATAACCTATGAGTGATTGGAGTACCAGAACAGGGAGGGATAACACAAAATACAGAGAAAATTGTTGAGGATTTGTTGGCAGAGAACTTCTCTGATATTATAAAAGATGAGAAGATATCTATCCAAGATGCTCATCGAACTCCACATAAGGTAGATCTTAAAAGAAAGTCACCAAGACATATTATAATCAAGCTTCCCAAAACCAAAGATAAAGAGACAATTATAAGAGCAGCGAGGGATAAAAGAAAAGTCACCTACAAAGGAGAGCCAATAAGAATAAGCTCGGACTACTCGGCAGAAACCATGCAGGCAAGAAGGCAATGGGATGACATATTTTAAAAAATTGAAGGAAAAAAAATTGCCTGCCAAGAATCATATATTCATCAAAACTCTCTCTTAAATATGAAGGTGAAATTAAGACATTTCCAGATAAATACAAGTTGAGGGAATTCGTAAAAACCAAACCAAAACTACAAGAAATACTAAAGGGAGTTCTTTGGTTAGAAAATCAATAATATCAGGTATCGACCCAAGACTAGAACACTGGGCAGAGCAACCAGAAGTCAACCCAGATAGGGAAATCCAAAAAAACAAAGCACGATTAAAAAAAAAAACCCCAACACAGGGAGCAGCGATGTTATTATATAAGACAACATTAAAATAATAAAGAGGGACTAAGAAATGTAATCATACACCTTCCATATGGAGAGGAAGATACGGAGATACAAAGAAATAAAAGTTAGTTTTAAGTTTAGAAAAAGAGGGGTAAATAACAAGGTGACCACAAAGGAGACAAACTATCCTTGTCATCAAAATAAAATACAAGGGAAAAATACAGACTCAGCAGAAACAAAATCAACAACAACAAATATGAGGAAAGGACAATATATAAAGAAAATCTACTCAGCACATAAAATTAAGTGGGAAAAAGAAACTGTCAACACACAAAAAAAAGACATCAGAATGATAGCACTAAATTCATACCTATCCATAATTACCCTGAATGTAAATGGACTAAATGCACCAATAAAGAGGCAGAGAGTGGCAGAACGGATTAAAAAACAAGATCTGTCTATATGCTGCCTACAAGAGACACAAACAAACTAAAACTCAGAGGATGGAAAAATATATATCAAGCAAACAACAAGCAAAAAAGAGCAGGAGTGGCACTATTAATTTCTGACAAAATAGACTTTAAAATTAAATCCATCAGAAAGGATAAGGAAGGACACTATATAATGATTAAAGGGACAATACACCAAGAAGATATAACCATATTAAATAGTTGTGCACCCAATGACAGGGCTGCAAGATACATAAAACAAACTCTATCAGCATTGAAAAGTGAGATAGACAGCTCCACAATAACAGTAGGAGACTTCAACTCACCAGTTTCGGTGAAGGACAGGACATCCAGAAAGAAGCTCAATAATGACACAGACAATCTAAATGCCACAATCAACCAACTTAACCTTGTAGACATATGCAGAACACTCCACCCAACAACAACCAACTATACTTTCTTTTCTAGTATACATGGAACATTCTCTAGAATAGACCACATATTAGGTCATAAAGCAAGCCTTAGCAGAATCCAAAACACTGAAATATTACAAAGCATCTTCTCTGACCATAAGGCCATAAAAGTGGAAATCAATAATGGGAAAAGAAATCCAACACTTGGAAACTGAACAATATCCTGCTCAAAAAAGACTGTATTATAGAAGACATTAAGGATAGAATAGAGAAACACAGAGAATCCAATAAGAATGAAAACACTTCCTATCAGAACCTCTGGGACTCAGCAAAAGCAGTGCTCAGAGGCCAATTTGTATCAGTAAATGCACACATCCAAAAAGAAGAAAGGGCCAAAATCAAAGAATTATCCCTACAACTTGAACAAATACAAAGAGAGCAACAAAAGAAACCCTCAGGCACCAGAAGAAAACAAATAATAAAAATAACAGCTGAACTAAATGAAATAGAAAACAGAAAAACAATTGAAAGAATTAACAAGACCAAAAGCTGGTTCTTGGAAAAAAATCAAAAAAATTGATAAACCACTGGCCATACTGACAAAAGAAAAACAGGAGGGGAAGCAAATAGCCCGAATAAGAAATGAGAAGGGCGATATTACAACAGGCCCAACTGAAATTAAAAGAATCATATCAGATTACTAGGAAAAACTGTACTCAAATTAGAAAACCTAGAAGAAATGGATGAATTCCTAGAAACATACTACCTACCTAAACTAACACAAACAGAGGTAAAACAACTAAATAGACCCATAACAAAAGAAGAGATTGAAAAGGTAATCAAAAAACTCTCAGCAAAAAAAAAAAAACCCGTGGTCCGGATGGCTTCACTGCAGAGTTCAACCAAACTTTCAGAGGAGAGTTAACATCACTACTACTAAAGGTATTTCAGAGCATAGAAAAGGACTGAATAATACCAAACTCATTCTATGAAGCCAGAATATCCCTGATACCAAAACCAGGTAAAGACACCACAAGAAAAGAAAATTATAGACCTATATCCCTCATGAACGTAGATACAAAAATCCTCAACAAAATTCTAGCCAATAGAATTCAACAACATATCAAAAAAATAATTCACCATGACCAAGTGGGATTCATACCAGGTATGCAGGGATGGTTCAACATTAGAAAAAACAATTCATGTAATCCAAGACATAAATAAAACAAGAATCACATGATTTTATCAATTGATGCAGAAAAGGCATTTGACAAAGTTCAACACCCATTCATGATAAAAAAAACTCTCAGCAAAATAGGAATAGAAGGAAAATTCCTCAACATGATAAAGGGCATTTATACAAAGCCAACAGCCAACATCACCCTAAATGGAGAGAATCTGAAAGCATTCCCATTGAGGTCAGGAACCAGACAAGGATGCCCTTTATCACCACTGTTATTCACCGTTGTGCTGGAGGTTCTAGCCAGAGCAATTAGGCTAGATATAGAAATAAAGGGCATCCAGATTGGCAAGGAAGAAGTAAAAGTATCTCTATTTGCAGATGACATGAGCTTATACACAGGAAACCCTAAGGAATCCTCGAGAAAACTACTGAAACTAATAGAAGAGTTCAGCAGAATATCGGGATACCAGACAAACACACAAAAATCAGTTGGATTCCTCTACACCAATAAAAAGAACTTCTTCCTTGCCAATTTTTTTTTTTTAGCACGGTGTATATGGGTTTTTGTGTGAGAGACTGACTTGATTTGTAAACTTTGACTTAAAGCACAATAAAAATTATTAAAAAAAAAAAAGAAGTGGAAAAAAAATGTTATTGGCCTCCCTGGGCAAATGCATCTGCTACATTGAGGTGGTACAGAATTAGCCCATCAGACATATGGAGGGCATGGAGCTAAGTTGACTGAGATTCCAGGTGACTGTAACCCTGCAAGCCCAGGAAGCAAGAGGTCTCTTTTTTCTTAAACGAGTGGATTAGAATTCTTCGAAGACAATTGGTTCTGTTTTCCCCCTTGGCTAGCTTGCTTTCACTGCAGCACCCTTAATTATGGTCACGGTAGACACAGGCAGTGTCTACCTGCACAGCAGTGACAAAAGAAAGAGATGTGATGAACTGCAAACTTTCTCAGCTTCCCTGAGAACAACCTCAGGAACTAGACTGCGATCTTCCTTTAGCATAACCGGAAGCTGCCACTAACTAGGTACCGTCCATAGGGATCGCAAGCCTGAGAGGTCCTGCTTTAAAATGACTTTCTCAATCACTTTCCTGTGTCTCAGACCCTTGAGCTGCTGATTTCTCAGAGCAAGAAAAGATACTGGAAGCGAGGGGAAGAGGGGATAGGAAACGGAGATTAGATCTTTTATTCATTTATTGGATAATATTTCTTGAGCACCTATGTGTAACACATTGTATCAAAGTTGATTCTACACTCCCTTACATTGGTGCGGGACAGTTAGAGAAGAATTCAAAAAAGCACTTTTTAAAAATTCTGTTATACAAGGAGGAAAATGGGAATACTGAAATACTCTGGGTGAAGAAAGGTTAAAAACGCTTCATTCTGTACTCTGCACAGGTGTGGGTCACTGAAGTTGATATACACTTTTCTGCCTCTATTTCTTTGCTCATGGTGAGCTATCTTCCTGGAAACCTCCATTTTTCCCTCTTCGCATCTTCAGATTTCATCTACTTCCAATGCCCATTTTGCATGCTAGATCCTATGTGGTGCTTTTGTTAGATTTACTCATCTCTCTATGATTTATATATCATTTCAACAATGATAATGCCTAGTTGATATTTCTTTATGACTGATTTTATACCATAATTAATATATAATATATATCATGTAATATGTCATTGATAATACTGTTTTTTCCTCATGAATAAATGGTAATGTCCTTAAAACCAAAAAAAACAAACAACAAAAAAATCCAAACCCATTGGTATCAGATTGATTCCGACTCATAGTGACCCCATAAGACAGAGTAGAGCTGCCCCATAGGGTTTCCAAGGAATAGCTGGTAGATTCTAACTCCCAACCTTTTGGTTAGCAGCCCAAGCTCTTAACTACTGTGCCACCAGGGCTCCAATGTCCTTAAGGTCAGGTCACTTTTTTAAAAAAAGATTCAAATGCCTTACAGTAACTAAACTCTTGCTTAGTATTTATTGAACAAATTGGTTTCCTCACAGTTTCACAGATAGTTGTAGCAAAACCAATGCTAAGAACCAGGCCTTGGAACTCCCAGTCACAAGCTCTGCCTATTCTATCCTCTATTCCTCAAGATGATATGCAAATTAACTATTTAATATTACAGCAAAAGCACTTTTCCAAATGTGAGATTTAAATCTATCTAAATATACTGAGGGTAATCCGGGTGGTACAATTGGTTAACACACTCAGCTGCTAGCTGAAAAGTTAGAAGTTCAAGTCCACCTAGAGGCACCGCTGAAGAAAAGCCTTGTATTCTACTTCTGAAGAGTCAGCCATTGAGAACCCGAAGGAGCACAGTTCTACCCTGACACACATGGCGTTGCCATGAGTCAGAGTCAACTCCACAGAAACTGTTTTTTTTTAAACTGGTTTAAATATACTAGATAAAATCCAAACTACCTATAGATAGTAAATTTTTTTATCATTGGGAGAAATTAGAGGACTATACATGTAATAATTCATTATTACCTTGAAAGGATATCCTCCAAGATTCATCTTTAAATGGTGAGAAGTCCAAGTTCTTATTTTCAAATAACAATATTTTACTTTATTCAAATTGTTTAAATGGCTATACTTAAAAATATCAAAAAATACCATTTCAGGCAAGAAACGATTACAAAATATGTTAAAAATATTTTTTTAACCAGACTTATAGGTCTTATATCAATAGGTGATAAATCAATCGGATTACCCCACAGTTAATTCAATTACCCTACTGTTTATTTAATATGCTAAGATAGCTGTCCACAACTGGTCTGTCAGTTTGTCTTACTGTGGTGACCTGCACATTGCTATGATGTTAGAAGCTATGCCACCAATAGTTCAAATACCAGTAAGATTACCCACAGCGAACAGGTTTCAGCAGAGCTTCCAGACCAAGAAAGATTAAGAGGGACGACTGGCAACCTACTTCCGAAAATTAGCCAATGAAAAAACTATGAATCATAAGAGAATACTATACTATACAGTGCTGGCAGATGGATCTCCTAAGTTAGAAGGCACTCAAAATACATGGTGGCCAAAACAATGGACTCCACCATACCAACGATCATGAAGATGGCACAGGACCGAGCAACAGTTTATTCCACCATATATGGAACCTCATGGCAACTAACAACAAGATAACTGAAATAATGAGACGATGATTCACTTTGTTACTCAATTATCAGCAGCTTTAAAAAAAAAAAAAAAATTTTTTTTTTTTTTTATGATATGGCCTGGCCCTGATGTGACTAATTTGAAGGAATTTCAAGTTTTTATAATAGCACTTCGGTTCCTTCATAAAAGTTATTACAACTTGTTATTGTTCTTGTTTTCTTTCCTTGTTTCCTTAATTAGAGTGTAAATTCCATGGGGTAGGGGCTTTATCTGTTTTTCTCATTGTGATTCCCATGGTGTTTTCTATAGGGTATGCACAATAGGCGCTCAGGTAATGTTTTGTGAATGAATATGAAAGAACGGATGAATGAATGAATGAATGAATGAAAGATGCAAAATTTTGGAAGCTAAAACTTCTATATAGATTCACTATGTAATCTTGTTATTAGGTGTCATCCAGTCAGTTCCAACTCATAATGACCCTATATACAACAGAACACAATAGCGCCCAGTCCTGCACCATCCTCACAATTGTTGCTATGTTTGAGGCCACTGTTGCAGCTACTGTGTCAGTTCTTTTCACTGAGAGTCTTCCTCCTTTTTTTCTGAACCTCTCTACTTTAGCAAGCATGATGTCCTTCTCCAGGGACTGGTCCCTCCTGATAACATGTCTAAAGTATGTGAGACAAAGTCTCGCCATCCTCGCTTCTAAGGAGCATTCTGGATGTACTTCTTTCAAGACAGACTTGTTCATTCTTCTGGCAGTTCATGGCATATTCAATATTCTTTACTAACACTGTAAAGGCATCAATTCTTCTTTGGTCTTTCTTATTCATTGCCTAGCTTTTGCATGCAAATGAGGCAATTGAACATACCATGACTTGGGTCAGGCAAACCTTAGTTCTCAAAGTCACATCTGTGCTTTTTAACACTTTAGAGAGGTTTTTTGCAGCAGATTTGCCCAATGCAATACATCCTTTGGTTTCCTGACTGCTGCTTCCATGGGCATATGTGGATCCAAGTAAAATGAAATCCTTGACAACATCAATTATTTTCTCCATTTATCAAGATGTTGCTTATTGATCCAGTCGTGAAGATTTTTGTTTTCTTTATATTGGGGAGTAATACATACTGATCTTTATCTGTAAGTGCTTCAAGTCTTCTTCACTTTTGGCAAGCAAGGTTGTGTCATCTGCATATTGCAGGTTGTTAACGAGTCTTTCTCCAATCCTGATGCCACGTTCTTCTTCATAAAGTTTGGCTTCTCAGATTATTTGCACATATTTCCTGACTTTAAACCATGCAGTATCCCCTTGTTCTTTTTGAAGGACTGCCTCTTGGTCTTTGTACAGGTTCTGCATGAGCACAGTTCAGTGTTTTGGAATTCTCTCCCACTCTTTGCAAGGTCATCTATCATTTGTTATGATCCACTTGGTGAAATGCCCTTGCATAGACTGTATAATCTACATCTATCAAATGTGGCAGATGACAATTAAAAAGTGAAAAATTCAGCCAATCAACTAATTGTTATGTATGACTCTACCAAATAAATTATTTATTTGGATTATTTAATTATTTAATTGGATTATATCCTTTGAGTTCATATCAACCAAGTCCATGGAGAAATGACTCTCTAGTAAGCTGGGCTATATCTGATAATATAAGTGGCAAGACCTTTTAGAAACTTTAGTGCAAACAAGATGTTCACGTAGTCATATTGGAAATTTATGTGTATAACAAAATCGATATTTCTGCATTTTAAAAATTCCATCTTCACTTAATCAATGAATCTCCATTACAAGGATTAAGTAAATCAGAATCAATAAATGTAAAGAATTACTTGATACTGCAAAGCCATTAAATAGTTTAGAGTTATACATAACATATACAGCTACTCTTCACTTATCGACATGGTTAGGTTCCAAAGACCAGGTTGTTATGCAAAAATTGGCATTATGGGAAAGTGGAGGATAACCACATCAGATCACAAAGTGGAGGATGACTACATCATTACATAACGGTCAAACCACTGAGAATCATGGCCCAGCCAAGTTGGCACATAACCTTAGCTATCACAGCCAGTGTTACTCTAGTCTTACACCTCAGTGTTTGTTACCACAAGACGAGAGAGACAGAGAGAGAGAAAGAGCAATATGTATCAAGAAGAGAGGACAGTGATAACATAATGTATATTATATATACATATATATGAATATAAGTGGAAAGAAAATAGCAGTTGTCCCTCACACACACACACATTTTTAAAAAAAAAGGACATTAGCTTGGCACGCAAAGGCTGACAGGTGAACAACACAGAAACAACTTTTGTTTTCAATTAAAATGACATCCAAGGTTTTATAGTGGAGTGAAAAAAAGAATCTATTTTAAAAAGACAAAACTTCAGACATGCCTGTGATTGTTTATTGTCTTGCTGTTTCATATTTATGGACTGAGGAAAGCTCATTAGAGCAATGTTTAAATAGAATACCATAAAATAGATGCAGCACATTTAATTCCACACTTCAAAATGGTCATCTAGTTCTACGTGAACAGCAGAATATTTGGGTACTATTAATAGAAAATCTAATAGAGAAGCTATTAATAAGACAGGCTTGAATATTCTTTGTTTTTCCAGAACAGTGTTTTTTTATTTTTTTTTAAATTTTTTTCTCTCTTATGAAGAGGAAAAAGGAAGCAAAGCATAAAACTAAAGCATAGCCTTTGTTAACATGAGTAGAGACTTCAGCATTCCTTGTATGCAGTCTGGATGTCCAAGTGTGCCCTTATCATTTCAAGCAAGTGAAAATTGAGAAGCAAAAAGAAATGTAATATGTATTATTATATTTTAATGTGATGTCCTACTTTTCTGTTTGTAGTTATTGAAGTTTTTGTCTTACTTCATTAAACATTTAATAAATCACCACCAGCTTTGTGACAGATTTTAACCATAACACAAACAGTAGGAGGTACAAACCCAGCTCAGTTCATATAGGCATATAATATCAGTGTCTACATCATCAAGCCCTGCAGGCATATTGGCAGAGTGACCAATGGAAGGTAAGCTTTTTCTGACAAAGCTTCGAAAATAAAGTTTTCTTCTTTTATCTTACTACAAATCAATTGGAGCCCTTACAGCAAAATCCTATAAAATAACTTCAAACACCACTTCTTAGTCTAAAAATTTGTATTACGGCTATAACTCTTTGAAGTATTATGACTGAAGTTTGGAGAAAAATGATTTAAGTGCTACCTGCTAGACATCAGAGCTTCAAAAATTCTCTCAGTTTTTCTTGACACATAAACTGCTCCCCTCTGTATGTTTTTAGGATTTTTTTTTCTTGCTTTTAACCGCCTAACCCAGTTTGCTTGATAAAAGTTATTTCACTGCAGTTTATCCAATTGAATTAATACTCTTTAAAGGTTCACCAACTTGCAATTGATTATTTTACTTTTGTCAGATTTCTTTTGTTTTGTTTTTCATTCTACTAGAGTATCGTTTTTGTTTTTTAAGGAGAATTTTCAGAATCTCAAGCTTGTTAATTTTAAATTAAGTAAAAAACAAAATCATGGAGGAAAGTGTAAAACATGGGGTTAACGGAACCTGTGATTCCCGCTTGGAAGTTAAATACAGAAAAAGAAAACTGAAAATTTTTCTAATGTCTCCCTTACACAGAGAGGCTGATGAGGTCAACGGTATCTTCTGCAAAGGGCACAAGATCCACCAGGCCTCTCCAGCAACGGGTGACAAGGTGTCAGGGATTCAAGTCACTGCATGCTCAATGACACTCCTCAGAAACCATAGCAGAAACTTTGGTGGTTGAAATTTCTTTAAACAAGACACAGAAAAAAAGTTTAGTTTGAGAAAAGAGGATCCCATTCAACAAGCTTTTACTAAGCACTCACCTTATGCCAGTACCTCTATTAGATGTTATGTTAGGCAAGGGGTACAAAAATGCAAACAGAGTCCTTGACCTTGATAGGCTGCTTTTGGCTCAATATCTTTGCTCAATACACCTAGTTTCTATTGGCTTTTTTTTAAACAAAAACCTCTTATTCTGTTTCCAGTGAAGCATCTAGAGATTTTTAATACTAGCCCTAAATATGGCTACTATATTATATCTTTACAGCATTAATGAAATCAGCCTGAAAGTAAATGTTTGAAATATTTGATTATGTTAGGTTTATTTCCTACCGAAGAACATAGTATGATAGTTATTAAGACTATTGTGAGTAATAGTGGACCAAATTTTTTCCTAAAACGTGCTAAATTAGCACATCTAATTTGTACTGCCTCAAGATGAAGTCGAGTTTATACTAGCACAACTATACAGCTAATAGCAAAGATTTGAATCTTGCAATATAGATTGTATAAAACCAAAAAAAACTCACTGCCGTCAAGTTGATTCTAATTCTTAGCTACCCTATAGGACACAGTAGAACTGCCCCATTCCATTGGCTTTTAATCCCATTCTCCCTGAGGAATAATTTAGATTGAGTCCTTTTTAAAAGAAGATAATGCTTTCTCAGAGTCCAAAGCAAATTAACATAACTATTATTGCCAAATTGTTATTCCTTATTAATAATATTCTAACTTTTGTAGAAAATTCTGGAAAGCAACAAATTTACATTAAATCCACTGCTGCTCAAAATATCAGTCTGCAACTAGATAAGGAACTTGCACCAAAATGTAAATCAATGGACCACTTCCTTCACTGAGAAAGTTTTACAATCCCAACCCAAAAAAAAAAAAAAAAATTTCAGTTGAGCTAACCATTGTGCTTAGTGATACGGTTGATTTATATTCTGGAATACACCCCTTATCTCACCTTAGATCAGTAACAAACAGTTTAAGGGCTGGCAGCTTGTCCATGAACCTCATTTTAAATAACTCTACTCTTCACAACACATTTTAGATTTATAACCACCAACAACAAAAGAAACTGTACTATCGGAAAATATAAACAAAAAAAAAATTACTGAAGAGTAGATGTTATAGCCCCCACGTGTCTGTCAGTTCATCTTACTGTGTGCGCTTGCATGTTGCTGTGATGCTGGAAGCTATGCCACCAGTATTCTGATACCAGCAGGGTCACCCATGGAGGACAGGTTTCGGCTGAGCTTCCAGGCTACGACAGGCTAGGAAGAAAGACATAGCAGTCTATTTCTGAAAAGCATTAGTCAGTGAAAACCTTATGAATAGCAGCGGAACACTGTCTGATATAGTGCTGGAAGATGAGCCCCCCCAGGTTGGAAGGCACTCAAAAGATGACTGGAGAAGAGCTACCTCCTCAAAATAGAGTTGACCTTAATGGCGTGCATGAAGTAAAGCTTCTGGGACCTTCATTTGCTGATGTGGCATGACTCAAAATGAGAAGAAACAGCTGCAAACATCCATTAATAATCGGAACCTGGCATGTACGAAGCATGAATCTAGGAAAATTGGAAATCGTCAAAAATGAAATGCAACCCATAAACATTGATATCCTAGGCATTACAGAGCTGAAATGGGCTTGTATTGGCCATTTTGAATCGGTTAATCGTATAGTCTACTATGCTGGGAATGACAACTTCAAGAGGAATGGTGTGGCATTAATCATTAAAAAGAACATTTCAAGATCTATCCTGAAGTACAAAGCTGTCAGTGATAGGATAATATCCATACGCCTACAAGGAAGACCAATTAATACGACCATGATTCAAATTTAGGGACCAACTACTAGGGCCAAAGATGAAGAAATAGATTTTTACCAGCTGCTACAGTCTGAAATTGATTGAACATGCAATCAAGATGCGTTGATAATTACTGGTGATTAGAATGCAAAAGTTGGGAAAAAATAAGAAGGAGCGGTAGTTGGAAAATATGGCCTTGGTGATAGAAACAATGCCAGAGATTGAATGATAGAATTTTGCAGGACCAATGACTTCTTCACTGCAAATACTTTCTTTCACCAACATAAACGGCAGCTGTACACATGGACCTCGCCAGATAGAACACAGAAATCAAATTGACTACATCTGTGGAAAGAGACGATGGAAAAGCTCAATATCGTCAGTCAGAACAAGGCCAGGGGCCAACTGCGGAACAGACCATCAACTGCTCATATGCAAGTTCAAGGTGAAACAGAAGAAAACCAGAGCAAGTCCACGAAAGCCAAAATATGACCTTGAATATATCCCACCTGAATTTAGAGGTCATCTGAAGAATAGATTTGATGCACTGAATGCTATTGACTGAAGACCAGACGAGTTGTAGATGACATCAAGGACATCATACATGAAGAAAGCAAGAGGTCACTGAAAAGACAAGAAAGAAAAAAAAGACCAAGATGGATGTCAGAGGAGACTCTGAAACTTGCTCTCAAATGTTGAGCAGCTAAAGCAAAAGGAAGAATTGATGAAGTAAAAGAACTGAGCAGAAGATTTCAAAGGGCGGCTCAAGAAGACAAAGTAAAGTATTATAATGACACGTGCAAAGCGCTGGAGATGGAAAATCAAAAGACAAGAACACTCTCAGTGTTTCTCAAGCTGAAAGAACTGAAGAAAAAATTCAAGCCTTGAGTTGCAGTAGTGAAGGATTCTATGGGAAAAATATTAAACAACACAGGAAGCATCAAAAGAAGATGGAAGGAATACACACAGTCATTATACCAAAAAGAATTAGTCGATATTCAACCATTTCAGGAGGTGGCATATGATCAGGAACCAATGGTACTGAAGGAAGAAGTCCAGGCTGCTCTGACGGCATTGACGAAAAACAAGGCTCCAGGAATTGATGGAATATCAACTGAGATATTTCAACAAACAGATGCAGCGCTGGAGGTGCTCACTTGTCTATGCCAAGAAATATGGAAGACAGCTTCCTGGCCAACTGATTGGAAGAGATGCATATTTATGCCTATTCCCAAAAAAGGTGATCCAACCGAATGTGGAAATTATAGGACAATATCATTAATGTCACACACAAGCAAAATGTTGCTGAAGATCATTCAAAAATGGTTGCAGCAGTATATTGACGGGGAACTGCCAGAAATTCAGGCTGAGTTCAGAAGAGGATGTGGAACCAGGGATATCATTGCTGATGTCAGATGGACCCTGGCTGAAAGCAGAGAATACCAGAAGGATGTTTACCTGTGTCTTATTGACTGTGCAAAGGCCTTTGACTGTGTGGATCATAACAAATTATGGATAACATTGCGAAGAACGGGAATTCCAGAACACTTAATTGTGCTCATGAGGAACCTTTACATAGATCAAGAGGCAGTTGTTCAGGCAGAACAAGGGGATACTGATGGGTTTAAAGTCAGGAAAGGCGTGCATCAGGGTTGTATTCTTTCACCATACCTATTTAATCTGTATGCTAAACAAATAATACGAGAAGCTGGACTATATGAAGAAGAACAGGGCATCAGGATTGGAGGAAGACTCATTAACAACCTGTGTTATACAGAGGACACAACCTTGCTTGCTGAAAGTGAAAAGGACTTGAAGCATTTACTAAGGAAGATCAAAGACCCCAGCCTTCAGTATGGATTGCAAGTCAACATAAAGAAAACAAAAATCCTCACAACTGGACCAATGAGCAACATCATGATAAATGGGGAAAAGATCGAAGTTGACAAGGATTTCATTTTACTTGGCTCCACAATCAACAGCCATAGAAGCAGCAGTCAAGAAATCAAAAGACGCATTGCACTGGGTAAATCTACTGCAAAGGACCTCTAAATAGTGTTGAAGAGCAAAGATGTCACCCTGATGACTAAGGTGCACCTGACCCGAGCCATGGTATTTTCAATCGCATCATATGCGTGTAAAAGCTGGACAATGAATAAGGAAGACCGAAGAAGAACTGATGCCTTTGAACTGTGGTGTTGGCAAAGATTATTGACTATACCATGGACTGCTAAAAGAACGAACCAATCTGTCTTAGAAGAAATACAACCAGAATGTTCCTTAGAAGCAGTGTTGGCAAGGCTGGGTCTTACATACTTTGGACATGTTGTCAGGAGGGATCCATCCCTGGAGAAGGACATTATGCTTGGCAAAGTACAGGGTCAGCGGAAAAGAGGAAGACCCTCAACGAGGTGGATTGACACAGTGGCTGCAACAATGAGCTCAAGCATAATAACGATTATAATGACAGCACAGGACCAGGCACTGTTTCATTCTATTGTCCATAGGGTCGCTATGAGTCGGAACTGACAGGATGGCACCTAACAACAACAGCAACAACAGATGTTATAGGGAAAAGTTATGAAATATAGGGAATTGAGGAGTAAGACAGGGGCTCTGATGTACATATTCTGGGAAAAGAAATAGCACATTTTATCAGTTTTTCAGTGGGATGCTATCTAAGAAGGGTACCTTTGTGATTTACTTAAAGAATAGGTCTAGAAACAAAATAAACACAGCAAGTCTTACAGTGTCTGCTATGTAACATGCTTCACTGCTGTTGTTACACTTACAAGCACACTGAAAGTTCCAACTGGCATCTAACAAGAGATGAAACCCAACCTGCCTTGATGTCTTGAACATGATCAACTAAAATGTTGATGCAGAAATCCATAAAGAAGAGCTTAATAAATATGGCTGCAAAATCTGAAAAAGACAGAGCTCAGGAGTAGCTGGTATGCGATGAAATCACACTCTCTTCCATACCATCAGGTGGCAAAACTGAACAAGCACAAATGTCTCAAAGCACAGTAAAGACCAAAACCCACAGAGCTGCTTCAATGGTCATCTCTGGGAAATGTTCACCACATATTAATGTTACCCCTCTTAAGTGCTTCAGAACTCATTCCCTGCAGGATTAAGTGACTTGATTCAGTTTGCAGGGAGGATAGGTAGTATGGATGCTTCAAAAGAATTTAAAAGAACTAGGCTTCCCTTAAACCATTCTATTTCCAGCCTTTTCCCACTGCTCCTCATAGGCCAAGACTTGACTCTCCAGCTCCAGCCTTTGAGTCTTCTTTTGAGTTCTGCTTGTTATATGTGCTCCATTCTTTCATACACTCCCCCCATTTTTCTCTATCATACCCTTCCCTTATTGAAACAGTTCCTGAAATCTGGCTGCCTCCATAGATTTTTCTTCCAGAACTACTCCAAAAAGGGATTAAAAAAGAAAGAAAGAAAGAAAAAAAAAAAATTCCTCCCAACTCTGTCTCTAAACCTAGTTTGCAAATATGCTGAATACTTGGCCATGTTAGATCATCTAGCAACAATCTACATTTCTCCTATCTGCCTGTATGGCTTCTGTATGTGTTTATCTATATTAGTGTTCATCTATCTTGATTTAAACAGCCTACAGAACAGAGATGGTTTGGGGGTGAGTCTCTTTTATACAGTTATGTATTTGATATTATAATGATAATGAGGGAAATAAAGAATCCCAAATATTAGATGTGGCAAATAGGTCAAATGATTTAATTAAGACTCATCGCACTCACTTCCTACTTCTTTTATTTTGTATTCTTCTACTCCAGGGACTGGAAAGCTAAAAGCTGAACTTCCCCAGATTCCTTTGCAGCTATGGTTCTAAATTGGTTCTATGGACCTCAGTGCAGAAGCAAGCAATATGAAGAGATGGTCATACATGGGAAACTACAATCTTCCAGCAAGCACTGTAAGAAAAGTGTTGATTGTTCTATGGTGGCTGTGGTAGAACTTCTGGTGGCCAGTTTCAGAATAATCAGTTCTAAATGGAGGGTAACACTGCCGTGGCGTTTTACTAGAAAGCCATGTCCACAATGTGGCTGGACACTTTCCCAGGCTGCATAGTTCTCTGTCCTCCCCCACTCCTGGACAGTCATTCAGCTACCTCATATATTTTAACAAATCTCTTTCTGCTTAGGTAGCCTGAGTGAATTATGTGGGGTGCAACCCAAAAACCTCACTAACAAGTTAGACTTCGGCTTTTTTTTTTAGAGAGCAACCTATATGACCCCAGTGTCACAAGTGCAAGCTAAGCAATAAGAAAGAATTGGAGTTCCCAGGTACAGGGAAATGGTTTATGATTATGGGGCCTCAGACCAAATTCAGCATCAAAATCTTTCAGCTAAAGGATTTTGAAAATACACACACACACACACACACACATATGAGGCAGGGGGTGGTCTTTAGGGTAACCTCTCTTCAGGACACTGGAAAGCTGATAGCAAAGATTTTTGTATGTTTGTCTGGTTTCAGATTCTGTTGTCGTCAGTTAATTGGGATATAGCCTTGTTAACATTGAGTTTGGTTCAAGAACCAGGAGAGCTCTATGGTTATAAACACTTCCTTGTACTGAAGCATTTTGATTTCCAGGATGATGATATAAATCCTACATATAAAAGGGCAACGCCATAGCAAGAATTTGGCAATTTTCTCAACTCCAGGAGCACAAACCCGTTATAGAGACAGTTACTAGGAGCAGTTTTCCCTGTTGGAATGACAGACAACCCCCAAATAACAGGGTCTTCTCTTTGTACCCCTCTCACTTCTGTTAAGTTCTATACCACTGCCTAAATAAATCAGAAATGGTACTAGGGTGTGGGTCTCCTATTACCAATTTGTAATCCACCTGAAATGCCACACCAGGCCATTAAATTAAAAAGGGGTAAAAACTATGGCCTCATACTAATACGAGGGTGGGCAAATTTTTTCTATAAAGGACTAAGTAGAAAATATTTTAGGCTTCATAGTTAGACTGTCTCTGCCAATTAACTCTGCCTTTGTAGCACAAAAGCAGCCATAGACAATATGCACATAAATAGGCAGGGCTATGTTCCAGTAAAATTTACTTATAGACTTTGAAATTTAAATTTCATATAATTTTCATGTATCACAAAATATGCTTCTTTGGATTGTCCTTTCAACCCTTTAAAAATGTAAAAAATTCTTATCTCACAGACCATAAAAAAACAGGCCATGGGCCAGATTTGAACCCCAAGTCATACATTGTCAACCCCCGGCATAATGTGTATATACTAACAATTGAGTCCCTACATCTTCCACAACCACAACTTAATACATGTAAATTCAGTTATTGGGTCTCCATGCATGACATGCTACATACACCCACTCCTCACTTATTGACATGGTTAGGTTCCAAAAACCAAGTCATTATGTGAAATTAGTATTATGCAGAGTTGGGGCTCCGCCCCATCTTCAGGGCCAGTGTTCCTCCCCCCGCCCACACACACACACTATGCGTCTTAGTTTCTGGATGGTGTGGCGGGCCTCACTTCCCCACCAGGCCTTCCCCACCACCATGGAGCCTGCAGGGATTGGGGGGAGGTGGTTGGGTGCTGCCCATCCTCCACCACACGACCTAAGGGGGGACCCCGATTGTCTTCCACTCACAGCTTCCCACTGTTCCCCTCTGGATGGGGACCCCTCTTGTTCTCTGTCCACCCCGGCTGGCAGCTCTACACACCAGCCCTCTTCCCTCTCTCCCACTTCCCACCTCCCTCACTGACCTTCCCAACATCTTTGGGCCCTCGCCCTGGCCTCCCCCTGCCCAGCTGCGATCTCGTGTCCTCCTGCCAATGCCCCGCCAGCACCTGCACCCTCCATGGCTGGGCTGAGACATTGAGGGCGAATGGGAGAAGGCTTCCCTTGGCCCGTCGTCACCTGGGCTTCTGATATATTGTTCCCGGCAGCTGTGGAGGGCACTCTGGGCCTGACAGCCCAGACCACTGGAGGCAATGCCTGAGGATTTTTCAAAGTTGTTGTAAATGCAAAATATTGGATGATGAAATAAGTGATAAATAGTAGGTGTACCATAAAATAAACGCAGAAAAAGTACTAGGTGAGTTTAGAGGAGAAAGCAAGGTCAATAAAGCCATTGTTAACTTTTGTGATTCTCCCAAGCAAAAGGCCCATCTGAGCTGGGCTTGCTGAAGAAAGCTAGAATTTAGTTAGATATAGATGGAGAGGGAAGGGCAATGCAGACCAAAGAATTAGTTTAATCAAGGGTCCAGAGAAAGAAAGCACCTGGAGGACAAAAAGTAGCTCAGTTTGAACAGAGCGAGACAAGTTGAAGATATGATTGAAAATTTGATTTGGAGTCAGAACAGGAAAGGCTTTAAATAAAGAACCTGGACTCCTTAGGCAATGAAGAACCAGGGAAGATTTTCGCACAGAGGGTGGTTGATAAGACCAACACTGACTATACAGTACTAAAACTCATTTATTTATGCATAAGTTGGTGGGTGGGAAAATAGTGAAAGCAGGGGACTAGGTAAGGACCAACTACAACGGCAGTGATAATGAATGTCTATAAGAGCATAATGACAGGTGAATTGGAAAGAAAGGGTTTGAAAGATGTTGTCTATGGCATCTGACAATTGATTGGATGTGGTGGGCAAAATACAGGAACAAATCAATGACAACACCGAGATTTTGAACCTGGGGGATTAGGGAGATGATAATGTTATCAACAGAAATGAGAGACATAAAAGAAAGGCAAGTTTGGGAGGAAAGATTTGTGTTCATTTGGATACACTAATTCTGTGGTGACAGTAGGATAGCCACATTAAGAGAATGAATGAACCCAAAGGGGTTGGCAGTACTTAGACGATTTGTGTAGACCCAGCTCTGGGTGGCTAAGTGACAGGGAAAGGCTGCATGGGTAGTCAATGAAGAAGGATAGAGTCCTAGCTTGTGACCTAGTCCCAGGGGACTAGTGAGAAGGAGGCCAGCTGGTCTGAAGTTCAGGGAGTTGTACAGACTCCTGAGCCTATGGCTGCTCCCCGATGACCAGGCCTTAGGTGGCCAGTGATGTTTTGACCTGGTACAGGATAGAGGTCTGACCTAACTCTGGGTGGACAGGGTTAGAAAGAGGGTTTGCCATGGAAGTGGCTGGTGATAAGGAGTGGAAATGTGGTAAGGTGAGGCCTGGATCCAGTTTCAGCTGGGGATTAGATTCATGCTGATCCTTGCTACAAAGTTAGTAATAAAGGTGGGACTTGGCCATCTTAAGCCCTTTATATGGCAGTCTGTAGCACAAGTGAAATTCTTGTAGTGGCAGATCTAGGATTCCTATCGATTCCTTAGAAGGAAACCCAGGTGTGTATATGACACTAAAGACAAAGGAGTAGAATGTTTCAAGAACACTATAGTACAGGAAGTGGAAGCAACATGGCACTATTGACAGAAGCATCATGCTGTTCCTCTGTAGCGAAGACCTTAAAAACTAAGGAAAACAGATACAAATGTCATTCCTGAACCCTAAGTACCAAATGAAGAAATGAAGAACTCGATCAAGCACTGAATGGAAAAAAGAAACCAACAGAGAACAGAGAATGAGGAGAGCTATGTAGTGGAGGTCCCCTGCCAGCTAACGTGGCCTGCAATCTACAAATACAATGCAATCCTGATCCAGACACCAAAAACATTCTTTAAAGAGGTAGAAATACTAATCTTTAACTTTATATGGAAAGGGAAGAGGTCCCAGTTAAGTAAAGCACTACTGAAGAAGAATAATAAAGTAGGAGGACTCACACTACCTGACCTCAGAACCTACTATATAGCTATAGTAGTCAAAAGAGCCTGATACTGGTACAACGACAGAAGCATTGACCAATGGAACAGAATTAAGAACCCAGATGTAAATCCATCCATCTATGGTCACTCAATCTTCGACAAGAACCCAAAGTTCATCAAATGGAGAAAAGACAGTCTTTTTAACAAACGGTGCAGGCAAAACTGGATGTCCATCTGCAAAAAAAAAACGAAGCAGCACCCATAGATCATGCCATACAAAAAACTAATTCAAAATGGATCAAAGACCTAAATATAAACCCCAAAACTATAAAGATCATAGAAGAAAAAATACGATCAACACTAGAGGCCCTAATACACGCCATTAACAGGATACAACCATAACTAACAATACATAAATACCAAAAGATAAGCCAGATAACTGGGATCTTCTAAAAATTAAACACTTATTTATGCTCATCAAAATACTTCACCAAAAGATTGTGAAATGATACCTACAGACGGGGAAAAATTTTTTGGCTATGACAAATCTGACAAAGATCTAATCTCTAAAATCTACAGGAAAGCCAACACCTCTACAACAAAAAGACAAATAATTCGATTAAAAAATGGGCAAAAGATATGAACAGACACTTCACCAAAGAAGACATTCGAGTGGCTAACACATACGTGAGGAAATGGTTGAGATCACTAGCCATTAGATAAATGCAAATCAAAACCACCATTAATGGTACAATTCAATAAAACAGAAAATAAAAAATGCTGGAGAGGCTATGGGGAAATTGGAACTCCTATGCACTGCTTGTGGGAATGAAAAATGGTACAACCATTTTGGAAAACACTATGGTGCTTCCTTAAAAAGCTAGAAATAGAAACGCCATATGATTCAACAATCCCACTCCTATGAATATATCCTAGAGAAATAAGAGCCATCACACGAATAGACATATGCAGGCTCATGTTCACTGCAGCACTGTTCACAATAGCAAAAAGATAGAAACAATCTAGGTGCCCATCGGCAGACGAATGGATAAACAAACTATGGCACATACACACAATGGATAAAGAACAATGATGAATCTGCAAAGCATCTCACAACATGGATGAATCTGGAGGGGATTATGCTGAGTAAAATACATATTGGATGAGACCATTACTATAAAAACTCATGAAAAGATTTACCCGTGAAAAGAAACAATCTTTGATGGTTACAAAGGAGGGGAGGGATGGGGAGGCAAAAATACTAACTAGACAATAGATAAGTGGTAACTTTGGTAAAGGATAAGACAGTACACAAGTTGGCTTCCAGCACAACTTGTCCAAAGCAAGGTCACGGAAGCTCCATAAACACACTCAAACTCCCTGAGGGACTGAATGACCAGGCTCAGGGCTGTGGGGACCATGGTCTCAGGGAACATCTAGCTCAATAGGTATAACATAGTTTATAAAGAAATTGTTCTACATTCTACTTTGGTGTCTGGGGTCTTAAAAGCTTGTGAGTGGCCATCTAAGATACTCCGCTGGTCTCACCCCTTCTGGAGCAAGGGCGAATGAAGAAAATCAAAGACAAAAGGGAAAGATTAGTACAGAATGAGGCTGACAGCATCTGGGCACCATTACGAACCCCCAACTTGTAAGCAGAGTAGCATGAGCCACCTCCCCTTCTAACTGGTTTCTCCAGATGTTTTTTTAGGCCATTGGCCAACTTCCTGCTCAAGATAAGAAAAACAAGAGCCTGGGCTTGCAGACCACAGAACAAATTAGGACCAAATTTGGCCCACCTGACATGCCCAGAACCATCAACCCCATCCTCTGGTTGACCCCAGAACTTTTCTCTCGCTGGACAGAACCAACCTTTAGCAGCCCAAGATTGAGGGAAGACTTTCAGAAGCGAAGGGTCTGAGCCTAAATTCTAGTTTGAGAGGCCCCTTCCCCTTTTGGACTGAGCAAGCGCAGACGATGGAACTGCCCCAGGAACGTCTTTTCAGGCCAGGCCAATCAATGACCTTGCTCCTTCCTGCTAGGACCCTTCCTCAGTTCTTGCCCCTAATAAAAACTATTTCAGCCATTGTTCAGGGAACCATCTTGGCAACGTAAGTCCTGGTGTGCCCCTTTGCTTGGCCGAACAAAAGCTTCTTTTTTCACTTTTGCCCATTTTGTGTCTCTACAGCCACACCAAGCAAGACCTGAGACCCCCGGTAACAAAAGGACTAATGGACCAAAACTACCACAGTCTCCACTAGACTGAGTCCGGCACAACTAGATTGTGCCCAGTTTTTTATTTTATACCACCACCAACTGCCCTGACAGGGATCACAACAGGGGGTTCTGGAAATAGCTGGAGAAAAATGTAGAACAAAATTCTAACTCCTCACAAAAAACCAGAGTTACTGGTCTGACAGACTGGAGAAACTCCAAGAGTATGGCCCCTGGACACAATTACAGCTCCTGGGGTTTACCCTTCGGCCAAAGACAAGGCAGGCCCATAAAACAAAACAAGGCTAGATGGGCACACCAGCCCAGCGGTAGGGGCAAGGGGACCGGGGGTTGTGGGGTGAGGTGGAACAGTAGTGGGGGCCCAGGGTCAAGAGGGGAGGAGTGTTGACAAGTCATGGGTTAGCAACCAATGTCACAAAACAAATGTATATTAATTGTTTAATGAGAAACGAGTTTGCTTTGTAAACCTTCACCTAAAGCACAATAAAATGTTCCAAAAAAAAAAAAATACTATAGTATCAGCAGTACTACATACGTGGGGAGATTAAGGAGAACGAACACTAAAAAACGAACAAAAATGCCTATCAAATTTGCTTACTAGGAAGTCTTGAAGATCTTTGGAAGAGTCATTTCCCTACAGTGTTGGAGACTAGACCCAGATTCTAAATGTCTAAAGAATGAGTGGGTCGTTAGGAAGTGGTGACCATGAGCAAATGTTTTATAGCCAGGACTGTGGTAATGAAGTAAAGAGAAGATTGCATAAGAACTCAAAAGGATTCTTGGATCAGGGGCAGATTTTCTTACTGTTGCTATTTTGTTTTTGTTCCCCCTTCCCCCCTTCCCCCAACAGAGGAGTTCTGGGCACATTTTTAGGCTGAGGGAAAGGATCAAATAGAGAGAGTTTGGAGATAAGTGAAAATGAGGATAACTGAGAACATCCTCAGCTAAATATAACCAAAAGGGCCAAAGATAAAGTCAAACAATATATTTGGACATTTATAAGCGCTAAGCAGAAGACAATTTTTTACATAGAAAATCATAGCTTGGTTCAGTCCACAAAATAATCACCTGTACTTTCCCAGGATGTTTTACTCAACAGACTCTCTTTTTAGCAGTTTAATACGCTCTGCATAAACTGGTTATATAAGGCAAGGCACAAGGCTAGAGGGCTCCCACTCCAATTTGACAACACCATCTTGTCTTCGCACCACCTGTCACATCTATCAACATTTTCACTAATGTCAGAGTTCTTCTTTTGCTAATGAGCTGCTACATAGAGAAACATTTCTCCTCTCATTCCGCCAGCTACAGTATAATGAGGGAGAGTGAAAGGCGTGAGCTTCCTCTCAGAAGCCCCCTCTTTGCTTTAGAAGACTATAACTGTTCTTTTTTTCTTTTTGTCACAGACCCAAATTTAGTTATTTGAGGTACTTTCAGACGTGGTTTGCTCTCCTCCATCTACTAGGTCACCCCCAAGGTTAATGCTGGTCATGGCCTCAGAGTTATCTACATAGGTAAGTGAAGTGGTTATGCTGTGTCCCAAGGACTTCCTCAGTTCTGCCTGCTCCCAATAGTACAATCTCTTCTTTCAACCAGTTGCCATAGAGTAGATTTCAACTCATGGAAACCCCATGTATGTCAGAGTAGAACAGTGCTTCATAGGGTTTTCACTGGCTGATTTTTTAGAAGTAGGTTACCAGGTTTTTTTTCTGAGGCACCTGTGGGTGGACTAGAAGAACCATTAAACTTTTGGTTAACAGCCAAGCACATTAACCATTTGTACCACCGAGGGACTCCTCTTCTTCCAAAGAGGCTCGTTTTTTTACATTTCTCTCTCTGTAACATCAAAAAAAAAACACTTGAAATTCCCCAGCTTCTCTCACCTATGAGTACGGGGTCACGACATTCTACCTGAAAGCCACCTCCCTCCACCCCCGATAAGGTTAACTCCAACTCTTTAAGTGCCAACACTGGCACATCACTTCCTCCAGGAGATCCACCCTGAACGCTCAGGATTGGCTAAGTGCCCTGTCTCTGGGCTTCCATTCTATCAGGTTCATGCCTCTCTTCTGGCAATTACAGCAGTATATTGAAACGGTTGGTTTTTGCATGTTTCCCAAGTTAGACCATAATCTCCTTCTATATGGAGAGGGTGTGTTGTTTATTTTTATCCTCAGTGCCTAGCACAGTGAAGTGGAGTTGCCTCAGAAATAACTCCATGGCACCATGCCCATTTACTAGCAATAACCGATGCCTAGCATTCTTTGTTAGTTAGCGTTTCCTTACTTTAAGTCCTCAACTAGAGTAAATTCAGATGAAATACCAGTTATCCTAGAGATAAGAAATGGGATAGACTTACTACAAAGTGTGTACCTATAATATGATCACAGGACTCCATGTTCCTATATGTTTAGGAAATGCTTCATGCTATTGAAACTCTTGAATATTCACAAAGCACATTAGATTTAAAAGGCCCTAAGAAGTTTCACGGTAAATAAATTTGTTTTACTTTTTTAGCAGAGTGTCTCCAAAATTAATTTGACCAAGGAATCTTTTTACGGGAAAGTATAGCACCTATTGATATCCTACAGACCCAGTGTTCCTCAGAAAATACTTTGAGAAACTATTATTTATCAGAGTATCCCAAAAGAGTCATTCATATGCATGCTGGGAAAGTCAGAGGTAGATTCTCCTTGGGAGACTATTTGAGTTCTTCTAACGTGTTTCTTTAGCTATTGTTCATGCAGATTATTTCTAAAATGAACTTGTAGATTTGACTAAGAGTGTAAAAAGAATGGTTACTTTAAAAGACAAAAGCTTCCATTTCAGAGAAGAAAACATTTTGGAATTAATGTATCCTACCACCACATCCTAAGCAATGCTGAAATGTTTCTGAGAACCGTTAGAAAATAATTGTATTCTTAATGGAAACTCTTCACTCTTGCCATTCATGGTAAGACATCAGGAAACATATTCATTCTTGGTGAGAGTTTACAGATTTGGAGTATTGTCAGATGCACCCACCAAAGACATTCATACTTTCAACAAAGAAATGTTCTGCATGATATCAACCCCCACCTCATGGGCACAGTGGCATGTACAGGTATCCCTATACATGCAAGTCTTTGTTGTTGTTGTCATTAGGTGTTGTGGAGTCAATTTTGAATCACGGCAACCCCATGTGACAGAGCAGAACTGCCCCATGGGTTTTCTAGGCTGTAATCTTTACAGGAGCTTACTTGTCTATGAATTAGTTATCAAAACTAAAATAAGCACGTAAGCACTTTGATATATCTAAGCATTTTCACCTTCTGTCAAAATTATTCTTGAAATTATTCCATCACTTTCCATGATAGTTCTTCATCAGTGAAAGGGATAAGTTTCCATTTTTATAACACTAGAGAGTTTTCTAACACTAGGGAGTTCTAAGTTGAGAGTGAATTATAGTCAACATGCTTACTGAGGGCCTACTACTGGCAAGATTCTATATAATGCTATGAGTACTACAAGGATACTTCTTTTTATCAAAGATGCATATAGGTTGTTTGGCTCAGATGAGGCTGCTCAGTATGGAGGCTGGGTGATGGCTGTGCTAATCAACATGCTCATTTTTCTGAACTAGAATGAGATGACATCAAAGCTTTATGGACATTGTCTACATAACCCTGTCTGATTCAGGGTAGATATTTTCAAAGACTTTCTCAAGATAATTGGTAAGTTGATCAACTATTAAAAAAAATTATGTATATAAACATCTAACAACATTAAGTTAAACTCATTTTCCAACCCTACAGCAATTCTCTGGAAGTCCTAAAGAGATCTTTTGTCAATAAATGAAAATTCAATACCATATTGAAGTGTCTTTCCTGACCCCTAACTAGATTAGGCCTTTTGTAACACCCTATACTTTACCCTGGTGGTATAGTGGTTAAGTGCTACAGCTGCTAACCAAAAGGTCGGCAGTTCGAATCCACCAGGCTTTCCTTGAAAACTCTATGTGACGGTTCTACTCTGTCCTATAAGGTCGCTATGAGTCGGAATTGACTCAACAGCAATGGGTTTGGTTTTTTTTTTTTTGGTATACTTACCCTTACATAAAACTCATCATGCACAATTGTTGTTACTTCTTTTCTTTGCTATCATTTAAGCTATGTGAGAACATGGATCTGTCTTGTTCACTTATATATTTTCAGTACCCACCCCTATCCCTGATACATAGAAGATGTTAATCCTTGTGAAATGAATGAACGAATAAATATTGTCTCTGTGTCAAGTGTTTAATTCGTGAAGTGTTAAATTGTGAGCCCCTTCAGGGAAGAGATTTTTGCCTAGTTTATATTTTAATCTATCCCAAGTGTCTATTTCTTTGAACTGACATTTAGGATTTCAAGTCTATGTTCTGTCTGCCTCCTAGAATAACTTTCTTGAGGTCAACAATTATGCCTTACTCATCTTTTTATCCCCAGCATTTAACATATTGTCAGGTGATTGGAGGGTGAGTGAATAATTTTGAATGAATGAATAAATGGAGAGAAATTTAGAATTTACTGGAATTAATCTAATGCAAAGAATACTATGACAACACCATTACGGTATAAACAAAGGGCATCATCGAATGTTATAATAGAAACAAAAAGTGCTAGGCAAGTATAGGGATAGATGAGATTGATTTAGATTAGGCAGATCTGAGATTTTATGAGGAAGATGACATCTGAGCAAGATCTTCAAGGATCAGTAAAACTTCAACAAGCAAATATGAAGCAAAGACACCGAGACAAGAAAAAATAGAGCATTTGCGTTTGGAAAGAGGGAAGAAGAGGTAAGAGGGAAGTTATGGCCAAATCACATCAAAAGGGAATATGAAAAGAGGCAGAAGAGGTGGTTCAGAGATACGGCAAGAAAGCAATGTTCTGATGAAATTGCCAAGGACTTTAAATGACAGTGAATTGAATGTGAAATGGAATTTTTCCTGTTGGAAGAATTTTTTAGAGGTCGCCAAACTAGTTCTTTGATGTCACTATCAACAGCTTATAATAACAGACAAATTTACTAAGATTCTTTGAAGTGAGGGAATCAATAAGAGAGTACTGTGACATTTTCTCTCCCCACCCACATCAACCTCAAGCCAAGAAAAAGGAGACCCCAAGAGAACACTTCACAAGGCCTAGAACTACCTGCAAGAGAAAAGACTTTATTCTCAAACCTAAGCCAGATGCTTGTTTAGAGATAGGAAGTGGAAGGTAGCCCTTCCCCGTGCTGCTATTAGAACAGAACTCAAGAGCTCTTGGGAAAGTCTCAGGCACATCTCCAAGAGTGGGGCATGGAGGAAGAAGGTAACAAGATGAAGCAGAGGCCGGTGCCTGGTTGAGGTTGGCTACAGCTGCCAGTGAAGGCAAGTCAAGAAGAGAGAAGTAGGCAGTTAATCAAGTATTCCTATTCGGTAAGGCAAGGATGTATAAGTTTTCCTATGGACTAAATGGGTGTTAAAAAAGGTAGCCTGGCTCTAGTCATGTCTAATGCACCCAGGCCAAGAGGGATTCCTGCAGGCAAGAGGGAATCCCAGGAAAAGGGGCCATATATTCTACCATGAGAAGGCAGGAACTGAGGAGAGTCAGCATTTCCTAAGTTAGGGAACAATGCACCGCAGACGGCCACACAGGGTCTCCCAAAGAGGGCTAAGTGTAACCCTTTAAAGGTGACCATCTGAAAGCTGCCACGACAGAACATAATGATTCCCAGAGGACCCTTTTCCTCTCCTCTCTTCTTCTGCATCTGTACCTTGCTGTAGGGGAGAGGAAAACTTGGATCAAGAAGAATGAAAGTCTATGGCACCCTTCTCCACCACTAGTCCTAGACTTAGCTAAATAGAAGAGAGATGCTTAAATTAAATTGGAAATGGAAGTTTTGGGTTATATTGGACAGGGACTATCAATACTGAAAAAGAGGTTTTTCTAAAACAGAAAAGGGACAGAAAGCAATAGAATCTGCTCAAAATATCCGCAAGGGTAACGGCAATGGTGGGAAAAAATAAAGCTATTCCCTGATGGTTCTGGTCCATCTAACAAGTTGGTTACATTAAGGGTAAGTCGTGTGGATTTTACTCTGTGATGGAGGGCCTAAGGAAAGAAATAATATGACCTGGTTTGTGCTTTAAAGATAACCCTTATGAGAATATGTAGATTATTAAAAAAATGGCTACTTGCTACTTACTGTGTCAGAGATTCTTAGACCTTAACTCCCAAAAACCTTAATTATACAACTAAATTTTCCCTCAGAGTAGAGGTAGAATGGCTTTGTGAATAAGGAGTCTATTTCTTACCCTTCAGACTAATTCCCAAAACATGGTGGGATAAAAAGTTCTTATTAAACCATCAAAAATACCTAGAAAAAATAATAAACCTGCCATTGAAACTTAATGAACTCATAAGCATGTATGCTTTAAGATATAGAAATCTTCTTACCTTTCAGAATTTAGAGTCGCTCTCTCCTTTTTTTTTTCTTTTTTTTTAATCACTAGTTGATGTACACTGGAAGTACTTTGTACTTGAAAGTATCTCCTGAGAAAAAGGGTTTAGTTGACACACAATGGTGAAAACCAAGTGAATCCACAGATTTACCTACAGACAGTGGGATATCTAGGGTATTGCACTAGCCCTCTGCACGTGGCACCACTGAGCAGTTTCTATTAAGCTGGTGTGGCCCAACATCCTTCCTTAAGCATGGTGTTGTATTAACTAAAAGATTAACAAGCTTGACTTGTATCTTTGAGCTGGCATTATGGTAAAGTTATCTAAAAGGCGGTGTCACATGTTTGGACAGGGGCACGATTTCAGTGCTTGCCATAGGTGTCATTTTCTGTAGCTAACACCGCTGGCTGTACTGGGTTAATAGAAACTGCTTAGTGGTGCTACATGCCCAGGTGCGGTACCTGCCATACCTGCCATACCCTAGTTATGCCTCTGCCTATAGAGCTGCTCCCTTTACCACGGGGACTCTGTTCTCTGCTTTAGGAGCCTAAGGTGCAGAACAGAGTAATGTGGATAGTAAGCAGACTCTTGAGTTCTGTTCACTGGTATTACAAAGCTATAAAAATAAAACTCAGACAATGAAATAGGGAATTTGATATATTTAGATGGTCACAAGCTGAATTTTGCTCGTCAGTGTTATAAAGAGGTGAGGAAAAGCTTTTTTAAAAACTGTTTTTAAGATGCAAGGTGTAGAGAGTTAAGATCATCCCCATAACTTGCTAAAACTGATTCTAACAATACACAGTGCCACTTTTAATCTGTTGGACTCTTATGTAACCCCACCATCACTGGCAATGGGAGCTGGGTCAGGACCGATAAACTTTCTTCTAAAACCTGTATTTGCAAGGCCTGCACAAGCCCTCCAAGCCACATTACTGCCAAGCCTCTTCCTGCCAGCTGAAGCCATCTCAGCCTGCTGGTCATGGTCCACACTTAGTGTTTCTCTCACTCCTCTTTTTCTCTCTCAATCAGACCCCCTTTGGCCTGAATTGCAGAACCTCTCCTTTTTATCTTCCAACTCTAATGCCAAGAAATAGAAAGTTTCTGAATTCCCTTATGTAAACTCTGATACAACCATTCTAAATAATTCCAGTCAAAGCAATCAATGAGTGGTAGTGGTGTGGGTGCAATGTCTTATATTTCTAGGTCTCTGGCAATCATGCTGCCATTCACAACTACCAGTGGACACTTCAACTGAAAACTACAGCTAAAATTACTCAGAAAGGGGTCAACTCAAAGCCAGGATTCTGGATCTTTGCCCATTATCCTGAAATATTTTCTATCTCCGTATCATGAACAGCTGTGTGCAACATGGAGAGCGAAGATGGTAAGAATTAGCACTCATTTCTGTCTGAGTACCGACCTGGTTTCTAGTTTGCTGCCTGGTTCTAACCTATGGCACCTGAGTGCACTCAGCCTTTCCCAGTCAGAGGAAGGCAGGCAAACATCAGGAATTAACAGGAACCAAAGAAGAGGCCAGAAGAAGCTACAAGAAAACAAGAAGCCGTAGATACTAAATTAACCTTCTAGTTTAGCTTCATGTACACTTCTTGCTGGAATAACTAGCACTGACAATTACCAGTCTGCCATAGAACAACCCACCACAACTAGTAATCCCTGCCCCAGGTCTGATGCAGAACCGCAACTTGCCAAATCAAGTCCATCCTGAAATGGTGTGACAGCAAATAGCCACTTGTCATCTCTGCATCACAATTTTCCAATTGATGAGAAAGAGAATGATCATGAAAGTCTGTATCTAATCACCTCAATTGTGTACTTCAAGGATAAATTAATACCGATGAAATGCTACAGCACAATTCATAAAAAGAAGGACTTTGTACATTTCAGGCTACCAGATAACAGCCTTGTTTCCTGTGGCAGTGACCTTAAACTCTGCGTGATAGCAATTTAACCCATGAATCTGAGGAACATTTAAGTTTTGAAAGTGTCTTGCTTATTGTTCCCATACGTGCATTTTTATAAACTAAACCACACAAAAAATTTAGCCAAATCAGTAAATCATTTTCATGTGTCAGGACTCCAAACAAACAAACAAAAGAAAGTGAGGTTTTAAAAGCTAGCACACCACCATGGTAGCAGACCACGATGATGGCGTGCCAACCTGGCCCTCAGTTAAGGACTGGCAGTTTTCGAAGCACAGAAAGTGCTCAGCAAATGTTAGTTCACTTCCTGCACTGTACACCACTGCTTTCTAATCTGTTTGTTTATTCCCCCTGCATATTTGGTGATTCGGTATTTACAGAGTGCCCACTGTGTACCAGGCGCTGTCCTGGGTCCTGGAGATGTAGTGAGGAAGATGAGGGATGTGGTGCCTGTCCTCATGGTGCTTGCATTCTTGGGAGAAATAGACAATAAACATAAATATGAAAACTTCTGAATATGAAAACTGCATTGAAACTAATAAAAGAGGACAATGTACTAAACCGGAAGAGAATGTACCTCTGAGCAGCTGACATTAGAGATGACAGTGGAAAAAGGGCTTAAGTTCTCTTATTTCCTGGTAAACCCATAGTGCCTGGAACTGGAATCTACTAGCAAATACTCACTAAATTGTTGTTGAATAAATGAACAAAGAGACATGTCCACACACGTTAAAATGTGCGTGAGAGTGGCGGGACTGGCAAATGCAGTAAAACTGAGTTGGGTTTAACCTTCATGTGTTAGAGAAATAGAAGGAAGACTAATGTGGCTTCAGCATGATGAGCAAAGAAAAAGGTGGTAGAAGATGATGTAGAAGAGACAGGTAGGGGCCAGATCATGTTTCTTGTTAGACAGTAACCCCCCAGGCTCATCAGCAATACATATTTAGGAACCATCTCATCAAGAGTGTTACCTCTGCAAATGGCTAACTTGAATTTTTCTCCAAATTCTGAGAGTGGGTCCTCTCTTTTGTTCAGTTTCTCCAACACACTAAGATTCTCTCTCACTTGAGGGTTTTTGCACAAGCTACAGCATCTGCCTGGAACACCCTTTCCTCAGTCTTTGTCTGACTACCTCTCACTCATCCCCATGTTACCCTCTTCCATGCCACTTGCATAGAGGGGCTTTGCCTATTGCCAAACCTAAATCACGTCCCTCTGTGATACCCCTCGCGGGCCCACTGCTTTTCCTTCAGCACTTTCATCCCCATTTTTAAATTTGTGACATATCATCCGTCTCCCTACGAGACTGTAAGCTCAGCAGAGGCAGGAACCATGGCTATTTGCTCATCACCATTACACAGCGCCAGTTGCTGTGGGGTCACCTCCAGCTCATGGCGACCCCACAGGTGTCAGAGTAGAACTTTGCTCCACAGGGCTTGCAATGGCTGATTTTCCACAAGTGTGATCACCAGGCCTTTCTCCCAAGGGGCCTCTGGGTGGACTTGAACCTCTAAAACTCCTATTAGCAGCCAAGTGAGTTAACTGTTTGCACCACCCAAGGTCTCAGGTGCACATAGTAAGAACTCAACAAATGTTTCCTGAACGAATAAACTAGTTCCAATCCTGGCTTAAAATAAAAGGAATGAAGGAAACATCTTAATATTTTTCCTATTTTTTTTTAACTCAATTAACTGTATAGTCTCTGACCTTAGAATGACATTTTCTAGAATAAGACAAAAGAAGGCAAATGTGCTTGGCTCCGTCCCTGACTTGGACATCATGGCAAATCATTTAACCCTGTCGTGCATGGAGGTGGGAGGGGGGTGTGGATAGCCTCACCACTGCTGGGAATGTTTTCACTTCAGGTGGGAAGGGAATAAAGAGGGAGGCAGGGAATAAGAAAGGCCTAAAGTTCTCTGGGGTTTTTGAAGTAGCAGGTCTGCTGTATCTCAAAATTATAAACACAAAGCATACAGACTTAGTTGTATACAGAGGCCATTTTAAGATGTCAATATTATTTTTCTGTTTCAGAGCAAAACTGAAAGAGCAAAGTAAGGAGTCTTTAGTTGAGATAAAGGCCAACCACAGACAGAAAGTATGCACTGCCGATTTAATGATTGTTTATTAGGATAATAGTCTTCAATTAATTATTTAAAATGGAGAGGGATAGACAGGGAAGCAGTTTACATGTGTATTTTTTTTTCCTGACATCAATA
The DNA here is from genome assembly GCF_030014295.1 of Loxodonta africana. Taxonomy (NCBI): domain Eukaryota; kingdom Metazoa; phylum Chordata; class Mammalia; order Proboscidea; family Elephantidae; genus Loxodonta; species Loxodonta africana. The sequence goes on along the minus strand of NC_087344.1, from coordinate 147,341,750 downwards.
CTGCCATTGATGAGCAGATCCAATTTAGTTTCACTCTGAGAGAGCAGACAATGGTCAGTTTTCCTCCAGCTGTCTTATTTTACAAGCATTAATGAACAATTAACCAACACTGGCACTCTTTCCATCTGTAATCCTGTAGTAGGATCACTAATCTCTACCACTAGCAGCTAATGATGAAGGTCTCTTAAGCTTTACTTCTTATCTCAGCCAGTTCTTAATACTTGCATAAGTATGCTTTCTGAGGAGGGGAGCCCCCTACTGCTATGCAACCTGAGAACAAAAGCCCAGAGACATTTTTGAAGGGGTTTCTGTTCAATAATACTTCTATGCTTATGTTTGCCTTCCTCCTACAACAAACACCAGTGATTAACAGAGGGCTCCGGGGGTCACGAAGGTCTCTGTGTTTCCATACTTTCTTCTAATACTTATAAGAATGTATTCAGACCGTATTATACACATCTCCCCGCCCCAATTGCACAGGCAGACACCCTAAAGTGGGGAGGGAAATGCGGACTAAATAGAATCAAACAGTATTTTTCTCCATGAGTCAGCTTTGATTTGGTATTGAATAACGACACTGGGTTTGTCATTAACAATGTGTATGGGAGAGGCAGATTTATCTAGAAAACCCCACACAGGATAGGTCTCCATTTCTCTGAATTTAATACAACTTATATTTCATTGTCTCTCTCTAGTGGGGCAGAAACCAATCCACCATCTCACTAGAACTCCTCAGTAGGGTCAAGATTTAAAGAAAACGCAGGGTCAAGATTTAAAAAAAAATTCCAACTGTAGAGTGGCACAACTGTAGGATAACAGCTTAGGCTGAAACAACACAGTTTTCATTTGAAACTACTTCTCAGGCTCTTACAACTTGCTGGGAAAGTTATTATTTCAGGGAAAATTATACTCGAAATTCGATTCCCAGACTAAATTGTTAGAAAAGGCTTTGTGAACATGAATCTTGCCTGGCCTTGAGTGTTGAGAGAGAAGGAGGAGAAGCAGCAAGAGCAGCTGTCAGTTTCTGCATACCTTGCTTTTGCGCCCAAATACTAAGGAAAAGCAAACAACAGTACAGGCCCCTTCAGCGCTAAAACTTCAAACTTGGAGTTTCTCTACAGTTCTTGGTCCTCTGAAAGTTGCAGCATATTATAAACAATGTTGATATGGAAGCAGAAAAACCACCAGGGTGACATTAGGGTGACACTGAGAGTGAGTGTCTACACACTGAATTAGGTAAGAATGGAATAATCACAAGGACATCTGGTCTCCTACAGAGTGGTGAGGAACAGAGAACGAAAGATAGGTGTAGAAATCTGATACTTGTCCCTCATTTCTTCTGTCTTAAACTTCCAAAAAAAATTAACTACCCACATTACCTACGACCCCCAAAAAACTCTAGACATTACCTACAAGGTACTGCAATTTGGGGACCAGAAGATGTCTGATGCTTTAAAAAAGGAGGAGGAGGAGGAGGAGAAGAAGAAGAAAAACTATCCTGTGACATTCAGGTGAAATGAAATGAAACTTTTTCATAAACCATCTCACTTTTTAATTTATCCATTTGGGATGCTTGAAATCTACTTCTTTTTTCCTCTAATGTTCAGAGTTGCCTGCAGTGGAAAAGGGGCTTAGTGGACAGAGCCTTGGACTAAAAGTTTGGAAGTTGAGTTCTATTCACACACAGCTACTGACCCCTTGTGTGATCTCATACAAGTCACTTAACCTCTCTGCCCTTCAGCTTCCTCATTCATTCCACAGAGACAATGCTACCTGCCCCTCCCTACCTCTGTGGAGCTGTGAGAGTGATTGAGTTGTGTCTGCAAAGCATTTGAAGTCGGCATTCGTTAGTGCTAGGCTCAAACAGTGTAAACCACGGTAAAACGCCTGCGGTGTTATAACACACACAGTGAAAATACATAGAAATTATAAGATAGGAAACCGTGGAGGTCAGGAAGACTTGCCACTGAAAATTTAGCAGTCCTGTGCTTTGAAACTGAGTCTCAAAGACAGGATATTGACTTCACTTGCTCTTTGTGAATCACCGTGCTGGTCTAATTAATTTGAGTGTTTGGACAGAAGCTGTAAAGTTTAAAAGGGGAATGGATGAAGTTGGGGTATTCCGTAAATCTCAGATTGTTGTTTATTAATCCTCAACTAGGAAGAATTAAATAAAGATTATCTACTAATCTCACTCTCAGAAATGTATTCTCTTTACTTCCCCACGAATACAGCATGCTCATTTCTACTCCTTATCTTTCTACATATTGTTTCCTACCTTCTCCCCTCTACCCATTTAAATCCCACTCATTTTTCACATTCTAAATTCAGTCTCATCCACCTCCACCATCAATTCTTCTATAACAATCCCAGCCTGTGGCTGTAAGAACTGAGGAAAAAATTCAAGCCTCGAGTTGCAATAGTGAAGGATTCTATGGGGAAAATATTAAACGATGCAGGAAGCATCAAAAGAAGATGGAAGGAATACACAGTCATTATACCAAAAAGAACTGGTCAATGTTCAAACATTTCAAGAGGTACCATATGAGCAGAAACCGATGGTACTGAAGGAAGAAGTCCAAGCTGCACTGAAGACATTGATAAAAAACAAGGCTCCAGGAATTGATGGAATATCAATTGAGATGTTTCGACAAATGGATTCAGCTTTGGAAGTGCTCACTTATCTATGCCAAGAAATTTGGAAGACAGCTAGCTACCTGACCAATTGACTGGAAGAGATCCATATTTATGCCTATTCCCAAGAAAGGTGATCCAACCAAACGCAGAAATTATGAAACTATATCATTAATATCACATGCAAGTAAAATTTTGCTGAAGATCATTCAAAGCGGCTGCAGCAGTATATCGACAGGGAGCTGCCAGAAATTCAGGCCAGATTCAGAAGAGGAGGTGGAACCAGGAATATCATTGCTGATGTCAGATGGATCCTGGCTGAGAGCAGAGAATACCAGAAGGATGTTTACCTGTGTTTTATTTACTATGCAAAGGCATTCGACTCTGTGGATCATAACAAATTAGGGATAACATTACAGAGAATGGGAATTCCAGAATGCTGAACTGTACTCACGAGAAATCTGTACATAGATCAAGAGGCAGTTGTTCAGACAGAACAAGGGGATACTGCGTGGTTTAAAGTCAAGAAAGGTGTGCGTCAGGGTTGCATCCTTTCACCATACCTAGTCAATCTGTATGCTGGGCAAATAATCTGAGAAACTGGACTGTATGAAGCAGAACAGGGCATCAGGATTGGAGGAAGACTCATTAACAACCTGTGTTATACAGATGACCCAACCTTGCTTGCTGAAAGTGAAGAGGACTTGAAGCACTTACTGATGAAAATCAAAGATCACAGCCTTCAGTATGGACTACACCTCAACATAAAGAAAACAAAAATCCTCACAACTGGACCCACAAGCAACATCACGGTAAGTGGAGAAAAGACTGAAGTTCTCAAGGATTTCATTTCACTTGGATCCACAATCAACAGCCATGGAAGCAGCAGTTAAGAAATCAAAAGATGCGTTGTATTGGGCAAATCTGCTGCACAGAACCTCTTTGAAGTGTTGAAAGCAAAGATGTCACCTTGAACACTAAGGTGCGCCTGACCCAAGCCATGGTATTTTCAATTGCATCATATGCATGAGAAAGCTGGACAATGAATAAGGAAGACCAAAGAAGAATTGATGCCTTTGAATTGTAACGTTGGCAAAGAATATTGAATATACCATGGACTGCCGAAAGAGTCTTTGCACAACCTGTCCCTTACACCTGCACTTGCTTTCCCTACCCCTGCTCCACTCTGTCCCACCCCCTCCTTCCTATCCTCTGGTCTCAGCTGAGTAAAATCCATTTCCAGAGTACTACACTGACTACTCTATTCTCTCCTGTGTACTGATCTTCCTCCTCCATAGGAGTTATCACAATTTATAATTATTTATTTCCTTTTTTTTTCCCACTCCTTTATTATCTGTCTTCCCTATCAGAGTAGATGTACCTTTCACCTTTAAGACAAAAAGAGTATCTGTTTTGTCCATACTGCTCAATAAATGTTCATTGAAATAATGATGTCCATCTAATTTCACGTTAGCCACCAAGATCGCCCAGCCTCCACTTGGCTGCTCTCACTGTTCTCCCTGAAGTAGAGAATGTCTCTCTTTCTACCAAAGTTATACCTCTTTTATTAAAATCCCCCAAAAGTGGCCCAATATGTTTGATAGATTATAGCACTTTCAGTGTTTAGATTTATTTTATTAAACACACTCTGAGTTTCTTATCTCCTTTCTCTCAAATTTGAGGCAAAGACCTACAGGTTGGGAAAAGGACAATGAAGTAATACCACCCATCCGAAGGATCCCACCCCACAGAAAAGCAATCCAAGTTCTAGGACAGAGCCCAGGCATTTCACTATCTGCTGAGTCAGAATCTGTGCCTTACCCACCCAAAGCCCTCCTTGAGAAACTAAAAGTGGCCTTTCTTCTCCATTGTCTTTGTTACCATAGCTTGGTTTGGGGGACCCACCATTAGTTCCGGTCTAATTTTTCCTCAATTCCCAGAAGATCTATCAGGTCTTCAATAAACAGCATCCTCTCCACCTCAGGTTCCCCAAGGTGGGCATGAGATTAGTACCTGCTCTAGGACTCTTGATGCATAGTAATGCATTAACACTCTACCTTACAAGGTTATTTTAAGAACCAAATGAAATAAAAGCATGGTGCAAACTGATAATTGCTACACAAATGTTAGGTTTATTACTACGACAACTATACTGCAAGTACTGTAGAAATATTGGACATGCATGGCTTTCAAATGCTATGAGCTACCAATCTTAAACAAGGCTTATAAACAGATACAGTGATGGTATCAGATAGAGTGTTTTTGGATGTAAGCAACAGAAAGCTCAACTAAAGGATGCTTAACAAGAAGTCCTGAGGCTTCAGGAAGCTTCAGGGTTAGTTTATTCAGAGGCTCAATTATCTCATCAAGGACCCAGGTTTTTATTTCCACCCTGCCATCCTCAGTGTGTTGGCTAGAAACCCTCAGGGCCCCATGTTGGCAGGTATTACATCTTTATGCATCAGTATCCAGAAGTGCCCAGTTGATTTTTTTTTTTTCACATTTTATTGCCTAGAACTAGGTTAAATAAGGCAACCCTAAACAGATAACTTGCTTAGGAGTGGATTTATTATAACTGACCTGGACCAATCAACATAAACTCCACTTGAACTGGAGGTAAGTGTCACTTCAGCCAGTGCATATGGTCAACGGATTCCTGTACAATGTCAGAAGTACAGAAATGCATTGTGGGTAGGCTACCACTCTACCAGTGTTTGCTACTGTGACGTAATGAAGAAGGTTGAGACCCTAATTGTACTCCAGGCCCAACATTACTTAGACACCTTCATTTATGTGAGTGAAATACTTCCTTGGGAACTAACGCATTTTGAAAGTATATATTCCCTCAATTTCTACTCCCTCTGTAAGATTGGGGGGAAAAAATTGCTTCTTTTATGGACCTGGTAACCTCCTCCATTTCAGGTTAAGAAAGCAACAGGTCCTTTGCCAAAGAGGACGTTCAGGTGGCCGAAAAAATACGTGAAAAGATGCTCATGATGGTTAGTCATTAAAAAAAAAAAAATTTTTTTCTAGTCATTAGAGAGACACAAAACAAAACTACAATGAGATACCATCTCACTCCCGCAAAAATGGCAATGATTGAAAAAACAGAAAATAACAAATGCAGGTGAGGTTGTGGGGGACTGGAACTCTTCCACATTGCCGGCGGGCTTGTAAAACTGTACAAAAACTAAGGAAAATGGTATGGCACTTCCTCAAAATGCTATAAATAGAAATACCTTATGATCCAGCAATCCCACTCCTAGGTATAGATCCTAGAGATATAAGAGCAGTGACATGACTAGACATATGCACACCTATGGTCGTTGCTGCATTATTCACAACAGCAAAAAGATGGAAACAACCTAAGTGCCCATCAACAGATGAATGGATAAACAAATTCTGGAACATACACACGATGGAATAGCATGCAACTATAAAGAATAATGAGGAGCCCATGAAATATTTTATAACACTTTTAATCTGGAGGACGTTATGCTGAGTGAAATAAATCAATCACAAAAAATCAAATATTATATGGCTCTACAATTATAAAAAGTCAAAAATAGATACACACACAGAAAGCAAAGGTCTTGGATGGTAACCAGGGATGGAAGGGAGAGGGAGGGGAATCACTTTCTAGATGGCAGACACTTGTTACTTTTGGTGATGGGAAAGGCAAGACCAAATATGGGTGAAATCAGCACAACTTGACCAAGGTAAATTAAGATACTAAGAAGTATATGAGGAAAAGGGACAATTTCGGTAAATGCTATAACATATACAATTTTGCAACAACAGTAAAAACAACCAAAAAATGTGTGCGTGGTTACGTAGATAGATATGGGTGCATATATGTGTATAGAGAAGCATATGCATATAAATGTACTTGCATGTATCGGTAGGCATATGAATTATTCTTTTGTGTGTGCTGCATACGTATCCACGTATACAACAAACCACATAGGGGCACAGTTACAGAGTCTTCCTGGACATATCCAAAAAAATCGTAGGATTGGTTTACTGGGTTAAAAGGCTTGGGACCATGGTCTCTGAGGATATCTTAGTCAACTGGCATAATATAGTTCACAAAGATGATATTCTACATCCTGGTTTGGTGAATAGTGTCTGAGGTCTAAAAAGCGAGCGGCCTTCTTTGATACAGCCATTGGTCTCTACTTGCATGGAACAAAAAAGAATGAAGGGAATCAATGGCTCAAAGAAGAAAACTAGTCCACAGGACTAATAGCTCACACAAACAACAGCCTCTTCTTAATGGAGACCAGAAGAACTAGATGGTGCTCGGCTACTACTACCAACCATTCTGACCAGGGACACAATAGAAGGTCCCAGACAGAATGAGAGAAAAATGCAGAACAAAACTCAAATTCCTAAAAATAGTCAGACTTACCGATACTATAGACTTACTAGAGACTAGTGGCATCCCGGAAACTATCTCCCTCAATACCCTTTGAACCTGGAACTAAAGCCACTCTTGGAGGTCACCTTTCAGCCAAACAATAGATTAGCTTATAAAACGCACCACATCACCCATAAGTAATATGCTGCCTTAAGCAACTAACTACATGAGACCAAACGGGCAACATGTACACAAAAGCAAAAATGAGAAGTCAAGGAGGGAAAGGGAAGTTAGATAAATAGAAACAGAACAAACAGAATGGAAGTAATAATAAGAATGCTGACACATTGTAAAAATTATAACCAATGACATGGAATAATTTGTATAAAAATTGCTAAAGGGGAACCTAACTGGCTGTGTAAACTTTCACCTAAAACACAATAAAATATTATTTTTTAAAAAGGGAGATGTGACACATAGAGGGAAGAGGTCCACGTGAAAAGGGAGGCAGAGATGAAGTGATGCCGCAGCTGCAAGCCAAGGAACGCCTGGGGCTACCAGAAGCTGGAAGAGACAACGAGGATCTTCTCCTATAGCCCTGCAAAAGAACACAGTCCTGCCAAAACCCTGAATTCAGACAACTAGCCTCCAGAACTGAGACAAGAAATTTCTCTTCTCATCAGACAAAATAAATAAATTAGGAAGATCATGGCAAAAAAAAAAAAAAAAAAAAGAAAGCAGCTGTTAAGTGATGAGGTGGCCAGAGTATGCAAGAAGATTCAACAGCAGAGAGCCATAAAAGAGCACAGCGAGTCATTTCCCTGCTATTATATCGCTCAGTGGCTGAAAGCCCTGGGACTTTTGCCTCATTTCACCTTATCTGCTCATTAACCTGCCAAAACACACATCTTCACACATCATGCCCACTGGAAATCAGTTTGTTTTTGAAAATGGGAACATTTTTTAAATGTAAATGTAGTCTTGTCAATCTGCTGCTTAAAAAACCCTTCAATGACTCCTGATGGTGCTCGAAGTTAAGTCCAGTTCCTAAATGTGGGCTCTGCTCACCTCTATAATCTCTTTTCTTGTCACACCTCTCCTCTCCCAACTCCCCTCCCCAGCCCACCCACATACTCTACACTTTGGTTTCACTAAACTATTTATATTTCCAACAAGCTGCCCTGCTTTATCTAGCTTCCAGACTTTTGCACAAGGAATTTCCATTGCAAAACTTTTTCTCTTTGTCTACAAACTTCTGTCTATTCTTTTGGTTAGACAATTCCTCATCCAGGAAACTCTTCCTGATCCTCTAAGACTGCTTTCTCCAGCACTATGTGCATACTTCTATTGTATCCTTGATCACACTGTTCAATCAAGACTGTTCACTTGCCTGTCTCCTCCACTAAAGGCAAGGGAAGTTTCCTGTAATCCCAGCCCTGAGCATGGTGCCTAACATAAAGTAGATGCTCAATAAATGATCATCTAATTAATAAATAAATGAATTTACTTTTATAAGGACATAAAGTGCATAGCTTTGGATACCCTCATAGGTACACTGTGGGGAACTCAGCCCTGTGTTGTGTTCTGGGTATGCATATAAGCCACATCAAAAGTATAATAAATTCTCAGTTATCAGTTCATGGATTAACTGATTTCCTCACACAGCCTGTTGTTGTTGTTAGGTGCCAGCGAGTCAGTTCTGGCTCATACTGACCCTATGTACAACAGAATGAAGCACTGCCCAGTCCTGCACCATCCTCACAATCCTTGTTAACCTTGAGCCCATTGTTGCGGCCACCACATCAAGCCATCCTCGTTGAGGGTCTTCTTCTTTTTCGCTGACTTTTTACCAATCATGATGTCTTTCTCAAGGGATTGATCCCTCCTGATAACATGTCCAAAGTATGAGATGAAGTCTTCCATACTTGCTTCTAACGAGCATTCTGGCTGTACTTCTTCCAAGACAGATTTGTTCATTCTTCTGACAGTCAATTCAATATTCTCCAACACCATAATTCAAAGGCATCAATTCTTCTTCTGTCTTCCTTATTCATTGTCCAGTTTTCACATGCATATGAGGTGATTGAAAACACCACGGCTTGGGTCAGGCCTACCTTCATCCTCAAAGTGACATCTTTGCTGTTTTAACTCTTTAAAGAAGTCTTTTGCAGCATATTTGCCCAAAACAAGGCGTTGTTTGATTTCTTGACTGCTGCTTCTATGGGTGTTGACTGTGGATCCAGGTAAAATGAAATCCTTGACAACTTCAACCTTTCCTCCATTTATCATGATGTTGCCTATGGGTCCAGTTGTGAGGATTTTTGTTTTCTTTATGTTGAGTATAACCCATACTGAAGGTGGTGGTCATTGATCCACATCAGTAATTGCTTCAAGTCCTCTTTACTTTTAGAAAAAAGACGTATTGTAGGTTGCTAATGAGTCTTCCTCTAATCCTGATGTCCCATTCTTCTTCATATAGTCCAGCATACAGTTTGAATTAGTTTCCTGAAAGGATATAACCCTGACGTACAACTTTCTTGACTTTAAACCACCCGGTATCCCCTTGTTCTGTCTGAACGATACTTCTTTGTCTAATTCCCATTCTTTGAAATGTTATCCATAATTTATTATGATTCTCGTATTCTCTGCTTTCAGCCAGAATCCATCTGACATCAGAAATGATATCCTGAGTTGTATTCCTGGCAGTTCCCTTCAATATACTGTTGTGAACGTTTTTGAATGCTGTTCAGCAAAATTTTACTTGTGTGTGATATTAAATGATATTGTTCGATAATTTCTCCATCCTGTTGGATCATCTTCCTTTGGAATGGGTACAAATACGGATCTCTTCCAGTTGGTTTGCCTGGTAGCTGTCTTCCAAATTTCCTGGCATAGACGAATGAGCACTGCCAGTGCTATATCTGTTTGTTGAAACATCTCAATTGGTATTCCATCAATTTCTGGAGTCTTGTTTTTAACCAATGCCTTCAGTGCAGCTTGAATTTCTTCCTTCAGTACCATCAGTTCTTGATCATATGCTACCTCCTGAAATGGCTGAATATTGACAAATTCTTTTCGGTACAGTGACTCTGTGTATTCCTTCCATTTTCTTTTGATGCTTCCTGCTCTGTTTAGTATTTGCCTGTAGAATCCTTCAATATTGCAACTTGAGGCTTGAATTTTTCTTCAGTTCTTTCAGCTTGAGAAATGCTGAGCATGTTCACACAGCCTAGAGCCCTTACAGACCCTTATAGACTAGCTCCCGTTACTACTCAACTGGGTGTACTCACTGCTTCAATATAACTTAAAGTAACACCTACACCTACTAGCTCATCTACTGAAAGTTGTATAATGAATTATAAATGACAAAGGAAAAGAATCTAATTAAGCTGGGTTAAGACAGGCTAAGCCATCTTCTATTATGTCTCATCAAATTCAACCAACAGCCAAGCTAAGGACTTTCACTTATGTTCGACTTGCTTCTCCCAGCAGCCTTGTGACCTGAAGAGGTATTTACCACTTTTATTCACAGAACTGTAATTTCAAAATAGGTTTGTTTACCTATCCTAGATGTCACTTCCACTATTCTATAATTGTATTTAAGTTATAGAAATAGAAAATATTCAGCATATCAACCCTAAAAATTAGCTATGATATTTGGGGAAAAATTATAACAGAAATAAATAAAATGTCTAATAGCAAGGTACTGGTTAAATAAATAATGATATACATATACGATGGCTACAAAGTAGCCATTTAAAACCATGCTATAGAATACACAATGATATGAAGACATGTTCACAAGATTATTGGTAACTGGAAGAGGTTATAAAAGCCTAGCTACAAGTGTGATCTTAAAAGTATGAGCATGTCTTCGGATCATCGTGTGTGTATATATATAAAAAAAATATATATATATATATACATATAAATACAGATATATATAGATATGAGCCCTGGTGGCACAGTGGTTAAGCATTCTGCTGCTAACCAAAAGGTCAGCAGTTTGAATCTACCAGCCACTTCTTGGAAACCCTACAGGGCAGTTCTACTCTGTCCTATAAGGTGGCTATGAGTCAGAATCAACTCGATGGTGACAGGTTTGGGTTATTTTGGTTTATATATACATATATATACACACACACACAAATAGACATGTATAGGCAAAGAACTAGAATATTGTACACAAAAATGTTAACAGTAGTTATTCTACAGAGTAAGAGAACAGAAGATTTTAATGGTATTCTTTGGACTTTTATCTAGCTTCCAAATTTTCTACAATGAATGTGTATTACTTTGGCAATTTAAAAAAAAAAAAAAAAAAAACCTTGAGAAAAAGTTGAAGCACAGAAATATAAAAGGGAATTCACCTGGAAAAATCTGCAAATTAATGTTGCTGTCTCTTTCTTCAAATACAGTCTTACCCTTAGCCTCAAAACCCACTGCCATTGAATCTATTCCGAGTCATAGTGATCCTACAGGACACAGCAGAACTGCCCTGTAGGGTTTCCAAGGCTGTAAATCTTTACAGAAGCAGGCTGTTACATCTTTCTCTCGCAGAGCAGCTGGTGGGCTGGAACTGCTGACCTTTCAGCAGCTAAGAGCTTAACCACTGTGCCACCAGGGCTCCCTCCTCGGCCTCAGTTCACCCCAGTTCTCTGGCCACACACACACTCAGGCAAGTGTTTTAAGAGCACTTAAGTTCTGCCTAGCTGTTGATTTACTGCAGTGCCATGGAGAGTATCAGCTTGAGAAAAAGCAGGGCTTGGAATTTAACCATAATCCATGTTTTCAAATTTGACAGAGAAGATAGTGGACTGATAGTTCCTGGTTATGTCTTTCGGTGGTACTTATCAAACTGTTGTTTGAATCATAGGTACTAAATTGCTACTATATTATACGAATAAAACCAGCTACTGTGGAGTCAATTCCAACTCATGGCAACTCCCTGTGTATCAGAGTAGAACTATGCTCCATCGGGTTTTCAAAGGCTGATTTTTCAGAAGTAGATTGTCAGGTATTTCTTCTGAGGTGCCTCTAGGTGGACTGAAACTTCCACCTTTTCAGATAGCAGCCAAGCACATTAACCACAGAATCAACCAGGAATCCCAGTAGATTATAGCCACTCTTAAAGTCAGAGTCCATAACTTCATTGTCTTTGCATTTGCTAGGGCATATAGCACAGTGTCTTGAACATAGTAGGTACTCAATAAACAGCTCTTTAATTGAATATAAGTGATCTACCAATTAATAAATTGATTTATCAGTTAACAAATCAATTGATTTTGCATGTCCATATGCTCCAGGAAATGTGTTAGGTCCTGTCTTAAAAAACAAAAGATGAATTTAAAATAGCCCTGTTGGGAAGTCAAGACAACTGGACTAAACAAAAAGCTAAGAAGTTTCCTGAATACAACCAAACGCTTCAAGGGTCACAGTAGCAGGGTGGGGATCTGGGGACCCTGGTTTCAGGGGACATCTAGGTCAGTTGGCATAACAAATTTTATTAAGAAAATGTTCTACATCCCGCTTTTGTGAGTGGCACCTGGGGTCTTAAAAGCTGGCAAGCAGCCATCTAAGATGCATCAATTTGTATCAACCCACCTGGACCAAAGGAGAATGAAGACCATCAAAGAAACAAGGAAAATATAGCCCAAGAGACAGAAAGGGCCACACAAACTGGAGGCTCTATCAGTCTGAGACCAAAAGAACTGGACGATGCCCAGCTATCACCAATGACCGCCCTGACAGAGAACAAAACAGAGAGTCCCTCACAGAGCAAAAGAAAAGTGGGGTAGAGAACTCAAATTCACGTAAAAAGGCCAGACTTAATGGTCTAACTGAGACTGGAGGAACCCCAGAAGACATGGCCCCCAGACTCAAAACCATTCCCAAAGCCAGCTCTTCAGACAAAGATTAGGCTGGACTATAAAATATAACATGATACTCGTGAAGAGTATGTTTCTTAGCTCAAGTAGATACATGAGGCTATATGGGCAGCTCCTGTCCAGAGCCAAGATAAGAAAGCAGGAAGGGACAGGAGCTGGTTGAACAGACACAGGAAATCTGGGGTGGAAAGGAGGAGTGTGCTGTCACATTACAGAGAGAGCAACTAGGGTCACATAACAAGGGGTGTATAAATTTTTGTATGAGAAACTAACTTGAACTGTAAACTTCCACTGAAAGCACAAAAAAAAATTGCTTTAAAAAAATAAAATGACCCTGTTTTCAGGAAATATTCAACCTGATAAGGAAGGCAAAGCTATTGCATATGAGTCAAATAAGTGCTAAATTGTGCCATATTGATATTACCAAAATAGAATTTCAGAAAAGAGAAAGATGAGCATAGACTGGAATATAAAGCAAAGGCTTTAAAATAGTATCTTCAAAATAGTATCTCCTCTCTAACCACGGGCTAAGTCCTCAAGGTCCCCCACCAGGCTCTCTCTTACTGCCCACCCAGTCTAACATTGTACTGCTCCAGTTCAGTCCACTCAGCCAGCCAATCTATTAATCTACTATGCATAACTGCTCCTGCACAAGGAAAATTATAATAATCTACTAAGTTAAAAAAAAAAGAATAAGATGAAAAAGAATGCACAAGATACACAGAGTAGAAACTTAAAAGACTTCAGCACCCTGGGATTTCCAAGAACACTGAAACTCAAATCAAGTAAAATCAAACATCACCATCTTGGTGTGCATGGAGTAAAAAATCAGTTGCCTTCAAGATGGTTCTGACTCATAGTGACCGCATGTGTATCAGAGCAGGGCTATGCTCAATAAGGTTTTCAATGGCTGGTTTTTCAAAAGTACGTCACCAGGCCTTTCTTCCAAGTCACTTCTAGGTGAATTCAAACTGTCAATCTTTCAATTAGCAGCCAAGCACTTACCATTTGTACTACCCACCTGGAAACTGGTAAATCTAAGTTCTAATCTTGACTTTGCTACTAGCTAGTTGCCAATAAATGTTTAAATAAATGTTAAATAAATGTTTAGATTATCAGTTATAATGCATTGAAGCATTATAATATATGTGGTGATAGATGAAGCCAATAGATCCCTATATTGATACGTATATAAGGCTTTTGAGTTTAGGAATGGTTCTAGGGAGAAGACCAAATAAATTCCAGATTATGCCAGAAGCTTAAATATACTGTAACTTAGACTTTGGACAGACTCCTCCCCGCCCACCCCCCCCCGTTTTTTGTTTTTTTTTTTTAAAGAATTTCTCCTTATCCCATCGTTTCATGGATTCAGCTAATCAGCCATCAGCTCTACAAATAAGGGAGTTCAGTCTAGAAGGAGAGATAAAACACATATATATGTAATCAGATTAAAGTAAGAAGGTGTTAATTGCCTTGTGAAAGGTGAAGATGAAGTGCTATGAGATTACTTCTAGCCAGGAGGGGTCAATAATAGCTCCATCAACAAGAAAGAATATGATCTGGCCTTATGAGATAGATGGGAATGGGACACACTGAAATGATGTGGAAACAGCATTATCAAAGCCCTAGAGAAGATAAACAATGTAATGTCTATTCAGAAGACAGCGAGAATAGCTTAATTTGGTAGAAGGACGGGGAAGTTGGAGCTAAAGCTAGAACCATAAACTGAGAACCCAGAGTAGAGGGAATTGGACTTACCGTAATTGTGAAGATAACAGGAAGCCAATGAAGGCATCTAAGGAGGGGAGTAACATGCTACCATCCAGTTTTCACCTGTGGATGCTGAGTAAGTGGTAGGCCTACCAAGTGAACTTCTTACCTAACAATTTCCTTAATTCTGGCTATTCAAAATAGGTACGTTCTCCAAGTACAGCCTACAAGGGATACCTTTCGTTTTCATTTCCACTGTCTACCTCCACGTTAGAAAGGAGTTTTACCACTTGTGCTACGGTAATGCCGGAATGTTCCCACTCTATCTTGGCTGTGTCATGCCATCAGCCTAAAAATAGATGCTAATTAGCAAGGTTATTTCTAACTTACATTGTTAAAAGAGAGTAAAACAGAGATGAAACATATATAGAGTAACAAATTAACCAAGGACGGAACCAAATTCAAGCTTGAAATTTCCACCTCACAGATATTCAAATCTCTAGTCTTTTTTTTTTTTTTCTCTCCATAAATCAGATAGTCATTATCCAAATTTCCTATCCCAAATGTGATAATATAGTGTGATGAGACATGCCCCAACAGAACACAGATTGACTTTTGGAGACTAGATGTGATCTGGAGTGAGTGGATGGTAAAGCAAATATTTCAC
Source organism: Loxodonta africana (assembly GCF_030014295.1). Classification (NCBI taxonomy): domain Eukaryota; kingdom Metazoa; phylum Chordata; class Mammalia; order Proboscidea; family Elephantidae; genus Loxodonta; species Loxodonta africana. The sequence goes on along the minus strand of NC_087344.1, from coordinate 147,326,491 downwards.
TCTGTTATCTGTCATCTCTGAACCAACAGATTACATGGTTCACTGACTAGCTGAATAACTTTTAGACAGTTTGCTCATGTCTATTTACACATATTCCACAGACATATATTAACAACTGAGGAATAGCTGTAAAAATTATATGGCAAGATGGATAGATGAGAGCAACAATCTCTCTGTGTGCATTTCTGCAGAGAAGAAAGTTTTCTGTGGTAAGGGGAATGGAGAAACACACACACATGCACATTCATATGTTGCTGCCACTACAAAGTGTGAATTCCATACAGTTAACGGAGACAAAGGAAGAAAGTATACCATATAATCTCCTGGAAACCCCTTACATCTATCTGGGATACTACTACAATATATATTTTTTTACACCAATGAGTTTATTTATACTTGTGCTCTCAAATAGTTTACTGGACAATTGTATTTTTTAATAAGAAAGCCACTGTTCGTATTCATTTGATATCCATAAAAGGAATGGAAGTTTTCTGATTCACGCTTTTACTAAATAAAATCTTTATTCTAAAATCAAAAGCCAATTTTAATCTACTCTCCAAGTCACCTGTATCTCACACAAAAATATATTATTAACAAATACAAGAAGATTCTCGTGTCTTCTACTATAATACTGGTCACTAAGCAACCAGCAGCTGTTGAGTCAACTGATGGCAACTCCACCTGTGTCAGGGTAGAACTATGCTCCAGAGGTTTTCAATCGCTGATTTTTTGGAAGTAGATGGCCAAGTCTTTCTTCTGAGGCACCTCTGGATGGGCTCCAACGTCCAAACTTTTAACCAAATACTTTAACTGTTTGTACCCTAGGATTTTCTTTGGTATACACAATTGAGACTTCATATCCAAAAGGCTGGAGGTTTGGATCTATCCAAAAACACCTCTCAAAAGAAAGGCCTGGCACTCTACCTCCAAAAAATTAGCCATTGAAAATCCTATGGAACACAGTTAGGGTCACACATCAGGTCGTCATGAGTTGGAATCGACTCCACAGCATCTGGTCACTAAGTATTTTGCTTTAAAAATTAGTAGCGGTGTTACATAAACCTCTCTTCAGATAAACGCTGTTTATCACTACATAAAATTCCCAACTGAATTTGCCTCCATAATAAACAGTGGTTGGATGCCACTGGAATTGTGTTGGCCTAATCTTCAGTGGAGAAAAGGCTCAGGGGCATATAAACCAAAACCAACCCAGTGTCATCGAGTTGATTCTGGCTCATCGCGACCCTACGGGACAAAGCAGAACTGCCCCATAGGGTTTCCAAGGAGCGCCTGGTGGATTTGAACTGCGAGCCTTTTGGTTAGCAGCTGTAGCTCTTAACCACTATACCACCAGGGTTTCCAGTGTAAATTTGATAAATGCTGCCACTCCCTCCTTCTGTCTTCCTTTGATTTCCATGACGTCCCATTCCCCTGGTTTTCCTCCTCATTAGCAGCACTTTCTCAATCTTTTTTCACAAAACTATCCTCCTCTAAAGAATGTGAAATCTTGGAGAGCTTTAAGGCTTTGTACACACTGTTCTGCTTAAAAACTCTCCCCACCCTTGTCCTTTGATTTTCTTTATTCCTACTCATCCATCAGATTTCAGCTTGAGCATTACTTCCATGGGAAAACTTCCTCTGACCATCACCCGCCATGCCACCCCAGAGTGAGTCAGGCTCTCTTCTTACACACTCTGAAAGCTCACTGGGTTTTCTTCTCAGAGCTTATCAAAGTCAGTAATTATATACTTATTTGTGCTATTGGAAACCCTGGTGGCGTAGTGGTTGAGTGCTATGGCTGCTAACCAAAGGGTCAGCAGTTCGAATACACCAGGCACTCCTTGGAAACTCTGTGGGGCAGTTCTACTCTGCCCTTGGTGTCGCTATGAGTCAGAATCAACTTGACGGCACTGGGTTTGGTTCAATTTGGTTTTTGTGCTATTATTTTATTAATGTCTAACCTCTCCCTATTTTTTTATAAGTTTTTCCTGACCAGTGTATCCTTAGTGTCTAACCTGACTTGTAGTGAACATTTGATATTTAGTGAATAAATAAATGAAGTGTAGGTGATGACACAGGAAAGAATGCAGGGGCTAGTTTATGCATAAAAATAGTTTCCTAAGTGGCTTTTCTATTTTTCCAAGCCTTCCTACTTTTTACATTGCCTCTGGAATTATCATCCTAAAACACAGTAATATGGAAGAGATTTATAAGTTGCAAAGAACTCTCAGTATTAGTATCCTCATTATTATTATGTCAGTCAGAAACCTTTGACTTCATGTCAAGGGTCTCCATGATCTGATCTCAACCTATTCTTCTGGCTTCTTCTCACACTGTACGTCACCAAAACCACAGAGCCGTGATATTATTGTCCTTAGGTGCTCTCCGACTCAGAGCAACCCCAGGTGATAGAGTAGAACTGCCCCATAGAGTTTCTAAGCTGTAATCTTTACGGGAGCAGATTGCCAGGTCTTTCTCTTGTGGAGCTGCTGGGTGGGTACGAACCACCAAACTTTTGGTTAGCAGCCTAGTGCTTAACAGCCATGCCACCAGTGCCTTTTACACTCTGTCACAGAGGTATGATAAGGTACTATACAGTCCTATACAGTTTACACAATTCCTCAGACACAGCCAGCTTCCATACCTTTGTTCCTGCTGTTCCTCAGCCAGAATGACTGATTTTTGGCAAGTCACAGCACAAAATCCTCTTGCTCTACTAAGTTTTCTACTCTATACTAATTGTAATTACCTGCATATGTTTCCTTGCTCCTCCTCCACATTATAAATTGCTTCATGGGTATTCTAAAGGCTGCATTTTAATTACCTTTGTAGTTCCACAGTGCCTAATACACTGCAGGACATCGAGACGGTCCTTTTAACATGTGCTGAACTAAGCCCACCACTAAGACAAACTAAATCCTGGAATAATTGTGACCAGGAAAGGAAAAGGCAGTAAACAGGATGGTAAGAATCCAAGAACCAAGAAAAAAAAATCTGGAGTTATTTCATGTTACTTGAAGTTCTCAAGGCTAAAAGCTTAGCAATTAAACGACCCTCAACAATACAAAGGTCTAGGTGAAATGATATCAGCCTCTTCTGCTGATTTTCAGATTCTTTTTTTTAATAGTGACTATTTTCTTTTTTTTTTATAGGAAACCCTAGTGGCGTAGTGGTTAAGTGCTACAGCTGCTAACCAAAGGGTCGGCAGTTCGAATCCGCCAGGCGCTCCTTGGAAACTCGTATGGGGCAGTTCTGCTCTGTCTTGTAGGGTCACTATGAGTTGGAATTGACTCGATGGCACTGGGGAGTTTGGTTTTTTTTTATTTATTACAGTGACTATGGAGCCCTGGTGGTGCAGTGGTTAAGAGCTCGGCTGCTAATCAAAAGGTAGGCAGTTTGAATCCACCAGCCTCTTCTTGGAAACCCTGTGGGGCAGCTCTACTCTGTCCTGTAGGGTCGCTATAAGTAGGAATCGACTCTACAGCAATGGGTTTGCTTTGGTTTTTGGTATAGTGAGTATGAAGGAGCCCTGGTGGCACAGTGGTTAAAGTTCTCAGCTGCTAACCGAAAGGTCAGCAGCTTGAAACCACCAGCAGCTCCTCAAAATAAAGATGTGGCAGTCTGCTTCCATAAAGATTTACAGCCTTGGAAATCCTATGGGGTAGTTCTACTCTGTCCTACAGGGTCACTATGAGTCAGAATCGACTCGATGGTAGTGGGAATAGTGAGTATAGGAGTCCCTGGGTGGCACAAATAGTTAAGCACTAGCCTACAAACCAAAAGGCTGGCAGTTTGAATCCACCCAGAGGCACCTGTGAAGAAAGGCCTGATGATGATGCACTTCCAAAAGATCACAGCCACTGAAAACCCTATGGAGTGCAGTTCTACTCTGAAACACATGGAGTCACCATGAGTCAGAATTGACTCAATGGCAATGGTTCTTCGGTATAGTGAGTATATTTCAAACTATTTCTAAAGTTCAAATGTTTTCTTTTGTACCTAGGAGCATGTCCTCAGAACCGTAAAAGAGAACATTTCTGAGGACCCAATGAAACCCTGACAAAATTATTACTAGCAAGTTTGCTTGCTCTATTACCAAAAAAAAAAAAAAAAAAATTACCAAACAAACCAACAAACATCTAAAGTCACAAAATTATCATAATGTTCACTCCTAGAAAGCTTAGAACCTGAATATCTCAACTTGTTTGTGTCTCTCATTGAGTTCTGACTCTGAGGATTCTTTGTCACGTGAATCAACCTTTCTTAAACTCACTCAGACTCTTGAAAACCCTGGTTTGTACTCCAGCCCGAGGATTCTTTGTCATGTGAATCAACCTTTCTTAAACTCACTCAGACTCTTAAAAACCCTGGTTTGTACTCCAGCCCCTTGGTGCTTTACTTAAATCCATGAACTAAGATATCTGGTCTGTTGTTTAAATGTCATAAGTCAGTTTTAGGAAAAGAGGAAATAGATAGCTCTAACAACCCCAAGGCATTCCAGTTGTCCCAGCAAGGTCTAGCTAAATTAAACCTGCAGGTTAAAGCAAAGATTTTTTTTTCCTTTTTTTTTAAATAGCCAATTCTCTCCTCATATTGCTATTAATTTAAATCATTTTGAGTACAGTTAATAAAAATCAATATAATTTATAGCTCACTCGTCTTAAGTTGTTCTTTGCTCACAGAGGCATAAACAAGTTGCTAACAGGCAGAAATAAATGATTCTAATTTAAACAAAAATATGTAATATGTCCAAATTCATATCCACCCCAACTTCATGCCTAGTTCACTTGGCACCCGGTAATATAGTATTCATAGCTACTTTTCCCTTTACGCCTTAATACCAGTGAAATTTTTTTCCTGTAAAAAGAAAAATTATTTAAAGAATATCTCCAGCATTTCAACTGAAAATTAAAATGATTTCCAAGCTTCAATTCAATGGATACACATATTGCTATCTGCTGCTGGTCTAGTTACTTAAAACCAAGTTTTAAAAGCAAAGTCCAGGGCTATTTACCTTTCCCTTGTGCTGCTCTGTTGCCAAAGGTGCAGTCACTGAGGGTAATCTTCAGAAGCTTGGCTTTGTTGCCAGAGCAACCAACCCAACTTTAAGCATTTTTAAATATATTCTTTCCAAGTATTTTTAAATAACAAGAAGAGACACCAGATCAAATCCATTGTAATAAGTGCTAAGGTCATTTTATAACTCCGATCTAGTTATCAGAAAATTAGGAACCTAATCTAGCAGGGATTTATAACAATAAACCCTCTTTCTGTAGAAACTCCTGGAAATTGCATGCCATGCTATGTGCCACTTTCTAGCCAGTGTCCACTTCCCCGGGGTAAGCGGTCACAATCAAAAGGAAAAGAGTAACAAGAAAATTCCTGCTTCTTCCAGCTCAGACCCTCCAGCAGTCTCAGGATTTAAATGCATCACAGGCCAGATTTACAATGCCCTATGCTTCCGCTTACTTGTACTGATCAGGAGATAAGCAGATTTGGAAACTCTCATTGAATGTTAAGAAACTATAGCACTGTATCTGAACACCCTAGAGAACTAGCAACAGCAAGCTTTCTGCTACCATTAAGTGGTTTTTAGTTCATTTTTTATTTAATTATCATATATTATGCTAAGAAGCCTAAAATTCTTTTTGGAAGGAAGATGATATTAATTCTAAATATTAACAAGCACATCATATATAAAACGCAGAGCCCCTACACAATTGTACAATTTCAGTAACAGTCACCTTGTATTTGCTGCCTATCTACTTTCTACAAAGAGTTCAAACCATTTGAAAAACAATGTCCTGAAGAACAGGTATCAGCATATAGCTGTGGTCTCCACTGAGAAAGGGCAAAAGAAGAGAATGGACTTTTTGGTCATGCAATCAATCAATCAATCAATCAGCAGTCAAAGAGTATTTACCAGGTACCTAAACAGTATTGGCAACACATAAGCATACAACACATTTCTGCCTCAAGTAGCTAATAACAATCTGATGATTTTGTGTGGGGCCACTGAGAATAGGGGGAAAAAGTGTTTATTGGGATTTTGAGAAACCAGGAATAGAGGATCATATTATTAGTAGCCCATTTTAAAGATGAGTAAATAAACTCTCAGAAGTTAACTAAATTACTATTATTGGCTACTATTAACTACCAGCTACTATTTGACCCCACTTCTAAAACAAAGATGGCTGTCTCTACTAAGACCACTTTTCTAAGGCAGGGGTATATATATGTCAATTCTTTGATCCCTAGAATGTGAGACAAAGTGTTCTCAGATTATTAATAAGAAAAAAAAATTTTTTTTTTATTATTAATAGTACATTATAATTACTAGAAAACTATGTTAGTTTTGACTGTTCATTAAGCTTGTTGTTTTCCTTAGCTGCCTTCTAGTTTGCTCCAACTCACAGAGAACCCATGTACAACAGAAAGAAATGTTGTTCGGTCCTGTGCAATTTTCATAATCCATTACTGTAGCAATTCTGTATTTTGAGTGCCTTCTTCCAACCTAGGGTGTTCATCTTCCAGCACTACATCAGCCAATATTCTGTTGTGATTCGTAGGGTTTTCATTGGCTAATTTTCAGAAGTAGATATCCAGGCCTTTTGTTCTCCTCTGTCTTAATGGAGATGCTCCACTGAAACCCGTCCACCATGGGTGACCCTGCTGGTATCTGAAATACTGGCAGCATAGCTTCCAGCATCACAGCAACATACAAGCCTCTACAGTGCCACAAACTGACAGACAGGTGGTAGTCATGGAATTTAGCTTCTCCCACTTACTTGAACTCCAATTAGTGAGTTGAATGTTCTCTTTCAGGAGGCTCTCAAATGATGCATTTCAATGATTCTTTCTTCAAGGACAGTGTGTTTGCTGGAGATAGAGGGTAGATACAACTTGGGTGCTCCTCAGTAACTTACATGATGACTGTAAATGTACTAAAAAATAAAAAAATGTACTGTGAGTCATTAAAGACAGCCACAGACTTATTTTTAAAAACACAAAGCTCTCAAATAGCTCTCACTGTGGTGATTCAGTTTCTCTGAACATAAAATCCATCCTCTGCCACTTTCTCTCTTCTTACCTTCCGTGGAAGTTTGTGCAGATATTCCCCTCACTTTGAAGTCCTTTGCAGTTTCTTCTAAAATAAAATGGACAATTTGTACTTAATGCCAAGCTCAGTTCATTAAAATATCATAAAATTCTACCTTTTTTGCAAGACCTATTCCTGATAAACCACCCCACAATGATCTTTCCCCTTGAGATCCTTCAGCGTGTACTAAGATTCTATTCTGTCCCATCACTTAGCAGTTTCACATGTGTTTATGCCCTATCTCTCTAGCTAAGTACCATGCTTCTAAAGGACAGGAATTTTTTTTTCTTTTATATCTGAATTGCTTATGATATGTTTGAGAACAGATTAAGTGTGTTATAAACATTAGAGAAGATAAAAATAAAATATGAAAGCTTTTGTGAAGTATGTCACCCGCACTTAAATTAGTTTTATACTTGTGGTTTGTAAAAAAAAATCTTGATATTTTCAAATAAGCCTTTTACATAATTAAATAGGTGAACTGGTCATTCATGCAATATTTATTAAACAGCTACTATGGGTCTGACCATGCTAGGTGCTACAAATAATATAAAATTTTAAATAATACATGATGTCTATTCTCAAGGTGTTTATAATCTAAAAGAGTCTAATGGCAGATTTCGTTACACTCAGATATGAACAGAAAAAAAAGTTAGTGGAATGATTAAACACCTTGGCAGCCTTAGAATTGCATAATTCAGATTTTTAAAATAGTTTAGGATGTTGGATACATAATTATTCAAATATAAAATAAAATATTAAATACTATGAAAAAAGCCAAGTAACTAAATAATAAGAACATCTTGGAGTAAAACTTACAAAACAAAATAAAATAAATGTCCTTGAAATTGCATTCATAGATCTTTGCTTTCTATCTGTTTTTATCTTTATATAAAGTCAACACCTGTCCTATAGCTTATACCAAAAAGACAAAGAAATAAACAAAAACAAAAATCTTTTGTAATCCAGTTCTTCACTTTCAATCTAACTGCTACTGTTTTCACTTAGATCTGCATTATTTCTCACCAGAATTTATAGCTTCTTAAATTGGTCTCCCTGTCTCCAATCAAGAAGTCCCTGGGTGGTGAAAATGGTTAAAGCATTTTGATGCTAACCAAAACAGTGGAGGTTAAGTGCTGATAACCAAAAGATTGGAGGTTCAAGCCCAGCCTCAGAAGAAAGGCATGGTGATCTACTACCAAAAAATCAGCCATGGAAAATTCTATGAAGCACAGTTATACTCTGACACACAGAATCAACTTGATAGCAACTGGTTATTTTGTTTTGTTATCTCCAATCTCAGCATTGCTACTAAAGTTGATTTCAAAAAAAAGTATAAGCATGTTATTCTCCTACTTTAAAACCTTGCCTAATCCCTAACACAGCATACATGACCCTCTGCAATCCAGCCACAGTTGTTACAGCTTCTTCTACTACCCATCCCTACACTCCCACTGGTCTAGATAGAGGAAACTTGGGCTGATTTCCTCACTTCTTGATCGTTGATTAGTTCATTCATTCAGTCAGCAAACACTTATTAAGCAACTGTGCAAAACCTTTCACTAAGCACTGGGAATATAGAAGAGCTCATAGTCTAGTGGCCAAGACAGAGAAGTTGTCAAATGGTAAGTGATTCCTAAAGAGCAGCGGTTACTGCTGCTGTATGTTGGCTTGCACATTTCCATAGATTTGTACAGTAAGGAGGAAACAAGCCCAGTGGGATTCAGTTTTGTTACTTAGACAGTCAAAGCAAGGTCAGCATGGTGTCAGCACCTCACTTCCCTAGTCCCACGGGATGACACTAAACTGGAGGGTCAAATAACAGACAACATGAGTGGCATGTTGCTCTGCCATAGAGGACCCAACTCTAAACTACAAACAAGCATTTTTATAGACTTATTGAGAAGCTTGTAGCTGTACCTAAGGAGAGGGGATGGGACATGAGGTAGAAAGTCCTGAATGAGAAACAGCCCTGTAGCATCTCTCATGAGATATAAGAAACTGCCTGTGGTGGCTTCTCATCAGGCTTATCTCCCATTACTCCTGCAGGAATCACAGGGCAGTCTCCAAGACTCAGCTGGTCATGGTCACGTTCTGCCTGCATGGCCTATGCAGAGATGTGCAACGTTGTAAGGGTGCCGTGACTGAGCCATTCACTTACACAAGTGAAGAAAATTGCAGTGCAATACCTGCAATGAGAGAGAAATGCTCAGGACACTGTAAGAGTACTTAGGAGGGGCCACTGGAACAGTGAAACAATGTGCCTTTACATATACTTCATCCACCCTAGATATTCTTCCCCCGTGAATGTTTGTGCAACTCAAGCACAGGGTGAAAATTCCCACCACTTCCTTTGGATGCCTTCTCCCAATATTCTAGGCTGAATAAATTACTTTTTCATCTGACTTTCATAGCTCTCAGTCTTTGCCCATGTTTAGTATTTGCCATAAGCCTTTCATTCATTCACGGGCCAGGCATTGCTACAGACATCGCAGTGAACAAAACAGGGAAAGAGACTTTCCCCCATAGGGCTTACATTCGTTCTCTTATGTTCTGTCCCTTCTATTCATAGCCTCAGTCAAACTCTAGAACTCATAAACTAGTCTAGTAGCCAGAATTGCTTGAAAGGCCAGGAATATTGCTTCCTTTCCTATTTTATTATTACGTTATAGTAGGAGAAACAAATCTATAATTCAAATTTTCATTTATACAAAAAATGTAATAAAATTTCACAAAACTTGCTTTTGCCATCAAGATCATAAGAAGAAATATATTACACAGGTTAAAGGTGTGCTCATAATTCTCATATCAAAGGCATTCAAGTCTAGGATACAGAAAACTTGTTCAATTCAACTGTGGCTTAAATTCAAAACTAAGTGTTGGAAAAGTTTTTCTCTCCAATATATAATACTATCAGGCATAACTAAGTTCTTTCTTCTACCTTTTCTTCCTCTTATTGTAGCGCCTTTTAATTCCTCAATCTGAGTTTTGGAGAAAGCAGGCTTTTTCCTAAACTGACTTTTGCTCAACAGCTTCTTTTCCCCCTGATTAGCAGGAATAACTTAACCACCTGGTTAACTTTTCTCCATGCCAACATCTAAACCCACTGAAATGAGTCAAATGTCAATTCTTTAAAGATTAGAATTTTCTTCATAATGGATGTTTCTAACTATGAAACCAAAATTTTTATAGAGCTGTGTGATAGAGTACTTCTCCTGTTAGAACATGTCTCCCCAGACTAGTGATGCCCACTAGCTGTACATAAGGATACCAGGACATGGACTGTGTCTCCCTGAGGATAAAGGCTGTATCTGCCATGCTTACACTGTAGCCCAAAGTCTAGCATGGAGTACAGTGTAGCCACAAGGAACACATGCCCTAAAGTTAGAGGCTTTGTGCTTGAATTCTGGCTCACATGCTGTGAGATTTGGGAAAATGTTTACTTAAGGTCTCTAATCCTCCATTTTCTCTTGTAAAATAGGAATGATGATTGTTGTAGGGATTAAATATATAAAGTCCTCAGCAGACTACATGGCACAAAGTAAGAACTCAATCTATGTTTGCTATTGTCATTATTATATGCTCAATAAATATTTGTTGTTTGAATGAACCTCAGTGAATGGCAAAGTACTTTAACTAATTTCTGCACTTAATAGACATCTACCTATCCATACTCCATCTTGTCTTTTACTGTACTATTTCATACCATTGCTTTCTGCTCCTTCCTTGTCCTTCAGGATTAGAGAATTAATAATATAATCTTTTTGCTCCTACTCTTTCTGCTATTTCCTAGATATCGACTAAACATTTCACATCCAAATACTTGTTTTCTTTGCACTGACAGAAAAACCAACTTTGCCACCACCAACCACTCTAGCTCTGAAATGTGTATGCATTACACACACACACCACTCAAATCACAGGGTTCAGTCTGTGAACCCTGACCCAATTCTTGGCCAGCTCTGAGAATTATCTTGAACCATCTCCCCAACTTGGAAAACACCATAAACTATACACCCTACAAAAACGACAGACGATATTTTATTTCGAGAATCATAAAACTGAGAGAGATAGGAAAAAGCAGCCATGGAGGCTTTAACTATAAGGACATTAACTTGAAGTCCCTCTCAACTAAAAAGCAATGACTCCATAAGGTCTTTACTCACCTTCTGACAACTTCCTATCTCAGAACACAGACCAAGTGACAACTGAAACATTTCATCTAAACTGAATTATAATCCACAAAGAGCTGGGTGATAAAGTATAATTAGAGTCCATTATAAAGAGAGTGGAGAAGGTTTGACAAAACTGCATAAACACTCTATGTTTTAAGAAGATAGATGTTTAAAATCCCAAAGAAAACAAACATGACTTCATTTCACAGTGCCCAGAGTGGGTAACTTGGAGATTGTAAAATGAAGATAATAGAAGATGATTGGGAATATTTCCAAAATTAACCTCTCATCCCAATGAGAGGAAAATGAGAAGAGAGTTACAAAGGATATATGTTGGTTTCCTCTCCAACACCCACTCCACCATTCTCATGCCAACAATACACTGGTTTTCAACTGTGGAATTCCTCCTTTCCCCCACTGCAGACATATGGACTAGTACTCACAACTCCCAAGGTGAGGTCTTTCCACTTCCTTGGTCACACTGATTTGTTCAGAGAGTGGCCCCAACCCCACAAAAAACAAAAAGAAATGAAAAGTTATTTTCTGGGATTTCTGCTTAATAAAAGACTCCTTATTCTTCTGTAGAGTTATCAGAAAATAATTCTTTCTTTTTTCCATAATAACTACATGAACAAAGAAGGACACAGACCCAAGATTTAATGGAAGTCATATTCGAACTATAAGGGAAAAGCTTTCTTGAGAATTGAAAACAACATGAAACAAATGGGGCCGAGGTGTAAAGGAAGACACTAAATCCTGTTTTAAGCTACTCCTAAAGCTTTACCCCTATATTTGTCATTTATGTAAGCTAATAAATGTCTTTAATTTAAATCAGCTTGAGCTGAGTTGTCTGTTTCTTACAACATAAGGAGTCCTTGTGGATATAGCACATAATGGCTGCACAGAGAGCTCTCTGGAGATATATATTTTTTTAAAGATGGGGGAAAGGACACATAGACAGGGATGAACACTAGAATAGATGTGATCAATAAAAATTGTATTAAAAAAGTTAAATGGCTAAAGAAACAGAAACTTGAAAAATAATGCTAACAAAATGCATTTTAAAGTTATGTTTAGGGTAAGAAGGGGAACTATACTGTACTTTAAAAGGCAAAGAGAAAATAAATGTTCTTGAATTTGATAGTCTTCAAAGCAGCTATTATAAATATATTCAAAGGATGTAACTGTATTCAAATAATTAAAGGAAAACATAATAGCAATTACTCAAGAGATAATCTCAATAGAAAAATGGAAACTATAAAAAAGAAGCCAAATAAAAATTCTAGAATTGAGAAGTACAATAACTGAAATGAAAAATTTATTAAATAAGCTCAATAGCAGATTTGAGATGGCAGAGGAAAGAATCAGTAAACTTAAAGTTAGATCAGTAGAAATTATCTAAAGAACAGAGAGAAAAAAGATTGAAGAAAAACTAACAGATTTTCAGAGATATGTGGGACAACATCAAGCTTATTAACATATGTGTACTAGGAATTTCAGAAAGAGAGAAAGGACAGAAAAGGACAGAAAAATATTTGAAGAAATAATGGCTGAAAACTTTCCAAATTTGAGGGAAAACATTAACCTACAGATTCAAGGAGCACACAAGCTCCAAATTGAAAAAAAAAAATACTGAGAGAGCAAGACCTAGGCACATCATACTCAAATTACTGCAATAAAAAGACAAAGAGAAAATCTTGAAAGCAACAAAAGAAAAACAACTTATGTACACAGATCAACAATTCAGTTAACAGGACATCTTCAAAGTTCTAAAAGGAAAAAAAGATTCAACCAATAGTTTTATATCCAATGAAACTATCCTTCAAAATAAAGATAAAATGAAGATACTCCTGGATAAACAAAGACTGAGAGAATTTATTGCTAGCAGACATATCCTATTAGAAATACTAAAGAAAATCTTTCAGACAAGAACAGAAATCACTGAAAAGAATGAAGAGCAACAAACATGGTAAATATGTGGGTGTATTAGTTTCCACCATTGCTGTAACAAATAACTACAAATTTAGTGGCTTAAAGTAACAGAAATTTATTCCCTTACAGTTCTGGTGTCCAGAATTCTAGACTCAGTTTCAGTTGGCCAAAATCAGGGTATCAGCAGGACCATGCTATATCCAGAGGCAATACAGAAAAATCGGTTCCTTGCCTCTTCCAGCTTCTGGTAGCTGCCAGCATTCTTTGCTTTTTGGCTGTATCACTCTAATCGTCAAAGCCAGCATTTTCAAATATCTCTCAGCTCTGGCATCACATAACCTTCTCCTCTGTGAGTGATCTATATCATCTCCCTAAACCTTTCTCTTGTAAGGACACATGGGAAAGCATTTAGGATCCACCTGGATAATACAGGATAATCTCCCCACCTTGGGATTTTTAACTTAATCACACCTGAAAAATCTTTTTTTTTGTTGTTTATCTTTCAGCACCAGTGCCTATATACTCTTACCTCCTGCCTATTTATCATAGATAAACCACTCATCTTTGCTAGTCCATCCACTTGTTCAGTCCCATTTCACCGCACCTAGTTATGGATATCACTCCAGAAATGTTCCTGTCTCTCCACTACATCATCAAGTTCTCACTTTTTACTAGGTCTTTCCTGAGAGAAAACAAATATACTGTTACTTATAACAAATGAAACAGGAAAGTGAAAAAATACAGATAATAAATGAAACCAAAATTTGGTTCTTTGAAAAAAATCAACAAAATTGATAAATCTTTTGCTAGACTGACCAGAAAAAGAAAAGAGAAAACACAAATAACCAAAATAAGGAATGAAAGTGGGGAAATCACTACAGACATGGTAGAAATGAAAGGATTAGAAAAAATATTATGAACAATTTTATGCAAACTAATTAGACAAACGAGATTAAATGAACAAATTCCTATAACAACACAAATTTCCAAAACTGTTTCAAGAAGATACATAAAATTTAAAAGATACACATCAAGTAAAAAACATAGAGAGTAATTTAAAAATTTGTAACAAAAAATCAATCAATCAATCCAGATAGCTTGACTGGTTAAGTTTTATCAAATATTTAAGAAGAAATAACACAAATTCTACAAAAACTTTTAGAAAATAGAGGGGGAGGAAACATTTCTCAACTCATTTTGTGAAGCCAAGACACACTAGGATATGAAAAGAAAATAAAAGTACAGACCAACATCCCTCATGAATAACGACGAAAAATTTTTCACATAATATTAACGAACCAAATCCAATAACACATAAATAAGGTTATACACCATGACCAAGTGAGGTTTATCCCAGGAATTCAAGGTTGGCTTAACATCCAAGAATCAATAATACAACACACCATATTAATAGCATAAAGGACTGAAAACACGTGATCTTCTCGATTGGCACAGAATAAGCATCTGATGACACCCAACGCTCATTCCTGTTTTAAAAACAAAAACAAACCTCTTAACAAACTAGGAATAGAAGGTAATTTCCACAACTCCATAAAAGACATTTATGAAAAATCTATATCTAAATTACACTTAAAGGTGAAAGACTGAATGCTTTTCTCCTAAGACCAGGAACAAGACAGGAAGTTTGTTCATATCACTTCTATTTAACTAGAAGTTCTAGCCAGTGCAATCTGGCAAGTAAAAGAAATTAAAGGCATACAGATTGGAAAGGAAGAAGTAAATCTGTTTTATTCACAGATGACATGATTTTGTATCTAGAGAAGTCTAAAGAATTTACCAAAAAAAAAAAAAAACTACTAGAACTAATAAGCAAGTTTTGAAAGGTCACAGGATACAAGATCAATATACAAAAATCAATTGTATTCCTATATAATAACAATTAACAATTTGAAAATAAACTTAAGAAAACAATTCCACTCACATTAAATATTTAAGAACAAATTTAACAAAAGAAGTGCAAGGTTTGAACAATGAAAACTCTAAACTATTACTGAAAGAAAATTTAAACACTCTGAATAAGTAAACAAATGACTGAGCTAAAACATCATTAAATTCTCTTTCAACTTGATATTTTACAATATTTGAGTCTAATATTTGCAACCCAAAACTCTCATTTATCTTGGATATTTATTGGAACTTTAAAAAATTCTATTATCCAAGAGGTAGAGCCAACATGACGTTATAGACGGAAGCACCATGCCGTCCCTCTACAGCAAAGACCCAAAAAACTAAGTAAAACAGAGACAAATGTCAGTCCTGGAACCCTAAGCATCAAATGAACGATAAAGAACTCAACCAAGCACCAAAAGGAATAGGAAACTGATATAAAACAGAGAGCTGATGACAATACTAATCTCAGATAAAATAGCTTTTAAAACAAAATGCAGCACAAAAGACAAAGGGCATTATACAATGATTAAAGGAATGAGCCATCGTGAAGACATAACAATAATAAATATTTAAGCACCCAATGACAGGGCTTCAAAATACATAAAACAAATTCTAACAGCACTGAAAAGAGAAATTGACACTTCCACAATAATAGTAAGAGACTTCAACATACCACTCTCAGCAAAGGACAGAACATCTAGAAAGAAACTCAACAAAAATACTGAAGATCTAAAGGCCACAACCAGCCAACGTGAACTCATAGACATATACAGAACACTCCACCCAACAGCTGCAAAATACACATTCTTTTTCAATGCATATGAAATGTTCTCCAGAATAGACCACATCTTAGGCCACAAAGCAACTCTCAACAAAATCCAAAACATTGAGACAATACAAAGTATTTTCTCTGATCACAACACTATCAAGGTAGAAATTAACAACAGGAAGAGTAAGGGAAAAAAAAAAATCAATTACATGGAAACTGAATAACATCCTGCTTAAAAACCACTGGGTAATAGAAGAAATCAAAGATGGAATCAAAAAATTCCTAGAATCAAAGAAGAATGAAAACACATCATACCAAAACCTTTGGGACACAGCAAAGACAGTGCTCAAAGGTCAATTTATAGCAATAGATGCACATATCAAAAAAGAAGAAAGGGACAAAATTGAAACATCAGCTACACAACTCAGAAAAATAGAAAGAGAACAGCAAAAGAAGTCCACAGACACTGGAAGGAGATAATAAAGATCAAAGTAGAAATAAATGAAATAGAGAATAGAAAAACAACAGAAAGAATCAACAAAACCAAAAGTTGGTTCTTTGAAAGGATCAACAAACCACTGGCCAAACTGACAAAAGAAAAACAGGAGAGGATGCAAATAACCCAAATAAGAAATGAAATGGAGGACATTACAACAGACCCAACTGAAATAAAAATGATCATAACACAGTACAATGAAAAACTGTACTCCAACAAATTTGAAAACCTAGAGGAAATGGACAAACTTCTGGAAACACACTACCTACCAAACTAACACAAAATGATGTTGAAAATCTGAACAGACCCATAACAAGAGAAAGAATTGAAAAGGTAATGAAAAAACTCCCCACAAAAAAGAAAAAAAAAAAGCCCTGATCCAGATGGCTTCACTGGAGAATTCTACCAAACATTCAGACAGAAGAGTTTACAGTACTACTCAAACTATTTCAGAACATAGAAAAGGAAGGGATACTTCCGAATTTATTCTACGAAGCCCACATAACCCTGATACCAAAAACAGACAAAGACACCACAAAGAAAATTTCCAACCAATATCTCTCATGAATAAGAAGCAGAAATTCTCAACAAAATTCTAGCCAACAGAATTCAGCATCATATCAAAAAATAATACAGCACTACCAAGTGGGATTCATACCAAGTATACAAGGATGGATCAATGTCAGAAAATCAATCAACATAATCCACCCCATAAATAAAAGAATAGCATGATCATCTCAATCAATGCAGAAAAGGCATTTGACAAAGTCCAACACCCATTCCTGATAAAAACTCTCAATAAAATAGTATAGAAGGGAAATTCCTCAACATAATAAAGAGCATCTATACAAAACTGACAGCCAACATCATTCTAAATGGATAGAGGCTGAAAATATTCCCCTTGAGAACAGGAACAAGACAAGGACACCTTTTATTGTCACTCCTATTTAACTTTGTGCTAGAAGTCCTAGCTAGAGCAATAAGGCAAGAAAAAGAAATACAGGACATCCAAATTGGTAATGAAGAAGTAAAACTGATCCCTATTTGCGGATGATATGATACTATACAAAGAAAACCTAAAAGACTTCAAAAGAAAACTACTGGAACTAATAGAAAGATTCAGCAGAGGAGCAGGATCAAGATAAACACACAAAAATCAGTTGGATTCCTATACACCAATAATGAGAATGATGAAAAGGAAATCAGGAAAACAACACTATTTATAATTTAAAAAAAAGAAAAGAAACAAATTCGTTGCAGTCGAGATGACTCTGACTCACAGCGACCCTATAGGACAGAGTAGAACTACCCCATAGAGTTTCTCAGAAGCACCTGGTGGATTCAAACTGCCAACCACTACTTAACCACTACTCCACTAGGGTTTCCACCATTTATAAAAGCCCCTAAAAAAAATAATAAAATACTCAGGAATAAATCTAACCAGGATGTAAAAGACCTATACAAAGAAAACTTCAAAACACTACCACGAGAAACCAAAAGAGCTCTACATAAATGGAAAAACATGCCTAGCTCATGGATAGATAGACTCGACATTGTGAAAATGTCAATTCTACCCAAAGCAATCTATAAATATAATGCAATGCCAATCCAAATACAACAGCATTGTTTAAAGAGATAGAAAAACGAAACATTAACTTTATATGGAAAAGGAAGAGGCCCCAGATAAGTAAAGCACTACTGAAGGAGAAGAAAGTAGGAGGACTGGCACTACCTGACCTCAGAACCTACTATACAGCTATGGCAATCAGAACAGACTGGTACTGGTATGAGGACAGATACGTTGACCAATGGAACAGAATTGAGAACCCAGATGTAAATCCATCCACCTACGGTCACCTGATCTTTGACAAGGGCCCAAAGTTCATTAAATGGAGAAAAGGCAGTCTTTTTAACAAATGGTGCTGGCAAAATTGGATGCCCATCTGCAAAAAAATGAAATGACCTATACCTCACAACGTACACAAAAACTAATTCAAAATGGATCAAAAACCTAAATATAAAACTAAAAACTATAAAGATCATAGAAGAAAAAATAAGGTCAACACTAGAAGCCCTAATACACGGTATTAACAGGCTATGAATCATAATTAAGAACACACAAATTCCAGAAGATAAGCCAGATAACTGGGATCTTCTAAAAACTGAACACTTAAGCTCATCAAAAGACTTCACCAAAAGAGTAAAAAGAGAACCTACAGAGTGGAAAAAATTTTTAGCCATGAGAAATCTGACAAAGATCTAATCTCTAAAATCTACAGGAAAATCCACCACCTCTACAATAAAAAGACAGATAATCCACTTAAAAAATGGGCAAAGGAAATGAACAGACACTTCACCAAAGAAGACATTAAAGCGGCCAATAGGCACATGAGGAAATGCTCATGATCACCAGCCATTAGAGAAATGCAAATCAAAACCACAATGAGATACCATCTCACCTGGCATTACTGGCACCAATCAAATAAAAAAAAAACAGAAAGTAACAAATGTTGGACAGGCTGCAGGGATACTGGAACTCTTATGCACTGCTGGTGGGAATGCAAAATGGTACAACCCTTTTGGAAAATTATATGGTGCTTCCTTAAAAAAAAAAATTTTTTTTTTGAAAGCTAGAAATAGAAATACCATATAAGCCAGCAAACCCACTCCTAGAAATATATCCTAGAGCCATCACACGAATAGACATATGCAGACCCATGTTCATTGCAGCATCATTCCCAGTAGCAAAAACAATGGAAACAACCTAGATTCCCATCGACAGATGAGTGGATAAACAAACAATGGTACATACACACACTGGAGTCCTATGCAACAATAAAGAAAAATGATGAATCTGAGAAGCATCTCACAACATGGATGAATCTGGAGGGCATTATACTGAGTGGAATAAGTCAATTACAAAAAGACAAATATTTTATGAGACTACTACTATAAAAACTCATAAAAAGGTTTACACACAAAAAGAAACAATCTTTGATGGTTATGAGAGAGGGGGGTGGGGATGGGGGTGGAAAAACACTAAAGAGACAACAGATAAGTCTTAACTTTGGTAAAGGGTAAGACAGTACACGATACTGAGGAAGTCAGCACAGCTTATCCAAGACAAGGTCATGGAAGCTCCATAGACACATCCAAACTCTCTGAGGGACTGAATTGCTGGGCTGAGGGCTGTGGGGACCATGGTCTCAGGGAACATCTAGCTCAATTGGCACAATATAGTTTGTAAAGAAAATGTTCCACAGAATGTACTTTGGTGAGTAGCATCTGAAGTCTTAAAAGCCTGTGAGCAGCCATCTAACATACTCCACTGGTCTCATCTCATCTAGTGCAAGGGAGAATGAAGAAAACCAGACATAAGGGAAAGATCAGTCCAAAGGACTAGTGGACCACAACTACCACAGCCTCCACCAGACTGAGTCCAGTACCACTACATGGTGCCCAGCTACCACCACTGACTCTTCTGACAGGGATCACAATAGAGGGTTCTGGACAGAGATGGAGAAAAACATAGAACAAAATTCTAACTCACAAAAAAAGACCAGAATTACTGGCCTGACAGAGACTGGAAAAACCTCAAGTGTATGGTCCCTGGACACCCTTTTAGCTCAGCAATGAAGTCACTCCTAAGATTCACCCTTCAGCAAAAGATTAGGCAGGCCCGTAAAACAAAACTAGGTTAATCTGGCACACCAGTCCAGGGGTAAGGACTAGAAGGCAGGAGGGGATGGGAAAGCGGATAATAGGGATCTCAAGGTCAAGAAGGGAGAGTGTTGACATGTTGTGGGGTTGGTACCCATGTCGCAAAACAATATGTGTACTAATTGTTTAATGAGAAGATAATTTGTTCTGTAAACCTTCATCTAAAGCTCAATAATAAATAAATTTTTTAATCCTATTATCCAAAGAAAGCCAGGTTTTTGCTGTTGCTCTGTCAATTTGTGGGTTTCTACACATGCCTTGGAAACCCCGCTGGCATAGTGGTTAAGTGCTACCACTGCTAACCAAAAGGTCAGCAGTTTGAATCCACCAGGCACTCCTTGGCAACTCTATGGGGCAGTTCTATTCTGTCCTATGTGGTTGCTATGAGTCAGAATCAACTGGACAGCAAGCAGTTTGGGTTTTTTTTTTTTTGACACATGCCTTGGAAACCATGGTGGCACACTGGTTAAGAGCTCAGGTTGCTAACCAAAAGGTTGGCAGCTCGAATCTACCAGGTGCTCCTTAGAAACTCTATGGGGCAGTTCTACTCTGTCCTATAGGGTCGCTATGAGTAGGAATTGACTTGATGGTAACAGTTTTGGTTTTTTGGTTTGACGCATGCCTCTGTTGTTTGTTGCTGGATACCGTTAAGTTAATTTTCAGCTCATAGTTGCCCCAAAGGGTTTTCTAGGCTATAATCTTTAAGGGAGCAGAACACCAGGTCTTTCTCCCATAGGGCTGCTGGGTGGTTCGAACCGCCAACCTTTAGGCTAGCAGCCGAGCGCTTAACTGTTATACCACCAGGGCTCCACACATGCCCAGTGGGTAATCACCTCACAGCTGAGGCAGGATTAGAATCAGATTCAACAACTGGGTACATACAACAGGTGTAGGTTCAGCCCATTTTTCTTTCTAACTATAGATTCTTCTTGTTCTTTCCTTTCATCATTGTTTGAAAAATGTACTTATGTTTGTGTGTATATATGGGTATGTATAATAATTTTTGTGGATATTTGGGACGTTACCACAGTACAGAATTTTTGAAGAATATATGTATTTTCTAATATCAAAGACTCGAAAGAACACAGAAAAAACAAAACCCATCATTTATGCAATATTTTTATTAATTTGGGAAAGTTTTATTTTGTCATGGTTACTTCACTGGTTTTGAATGCCTTTTTGTTTGTCACATTCATAATAGTAGCATTTGAGTTCACGGAGTATCTAAGTAAAGAAGAGAGAAGAATTAAAAGGATAGGTGGAAACATAACAAAAACAAAGAGCAAGAGAGGGAAAAGCCAGGGATAGGGGAGAGGACCACAACAAGGCAACAATCAGAGCCACCAAGGCAGGAGAAGCAGCGTGGGAAGACCTCAGGACTCACCCACTGAAATCAGCACAGAGTCATTTACAGAGAACGCAGGGCAAAGGCGGAGAGCTCAATTTAAGGTTGAGAAGGCACCGCAGGCTAGAATTATCCGCTCATTCACAATTATGGTGGTAAAGATGGTGATGATAAATTTCCATTTACTAAGTGCTGATTCTGTGACAAGCACAAATTCTTCGAAGTCTTTTACCAATATCACATTATTTACCTCTTCCAACACCATAAATGGTGGATCTCAAGTTGCTTCATTTATAAAGTGGAAATGATAAATTTACAGAGGTGAAATAACTTTCCCAATGTCATGCAACAAACAAATGGCAGAAACAGGATTTAAACTCAGGTCTGTTTGACTATTAAGGCCCTGCATGTACTGAGTACACGCATTTCCTCAGTCTACAAACATCCACCAAACAAAACCAAACCCACTGCCATCGAGTTGATTCCGACTCATATTGACCCTATAGGACAGAGTAAAACTGCCCAATAGCGCTTCCAAGGAGCACCGGGTGGATTCAAACTGCTGACCTCTTGGTTAGCGGCCGTAGCACTTAACCGCTACACCATTAGGGTTTCTACAAACATCCACAGAGTACCTCAAATCAAAGAACTTAAGTACACTGTTGTAGTCACGATCCCTGCCTTTATTATGAAGAGTATAAAACAGGAACACAAACTGCTACTTGAGACCATTCTGAGGATTCCCCACATTTAGTCCCCAGTGTCCCAGAGTCCAGCTGCCTTTCCTACTCCATGCCCACTAGCCATCTTCACTTCAGGATTGACTCTCTCTTCTCCCTAAGAAAACAAGAGGTGTCCAAGAGCTCCACCCAATTCCAGCACTCAAGGAGGAAAATTTGGCAAAGAGACAATATGGGGGTGGAAGGGGGTAGCTGCACTTAGATGTTGTAACTACTTCCTAAATAATGTTATAGTGGGGGAAAGTGAGGTTGGAATTGGCAGATTTAGCAACGTTTCAGAGGGAAGAAGATGTAGGCATATTAAAGTTTACACCAGTAAAATTCACAACCTTGTCTACATAAGTAGCATCAGCAACAAATCCAACAGGCTCTGACTACCAGGCGCTGGTACAGCAACAGTCTCGTGTGCCTCCCGGTCGAAGATTCAGTTGCATAACCGTCCACAAACTGTTGATCTTATTTACATATTTAACTAACATTCAAACTGACAAGGCTCCTACTTCTGGGCCGCCTTTTTATACTTCCACATACAAACGATCAGATAAAGCTCAGATACCAGAAACTTCGCATGTTTTTGATTTTGCACATATGCTGAAGGTTAGAATTCTAGTCCGTGTCCTCAGTCATTCAATTTTTTGAGATCTTTGAACATGACTTCAAACCCTGCCAAAACACAACCCAAATACAGACTTCTGTGTATGTACAAACACGTAAAAGAAATGAGTATGTCAAATATCAGTGGATACCAGCCTAATTGAAGCTTTAACTACTGTCAGGGAACAACGCAACCAGAGCTAAGTTTGCTTTGTTCAAGGGTAAGAAGACATTCAGGAAAATGAGAAAGGAATAAGTGCAATGGAAATAAACCAAAAGCTTCACTGGCCATTGCCATCCACTCCAAGTTCTCCCTATTGTGACATGCCCCGTACTTATAACAATGCCCAGTTACAGTAAGTGTCTAATCATACAGGCTATATAATAAAAAGTATTAGTATATGTTTCATGCACATCAGTGTTGTAAATAATAATAATGTATTATTGTTGTTGTTAGCCGGTATCAAATCGATTCTGACTCACGTCAGCCTATGTACAACAGAGCAAAACATAGCCCAGTCCTGTATCATCCTCAAAATCACCAGCGTGTCCGAGTCCATCATTGTGGCTACTCTGCTGACCTGTCTCACTGAGAGTCTTCCACATCCTTGCTGGCCTTCCACTTCACCAAACATGATGTCCTCCCCCAGCAAGCGACCCCTCCTGATGACGTGCCCAAAGTGAGTGAGTCGGGCAAGTTTCTGTTGTGATCCATAAGGTTCTCACTGGCTAATTTTCAGGAGTAGATCACCAGGCCTCTCTTCCTACTCTGTCTTAGTCTGTAAGCTACACCGAAACCTGTCCACCACGGGTGACGCTGCTGATATTGAAATACCGGTGGCATAGCTTCCACCATCAAAGTAACACCCAAGCCACCACAGTAGGACAAACTGACAGGTGGGTAGTGGAATAATGTTATGGTTGTAAGATAGTTGTTATCGTCATATCTCATTTAATGGCCCCTTGAAGTAAATATGCCATGTAGAACTATCTTTATTTCACAGATAAGGACATGGAAGCTGGAGATACCACGTATGCAACATTATTTAAGTGAAAAGCTGGGAATCTAAGCCAATCTTTAAGCTCCAGATCCTTTGCTCTTTCATGGCTTTTTTTTTGTAGAATAGGGAGACGCCCATTTTGCTAACGTGACTTCTACTGCTATTTCTTTATTGTTGTTGTTTTACCTGCCATTGAGTTGATTCCAACTCATGGTGACACGATGTGTGCAGAGTAGAACAACTCCATAGGGTATTCTAGC
This sequence comes from Loxodonta africana, assembly GCF_030014295.1. Lineage (NCBI taxonomy): Eukaryota > Metazoa > Chordata > Mammalia > Proboscidea > Elephantidae > Loxodonta > Loxodonta africana. Next base: position 147,302,449 of record NC_087344.1, on the reverse strand, counting down.
CTGTAACCTCTCAGAAGCAAATCACCAGGCCTGTCTTCAGGACGCCTCTGGGTGGATTTTGAACTCAAAACCTTTTAGCTGGTAGTTGTGCCTCCCAAGGGCTCCTATACTCCTCCGTGCACTTGCCAATATAACAATGCACTTGCCTTCGAGTCCATTCTGACTCATAGTGACCCTACAGGACAGAGCAGAACTGACCCATAGGGTTTCCAAGGAATGCCTGATGGATTCGAACTGCCAACATTTGGCTAGCAGCCAATCTCTTAACCACCGTGCCACCAGGGTTTCCTACTCCTCCGTAGGTAAAGCAATTTGTGGCACAGAAAGTACACACTTTTAATTATGCTAAACAGTTAAATCTTGATTACTAGCCAAAAGGCTGTCAGTTCAAACTCATCCAAAGATGCCTCAGAAGACATGCCCGGCAATCTGCTTCTAAAAGATCAAGGCTTGAAAACCCTATATAGCACAGTTCTACTCTGACACACATGGGATCACCACAAATTGGAATCAACTTGATGGAAACCAACAACAACATGAGAACCATTATACACTCAAGAGTAATGGGAGTTAGGAGAAAATATATTTAGCCTTCAGACACTATAACGACTCTTCAGAATTCTTTAAATCTTCAAAGAATATACTGTCTTAACTGTCCTTTTGTCAGGTTCAAACCATATCCGCCCTGCTGTCTGCTCAAACACGTTGATGGACCATTAAATGCTGATAATCCATTAAGAGTAGGAGAACCAAAGTTCAATACTGGTGCCATGGTCTTTACATAATTGACACATTGAGCTCCTGTTCCCTCCATTTTCCCACACCCTTCCTATTGTTGTTAGGTACCATCGAGTTGATTCCAACTCACAGCAACCCTAAGTACAACAGAACAAAACACTGTCCTGTCCTGAGCTGTCCTCACAATCAATGCTATGTTTGGGCCCATTGTTGGAGCCACTGTGTCAGTCTATCTTATTGAGAGGCTTCCTCTTTTTTGATGACCCTCTACTTTACCAAGCATGATGTCCTTCTTCAGGAACTAGTGCCTCCTGATCACATGTCCAAAGTACATGAGATGAAGTCTCCCCATCCTTGCTACCAAGAAGCATTCTGGCTATACTTCTTCCAAGACAGGTTTATTCGTTCTTCTGGCAGTTCATGCTATATTTGATATTCTACGTCAACTCCATAATTCAAAGAAATTAATTCTTCTTTGGTCTCCCTTATTCATTGTCCAGCTTTTGCATGCATACGAGGCAACTGAAAATATCATGGCTTGGGTCAGGTGCAAAGTGACATCTTTGCTTTTTAATGCTTTAAAGAGGTCTTTTGCAGCAGATTTGCCCAATGCAATTTGATTTCTTGACTCCCGCTTCCATGGGCATCGATTGTGGATCCAAGTAAAATGAAATCCTTGACAACTTCAATATTTTCTCCATTTATCGTGATGTTGTTTATTGGCCCAGTTGTGTGGATTTTTATGTTCTTTATGTTGAAGTGTAATCTTTACTGACAGCGATCTTCATCAGTAAGTGCTTCAAGTCCTCTTCACTTTCAGCAAGCAAGGTTGTGTCATCTGCATATCCCAGGTTGTTAACGAGCCTTCCTTTATTCCTGCTGCCATGTTCTTCTTCTTATAGTTGAGCTTTTGGATTATTTGCTCAGCGAACATACTGAATAAGCACAGTGAAAGCACAGAACCCTGACACACACCTTTTCTGATTTGTTTTTGTTCTTTGGATGAAGGTTTATAGAACAAACTAGCTTCTTATTAAACAATTAGCACAAATATTGTTTTGTGACATTGGTTACCACCCCCATGACATGTCAACACTCTCCCCTTAACCACTTTGAGTTCCCTATTACCAGCTTTCCTGTCTACTCCTGACTTCTAGTCTTTGCCCCTGGGCTGATATGCCCTTTAGAAACTATTTTGTGTTATGGGCCTTTCTAATTTTTGGCTGAAGGTTGAACCTCAGGAGTGACTTCACTACTGAGCTAAAAGGGTGTCTAGGGGCCGTACTCTCGGTCTTTTTCCAGTCTCTGTCAGGCCAGTAAGTCTGGTCTTTTTTCATGAATTAGAATTTTGCTCTATGTTTTTCTCCAGCTCTTTCTGGGACCCTCCATTGTGATCCCTCTCAGAGCAGTCGGTGGTGGTAGCCAGGTACCATCTAGTTGTGCTGGACTCAGTCTAGTGGAGGCTGTGGTAGTTGTGGTCCATCAGTCCTTTGGACTAATCTTTTCCTTCTGTCTTTGGTTTTCTTCATTCCCCCTTGCTCCAGATGGGATGAGGCCAGTGGAGTATCTTAGATGGCTGCTCACAAGCTTTTAAGACCTCAGAAGCTACTTACCAAAGTAGAATGTAGAACATTTTTTTTATAAACTATGTTATGCCAGTTGAGCTAGACATCCCCCAAGACCATGGTCCCCACATCTCTCATCCCAGTCAATCAGTCCCTCAGGGAGTTTGGATGTGTCTATGAAGTTTCCATGACCTTGTCTTGTACATGTTGTGCTGACTTTCACAGTATCGTGTACTGTCTTAGCCCTAACCAAAGTCACCACTTATCTATTACACCTTTCCTGAATTTAAACTACACAGTATCCCCTTATTTTGTTTGAGCAACTGCCTCTTGGTCTATGTACATATTCCACATGAGCACAATTAAGTGTTCTGGAATTCCCATTCTTCTCAGTGTTATCCATAATTTATTATGATCCACACAGTTGAATGCCTTTGCATAATCAATAAAACACATGTAAATATTTTTTCTGTATTCTCTGCCTTCAGCCAAGATTCAACTGACATCAGCAATGATATCCTTGGCTTCATGTCCTCTTCTGAACCCAGCTTGAATTTCTGGCAGTTCCCTGTCAATGTACCATTTTTGAATTATCTTCAGCAAAATTTTACTTGTATGTGATATTAATGATATTTTTCATTAATCTCTACATTCTAGACCCATCCTTCGTAGACCCAGCTATTTTGTCTCTGCATTCCAATCTCTCTCTCCTAGATGTTTTTTATCCTGCTGGGTCACTCTGGAAATATTGTAATAGGTGTTATAACAGCTTGTTTCTGCGGCATTTCACCAAACAAAAAGACATATAGTCACAGAACAGCACACAATCAACCTGACCAGACTAGCATTAGCTGTCCACTGGTCCGGCTCATCCACTCTTGCTCCATTTGAAAAGTCAAAAGCACTGGATTTCACACAAACAACATCAAAAGTGGAGTATGTTTAAAGACAACTCCGTTAGGTTCTGAGAACTCATGTTACAAAGCTAGCGTCAGATAGTCACAGTTGTGCAGCATCAAAAATGAAAACAGAATCTGAGGTATGTTATATATATGTTATAACATATATAAAGCCAACCCCTTTTGTTCTCCAGCTCTGGATCCTAATTGCCTAATGCAGTGGCTTACAAGGCCCGCCCTGTGGACAGTAGCATACATTTTATGTCTCCTTTCCTCACCTATAGCCTCCAATCAAAATCTGTATGTTCTGAGTCCTGCTCAAGGAATTGCTCTCTGATGCTTAATCTGAGACTCTCTGTATACAGAAACAGTTAATGCGCTTGGCTAGTGTCACAGATTGAATCGTGTCCCCCAGAATTATCTGTCAATTTGGCTAAGCCATGATTCCCAGTATTGTGTGATTATCCACTATTTTGTCATCTGTTGTAATTTTCCTATGTATTAAAAATCCTGTCTCTATGATATTAATGAAATGGGATTATCAGCAGTTATGTTAATGGGGCAGAACTCAATCTACAAGACTAGATTGTGTCTTGAGCCAATCTCTTTTGAGATATAAAAGAGAGAAGCGAGCAGAGAGACAGGAGGATCTCATACCACCAAGATAAAAGCACTGGGAGCATCGCGTGTCCTTTGGACCCAGGGTCCCTGTGCTGAGAAGCTCCTAGTCCAGGGGAGGATTGATGAGAAGGACTTTCCTCCAGAGCCAACAGAGAGAGAAGCCTTTCCCTGGAGCTAACGCCCTGAAATTGGACTTCTAGCCTACTGGACTGTGAGAGAATAAATGGTTTGTTGAAGCTATCCACTTGCGGTATTTCTGTTATAGAAGCACTAGCTGACTGAGATATCTAGTATGAAAATGTTGGAGGTTTGAGTGCACCCAAAGGTGCCTCAGAAGAAAGGCCTGGGCAATCATCAGTAGAAAAAAATCAGCCATTGAAACGCTATGGAGTACAGTTCACTGTGACACATACAGCGTTGCCATGAGTTGGAGTCAACTCAATGGCAACTGGCAGACAGGTGGCACTTAATCCAAAAAATGCTAAGGCATTTTTATATGCAATGTATGCAGAGGTTAATTATTGTCCATCCCAGGTAAACATATGCATTGTAACAACAGATTTTAAAACCTATGCCTTAACTCAAAGGCATGGAATTAATGGTGAGAATTTCAAACAATGGGGCAGGAGAGCTTTCTATCACAGCATACTCTCAAGACAACTGCCTCTTCCACCTACTCTGACAATAAGTTCCAAATTATTCAAATGATAGATCACTTTAGGTCACATAGGTAGTCATGTCACTTATTTTTCTAGGCATTTTTCTGTTTTAAAGTCAGAGTGGACAAATTTAATGTAAATCATTGGGCATTTATTGAGCACCTTCTTTGTGCCGACCCTGTGCTCCATACTACCAGTTGTCATGAAGTCAATTCCAACTCATAGTGGCCCTATATGTGTCAGAGTAGAACTGTGCTTCACAGGGTTTTCAATAACTGGGTTTTTTGGCAATAAATCACTAAGCCTTTCTTCCAAGGCACCTGTGAGTGGGCTCCATCCAATCTCCAGCCTGTTGGTTAGCACCCAAGTGTGTTAACAATTTGCACAACCTAAAGACTCCATGCTCCATGCTGTTGTTGTTGCTGACTGCAGTAGAGTTGGTCTCCTACTCATGGCAACCTCACGCATAACAGATTGGACTGTTGTGATCCATAGGGCTTTCATTGGCTGATTTTTCAAAAGTAGATTGCCAGGCCTTTCTTCCTAATCTGTCTTAGTCTAGAAGCTCCACTGAAATCTGTTCAGTATCATGGCAATACACAAGCATTCACTGAGAGATGGGTGGTGGTTGCTCACGAGGTACATTGGCAGAGAGGCAAACCTGGGTCTCCTGCATGTAAGGTGAGAATTCTACTACTGAACCACCACTGCCCAACTTTGCTTCAAGTTAGGAGTGAAAAATGGATGAAGGAGAGCCTCTGATCTCCAAGATAAAGTTTTGAACTACTCACTAATCCAATTCACTTAATGGACCTGGAAATCTTTTTAAAGTTGCATATTGTTCCTTTCTGGAAATCATAAAAACTATACTCCACCGCCACCATCAATTTACTTTTCTGTTGGTGGCGTTAGGTATCATCATGACAGTTCCACCTCATAGTGACCCCATGCACAACAGAACAAAACACTGTCCAGTTCTGCACCATCCTCAAAATAGCTGTTATGCTCAAGCCCATTGTTGCAGCTGCTGTGTCAGTCCATCTCGTTGAGGGTCGAATTCTTTTTGGCTGACTCTTTACACAGCATGATGTCCTTCTCCAGGGACTGGTGCCTCCTGATAGCATGACCAAATTACGTGAGACAAACTCTTGCCATTCTTGCTTCCAAGAAGCATTGTAGCTGTACTTCTTCCAAGACATACTTGTTCTTTCTTCTGGCAGTCCATGCTATATTCAACACTCTTCATCAACACCATAATTAAAAAGATCAATTCTTCTTTGGTCTTCCTTATTCATTGTCCAGCTTTCACATGTATATGAGGCAATTGAAAATACCATGGCTTGGGTCAGGTGCACCTTAGTCCTCAAAGTGACATCTTTGCTTTTTAATACTTGAAAGAGGTCTTTTGCAGCAGATTTGCCCAAGGAGATACATCATTTGATTTTTTGACTGCTGCTTCCATGTGTGTTGATTGTGGATTCAAGTAAAATGAAATCCCGACAACTTCAATCTTTTCTCCATTTACCAAGATGTTGCTTATTGGTCCAGTTGTGAAGATTTTTTATTTCTTTATGTTGAGGTGTAATCCATACCGAAGGCTGTGGTCTTTGATCTTCATCAGTAAGGGCTTTAAGTCCTCTTTGCTTTCATCAACCAAGGTGGTGTCATCTGCATATCATAGGTTGTTAATGAGTCTTCCTCCAATCCTGATGCCCCGTTCTTCTTCATATAGTCCAGCTTCTCAGATTATTTGCTCAGCACACAAATAGAGTAAATATGGTGAAAGGATACAGTCTTGACACACACCTTTCCTGATTTTAAACCATGCGATATTCCCTTGTTCTATTCGAACAACTGTCTCTTGGTCTAAGTACAGGTTCCTCATAATCGTTCCTCATAATTGTTCTGGAATTCCCATTCTTCAAAATGTTACACATAATTTGTTGTGATCCACACAGTCAAATGCCTTTGCATAGTCATCCAATATTTTCCCCAGAGAATCCTTCAATATTGCAACTTGAGGCTTGATTTTTTTCTTCACCTTTTTCAGCTTGAGAAATGCTAAATATGTTCTGCCCTTTTGGTTTTCTAACTCCAAGTCTGAGTATTACATTATGATACTTTACTTCGTCTTCTCGAGCCGTTCTTTGAAATCATCTGTTCAGCTCTTTTACTTCATCCCTTCTTCCATTCGCTTTAGCTACTCTATGTTCAAGAGCAAGTTTCAGAGTCTCTTCTGATATCCATTTAGGTCTTTTCTTTCTTTCTTTCCTGTCTTTCCAATGACTTTGTGCTTTCTTCACATATGATGTCCTTGATGTCATTCCACAACTCATCTGGTCTTTGGTCACTAGTGTTCAGTACACCAAATCTATTCTTGAAATGGTCTCTAAATTCAGATGGGATATACTCAAGGTCATATTTTGACTCTTGAGAACTTGTAATTTTCTTCAGCTTCAAGTTGAACTTATGTATGAGCAATTAATGGTCTTTCCACAGTCAGCTGTGGCCTTGTTCTGACTGATGATATTGAGCTTCTCCATCATCTTTTTCTATATATGTAGTCAGTTTGATTCCTTACATTCCATCTGGCAAGGTCGATGTGTATAGCTGTCACTTATGTTGCCAAAAAAGGTATTTTCAACTAATAAGTCATTGGTTTTGCAAAATTCTATCATGTGATCTCCAGTGTCATTTCTATCACCAAGGCCATATTTTCAAATTACTGATCCTTCATCTTTGTTTCCAACTTTCCCAGTCCAATCACCAGTAATTATCAATGCATCTTGACTGCATGTTTGATCAATTTCAGACTGCAGAAGTTGGTGAAAGTCTTCAACTTCTTCATTGGTAGCATTAGTGGCTGGTGCATAAATTTGAGTAATAGTTGTGTTAACTGATCTTCCTTGTAGGCGTAGGGATATTATCGTATCACTGACAGTATTGTGCTTCAGGATAGATCTTGAAATTTTCTTTTTGACAATGAATGCAACACCATTCCTCTTCATTTTGTCATTCTCGACATAGAAGACAATATGATTGTCCAATTCAAAGTGGCCAAAACCAGTTCATTTCAGCTGACTAATGCCTAGGATATTGATCTTTACACATTCCATTTCATTTTTGATGACTTCTAATTTTCCTAGATTCACATTTCATACCTTCCATTTCCAATTATTAATGGATGTTTACAGCTGTTTCTTCTCATTTTGAGTCATGCCATATCAGCAAATGAAGGTCCCCAAAGTTTTACTCCACCTATGTCCTTAAGGCCGCCTCTACTTTGAGGAGGCAGCTCTTTCCCAGTTGTATTTTGAGTACCTTTCAACCTGAGGGGCTCATCTTCCAGCACTATATCGAACAATGCTCTGCTACTACACATAAGGTTTTTACCAGCTAATTTTGTCAGAAGTAGAACTCCAAGTCCTTCTCCCCAGTTCGTCTTAGTCTGGAAGCTCCACTGAAACCTGTCTCTATGGGTGACCCTGCTGGCATTTGAAATAAGGGTGGCATAGCTTTCAGCATCACAGCAACACACGAGCTACCACAGTATGACACCATCAATTAATATAATTTGCTTTAGTCTCCATTAATCCCAATAATGTTAATAAATTCACCCATACTTTGAGTATTTATAAACAATCCCAAAGATATTATGTGGCAAAAGTACAGCCGATGATGTACATAGGTGTATAATATCTCTGACCTGAGCAGCCCCAAGATTCCCACACTACCCAAATTAGATAAGTAGAAAATGCATATTGACTACTATACTACATTTTGATCCTGCTGAATTTCACTTCTTTACCGGTATCTGAAAGTCCAATGGGCCCGTCCCCATCACCAGTAGTCCATGAGCAGTAGTCCCATAGTGACAATAAGCACACCCTACATTCTTGTTACCCACATCAATAATGAGTCTATGAAAATTCTTCATATGTGTCTAGGGCTCTCTCATTGCCACCCTTTTGCACCATTATTCCTTCACTCTTTTCCTTTACTCAGTGTTTAATTCTGCCTTTCTTTCTCACAATAAAACATCATCCTTCCACCCTATTTGGACCTCAGGACTGTTTTCCACTTACCCTGAGGTGAGTCTATAAGGGGGAACTTGATATTACAGAACATCTCTTGAGGGCTCCATCATAGCTTGATCCACTTCTCAAACCAGCCAGAGAAATCAGAAGCAGTTACACAAGATATTTGTTCTCCTTTCTTTCCTCCCCAAAAATTTCACTGTTTCAGACATTACTATCACTTTGTGACCATTATTTAGTATTGATATTAACATATATTACTAATGTGTTAGAACTTTTGGGGGGGAACAATAAAATCTGACAGAATACAATGTCCTAGACATAAGATAAAACAAATGAAACAGATACTAAACAAATAAAAATAGAAACACAAAGAGAGACATTTTTGTATTATTTGGATAACAAAGGCTGAGGTGGAACTGACTTGGTTATAAGCAGAGCAGCAGCATTCACACAAAGTGTCTTCTGAGTTCCAAGTGCACAGCCACTGCAGGCCACTGGCTGCCATGACTGTTTACATTAGTCACTCCCAGCCTGTGGTTTTGCTTTAGATTGGGTCATGTGGAATAACCTGAAGGAGTGAATAAGTAGGGGAATAATAAGCCATCTCAACATACAATTCTAAAATAATTCTAGAAGATACTATACCATTAGCATGTCATCAACACCTTATATAATACATTCTTATTCACAGGAGTATTTGAAAAGAATATCATATTACCGATTATTCATACTGCTATGAATACTGCTGTTAATATAGCAAAAAAAGGAATCAGACAGAAATATCCAACTTTTGACTTAAAATAATGTCATTAGTTTAACATTTCCAAAAATGTTCAGGAAGAAATTATAAAATGACTCATTTTATTACCAAAAGTCATTTATAAGTTTCTACCTGCACCAAGCACTGGGCTTAGGCTATCACAAAGTAAACTGTATGGTCCCAATGACTGCCTTCTAGGAACTTAGAATCTCTGATCAACATATGAAAGACAGACAGCTCCAAGATGGAGACATTGGCCCACTACAGAAATATCTAGTTAGGGAAAGTAAATCAACGCTACAAGTATTTCTGAGATTGGATTAAGAAACATGGATTATTGGAATTGATACCAGAGACAATAAACTTGGAAGAATTTTCTTTGAGAAACGAAAAGCAGAAAAAGTTAGCTCCCTGTTGTGCCTTCTATGGGGGTTGGGGAGGGGGCCTGACAGAGGGATGTGAGCATTTTCCTGATCCAGAGAAAAAGATTTCACTGCAAAAGTCAGATTTCAAGAGATGTAAAAATGGTGTAGGCAAGGCATTTGGCTGGACTGTGGCAAGAAAGATGTTCCAGGTATGTTCACTCAAAATCCAGGTACAGAGGTGGCAATATAGACAGATGCTTCTGGCAAGCCCTCTTACAACAAAGACCCAAAAAAACAAGTGAAACGAGTATATTTATGACCAGCTATTTTTTAAGAGCCCTGACCACCAAAATCAAAGTTAGAAAACGAACTGAGTGGCAGAGGGATGAAGAGACAATTCAGGAGCAAAGAGTAGATACCAGACCGGAATTGCCCGGAGCCCTCAGGCACCGTTCCTGGGAGCTGCTGTGGTAGGCTGGTACTACGCTCAGCCGCAGTTTCCACAGGGAGAAGCAGCCAGCCGCATAGGCTACTCACACCTCCAGAACCAGAGAAGAATAGCACTCTCGGTAAAAGCTAAGTACTTGTGTATATTTTACTGCACCCCCCACTCTCAAGCCAGCTTCAGTGGCTGTTCATTTCCCTGGGCCTGAGATAGGCCCTGTTGAGTGCCTAGAGCCATCCTTCCGGCCTTGGAGAAGGAATAAATTCGCAGTTGGGGGAAAAGAAAATTTGCCAGCTCCACTAACCTTGGGAGCTCAGGACATCAGCTGCTCCTGTCCAGGCATAAATGGTCTGTGGACTTTGAATATCTTTCCCCCTGCATGGACCTGTGTGGGCCTATTTCAGGAGAATAGGCCCTTGTTCACAGACTATAACTGATTCAGCTGTGTGGTGGAAAGGTTGGTATTTGATGTTTGGCACCACTTTGCTTATTAAACAGGGTCCTCACCTACCCACATCAGGGGCCTAAGGACTGGTGGATCCACTGAGGTTACGCAGCCACCTGCAAAAGGGGTCCAAGGATAACTGGTACCTCCCAGTCCTTACAACCAAAACCTTTGGGTACCCATGGTCCATCTGCAGAACCCACCCAGCTGTATGCTCTAGGGAAGAGGGACGTGCTTTCCTCAGAGACAGGTGGGGGACAATTCTCAGCCCCCTGACTTGTTCACAGTATGAGCCCCTGCTGCAACCAGATACCTACACCAATCACCCCTGCCCCTCTAAGACTGTAAGACAGAGCCTATACCACACACTTGATGAGCAGCTGCCTGGACACCTGAGCTGAATCCATACAAGAAAAGTGAATGAATGCCTAGATTGATACACCTGATAACAGCTCCGGTCATCTGGGGACAGGCTGTCAGAGCTCCAAAGGTGAAAATATTCAAGCTAGCTCACTCAAGCAACCCATTTGGGCATATCAAAACAAAACAAAGCAAGAAGCTAGGATACAGTAAGCAAACATTAAAAAAAAACTAATACAATAACTTATAGATGGCTCGAAGACAACAGTCACTATCAAATCACATAAACAGACCATGATCACTTCAACAAGCTCTCAAAAAAAGAATCCAGGGATCTTCTAGATGAAAGTGCATTCCTGGAATTGCCAGGGCCAGAATACAAAAGATTAATATACAGAACCCTTCAAGACATCAAGAAGGAAATGAGGCAACATGCAGAACAAGCCAAGGAACACACAGATAAAGTACTTGAAGAAATTAAAAAGGTTATTCAGGAACATAATGAAAAATTTAATAAGCTGGAAAAATCCCCAGACACACAGCAATCAGAAATTCAGAAGATTAACAACTAAATTACAGAATCAGACAACTGGGTACAAAGTCAGAGGAGCAGAACTCAACAAGTGGAAGGAAGAATTAGAGAACTTAAAGATAAAGCACTTGGCACCAACATTTTGAAGAAAAATCAGATAAAAGAATTAAAAAAAATGAAGAAACCTTAAAAATCATGTGGGACTCTATCAAGACAAATAACCTACAAGTTATTGGAATACCAGAACAGGGAGGGATAACAGAAAACACAGAGAGAATTGCTGAAGATTTGTGGGCAGAAAACTTCCCTGATATTGTGAAAGATGAGAATATATCTATCCAAGATGCTCATTAAACTCCACATAAGGTAGATTTTAAAAGAAAGTCACCAACACATACAATAATCAAACTTGCTAAATCCAAAGATAAAGAGAATTTTAAGAGCAGCTAGGGGGTAAATGAAAAGTCACCTACAAAGGAGAGTTAATAAGAATAAACTCAGACTACTCAGCAGAAACCATGCAGGCAAGAAGGCAATGGGATGACTTATATAAAGCACTGAAGGAAAAAAAAAAATTGCTAGTCAAGAATGATATATCCAGCAAAACTATGTCTCAAATATGAAGGTGAAATTAGGACATTTCCAGATAAACAAAATTTAGGGGATTCATAAAAACCAAACCAAAACTACAAGAAATGCTAAAGGGAGTTCTTTGGTTAGAAAATCAATAATATCAGGTATCAACCCAAGAATAGAATACTGGACAGGGCAATCAGATGTCAGCCCAGACAGGGAAATCACAAAAATAAACCAAGATTAAAAAAAAAAAAAACACTCAGAACAGGGAAACAGTAGTATTATTATGTAAAAGAAGACAACAATAAAACAATAAAGAGGGACTAAGAAATGTAGCCATAGATCTTTCATATGGAGAAGAAGACAAAGCGATATAAAGAAATAAAAGTGAGGGTAAATTTAGAAAAATAGGGGTAAATATTAAGGTAACCACAAAGGAGACAAACTATCCCACACATCAAAATAAAATACAAGAAAAAAATAGAGACTCAGCAGAAAAAAAATCAACAACAACGAATAAAAGGAAAAGACAATATATAAAGAAAAACAACTCAGCACAAAAAATTAAGTGGGAAAAAGAAACTGCTACAACACACAGAAAAGACATCAAAATGACAGCACTAAATTCAAACCTATCCATAATTATGCTGAATGTAAATGGACTAAATGAACCAATAAAGAGACAGAGGGTGGCAGAATGGAAAAATAAAAACATGATCCGTCTATATATTGCCTACAAAAGACAGACCTTAGACTTAGAGGCACAAACAAACTAAAATTCAAATGATGGAAAAAAATATATCAAGCAAACAACAATCCAAAAAGAGCAGAAGTGGCAGTATTAATTTCTTACAAAATACACTTCAAAGTTAAATCCACCACAAAGGATAAGGAAGGACACTATATAATGATGAAAGGGACAATATGCCATGAGGATGTAACCATGTTAAGTATTTATGTACCCAGTGAAAGGACTGCAAGATACATAAAACAAACTCTAACAGCATTGAAAAGTAAGATAGACAGCTCCACAACTATAGCTGGAGACTTCAACACACCAATTTCGGTGAAGGACAGGACATCCAGAAAGAAGCTCAATAAAGACATGGAGGATCTAAATGCCACAATCAACCAACTTGACCTAAACAGACACTCCATCCATAGACATAAACAGAACACTCCATCCAAAAGCAGTCAAGTATACTTTCTTTTCTAGTACACATGGAGCATTCTCTAGAATAGATCACATATTAGGTCATAAAGCAAGTCTTACCAGAATCCAAAACATCAAAATATTACACAGCATCTTCTCTGACCATAAGGCCATAAAAGAAGAAATCAATAACAGAAAAAGCAGGGAAAGAAATCAAACACTTGGAAACTGAACAATACGATGCTCAAAAATCACTGGGCTATAGAAGACATTATGGATGGAATAAAGAAATTCAGAGAATCCAATGAGAATGAAAACACTTCCTATCAGAACCTTTGGGACACAGCGGAAGGAGTGCTCAGAGGTCAATTTATATCAATAAATGCACACATACAAAAAGAAAAAGGTAAGAAAATCAAAGAATTATCCCTACAACTTGAACAAAAAGAAAGCAAGAAAAGAAGCCCTCGGGCACCAGAAGAAAGTAAATAATAAAAATTAGAGCAGAATTAAATGATTTAGAAAACAGAAAAACAACTGAAAGAATTAAGACCAAAAACTGCTTCTTTGAAAAAATTAACAAAACTGATAAACCATTGGCCAAACTACAAAAAGAAAAACAGGAGACATAGCAAATAACCCAAACAAGAAATGAGATGGGCGATATTAAAACACAGCCAATGGAAATTAAAAGAATCATATGAGATTACTATGAAATATTGTACTCTAACAAATTTGAAAACCTACAAGAAATGGATGAATTCCAAAAAACACACTACCTACCTAAACTAACACAAACAGAGGTAGAACAACTAAATAGACCCATAAAAAAAAAGAAGAGATTGAAAAGGTAATCAAAAAACTCCCAACAAAAAAAAGCCCTGGCCCGGACAGCTTCACTGCAGATTTCTACCAAACTTTCAGAGAAGAGTTAACACCACTACTACTAAAGGTATTTCAGAGCATAGAAAAGGACGGAATACTGCCAAACTCATTCTATGAAACCAGCATATCCCTGATACCAAAACCAGGTAAAGACACCACAAAAAAAGAAAATTACCTTCATGAACTTAGATGCAAAAATCCTCAACAAAATTCTAGCCAATAGAATTCCACAACATATCAAAAAAATAATTCATCGTGACCAAGTGGGATTCATACCAGGTATGCAGGGATGGTTCAACATTAGAAAAACAATTAATCTAACCTATCATATTTTTTTTATCATATAAATAAAACAAAAGACAAGAATCACATGATTTTATCAATTGATGCAGAAAAGGCATTTGACAAAGTCCAACACCCATTCATGATAAAAACTCTCAGCAAAATAGGAATACAAGGAAAATTCATCAACATAATAAAGGGCATTAATACAAAGCCAATAGCCAACATCATTCTAAATGGAGAGAGCCTGAAAGCATTCCCCTTGAGATAGGGAACCAGACAAGGATGCCCTTTATCACCAGTCTTTTTTTTTTTATTATTCAACATTGTGGTTGATGTCCCAGCCAGAGCAATTAGGCTAGATAAAGAAATAAAGGGCATCCAGATTGGCAAGAAAGAAGTAAAAGTATCTCTATCTGCAGATGACATGATCTTATACACAGAAAATCCTAGTGAATCCTCCAGAAAACTACTGAAACTAATAGAAGAGTTCAGCAGAGTATGAGGATACAAGATAAACATACAAAAATTAGTTGGATTCCTCTATACCAACAAAAAGAACATTGAAGAGGAAATCACCAATTCGATACCATTTACAGTAGCCCCCAAGAAGATAAAATACTTAGGAATAAATCTTACCAGAGATGTTAAAGACTTATACAAAGAAAACTACAAAACACTTCTGCAGGAAACCAAAAGAGACCTACATAAGTGGAAAAACATACCTTGCTCATGGAGAGGAAGACTTAACATTATAAAAATGTCTGTTCTACCAAAAGCCACCTACAGATTTAAAGCAATTCCAATCAAAATTCCAATGACATTCTTTAATGAGATGGAGAAACAAATCATCAACTTCATATGGAAGGGAAAGAGGCCCTGGATAAGTAAAGCATTACTGAAAAAGAACAAAGTGGGGGGCCTTACTATATCTGATTTTGGAACCTATTATACCACCACAGTAGTCAAAACAGCCTGGTACTGGTACAACAACAGGTACATAGACCAATGGAACAGAATTGAGAATCCAGACATAAATCCATCCACATACGAGCAGTTGATATTTGACAAAGGCCCCAAAACAGTTAAATGGGGAAAAGGCAGTCTTTTTAACTAATGATGCTGACATAACTGGATATCCACCTGCAAAGAAAATGAATCCAGACCCATACCTCACTCCATGCACAAAAACTAACTCAAAATGGATCAAAGACCTAAATATAAAATCTAAAATGATAAAGATCATGGAAGAAGAAATAGGGACAATGTTAGGAGCCCCAATACATGGCATAAACAGCATACAAAACATTATTAAGAATGCAGAAGAAAAAGTAGATAACTGGGAGCTCCTAAAAATCAAACACCTATGTTCACCCAAGGACTTCACCAAAAGAGTAAAAAGACTACCTACAGACTGGGAAAAAGCTTTTAGCTATGACATTTCTGATTAGTGTCTGATCTCTAAAATCTACATGATACTGCAAAAAATCCAACTACAAAAAGACAAATACCCAATTAAAAAATGAGCAAAAGATATGAACAGACACTTCACTAAAGAAGACATTCAGGTAGCTAACAGATACAGGAGGAAATGCTCACGATCATTAGCCATTAGAGAAATGCAAATCAAAAGTAAAATGAGATTTCATTTCACTCCAACAAGGCTGGCATTAATCCAAAAACCACAAAATAATATATCTTGGAGAGGCTGTGGAGAGACTGGAACACTTACACACTGCTGGTGGGAATGTCAAATGGTACAACCACTTTGGAAGTCGATTTGGCGCTTCCTTAAAAAGCTAGAAATACAACTACCATATGATCCAGCAATCCCACTCCTTCGAATACATCCTAGAGAAATAAGAGCCTTTACATGAACAGATAAATGCACACCCATGTTTACTACAGCACTGTTTGCAATAGCAAAAACATGGAAGCAACCAAGGTGCCCATGAATGGATGAATGGATAAATAAATTATGGCATACTCACACAATGGAATACTACGCATCGATAAAGAACAGTGAGGAATCTGTGAAACATTTCATAACATGGAGGAACCTGAAGGCATTATGCTGAGTGAAATTAGTCAGTTGCAAAAGGACAAATACTGTATAATACCACTATTATAAGAACTCGAGGAATAGTTTAAGGAGAGAAGAAAATATTCTTTGATGGTTACAAGAGGGGGGAAGAAGGGAGGGTGGGAGAGGGGTATTCATCAATTAGGTAGTAGGTAAGAACTACTTTAGGTAAAGGGAAAGACAACACACAATACAGACAAGGTCAGCACAACTGGACTAAACCAAAAGTAAAGAAGTTTCCTCAATAAACTGAATGCTTCAAAGGCCAGAGTAACAGGGGCAGGGGTTTGGGAACCATGGTTTCAGGGAACATGTAAGTCAATTGGCATAATAAAATCTATTAAGAAAACATTCTGCATCCCACTTTGGAGCGTGGCGTCTGGTGTCTTAAACACTAGCAAGCAGCCATCTAAGATGCATCAATTGGTCTCAACCCACCTGGATCAAAGAGAATGAAGAACACCAAGGACACAAGGTAATTACGAGCCCAGGAGACAGAAAGGGCCACAGGAACCAGAGACTACATCATCCTGAGACCAGAAGAGCTAGATGGTGCCCGGCTACAACCGATGACTGCCCTGACAGGGAACAAAACAGAGAACCCCTGAGGGAGCAGGAGAGCAATGGGATGCAGACCTCAAGTTCTCTTAAAAAGACCAGACTTAATGGTCTGACTGAGACTAGAAGGACCCTGGAGGTCATGGTCCCCAGACCTTCTGTTAGCCCAAGACAGGAACCATTCCCGAAGCCAACTCTTCAGACAGGGATCAGACTGGACAATGGGTTGGAGAGGTATGCTGGTGAGGAGTGAGCTTCTTGGATCCGGTGGACACTTGAGACTATGTTGGCATCTCCTGTCTGGAGGGGAGATGAGAGGGTAGAGGGGATTAGAAGCTGGGGAAATGGACACAAAAAGAGAGAGTGGAGGGAGGGAGTGCGCTGTCTCATTGGGGGAGAGCAACTGGGGGTATGTAGCAAGTTGTATATAAGTTTTTGTGTGAGAGACTGACTTGATTTGTAAACTTACACTTAAAGCACAATAAAAATTTTTTTAAAAACTTCAATTTCTTCATCTGTGGCATTAGTGGTTGGTGCATACATTTGAATACTCTTGCATTAAGTGCTCTTCCTTGTAGATGTATGGATATTATCCCATCACTGACAGTGTTGTACTTCAGGATCAAAAGACCAAACCCAGTGCCGTCGAGTTGATTCCAACTCATAGCAACCCTATAGGACAGAGTAGAACTGCCCCATATGGTTTCCCAGAGATCTTGAAATGTTCTTTTTTACCATGAATGCAACACCATTCCCCTTCAATTTGTCATTTCTGGCATAGTAGGCCATATGATTGTCCGATTCAAAATGGCCAATACCAGTCCATTTCAGTTCCCTAATGCTTAGGAAATCAATGTTTATGCATTTCATTTTCATTTTTGATGAATTCATACTTCGTACATTCCATGTTCCAATTATTAATGGATGTTTGCAGCTGTTTCTACTCACTTTGAGTCATGCCACATCAGCAAATGAAGTTCCCGAAAGCTCTACTCTATCCACTTTATTAAGACTGACTCTACTTTGAGGCAGCTCTTTCCAGTCATATTTTGAGTGCCTTCCAACCTGATGGACTGATCTTCCAGCACTATATCTGACAATGTTCTGCTGCTATACATAAGGCTTTCCTTGGCCAATTTTTTCAGAAGGAGACCACCAGGTCCTTCTTCCCAGTCTGTCTTAGTCTGGAAGGTTCACTGAAATCTGTCCACCATAGGTGACCCTTCTGGTATTTGAAATACTTATGGCATATCTTCCAGCATCACAGCAACAAGCAAGCCACCACAATATGACAAACTGACAGACAAGTGGTAGCCGGTTATCATAATGACATCTTAGGCAGGTATAGGGATTTACAGTTTAAAAAGTGTTCTAAAATACATGATCTCAATTAGTCCTTTCAACAGACGAGGAGAGTTGCCACTGAGATGACCACTGCACAGATAATGGAACAAATGCTCACAGAAGTTCAGTGAGTTACACTTTGTCCCCAAGAAACTTCAAGGACTCCCCAAATGTGTCAAGCTCCACATCAAGTGTTCTGTCCGCTCTACCACAGAAATCATTGACTCTCATGGTGGAGTGATTTGGTTTGGCCTTTGGCCCTAAGGAATAGTTTAGTATCATCACGATGCAACACCTATAAGGTGATGCATAAAGTTGCTTTCTTCTTCAGTGTCATACCATGACAACACGGTGATGTCAGGCTACTGACTCAAGACCAGCTGTTCTTGGTTGGTTCAATTGGATGATCTTGGCTTCGATTACAGACTGGTGTGGAATGAACTACCTCAGTGAAAGAAAATCAGAGCTAATCAAATGATTCCTCTTCGGACAGAAAATCTTAGCTAAGTCTGACAGATAAAACATCAAGTTTCCATGAGGCCAGGGCAGTATGACAAATAGTCTAGGCCCGGAATAGAATCCATGTCAATATTTTACTCAGCAGAACTTTGCAAAGGTCAACATATTTTCTGACACTAGCTTTTAAGACACCCGTACTAATGGGCTTCCCCGGCCCTTAAAAACCACCAATGACTCCCCAGACTCATCTAGTATAAACAAATAAACTCTGGGGTCTCCACCCAAACTCAAAACTCAGTCATTCTAACACTTCTTCAGCCATCAGTAGACATAAGCTGTTTTTTAATGCTTTCCTTGTACTCGCCTTGTCTCCTGTCAGCAGCCAGAAGTTGGTTTTTTTTCATCAGGAATAAGATTCAAAGAGCCTGCCCTGCAGCAATCCCATACTGCACTTCTTTGTCAGAATCCTAATGACGAATTCTAAATACATAAGAGACAGGCTCCAGCTGTAAAAGTGAAGAGCTTCTGGGGGTCTGTCGAGTTCCTTGACCCCAGACCTATTTTTATATTTTGATCTTGGGGACCGTGCCTCATGACTTTCAGAACCCTCTAGTTATCCCTGGGGTTACAGAGCACTAGCTTAACCAGTCGTAGCAAGACTTAAAACAGGGCAGCCAAGATCAAAGTGGCCAACAAACTAGCGCATTAGCCACTGGACTAGACCCCGAGAGAACCAAATTAAGCTGCATTGTATTGTGCAAGTGGTTAAATTCTCCACATGAAAAACCTCAACACTCAAGGCTCTTAGTTGCATACATCTGAGTAACAATTTTAACAGCTACTCACATTTTGATAGGAAATGTAAGAATGGCAGTTTAATGTTCTCATTGAAGTACAGAGAAAACAAAACAATTTCAATTTTTTTTTTAATTTATTTAAAGCTGCCTACATGTCCAAAGTTCAGTGCTACTTGCTGTACATTTTCCTCAGACTGATATTGAAGGGACTATCCCCTATTCAAACAGTGAGCATGAGTGAGAGAATGTTCAAAAACAGAGGTTAAAAACAACAACAACAAACAAACCCTAAAGAGTCTGGATTAAGAATAACACAGCAAAGGGAGTTTCTGTCAATGAACCGACACTTCATTTTTCCTTCCATTGTCTACTTCCCCAAAGAGCAGAAGACCAGCAACTGGGATGATCACATGAAGGCGGGAAAAACACAACTGTCAGGCTCCAAGGACAAAGCCTACCCTTAACAATACCATTCCTTAAATCCAGACATTAGAGCTGAAGGAATGAGAAAAAAGCAGCTCACTCATGGATAGCTTACTGAGGATACTGCAAAAGATTATGCTAATCTTCACTTCATTGTCCTCCGCAAAATGTTTTCATATCAAGCCTTTTATCTGTGGAAGAAGAGATGCCCAACCTCTCAACTCAGTAACAGCCAGCACTTTCTGTGTGGTTTCTGCGTAATTAACACCAGCACTAGACCTTTTCATTTGTGCTACTCAAGCTTAGGGCCTTTTGAGGTTGTCCACAGGGGAGCAGCCCTCACCCTTTGCCTGTGGCCCGGGAGCCACAGCTTATGCTTAGATCTGTGTGCCATCTGTTAATGGCAGAGGGAGCAAAACTTGAGCTAACTTTTCCTTTACTGCCAGAGAATATAAGAGACCAAAATCACCAGCACGAGATGAACAAATTATTACTTTAAAAAAAAAAAAAAGTAACCTAGGAATTCAGGCCAACTGCTTTATTTTCCATATCAGATTTTTGCCTCATTATAACTAGCTTTCATTCAGAACTTAAATGGCATGAAAGCACTAGCTTTGGTGGTAACTTGAATGGACCAAAGGGACTTTTTTTTTTTTTGGAAGGATTGAGCCTCAGCATCCGCCTCATTTTATTTCAGAATTGTGTCAGAGATGAGCCACATTCAAGCTTCTGGCTGCCCAGAGGCTACAGGCGGCCCCCAAGGGAACATGGGATTTAAGGCTGAATTTTCCCCTCTAATCGATTTCCCTGGCTTTTGTTGGCTCAGGTCATACTCATATGAATATCATAAAAGCCAATGTTCATAATCATGAAAGTCATGTGCAAATGTAAAAGAGAGGCTGTAGCCCATAGTGTTTTTGTGTATTGTAATTGTCGGTGTGAGAATTTAGTCATTAGGAGTTTCCCAACTACATTTTAAAGGAAAGACTAATTGTATATAAAACATATTGTCCTTCAGACAGATTCCATTACTCTAGAGGTAAAGAACTATTGCCATACTTTTTACCTGTTTCCTGAAAAACTTTAATTGGACTTACTATACAATTCAACTCTACCAGAACCTGGATTTCTATTCTGCTTCAAACTAACTCTAAGATCTTGGGAGGAAAAAGTCAAGAAAGCTCAGATTCTTCACTGATATAACAAGGTCACATAAGATCCTAGGTTCCAGAAGTGGGGCCACAAAAATCTCCTGGAATCACCTCAAAATAGTAATTCCTGAATTATTTGCAACTGCAATACTTTCCATTTTTAACCTGGAGCCAAACTCAAATAGAGCTATGGAGACTCAAGAATAAAATCTTTCTAAGTATGGGTATTATAGAGATAAAGTAGTACAAGATGTCCCTAGTGATAAAAACTTGGGAAGCACAAAACCAGAGGATGGCTAAGGTCTTGTACAGCTCTGTAATTCCATGACCTGATGAGTGTCTGGCCCAGGTGAGGGGGTGTTCCTGGTAGGAATCTCATGATTTGGTGCTCCACATGTAGTTAGTATGTGTTGTTTGGTAAAATAAATGGGTTGTTTGGTAGTGCTGTATTATCAATAAATTTTTGCTGAATTAATTCAAACACACGAGTTAGTAGGGTCTCAATTAGTTTGGAAAAAAACAAAACCAAACCCATTGCTGTCGAGTTGATTCTAACTCATAGAGACCCTAATAGTTGCGAAACCAGCGCTGTCTGCCCCCAAAGCATACTACAAGATCTGAAGAGCTAAGCAATGCCACTCCCCCTAAGTAGTCCTGCTGAAATGAATGAACCTGCTTTAGAACAGCAATTACGTACCATGAAGACACTGGGGAGATGCCTGTGTGCTGCTTACTTCAGTGATGGCAGTCAGCGGATGCCAGGGTTTGCCCTTTGTCCACTCCAACAGCCTCTGATGTCAAATGGATGCTAGTTATGCCAAAGGTTCTGTCTTTTAAAAATGGGCCTTTCTTGCTTTTCATTTATGTATTACTGTCTATAACAAGGATCAGTACACAATGTCAAACAATCATATTGTGGGTTCTTATTCAAGAGTTTTTGGAGGAAAAGTAGGTGAAAGAGAGTAAAGAGATAGTTTATGGGGGATGTGCTGAACTCTCTACCTTTAAAATGCTTAAAGTTTTGGTACATTGTATTTTGGATTTTCAGAAACATACAAATTCAACCTGTAATTATTGTATACCTTTTTTCATAAAAACCCTGGTGGAGTAGTTGTTAAGTGCTATGGCTGCTAACCAAAAGGTCCGCAGTTTGAATCTGCCAGGCGCTGCTTGGAAACTATGGGGCAGTTCTACTCTGTCCCATAGGGTCACTATGAATCGGAATCGACTAGACTGCAATGGGTTTTTTTTTTTGGCGGGGGGGGGGGCACTTATTATATATCAAACATTATAACTTAACAGAAACTCATGACCCTAGGTAAATCCCAAAGAAGATACTCTTTTGAGATTTTGGTGAAAAATGAGATGACATAGGACAAAATAAAAGCCTTTTAATGTATTTTTGTTCCTCTATGGGAAAATACATTGTTATCATATATTATATATCATATCATATTCAGGCTCTGAAGAATAAAAAAGGCATTTCCCAAGCATCTAAGTTTCCTAGAGTGAACATGTAAATCTTCACAGTATGACAGGAGAGCCACTAAAGTTAGGATACCCTTTAACATCTAAAGGCAAAAGGCCACCTGCTTCATCCAGCAACCATGCAATTTGGTGGAATTAAACTATTCCAGAGCAGTTCAATCTTGGAAAAACTGCATAGCTATGAAAACACCATTGACTGACTACCAGGAGTTTTACTTAGTATAAGCTGTTTAGACCACATGAAATCTGCGATACACCGTTAGATCTTTACAAATTTCTTGAAATCTTTTTCGGATATCCAAAAAATCCTGAACTGCTTGAATCTTTTGTATCCCAGCACTGGGGACTGACCCATAATCTCTTTCCCAGCCAGGATACTAAATCTGTATCCAACCTTGTCACTGACTCCGGCAGCTGCTTAAATTCGCCAGAGGGGATGGCAGCAATCCTACTTCTAACAGAACACCACAAGGGCTTACGTTCACGATGCCTTGAAGAGAGACTGAAAGGAAGGTCAAAGGTGAAGAAAAGATAAAGTGCCAAACAAGGAGATCAGTAACGTGGGTCTTCTTGATGAAATCCTAATGTCTGAGTCTTTGGGATGCAAACATCATAACTTCATTTCAGAAAAGCTTCAGTTTTGTTGCAGTCTGTGTGTGCATGCCTGTCTGTGTTTGTGGGTTTGTGTCTGTGTTTGTGTGTGGATGTGTCTGCAGTGTGGGTTTTGTTTTGTTTTTAGGTCGGATCACCGTGCATCTAAAAGCCTTATTCAGTTGTCCTTGTCACGAGTACTTTGTCTTACACAGGCCGCATTACTCTTGTAAACAGAGGCTGCATCAAAGTGAGAGCAGAGAGAGTCACATCAGTGGATTAAGGCCTTCTGCATGATAAAGTAGCTACCTAGGGGGGGATAAACTTAATATGTGAAAGAATGTTATTGAGAGGAATAAAGTACCAAAACTCTGTCATTCTCTCCGTAATGTCCTAATCTAATGCCTGACACTGAGGCCTTAGGCCAGGGTTAGTGTCAATCAATGAAATACCCATCTGTGTTCCCTGCCCTTATTGCTATTTAAAACTAGCCTAAACTCAATTATTGTCCCTTAGAGACCAAGATGGGATATTAAGTTGATTGAAAGGAATTGTGTCCCACAATGAAGTCCCAGTGTTAAAATGCAGGGGTGTCAACATCACAAACTAAATTTCGGTTAAACAGAGATTAAATGCTAATTCTTAGAACACGAAAAAGTTGCACAGATTACATCTGGCTAAAAATTCTTTTTTGAGAACAGCTAAAATCTGTTAAACAGAGTAACCAACCCAGAGTTTATTGTGCTCTTTAGAATAAAATAGATTGTTTATGTCTCCTGTAACATTTACAACACAATAAATACACAAGGAAACATTGAGTTCAAATAAGATTCAGCTCTTAGGCCAAAGGAAAGCAGGAGATAAACACTCCAGAATTCATAATAATTGTTGGAATCATGATAGGAACGCTATAAAATTTATCCCTTGAGTAACCTAAAGGTATCATTCAAAACTGCCTTATTCATAATTAAATTAAAAGGTATTTTTAAAAGGGGAAAAGAATAAGGAGGAAAAAGCAGGAGAGAAAGATAATCTTATTGCTCAGGGATGTTCATAATCGCCTTATGAATACTACTGCGGTATAAAGTAGAAGCCTTCCCCATTTTTATTTTTCTCCACTTTGCTTTGTGCCTAAGTTTAATGGCAGATTGCTCTTTAACAAAGCTACTTCTCTAAAACTGGTTTATGACATGGACATACAAGGGATGTAATAAACAATGCTTTGTGAAATTTTGAAATAAATCAGCAGAAGAACAGCTCCTTAAGTGTGTAAGAAAGATCTTCTAAAGCTGACTGAGTATTCTTTTATTATTTTCATGACCCTACATATACGTGTAAATGGAAATGGGTTTATAGTATACCATTTAATAAATTAATAATAAAATTATAATTAAGATGCTTACTTGCTAACTACTGGTGCAAAAAGATCGTCATTCCTTCATGGAATAGTAGCCCTGTTGGATACTAATTAATACCAATTACTAATCCCAATTAAAACAGGCATGGCTCTCACACAATAATAGAATAACAAGTTAATGGAACAGAATAGATGGATGAGAAATACATCATATGACTATGAGATTATATGACGAAGAGGAAATCACAAATCAGTAGAGAGGAGGAACACTGAACAGTGTTACTTCACATTAGTCACACAAGCCAGTTTAGACGTTATCTTATACCACACACTCATATAAATTCCAGGTGAATAAAAAAACTCAGTTGTTTTTAAAAATGAATCTATCAAAATCTGGAAGAAAGCAGTATTAAATATCAAAGTTTTAGAGAGAGAGAACATTCCAAGCTTAAAACAGTGAGAGAAATCACAAAGAAAAAACTGCCTGATTCACCTACACAAAAATTGGAAATAACTCAAAAGAATTAAAATTGAAAGGTAAAGAGCAAACTAGAAAAAATATTTATAGCAATTATTTTATAAAAAAGCATTCTTATCTTACTCATAGGCATGAAAGAAATAGCCTTCTATAGAGCACAAGACAGTGAGATCATTTTTAAGCTCTCTTAATCATACTCAGCTTGATTGCCCCCAGAAGATGTCTCTAGGGTGTTTCAAAGTGAAGGATATGGGAGAGAAAGGAGTCAAGGAATGAGAGTAAACAATCTGGGCACAGCCTTGAGAGCTTGTTTATTGGCCCAATTTACCTTTACCCCAAACTCACCCATTTTGTACAACATGAGGACCATCATGATAACACACGTTTTAATGATACATAGTCAACATGACATGCCCAGATTGGCAAACTTCCAGATAACCATCTTCCACAACTGACATTGTCCTAGATGGCAAAAACAGAACAGATAAGATCACTAATGTCTCTCTCAGCAGCCCATGTTAGGTAACAAAGGACCCCTTGCTATACACACTTCTCTAACTTTCAGACTCATATGGTATGTAAATAAGGGAGTATTCTACATAGAAAACTCTAGATTGTTGGATTCTAAAATACCAGTTTATAATATTTACTTATATGTTGTATATAAGATGTGGTATTATTACTTTTGACTTCATTTGGCATTTCTCTTCTATGGGGAACCCTTTCTACCTCACTACAATAATAATACTTTATATTAGCTAATGATTTAATATTTTTTCAGTGAAGTTACAGACATCATCTAAAATAGAAGTTGTATTCATAAGATTCAAGGAGTTTTGTGGAGTTTGGCAGCCTGGGATGTAGGATTCAGAGTTGCAAAAAAAAAAATTGGCTTTATGCAACTTTCGCTTGAGTAACCTAAAGCCAAGGTGAGAGGGCCCTTTAAGAATAAAAATTATGAAATCTAAAATTCTAAGTTTGTGAGAATTTTTACGAGCCATAGAAGATGAAAATGACATTGAAAATTTTTAGCTGTTCCTTGAGGACAGCATAACCAGGCCAAAAGGCCAATGCCAGTTCCTTAAAAACTCATTATGACAACCATCCTAACGGCTGTAATACATTTATCACTTACGATGTTCCCAGCACTATGCAAGTCCTTTATATGCCATATTTCTTTTAATCCTTACAACTACCCTGCAAGGTAAGTACTCTTATTCCTATTAAATAGAAGAGAAAACAGGCTCAGAATGAGTAGGTTACTTAGATTACACAGGTAGCAAATGGTAGAGAGAGAATTTACACAAAGGGGATGCTTCATTAAGAGTCTAAAGGAATTAAAGGTTTCAGAGAATTATGCGCAATAAGTTCATTCTTCCAGCATCTTTAGATTCTTTCTTCCAAATATTTACAAAAAGAAGTTTCTAATCTTTAATTCAGATGTTTGGGCAAAGAGTGATTTTGATGTTTGGTATTTAACCATTTCTTAGATATAAATCACAAGTCATATTAGGCGGTAATAGAGAAACCAAAATATCATTTTATCCATTGCTTCCTCAAATTTACCAATAAAGAAGTAGAAGGGAGAATGTACAAATCACTCTTAAAATAAAAATTTCATACAGAAGCCTTTGAAAACTCAGATAATCTAAGGCAAGTTATAGTTTTTTTTTTTTAATATTTTATTGCTTTTCAGGTGCAAGTTTTCACAGAAAATTAGGTTCTCATTTAATATTTTTTATACAAACTGTTCCGTGACATTAGTTACACTTTTCACAGTGTGCCAACATTCTCATTCTTTCCACTCTGTTTGTTCTGCTTCCATTGATCTAGCTTCCCTTCCTCTCCTTGCCTTCTCATCTTCACTTTTGGATAAATGTTGACCATTTGATCTCATAGAGCTGATTGTTTAAGGCAGCACATTACCTATGGGTGATAATGTTTATTTTATAAGCTATTCAATTATTTGGCTGAAAGGTGACCTCTGGGAGTAGCTTCAGTTCCAAATTCCAATGGTATCTTAGGGAGATTAGTTTTGGGGGTTCCTTGAGTCTCTACCAATCCAGTAAGTCTGGCTTTTTTTAGAAACTTGAATTTTGTTCTACATTTTTCTCACCTTCCATCTGGGACCTTCTATCAGAACAGGTCTCAGGCTAGAAGAGGCTGTGGGTCATGTGGGCTATTAGTCCGGTGGACTAGTTTATTCTTTGAGTCTTTGGTTTCCTTCATTCTCTTTTGCCCGAAATGAGTAAGACAAATAGTTGTATCTTAGATAGCCTTTCTCAAGCTTTTAAGACCTCAGACAGGCAAATTACTGATTTTTTTAGTTCGGTTTTTACTTATGGTTCCCTACACTCACAGCCAAAACTCATCTAATTGAATATCAGTACCTTGGGCAGATAGAGGTAACTGTTAGGGGCCTTGCTTTTTTTTTTTTTTTTTTTTTCCTGCATTGAGGGGCCTTGCTTTTGCACACGCTCATAGAGTGGCTATCTCAGATAATGGTCACCTGTGTTGGATGCTACAGACCCTTATATCTGATTTCAACAGTTTAAGAGTGCTCATCCTTTGCTCTCCATTTGTAACTGTGGTGGATGTTAATTAGTGTCTGATTCCTTAGTACAGAAGTCAGCAGCTGGCCGATAAGGGAACTTTTGCTTTTTTTCAGAGAGAGATTGAGTTAGGAGAAAGAGAAAGAGTTAAAAATGACACCTGAAAATTTTACTCAGCAGCTTGGCATTGTGAGACTTTGCCCATAAAATTTTAGGAAGTTCAACCAAGTCTCCTCAACCCCCTGCTTCAAGGAAAATCTCTCGTTCACGTTCACTCAAGTGGTCAAATGCTCAAAAAGTCAAGAAGAGAAAAGTAAATAGGAAACACGGTCCAAGAAGCTAATATTAATATACAAAATTATAATTTCAACCATCTTACTATAATTCCAGAGAACAGTCCATAACAGTGTGGTCTGATTTACATATAACATATAGGAAAATGGCCTTTGTAAAACCCAGTTATTCCAGCACAGCTGATATGAGGGCACAGTACCATGTGTCAGAGCCAGAGATGAAAATGGTTCAGAAGTCAAAAGCATCTGAAATAGCCTCCAAATGTCAGACCGAAAAAAAAAAAAAAATGAAAGCAAAAGATTGTTATCCTTCAGGGACTAAAGTGGGAGTTGAAGTGCTCTCCCTCAATTAGGCAAAGCGTGGTACAGCTGATTAACCTGAATGTTACCTTGGTAACCCAAGAATTACACTGTAAATGAAATATGTTCACCGAAACGTACCTTTAATCAGACAAGAGCCACATGAGCATTTTGAGCACAAGAGCTGTAAGTCTTGAGTTTCCAGCACTTCAATCATTCATGAAATAACATCCCCCCCTTTTTTTCTTTTTTTTACAAGAGGCAAACATGGCCACTAGTTATTAAATAAGCAGTAACAGGACTTGAGTTTTAGTGTAACAAAGAAACATCCAAAGTGTCAATTCCAGTCTTAATAATTGTAAAACAGTGCCTATGGAATATAGTTATTATAATGTTGACTGACATATGTATAAAGAATACCAATGTGCCTTATGATTTTTTACAAGCCTCACTGTAATAAATTTTAAGAGGTATTGTTTTCCTTCTTAAAAATCCTACATACAAGGGAATAGACGGTTGCTGTTATTTGTTGCATTGCCATTCTTTATTTTACCTACCTTCAAAGAGGTTCCACAGAGCAGATAAAGTGCAAATCCTGCAGGGGGGAGGTGGTGAAGGGTGCAAATTTTTCCCTACAATAGAACCAGTATCGTGTAAAAAATATAATTAGGTCCTGGGCCCCAATCCTTTCTTGTACTTCTATTGAATTCTGAAAGCCTCTCCTGGCCTTCCTGGGCGCTGGGAGCACTGATAAACATTTGAAAACTAAATGAAGCTTTTAAAGTACTCAAAACTGCCTCGGGGACATGCTTGTGACCATCATCTTGAACTCCAGTCTAAAGAGTAAAGTCCTAGGGCCATATTTAGAGCTTTAAAGACATTTTAAATTGATGGTGAGTCTTTTAAAACCTGTAATCAGGTGAGGGGACAAAAGGTCAGCCATTCATTTCTCTTGTGGCTGTGTCTTTGCCAAAGGACATCCCTTGCAAAAATCTCACTGCCTTTAGTGCTGGTAGATGGATAGAGAGACAGACAAACAAATAGACATATACCTCTACTCCCTTCTCTCTTTAGGATTTTTATATTATTCATTTGACTTTTAATCATACATTGCCCTAAGGCAGCGTTTCTCAAAGTATATTCTGGAGATTACTCTGTGAGACATTTATAGGATATCTTCATCAGAAGAGTTCAAAGCAAAATGAAATGATAGGTTAACAAAGTTTAACATGTTACTTTATTAAGTACTTGTTGGAATGGAATCTTTTGTGCTCACTTTTCTTGGCCTCCATTGAGACACCAGGTATTCAGTAGGGAATAGAACAGCCAAGGTCCCTGCCGTCAGGGAGAGGCACTGAAGACGACACACTGGAATGTGTAGGTTAAAATGTCATCTTGCATTTTATTTAGCACTTTGTTTTCAAAGGCCTTTAATAGCATCCTTTGAGTTTTCTCCACAAATTTACTTGTGTTGCTGGTTAAGGATAAATGGTTTTGATTAACAGTATCATCTTCTTGGGTGGCGCAAAAGGTTACACACTGGACTACTAGTTGAAAGTTTGGTGGTTCAAACCTACCCAGAGGCACCTCGGAAGACAGGTCTGGTGATCTGCTTCCAAAAGGTCACAGCCTTGAAAACTCTGTTGAGTAGTTCTACTCTGCACACACGGGGTCTCCATGAGTCGGAATCAACTTGATGGCTACTAACAACATCATCTTCTTAGTAGTTTAGGCTTGAAAACTAAGTCATCTACTTGTCTCTTTTTCCAATTGTTATCAAACTCTGATAATCTTTATTCCGCTTCTGTGTCAATATCTCAGTCCTAGTTTAGACTCTTAATTCTTCTTTTGCCTATACTGATAAAAATTCTCTTCTCTCTCAATGAGTCCCTCTGTCTTAAGAACCCTTACTCCCAACCCCCCCACACGCATTTCTGCTCTCATACACAGCAGTTCAAGACATCCCACACATTGCTACCAGAGTTTTCTTAGCCTCTTACTTTGGTATGCAAAGATCTCCACAATTTGACTCCCAAAACCACCGTTTCCAGTCTTATGTCACAACAGCTGTCTTCTCCCCTCCCCGGGGCTTGTACACCCTAAATTTCAGCAGCACCAATAAGAACTGCAAACCTGTCAGGAAGAGACTTTGCCCCAGCTTAAATTCCACAACTTGCAGGAAGTC
The DNA here is from genome assembly GCF_030014295.1 of Loxodonta africana. NCBI lineage: Eukaryota > Metazoa > Chordata > Mammalia > Proboscidea > Elephantidae > Loxodonta > Loxodonta africana. Next base: position 147,272,065 of record NC_087344.1, on the reverse strand, counting down.
TCTCCTGGCCCACAGATTCAGAATTACCTTCTCTTCCTGTGCTCCTTTAGCACTTTATCTGTATTTCTAGCATAGCACTTATCACAGTCTACCTTGTACTCAAAGCTTTTTATGTATTTGTCAGTCTCACCTCCTACCTTGTGAGACACTGAAAAACAGAGACTGTATCTATCTTTTTATATCTCCACAGCACCTTGTACCAGACACACAGTAGGCACTCGTTACCCCTTCGTGGAACTGACTGGAAATAAATTAGACTGGAAAGGCTTTGGTTCAAAAGGGGATCCATACCTGAGTTGTAAGCAGTTATCATTAGAATGAAAATGGCTTCTACAAGGATGTCCAGAGATGGCCATCTAGACATGTATGGATAAATTCAAATGCCATAGCGTGAACAGTAAGACGCTGAGTGCCCTTAAAAAATACCACCACTCCTTAAAGAGTCAATATGCCAGTTTCAACTGGAAGATATCCTTAGTGCCCACAAATCCCTAAAACGTTGGGGAAACGAGTAGGAGTAATGTATCAACAGCCAATTGAAACAACCAATTTTTAGTCACTTACACTTGCAATGGTGTATTATATATAGGACCATTGTTTCTCTCTGCTTCAGACACCTGTGAATTGAGATAGTTCACACAGTCCTCCCTTATGAAAAGAGTCTACACACACTGAGGCAGAGACAGCTAATTTCCCCCCACATTCACTTCCCCCTTCTTTTCATTAATAAAATCCCCTTCTGGAGTTTTAGCTAGGCATGGTGGTGCAGTGGTTAACAGTTCAGCTGCTAACCAAAAGGTTGGCAGTTCTACTCTGTCCTATAGGGTCGTTGTGAGTCGGAATCGACTCAGTGGCGACGAGTTTGGCTTGGTTTATATGACTGCCCAGCTAGGGACTACATTAGCAACATTCCTTAAAAGAAGGTCTGGCGTTAAAGGTAATTCTGGCCAAAAAGATTTAAGCGTAAGTGCAACTTCCAGGCCATACCCTCACAAGGATACTGCTTGTTTTCAATGCCCTATTTCCACTTCCCTGTGAGAAGAGACAAGGGTATGAGTTTGGCAAGCCTGCCTTGGGAATGAGGTAAACACCCTGGATGACGATGGCACAGCATGATAGAAAGAATCTAAATGTTTGGACTACCTTGTGGAACAAAGCTACCCTACACCCCTGGGGCAGCAACCAGCTCAGATTTTCCATACAAGAGAAATAATTTTACTATTTTGTCTAAGCATTCACTATTTCAGTCTCCGATAAAACTGCCTAACCAATATCTGACCTAACAAATACTCATACATACATCCATGATGTCTTAAAAACTCGTGGCCTTTGTACCTGGAAGGGTAAGGCATGAACATACTGGTGTGGGCCTACTTATCAGATTAGCCAGTTATCCCCAAAGGAGTGAACAAAGCCCAAGAGAAAGAAAAGTAGGACAGGTATGCTTTGGTGCTAGAGAGCAAAATATGGAAGAAGAATGGGGTCCTAGTCTAAGGCCCCCTGTGTGGCACTAATCTCTTGAAAAAGGACATGAAAGAAAAGAAAGCAGCCGCAGAGATGGGAAAGTTGGAGGCAAGGGGACCTACGCTTGAGTTTATCAGGCAGATGACCATGCAATTGTTCACTAAACTTTATAAAGCTTCTGGTGCATTGTAGGCAAACAATAAATGTTTTTCAAATAATAAAATAAATAAATAAATCGATGTTAGTTGCTATCAAGTTAGCTCCGATTCATGGTGACCCCATGAACAATAGAACAAAATGTTGCTTGCTCCCGCACCATCTTCATGATTGTCGGCATGCTCAAGTCCATGACTATGACCTTGCGTATTATGAGTGCCTTCCAACCTAGGGGGCTCATCTTCCAGCACTGTATCAGACAATACTTTTTGTGATCCATAAGACTGACTAATTTTTAAAAGTAGATCACCAGGCTTTTCTTTCTAGTCTGGAAGCTCCACTGAAACCTGTCCACCCTGAGTGATGCAGCTTATATTTGACATGCTGGTGACATAGCTTGTTGTCACAGGACAACAAACTGACAGATGAATGGTAGAAATAAATGAATGAATAGCCAATTGTAATAGCTGATATTTTCTATTTCAATACCTAACTTCCTACTAATCATTCGCCCATCATACTTGTCCTGACAAAAGTTTAAAAAAAAACTATAAAATCATTTTTAATTTTCTGTACTCCTGGGTAGCAAAAGAAATCCTCAAGTGTCTACCTGACAGAGTGATATCAGGAAGCAACAGGAGGCCGCCAGAAAGGCAGGTAGCAAATGCCAAAATTAGGAGGCAGTTTACACTCTTCCTGAAGAAGAAATGTAAAAGGAGTGAGGGATTGCAGCACAAAGAGAAACCTTTAACTAGGTTTTGCTCAGCATGGCATCAAGTAAGCAGCTTCGACTGCATTCTGTGGAGTAAAAAAAGTGTCCGTATTGCAAGATGTGAGCTTGTAAAAGTGTCAGTCTCTAAAATAAATCAAGAAGCAAATGGAAAACATATAAATAAGTATACTTGATGCCAGAAACACTAAGTAAGAAAAGAGCCGTTTTAAAGGAATTTTCCTCGTTAACCAGGCAGTGAGTTGGGTTTAGCAGGAGGGTTTTCTAGATGAGCAAATGAAGTTTTCTGGTTTTATATAAAGTCGATGGTCACTGCAGGGTGTAGTAGAAAAGACCCTGAGGAGAAAGGCCAAAATCTGGGCTCTTGCCTTAACTCTGCTGTTGTGACACGACCTCTGTCTCTCAGGAACGGTGTTTGCCTTGCTAACTTTTCGTTCCCCCTCCTAAAATGAAGAGTGAGAATTTAGCTTTTTCCTTTCCTTTAGAAGTTCTCACCTGTCCACACAGTTTAAACACCTGATAATGACACCACAATCATATGCTCAGATTCTGGGGGTAGGATCAAACTGTTGCCCAAGGAAACGAAGTGTCTGACTTCCGGGGGTAGGAGGAGTTTTAAAAACAACAACAACTACAGTTGTCTTCTTTGTCGATCTCAACTCACGGCGACCCCACGTGTGTCAGAGTAGACCTGTGCTCCATAGGGTTTTCAATGGCTGATTTTTTGGAAGTAGATTGCCAGGACTTTCTTCTGAGGCACCTTTGGGTAAACTTGAACCTCCAGCCTTTCAGTTAGCAGTAAGCATGTTAACCATTTGCACCACCCAGAGACTCCCAGGAGGAGTCCACTTCCCCACCAATACACCTGAGCATATGTTCAATGGTGCTAAAAATTCCTTAACAAGAGTCAAAACTATTATAGGTTATAGCATAAAATGCATCCCCAAAAGGCACATTACACAGACTCGAGGGGGCAGCATGATAGGGAAGATAAGACCATCGGCTTTAGGGTCAAGAGATCCAAGTTCAAATCTTAGTTTAACCCTTTATTAAGTGTGTGACTTACTAAGTCCCAATTTCTTCATCTGTAAAATGGAGAGAAAACATCTACCTTACATATCTGCTGGAAGAAATAAACAATAGAAATAAGTTATCTATTGCAAGCATGAGTAGGGACTGAGCCTTGGCAATCAAATCAGAAATTCTGCTAGTCTGCAGCTGGCTGAGAGAAGAGAGAATCTTGTTTTTACTGCAGAATCAGAAGAGCTTTCTTCATTTCCTTAGCTCTGCCTCCCGACACCGGGAATCTTGCTTCTAAAGGTTGTAGCTCTTTGGTGTTCTCCTCAGCCACTGCAAAGACAATCAACTTTTATCGATTTATAAAATCAACTGAATTTACTTATAAATATAGATTGGGCCTATGTTTTTGCCTCCCATCTCTACCTAGTTGATTACTTTAGCGCTGAGCTACTTCCAAAAGCCAAGTGGTTACCATATTTGAAAGGGCGAAGATAGGGATCAAGAATGGAAAATGTTTATCTCCCATGTCCACTCCCTCACTACTCCCTCACTCTGCTCAAGCAATCATATTTATTACAAATTCTCTGAGTGTCTACAAGACATAAGACCTGCTGAAATACCCACTTTATGATAAGAATTCACAAAGTTTTTCTCTTTGGGTGATTTAAATCCTGATTTTTCACCTGCATTTGAAAGAAGTGTTAGATTAAATTAGTTGCACGGCTATTTCTGAAAGACATACCTATATTTATATCCTCCTGCTTATTTAAAATTATATACTTTTACAAAATTATCGCCTCCAGTTTTCTGATCTAATACTGTCAAATAGCTTTTATTACAGAGTTTTCCTCTTAGAATTCCTTACTTATGACCTTATTCTCTTTCTTGAGCCTTATCCTCCACTAATAATCCAAGCAGTTATAATTAGGAAGTGTTCTAGGTTGCAGCAGTTGAGTTGGTTACAAAGCCACCTGCTGCATTTAAACTAATTATTTAATGGTAAATAATTCGGTTGGCTCAGGCCAACAGTTTCCTCCATAACATTCCTAATTTCCTAGTAAATTAATGTCTTCTTTTCTACACATATGGATTTTCTGTCATGTAAATGTTCTTCCACTTGGAATGACTCTATCCTTCTATCACTGAGCAATTCTCTATAGGTAAAAAGAGTCCAATGTATTATGCATGTCTATTGCTCTAATAAATAAAAGGATTACCTTGTTTACTGCTGCCAGTGTGGTCTGTTAATTTGGTATTTCATCTGGCTATGTTTGACTGCAGAGACTAAAATGAAGCCTGCCTTCACTTTTTCCTCTTTTCAGAAACATGAAATGAAAAGGCTAATTTCTCAACTACCCAACTCTGGTATTAAAGTGAAAAATATGAATGCATTATCTTCATTTTTCTTCCCAGTCCATTTCAGCATCATTGCTGGGGTTTTTCATGGCTGAACAATATAGTTACTTATTTAGCATTGTGACTCACACAACTTGCAGACAAATTCTTTACTCTGCAAAAAAAAAAGATAAAATTAAGAATCCCTAAATTATAATTGCAGAAATGAAGTCTCCATCAGCTCCCTGGAAGGAGAAAGTTATTTTTCTGGGCCTTATAGAAAGCAGAGGCTGCTTAAGCTATCTTTGAAATACGTTTCATGGAATTTGGTGCTATTAGCTACCAATCCCTAAAGCTTCTAGAAAACTTCCTGTTGTTAATTCAAATACAAACTTCATTATTCTATTTTCTAATTTCTTAAACATATTATCATTCACTTTTTTCTTCATGGTGTTTTCTTTCTCTACTATTTCAAAAAGTTTCCATGCACTTCCTCATGCCACTACATCCACATGTCTCAGAGTCAACCACCTCCTTCTCTCCCTACAATGCTTTCTGAACACTTCTCCTGTAACAGATTTCCAGCACACCCAAAACATGACAAAGACCAAGCTTCTACCTGCAACAAGAATAAATGAGAGAGGCGGAGCTAAGACAGCAGAAGAGACAGACGCTTCCAGCAAGCCCTCTTTACAACAAAAACCCGAAAAAACAAGTGAAACAAGTATATTTGTGACAAGCTGGGAGCCCTGAACTTCAAAGGAAAGCTTAGGAAACGAACTGAGGAGAAGGGGGAGGAAGAGACCATTCAGAAGCGGAAAGGAGGTACTGGACCTGAATCGCAGGGAGCCCTCGGGCACCATTCCCGGAGCAGCGGTGGCAGCAGGCTGGTATTAGCATTATGCCACAGTTTCCTCAGGGAGAAGATGCCAGCCACACAGCCTACTCACACCTCCGGAACCTGAGAAGAACGGCGCTCTCGGCAAAAACTAAGTACTTGCATATATTTTACCACACCCCACTCCCACCCCTAAGCTAGCTTCAGCAGCTGAATTCCCTGGGTCTGAGATAGGCACTGTTGAGCACCTAGAGCCATCCTCCTGGCCTTGAGGAAGGAAAAAATTTGCAATTGGGGGAGAAGATAATTTGCTACCTCCACTAACTGGGGGAGCTCAGGACAGAAGTCGGTCCCATCCAGACATAAACTGTCTGTGGACCTTCAGCACCTTTCTCTTCTACATGGACCTGTGTGGGCCTATTTTGGGAGAATAGGCCTGTGTTGGCAAACTCCAACCATTTCAGCTGTGCGGTGGAGAGGTAGGTGTTTGATGTTTGACATTGCTTTGCCTATTAAACAAGGTCCTCACCTACCCACATCAGGGGCCTACGGACTGGTAGCTCCACTTAGGTCACCCAGCCACCCACGACAGGGGTCCAAAGATAACTGGTACCTCCCAGTCCTTACAACAAAAAACTTTGGGTGCCCATGGTCCCTCTGCAGAACCAACCCACCTGCACACTCCAGGGGACAGGGACGCACTTCCCTCAGAGACACTCGGGGGTCGGTTCCCAGCCCCCTGCCTTGTTCAGAGCACGACCCCCTGCTGCAATCAGATACCGGTATATATGCCAATCACCCCTGCCCCTCTAAGACTGTAGGACAGAGCCTGTACCACACACTTGATATCAGCTACCTGGAAAACTGAGCTGAATTCATACAAGAAAACTGAATGGACTCCTAGACTGATACACCTGATAACAGCTCTAGCCATCTGGGGACAGGACATCAGAGCTCCAAAGGCGAAAATAATCAAGCTAGCTCACTCAAGCAACCCATAGGGGTATACCAAAACAAAACAAAGCAAGAAGCTACAACACAGTAACCAAGCATAAACTAATACGATAACTTTTAGATGGCTTGGAGACAACAGTCGATATCAAGTCACATAAAGAAACAGACCATGATCACCTCAACAGGCTCTCAAAACAAAGAATTCAGGGATCTTCTAGATGATAGTGCATTCCTGGAATTACAAGAGCCAGAATACAAAAGATTAATATACAGAACCCTTCAAGACATCAGGAAGGAAATGAGGCAATATGCAGAACAAGCCAAGGAACACACAGATAAAGCAATTGAAGAAATTAGAGAGATTATTTAGGAACCTAATGAAAAGTTTAATAAGCTGGAAAAATCCAAAGACAAACAGCAATCAGAAATTCAGAAGATTAACAATAAAATTACAGAATTAGACAACTCAATAGAAATTCAAAGGAGCAGAATTGAGCAAGTAGAAGCTAGAATTTCAGAACTCGAAGATAAATCACTTGGCACTAATATATTTGAAGAAAAATCAGATAAAAGAATTTAAAAAATGAAGAAAACTTAAGAATCATGTGGGACTCTGTCAAGAGAAATAATCTACCAGTGATTAGAGTACCAGAATAGGGAGGGATAATAGAAAATACAGTGAGAATTGTTGAAGATTTGTTGGCAGAAAACTTCCCTGATATCATGAAAGATGAGAAGATATCTATCTAAGATGCTCATCGAACTCCACATAAGGTACATCTTAAAAGAAAGTCACCAAGACATATTATAATCAAACTTGCCAAAACCAAAGATAAAGAGAGAATTATAAGAGCACTGAGGGATAAATTAAAAGTCACCTACAAAGGAGAGCCATTAAGAATAAGCTCGGACTACTTGGCAGAAACTGTGCAGGCAAGAAGGCAATGGGATGACTTATATAAAGCACTGAAGGAAAAAAAAAATTGCCTGCCAAGAATCATATATCCAGCAAAACTGTCTCTTAAATATGACGATGAAATTAAGACATTTCCAGATAAACACATGTTTAGGGAATTTGTAAAAACCAAACCAAAACTACAAGAAATACTAAAGGGAGTTCTTTGGTTAGAAAATCAATAATATCAGGTATTAGACTAGAACACTGGACAGAGCAACGAGAAGTCAACCCAGACAGGGAAATCCAAAAAATCAAAGCAAGATTATAAGAAAAAAAAGCTCAAAACAGGGTAACAGCGATGTTATTATATGAAAGAAGACAACATTAAAATAATAAAGAGGGACTAAGAAATGTAATCATACCCCTTCCATTTGGAGAGGAAGATACAGAGACACAAAGAAATAAAAGTTAGTTTTAAATTTAGAAAAATAGGGGTAAATAATAAGGTAACTACAAAGGAGACAAACTATCCTACTCATCAAAATAAAATACAAGAAAAAAATAGAGACTCAGCAGAAACAAAATCAACAACAACAAATATGAGGAAAGGACAATATATAAAGATAATCTACTCAATGCATAAAATTAAGTGGGAAAACAAAAGTGTCAACAACACACAAAGACATCAAAATGATAGCACTAAATGCATACCTATACATAATTACCCTGAATGTCAATGGACTAAATGCACCAATAAAGAGACAGAGAGTGGCAGAATGAATTAAAAAACAAGATCCGTCTATATGCTGCCTACAAGAGACACATCTTAGACTTAGAGACACACATAAACTAAAACTCAAACGATGTAAAAAAATATATCAAACAATCAAAACAGAGCAGGAGTGGCAATATTAATTTCTGACAAAACAGACTTTAAAGTTAAATCCATCAGAAAGGATAAGGAAGGACATTATGTAATGATTAAAGGGACAATACACCAAGAAGATATAACCATATTAAATATTTACGCACCCAATGACAGGGCTGCAAGATACATAAAACAAACTCTAATAGAATTGAAAAGTGAGATAGACAGCTCCACAATTATAGTAGGAGACTTCAACACACCACTTTCGTTGGACAGAACATCAAGAGAGAAGCTCAATAAAGACACGGAAGATCTAAATGCCACAATCAACCAACCTGACCTCGTAAGCAGATACAGAACACTCCACCCAACAGCAACCAAGTATACTTTCTTTTCTAGTGCACGTGGAACATTTTCTAGAAGAGACCAAATATTTGGTCATAAAGCAAGCCTTACCAGAATCCAAAACACTGAAATATTACAAAGCATCTTCTCTGGCCATAAAGCCATAAAAGTAGAAATCAATAACAACAAAAGCAGGGAAAAGAAATCAAACACTTGGAAACAGAGCAATACCCTGCTCAAAAAAGACGGGATTATAGAAGACATTAAGGATGGAATAAAGAAATTCAGAGAATCCAATGAGAATGAAAACACTTCCTATAAGAAACTTTGGGACACAGCAACAGTGGTGCTCAGAGGCCAATTTGTATCAATAAATGCACACATACAAAAAGAAGAAAGGGCCAAAATCAAAGAATTATGCCTACAACTTAAACAAACAGAAAGAAAGCAACAAAAGAAACCCACAGGCACCAGAAGAAAACAAATACTAAAAATTAGAGCTGAGCTAAAAGAAATAGAAAACAGAAAAACAATTGAAAGAATTAACAAGACCAAAATCTGTTTTTTTGAAAAAATCAACAAAATTGATAAACCACTGGCCAAACTGACAAAAGAAAAACAGGAGAGGAAGCAAATAACCCAAATAAGAAATGAGATGGGCAATATTACAACAGACCCAATTGAAATTAAAAGAATCATATCGGATTACTATGAAAAATTGTGCTCTAACAAATTTGAAAATCTAGAAGAAATGGATGAATTTCTAGAAACACACTACCTAACTAAACTAACACAGAGGTAGAATAACTAAATAGTCCCATAACAAAAGAAGAGATTGAAAAGGTAATCAAAAAACTCCCAACAAAAAAAAAGCCCTGATCCAGACAGCTTCACTACAGAGTTCTACCAAACTTTCAGAAAAGAGTTAACACCACTACTAAAGATATTTCAGAGCATAACCTAACTAACCTAGTGCTGTCGAGTCGATTCCGACTCATAGTGACATAGAAAAGGACAGAATACTACCAAACTCATTCTAAGAAGCCACCATATCCCTGATATCAAAACCTGGTAAAGACACCACAAGAAAAGAAAATTATAGACCCATATCCCTCATGAACATAGATGCAAAAATCCTCAACAAAATTCTAGCCAATAGAATTCCACAACATATCAAAAAAATAATTCACCATGACCAAGTGGGATTCATACCAGGTATGCAGGGATGGTTCAACATTAGAAAAACAATTAATGTAATCCACCACTTAAATAAAACAAAAGACAAGAACCACATGATTTTATCAATTGATGCAGAAAAGGCATTTGGCAAAGTTCAACACTCATTCATGATAAAAACTCTCAGCAAAATAGGAATTGAAGGAAAATTCCTCAACATAATAAAGGGCATTTACGCAAAGCCAACAGCCCACATCACCCTAAATGGAGAGAATCTGAAAGCATTCCCCTTGAGACAGGGAAACAGACAAGGATGCCCTTTATCACGACTCTTATTCAACATTGTGTTGCAGGTCCTAGCCAGAGCATTTAGGCTAGATAAAGAAATAAAGGGCATCCAGATTGGCAAGGAAAAAGTAAAAGTATCTCTATTTGCAGATGACATGATCTTACACACAGAAAACTCTAGCGAATCCTCAAGAAAACTACTGAAGCTAATAGAAGAGTTCAGCAGAGTACTGGGATACAAGATAAACATACAAAAATCAGTTGGATTCCTCCACACCAACAAAAAGAACATCGAAGAGGAAATCACCAAATCAATGCCATTTACAGTAGCCCCCAAGAAGATAAAATACTTAGGAATAAATCTTACCAGAGATGTAAAAGACTTATGCAAAGAAAACTACAGTACACTTCTGCAAGAAACCAAAAGAGACTTACATAAGTAGAAAAACATACCTTGCTCATGGATAGGAAGACTTAACATTATAAAAATGTCTATTTTACCAAAAGCGATGTATACATATAATGCAATTCTGATCCAAATCCCAACAACATTTTTTAATGAGATTGAGAAACAAATCACCAACTTCATATGGAAGGGAAAGAGGCCCCAGATAAATAAGGCATTACTGAAGAAAAAGAACAAAGTGGGAGACCTTACCTCACCTGATTTTAGAACCTATTACACCTATTAACAGCCTGGTACTGGTACAATAACAAATACATAGACCAACGGAACAGAATTGAGAATCCAGACATAAATCCATCCACGTATGAGCAGTTGATATTTGACAAAGGCCCCAAAACAGTTAAATGGGGAAAAGGCAGTCATTTTAACAAATGGTGCTGCCATCACTGGATATCCACCCTCAAAAAAAATGAAACCAGACCCATACCTCACTCCATGCACAAAAATGAGCTCAAAATGGATCAAAGACCTAAATATAAAATCTAAAATGATAAAGATCATGGAAGAAAAAATAGAGACAACGTTAGGAGCCCAAATACATGGCATAAACAGCATACAAAACATTAAGAATGCAGAAGAAAAAGTAGATAACTGGGAGCTCCTAAAAATCAAACACCTATGCTCATCCAAAGACTCCGCCAAGAGAGTGAAAATACTACCTACAGACTGGGAAAAAGTTTTTAGCTATGACATTTCCCATCAGTGCCTGATCTCTAAAATCTACATGATACTGCAAAAACTCAACTACAAAAAGATAAATATCCCAATTATAAAATGGGCAAAGATATGAATAGACACTTCACTAAAGAAGACATTCAGGTAGCTAACAGATACCTGAGGAAATGTTCACGATCATTAGCCATTAGAGAAATGCAGATCAAAACTACAATGAGATTTCATCTCAGTCCAACAAGACTGGCATTAATCCAAAAGACACAAAATAATAAATGTTGGAGAGGCTGTGGAGAGATTGGAACACTTATACACTGCTGGTGGGAATGTCAAATGGTACAACCACTTTGGAAATCGATTTGGCGCTTCCTTAAAAAGCCAGAAATAGAACTAACATACGATCTAGCAATCCCACTCCTTGGAATATATCCTAGAGAAATAAGAGCCTTTACATGAACAGATATATGCACACCCATGTTTATTGCAGCACTGTTTACAATAGCAAAAAGATGGAAGCAAACAAGGTGTCCATCAGTGGATGAATGGATAAATAAATTATGGTATATTCACACAATGGAATACTACACATCATCGATAAAGAACAGTGAGGAATCTGTGAAACATTTCATAATGTGGAGGAACCTGGAAGGCATTATGCTGAGTGAAATTAGTTGCGAAAGGACAAATATTGTATAAGACCACTATTATAATAACTTGAGAAATAGTTTAAACTGAGAAGAAAACATTCTTTTGTGGCTACGAGAGGGGGGAGGAAGGGAGGGTGGGAGAGGGGCATTCACTAATTAGATAGTAGATAAGAACTACTTTAGCTGAAGGAAAAGACAACACACAGTACAGGGGAGGTCAGCACAACTGGACTAAACCAAAAGCAAAGAAGTTTCCTCAATAAACTGAATACTTTGAAGGCCAGTGTAGCAGGGTCAGGGGCTTGGGAACCATGGTTTCAGGGGACATCTAAGTTAATTGGCATAATAAAATCTATTAACAAAACATTCTGCATCCCACTTTGAAGAGTGGCATCTGGGGTCTTAAACAGTAGCAAGCAGCCATCTAAGATAAATCAACTGATCTCAACCCATCTGGATCAAAGGAGAATGAAGTACACCAAGGACACAAGGCAATTACGAGCCCAAGAGACAGAAAGGGCCACAGGAACCAGAGACTACATCAGCCTGAGATCATAAGAACTGGATGGTGCCCAGCTACAACTGATGACTGCCCTGACATGGAACAAAACAGAGAACCCCCAAGGGAGCAGGAGAGCAGTGGGATGCAGACCCCAAATTCTCATAAAAGACCAGACTTAATGGCCTGACTGAGACTAGAAGGACCCCGGTGGTCTTGGCCCCCAGACCCTCTGTTGGTCCAGGACAGGATCCATTCCCAAAGCCAACTCTTCAGACATGGGTTGGACTGGACAATGGGTTGGAGAGGGATGCTGGTGAGGAGTGAGCTTCTTGGATCAGGTGGACACTTGAGACTATGTTGGCATCTCCTGCCTGGAGGGGAGATGAGAGGGTAGAGGGGGTTAGAAGCTGACGAAATGGACATGAAAAGAGAAAGCAGAGGGAGAGAGTGGGCTGTCTCATTAGGGGGAGAGTAATTGGGAATATGTAGCAAGGTGTTTTGTGTGAGAGACTGACTTGATTTGTAAACTTCACTTAAGGCACAATAAAAATTATAAAAAGAAAAGAAAAAAAAAAAGAATAAATGACCCCACAGATCCCTTTCAACCAAGGATCTATGACACTTTGACTCCATTGATGTGTCTAGACCTTGAACCAGGGCTGTAGCCAGCAGGATCAGAAAAGATGAAATAAATTTGTTAAAATTAAATTCACCAATAAAAAATGAAGAATAACCCCAAACAAGGTACTTATGACAGAAAGAATGATTATCACACTGCCTTCACATCTCATGTATCTATAAGTTTTCTGACAGGCAGGGCCACCAAGAAGGGCCAGCATTTTACTCCTTTGAAATGCTTTGCATTTGGCATGAATCTTGCAAAGCTTAGTTTCCTAAAATATTTAAAGGGAAAAGTAGAAAATAAATCTTACATCTTTTCTACAAGCTATTTAATACTTTGATAATTATAAACTATGTTAACAGAAGGATAAGAAGTGACCAGCTGCTCACTTCTGATACAAGGTAACTGAATTCATATTTATTGAATGCTCATTGTGTGACAGACAAGGCCAAGGGCTTCCCAGGCATTACCTCATTTAATCCTCAAAACAACCCTGTGTGACTGATACTGTTTTAACCTCATATTACAAATGAAGAAACTGAAAATTGGAGAAATTTGGTGATTTGCTCCAGGCCAAACTGTAATAGGAGTGGAGTCTGGATCTAGTCCCAGAACCCACGCTCTGATCCACTTCCTAAAACTGAATACTACATCCAAGTATTTCTTACAATTCCATCCTAGTTGTTAAACCAAAAAGGCAAACCAGTTGCCATTGAGTCTACTCCAAGTCATGATGGCCCCACGTGTGTTAGAGTAGAACTGTGCTCCCTAGGATTGTCAGTAGCTGTGAATTTTTCCAGAAGTAGATTGCCAGGCCTTTCTCTTAAAGCACCTCTGGATACACTCAAACCTCCAACCTTTTGTTGGCAGCTGAACATGTTACAATTTGCACCACCCAGGGACTCTCATCCTAGTTGTTAAGGAACATTAATCACACTTACATGCCCACAACCTTTCAGCTTAGACTAGAACCCAGTGGATATTCTATAAATTAGAACAAAATGATGATACTTTCCTCCCAGAATTGCCAAAGCAGGTCTAGCATAGGCCCAGCTGCCAGGGACCTTACAGCATCAAATAAATCCAACACCAACCATGATCCTCATGTTTTTCAGCCAGGTGGCCCTGTACATATGGCAGCCCTGCTCCTTAGCAGGAGAAATACAGGGGGAAATGACTTGAATGATGAAAAACAGCAGGCATTTAAATACTTCCACTCAGACAGCAGGTAGCTTGTTACCTGAAAGGATCCATCACTTGGCAATGAGCACAAATACCAGACGTTGATTTCAGGAAGGCAGCAGGAGAATACCACTGTGTACAAATCCACAGTGAAGAAAGATGTTTCCATTTCAGACCTGGGGGTATCTGTAGTGCCCCATCTGCACTCATCCCCCAATCTCATAAGTTCCCTCAAATATAACAATGAGCTCAGAACTCTTCTCAAAGGATCAGAATAGGCCAGGATTCCTCTCTGTCCTTTCACTTTGGAGAGCTGCTACACAGCAGGGCCTAAAAGATTCTCAGCAAGGAACAGAAGCACTGTTGATGTACTGACACTACGAAGGGCTGTAGGAAACACCTAACTCAACACATCAGCTCCCCAAGGGACCAAAGGATGGCAGTGCTGTATATGACAACCTGCCTGTTAACCAGGAAATTTGATTAGCAAGGAATTTTTCCTGATGACTTAGGACTAAGAAACACTGTAACTCTTAGTTTATTCTCTCTTAGTTGTTTTTTTTCTGTCTCTCTCTCTCTTTCTGCATCTTCCCACCCTCCAGCCCTCCCACAAAGGAGAGAACTTAGGGCCACAGAAGCGGCCTAATCAATAAAGTTCTACTTCTACAAGGAATCCTGACAGGATTATTAGAAATCACTAACATTCCAGACTATACCTTCAGTTCAGTCTCTACTTTCGAAGGTTTGGCATATTCTTCATTTTTAGTTCAGACATTTGAACAAAGCTAGTTGAGGACTGTAAGTTCAGGTGATCTGATATACACCAAGATTACCAAAAGGCATGGAACAATAAATTGTCAGAGCAAAAATCATGACTCCTGCCACCATCTAAGTTTCCTCTCACTGTAGAGATAAATGCAGCCCGGCTTTGTAACAGGTGCTGAGGAATTATTGTGCTTGTGTCTTTGAGGGAAGAAAAGGTGTGGTTTGTTTTTGCATAAAGGGTTTTATGTTTGATTTGATTGCAAGGAGCAGAACCTCACTGAAACTGTTTCAAGGAAACATTGGAGAGGTGACAGGTAAGTTATTGTAAGGATACACTGGAGCAGTAACAAAGATAGTGATCTTAAAGGAATCCAAGACCTGGAACAAGATTCACGGGCGCAATTCTAGTTCCTGAGGGCTCTGGGGAATAGCTTGTCTCCCCATCTCCCCTGAGTGTCTTCCTGTTCTGTCTCTTATTTGGCTGGCACACGGGCCATCGTGGCTTTCTGGCCTTGACTCCACCTCAAGACATCCCTTAATACACCCTTTTATGTCACACCTCCTTGCTGGAAACCAGCTCAACTCTCTGAAAGAATCGGATTGGCCCTGGAAATCTTTTCAGACCTGACCTCAGGTCTCTCCCGTGATGTCTCCCCCTGTTGTCAAGCTGAAATAAATCTGTCTCCACAGAAAAAGACAAGAGGTAATTGCCAGATATTGGCTCAGGAGGCGAGGGCTAGGAAAAATGAGGGAGTCCTGTAACATGTGTGCTGTCACTGTAAATACTTACTTTTTTTCGTTATTTGATTTTGTAGTCCTACATGATCTTTTACTTCTACATGATCAATTTAGAATTAGGTATTATTACTTTTGACCTTGATCTGCTACTTGGGACAAATAACTTTAGGGAGCCTATCTGTAAAATGGGAGAATATGCCTTAGCTGCTTCTTTTTCTTTTCTAAAATGGCCAGGAGATACAATGAATTGGAAACTTGCCCTGGAGAATCTCAGGGGGAAGTCTCTCCAAAGGTATGAGAACTGAATGCTCTTGCCCCGTAACACCCAACGTGGGAATTTCGTGGGCTCACAGTTGCCATCCTCTCCTCTGAGAGCTCTGGCAAAGCCCCTCATCCAGGTGCACAGATACTGAAAATCAGCTCCCTGGCAGCTTCCTAGGCTGGGCTCCCAAATAAGAGATTAGCGTGGAAAGTGATAGGAGCCCCAAATCTAGCTCCTGATATGCTAATTATTAGTCCTTTTTTCCTGTGTAATTTTGATGTGAGCAATCATTTGGAAAAATGATGCACAGGAGACTTTGAGATTTCTGAATTCAAATCAAGTAGGCGTACATAATTACAACATTAGGTAGTATTTTCCAAGAGTGAAAACTATACTTGAATCTCAGTGACAAGCTCATAAAGAGAAAGCTTAACTTTATCCAGTGCGTTGAATATTGGTATCTTGGGTTAGGGAAAGTGAGTGTTGATGAATTGTGAATGCGAAATGCTAATAATGATCATAATATCCCTCACTGATGTAGTGTTATATCCTGTTCAAGGTCCTTTCATGACCATTAACACACAGATTCTCTGGAAGGCAAGGAACCTGAGTAGTTGATGTGCTAGGGTGAGCTATTATTTTCCCATTAACTTCTCCATGATCTTCCTTAACGCTATAGAGTTTTGTGTAGTCATGTCTTCTATAAACAAAAAAGTTGATTAATTAAGAATATGAATTAAAAATATATATTGATACCCAGGCTCAATGTTGTCCACATAGAAAGCCAGTCTCCATTATTCAAGCTCTAAACATTTTTCCTTCCATAGAAAAGGGTTTAGGATTCTATACATTACTCAGACAGTCACCTTAATCCACCTCCATTCTACCCTCATGCCTGCTTTGATAAGCGCCTAGCCAAAAAGTGAATACGAGGTAAATACCGATAAACAGTTATTTGAAATCACATAGGAAAGGGATTTTAAAACACTGAAATACAAATCATTATTTTCAGGACCAGAGATTTATGGAAAGCTTGGAGTTAGTAGATAAAAAAGATAATAATCAGGAGGTGTTTATTGACTGTTTGCTGTGCTTATGTAAATGTGCTGAGCTATATTAAATATACAAGAGATATGAAATGTGAAATTCATAACCTCAAAGAACAGGTAGTCCTTATCACATTTAAACACCCTAATCTATAGGCAATATATTTCTTTCCGCACACACACAGAGCCCTAGATACTCAGTACAAGCATCCAAAATCTTTCGTTTTTTACATCCAATCCATTAATTCACCTACTTTAAGTGAAAAGTTGAAAATTTTAGACAAAACTAACCCACAGATTGCCACATGGCTGTCCTCATTGAGAAAAGATTTCTAAATGTTTTTCTCAGTCATACCTGCATCTCAAGAGCCTAACACAGTCTCCAGCACAGCTCCATGTAGTTGTGTATCATAAGAAACGAAATGAAGGAAGGTGAGGAAAGAGAGAGATGAAGAAGTAAAGGAAGAAGAGGAGACAGTGAAGGAAGAAAGAGATAGCCTGGAAGTTCCTAGACATAACAACATTTCTATTTTCAACTTATAATATGTGTTCAAATGTTCCATCATATTATTTATTGTATCTCCTGACTGTTGTCACTCTTAAGACTTAACTCAGTGCTCCCAAATTATGATCTGACAGTTGAGCCTGTTCCTCTCTGCCCATGGTCAAGGATACAGATGCCCTATAAAAAAGCACCTGAAGCTATATGTCAGTGACTCAGAGAGTCCAACTAAGCTTCAACTCCCTGTCTTTATTCTAAACCCTCAAACTCTGATGTGGTGGCACAGGTCCCAATTCATCTGACCCCCTCAGACTGACACCTCAATTAGACTGCCAGCCTAGCTTTCATTCTGGGCTTCACCCTGTCTCAAATAACCCTAGACTCCATGATCTAGAACCCTCAGGCCCTATTCCAGACTGAGGAAATCACACCATGCCTGGTGCCCCAGGCTCTCATTGGTCTGAGAGTGGAGTTCCAATGTCCTGATGCTTCTGGGAACCACAACTAGACGGACTGTAAGCATTAAAAGGTGCCCAAGTGTTGTTACTTGACCTGTAAGACCTCCCCACCTCAGTTTCATCATCAGGGAAACATAAATAATAAAAAGTAACATCAATTTCACAAGCTTGCTCTATTAAAATTTTTTAAAAATTTGAGGCAAGTGCTTTGCAAATTATAAAGAACTATAAACCCTGGTGGCATAGTGGTTAAGAGTACGTCTGCTAACCAAAAGGTTGGCAGTTTGAATCTACCAGGTGCTCCTTGGAAACCCTATGGGGCAGTTCTACTCTGTCCTATAGGGTCGCTATAAATTGGAATCAACAGCAATGGGTTTAGTTTGGTTTTTTTATAAAATTTCTAGTTATTTTTCAGAGAGTTCCCACGGGACAATATCTGACAAGAGAAAAATAAATAAATTGATAAATAAATTTAGCCCTGACATGAATTACATCCCATGCCAAAGTAGAATTCTTTCTTTTGCCACTGTTATGACATAGTGTAATGTTACACCTGTAGTGTTCGTTAGAAGATCGACTATTCCTTGTTTGGTTATTTATCTCATGCCCAACAGAAGAATGAGTGTGCGATTTCCAGTTTTATGTTCACTACTGTAGTTCAACTAGAGGCCAGAGGGAAGTTTTGAAGGAAAAGGACAAATGCCATGAAAAAGGGACAGAATGCTATAAATAACATGGAAATGGCTCCCAGAGAGTATCTGAGACATGGGTAGAACTAGCACCATAATTTCAGTGACTGTAGCATTAAAATATAGTCCTGGCTCACAGAAGAAGTGTCTGGCGATGGGAACATGTGGCTCCAATGAAGCCCACTGTCCATCACATTAAAATCTATTGCACAGTCAGTGAAATTCCCCGGTTTCTTACATGTTCTCAAAAAAAAAAAACCACTAAGTGGGTGGGGACTTCTGTTTTGTTTTATCACAAGGTAGTTGCTGAAGCCACTCTTCAGGAAGCCTCGACAGCTCCTCAGACCTAATTTGAGGAAGAGAAGAAACTCAAGAGTCCATTATTTCAGAGAGAAAACCCACATCTGAGAGCACTCAGCACCATCAGTATAGTTATTTCTGAGGTTAAACCAAATAAAACCTTCAAAAGGGTGAGTAACTGCCCTGAAATTTCTTTTCCTGTCAGGAGCACTAATACTAAATTAGATTTAAGATTGCAGATGCAAGAAATCACTGTGGAAACTTTTCCCTCCTTTTCTTTCTTTTTCCAAGAAATTCTTCATTGTAAACACTTGGATTGGCAGCATTATGTCATCTCCATTACTGGGTCCCCAAATTAGTTAAACTATCAGTATACAGTCTTCATAAGCAAGCACAGAGTTTCCATTGTTCACAATTAACTGTCAAAGGAGTAGCTGCTGGTGGGATAGTATAGTATTTGCCTGACTCATTGTTTTTCACATGAAACCTTTGTAGGTCTGTGGCGTATATTATGATGCCAGTTCATGCCATCATTTATAAGTGACGAGAATGTTCTATGCCAGTAAGACAACATTTCCAGGGACTAAAGAATATGCATATGAACAAAAAAATACCCACAACCAAGGTTTATGCATTCAACAAACATTTATAGAGCTGAGGCACAAAGAAGTTACATTGTTTTCCCAACGTCCCACAACTATTAACAAATGGCCAAGCAGGGCCTCCAGTCCTGGCCTCCCTGATGCTGAAGTGCAGGCTCTCTCTGCTACACCACACTGCTGCCTCCTCAAGAAACTCTTACCTACTTAGAGGAGGTAAGACAGAGATGCACATTCATTCATCATTCTGTCATTTGTTCGACAAATATTTACTGCATACCTACTCAAGTGACAAGCATTACCTGGAATACGAAGGAGAGGTAGATGTTGGCCAAAAAGAGAAAAGAAGTGCTATGGGCAGTCACACAAAGAAGTCACAGAATGTATTTGAAGAGGCTTCAAATAGGAGGTGACAGTTAAGATACTTTCTGAAGTGGAGATGGACCAAAGGAAGAGTTTCATTTTAAGTGAATAGTGTTTATGAGGTTTACAGAGAGAAGGAACTATAAATTGTATGGTGTGAATTAAATGTAGGTAATATAAGATGCTGAAAAACACAAGTTGGGGTCAGATCCTATTTTATTTATTAGGCAATAAAAAAAAAAATCACTGAAGTTGTCTAGCTGAGAGTTACTTATCCGTAGCTGTTATGTATAATGACGAATCCAGTAGAAATATATATGGGTATAACTGATGGGTGGGAAAGAGCCTGGAGGCCAGGAGAACAAGCCTGCAGCCCATGTGAGAGGTAAATAATGGAATTGAGCAGTGACAACAAACTAAAAGAAAGGAAAAACATGATGCCTTCTGTGGATTAGGTAAGAATACCTATTACAATTCATAAGCAATGTCCTCTACTTAATAAAATCTCTAGAAATACAACTAAGTACAAGCATCCATTTTGATGAGTCTCTCTACGACACTTCCAGCAACTCCACAGTCACCCAAAGGATCAAACTATCTGAATATAGAAAATTCCAAATATTCAGGTTTCAAGATGACCTCAGAATTCAACCCTAGACTTGGTTCACTCTCAATCCCCCTCCTGCTCTCAGACAGAAAAGAACAACGATCCTCTCACTCAGTTATATAACCTCACAGGGTCATGCCTGGAGAAAGATTTATTAAAAGCCACGTTGTTATTATCGTTATTATTGTTAGTTGCCATCACGTCAGCTCCAACTCATGGCAACCCCATGTACAACAGAAAAAAAATGTTGTCCATTCCTGCACCATCTTCATGATTGTTGGTATGCTCAAATCCATTATTTCGGCACTGCGTATCTTGAGTGCCTGCCAATCTAGGGGGTTCATCTTCCAGCACTACATCCAACAACATTCTATTGTGATCCATAGGGTTTTCATTGACTAATTTTTGGAAATAGATGACCAGTCCTTTCTTCCTACTCTGTCTTAGTCTGGAAACTGTGCTGAAACCTGTTCATGGCTGACTTTGCTGGTATTTGAAATAGTAGTAGCATAGCTTCCAGAATCATAGCAAAATGCAAGCCACCACAGTATGACAAAGTGACAGATAGGTAAGGTAGGCATACTCATGGCCAAATCAACCAACTAAAGTAAAAGAGCATGCATTTGAGAAGGGAGAACAGCAGTAGAAAGGAAGAGACAAAGAAGGGAGAGGTATTTATAGGCTTTGAAAAATAGCTCCAGTAGAAATGACTACACTAAATTGCCCATACTCCTCTCACTGACACCCTCCTGCCCACAGCATGCACTGAGAGGCAAGCAGGTATCCTTTTTTTTTTTTTCCTTTTATCCATTCATGCATTCAATCATCCCACAAAACATGCATGGAACACTATGGTGGCTAGATGCTGGGAGTTGGTCCCTGTCCTGACAAGTTCTAGAGTGACATGTGTCAGTGTCCAGAATTAAGAATGTAGCCTCAAAAGAGAGTGAGGTTAACTGATTCAAAGGGAGACAAAACCTATGACTTGGCCTTAGAGCTCTAGCCACTGTGGTGAAGCCCATGACTCACACCAGACTGAGGCTAGAGGTTAGACTGGGTGGATTCATGTCACGATCCCTGTCCTAAAATTAAAAATTAAACACTTCGACCATTGCATTTCTACCTCAGAGAAAGGAAGAAAACAGAGGTAAAAAATGAAGACCCCCAACAAGTATCGGTGAGGATGTGGGGAAACTGGAACCCTCCTCCATTGCTGGTAGGAATATAAAATGGTATAGCTGCTATAGAAAACAACTTGGCAATTCCTCAAAAAATTAAACACAGAATTACCACATGACCCAGCAATTCCACTGCTACCCAAAAGAAGTGAAAGCAAGGATCAAACAGATACTTGCAGCATTATACACAATAGTCATAAGGTGGAAACAACACAAGTGTCCATTAACAGGTAAAAGGATAAACAAAATGTGGTATGTACACACAACGGAATATTATTTATCCATGGAATGGATATGAAATCCTAATAATGCTACAACACGGATGAACCTTGAAAACATCATGCTACGTGAAACAAATCAGACACGAAAAGACAAATACTGTATGACCCCACTTTACAAAATATCTAAAATAGGCAAATGCATAGAGAAAGAAGTTTTTTAGTGTTTACTAGGGGCTAGGGGAAAGGGGGAACGGGGAATTGTTGCTTAATGGGTACCGAGTTTCTGTCTGGGATGACGAATAACTTTAGGAAATAGTGGTGATGGTTGCACATCATGGTGAATGTAATTAACTGAATTGTACACTTAAAAATGATTAAAATGGCAGATGTTTGTTTTATATATATACATATATATATATATTTTTTTTTACCACAATAAATTTTTTTTAGAAAATGAAAGCTCCACTTCTTTCAGAGCACATTTCCAGAGCAGGCCAGACAGTGGTGTGAAGAGTCTTAAGCAATAAAGGAGTCAGTAGGGACTCTAACATACCAACAGCAATTTCATCCCGATGAAAAACATTAGCTTACATAATAAAGTTGGGGCAGAATTGTTCTGGGTGGTGTGAGTAGAAATGTTTTGCTGACTGCTGTTGAAATGGGTAACAGACTTTGCATATTATATCACCATTTTTTGTTGTATTTCACATGCAGTGTTTTTCTGCTCTTGACTTTGAGGTGTGAGGGGGAGGCTCTAATCATATGGCCTTGTGCAGATGCTCCATTTGCATTTCTATTAATCCAGGCCCTCCTGGAGATGCTCGAGCAGAGACACAGCATGCTTTGTGTTTGAACTTGTGAGAACCCATACCAACGCTTAATAACTTAATGCATATGTATAGCCTCCCTCAGACAGCCCACTAGGAGGCAGAAGCGGGAGGAGGTGCTACCAGCTTGCAGACTTCAGGGCTCTATGGAAATGTGTTCCGACAGGAAGGGGCACCTTGCTCAGCAAAGAGTCCCTGTGCCTTAATCCCATCCAGCCAACCCACCTGCCTGGCTGGCGAAGCCTACTCTTTTTTTTTTTTTAATTTTTATTGTGCTTTAAGTGAAAGTTGATAAATCAAGTCAGTCTCTCACATAAAAACTTATATACACCTTGCTACATACTCCCCATTACTCTCCCCCTAATGAGACAGCCCACTCTCTCCCTCCACTCTTTCCGTTTGTGTCCATTTCACCAGCTTCTAACCCCCTCCACCCTCTCATCTCCCCTCCAGGCAGGAGATGCCAACATAGTCTCAAGTGTCCACCTGATCCAAGAAGCTCACTCCTTACCAGCATCCCTCTCCAACGAAAACTATTTTTTAAAGCTTGGAATCAAAGCATTAGTTCTCAAACAGTGGCCAAAAGTACCAGGGTGGGGCTGCCCTGTCCCTTGCAATATTTAACTTTGTAATACCATGAAAGCTGTCCCTTTGTTTCTGGCAAGAATTAAGTGACGCCAAAAAAAAAATTTTAAAGCAGGAAATATAGGGAAACAAGATGGTATGGTGTTGAAAGCATGGGCTTTAGAATCCAGCAGATCTTTCTTTGAACCCCAGCTCCACCTCTTGCTTCGCAGACACCTTAACTTTTCTGAGCCTTAGTTTTCTCATCCAGCTAACAGGATTAGTACCTGCCTTGCAGGGCTCCCTTGAGGATTAAAAGCAATAGTGTATGTGCAGCACCTGGCAAGGATTGGATATTTAATAAATTGTAGCTATTACTATTATTACATCATTTTTGCTATTGCACAGCTTCCTGGTTTTGCCACGTGATTCATCTGTCGACTGTTTTGCAGGGTCAAATGAGAGAAGAGCAGAACAGAGGAGGGCTAATGGTTACGGTCGCTATGAGTCGGAATCAATTCGATGGCAATGGGCCTGGAATGGTTATGTTTGCGGCCTTTTGTCCTATCAGAGTGGCACATGAGCCAAACCAATTCTGAGAAAACCTTTCTCTGAAAATTTGTGCAAAAATAAATAAATAAACAAAACAGTCACTTTTAAATAGATTTAGGGTTTCCTTCTGCCTTTTGCATTCTATGTATGGGAAAGTGTATGAAAGTGACAAACATGAATGAAAACCACTCAGAGTTCTAAGAATTCTCCAAAGGAAGCCCAGCAGAGCAGCCTCTGTGGCAATCCTTATTTCTGCTAATTTTTTTTTTTTTATCATAAGAATTGGAAACCCTGGTGGCGTAGTGGTTAAGTGCTACAGCTCCTAGCCCGAGGGTCGGCAGTTCAAATCCGCCAGGAGCTCCTTTGAAACTCTACAGGGCAGTTCTACTCTGTCCTATAATACTCTCAATTGATGAGATTACATCGCATGCTAGAAAGAAATCCCACCACCTGTTAAGATTTCCCTAAGATTATATGAATAAGAAATGTTCCTAACTTTGTCTTTCTACTTTTCTCTGAAAAAAAGAGGTATATCTCAGAAGTCAGAATTATAGATTCTCATTTCCCTCATCAATTTTTTTTAAGTGTTTGTGTCATATTTTTAGAGTCTACCTCATGATAAACAGCACATGAGCAGAAGGATGAATGGAGGGCATGATTTTCTTACCGGCCAAATTAGCACCTACCCTAGGTCTTTTCAAGGAGCTTTGCTGGCACAGTGGTTAAAGCCCTCAGCTGCTAACCAAAAGGTCAGGGGTTCGAATCCACCAGCTGCTCCATGGGTGAAAAATGTGGCAATCTGCTTCTGTAAAGATTATAGCCTTGGAAACTGAATGGGGCAGTTCTACTCTGTCCTATAGGGTCACTATGAGTTAGTATCCACTCGATGACAGCGGGTTTGGTTTTGGTAGGTCCTTTCAGTCCATGCCTGAAAGGTAGAAGAGAAAAATGAATTTTAATAAAAATTAAAAATTTAATGAAAATTAAAATATATCAGCATTGCTAATATTACAAGGAATGAGTAAGACTAACAGAAAATATGACTGTCTGGAGTATTTTTAATCTACATACAAAGATCATTGTGTTCCTTTCATGATTCTGCATAAAACTGCCTATATATTAGATGTTCAATAAATATGAAAAGGGTAATGACCTATTTCTAAAAGTTAATTTCTTAGGCTCAATCTAAAACTCAATGAAAATACTTGAAAGCAACTAGTTATGTCATCAACTTTGTCAGGTGATCAGGGGAGGCACCTAATGGCTAGACCCTCTCTAGAATGCCTACGTACACTTTCTAGTTCACTTGGTCTACTTTCTCCACAACTCTTGCCTGACCAGGTGATGGATTTTGACCCAGCTCTTCATCTTGGCTTATGCCAGCTTTTGCTTTATTTGTACCAACTCTAAATTTTGGTGACTTATCCCTTTGGTGTCTATAAAAAATGTTTGAACCATTCGATAAAATAGCAAATAATCTCATCCTTTCTACCACAACCCAATCATAAAAGAAATAAGGGAAGCTGGTAATGAAGAATACTCCTACATTTAGGTCCAGTTTTATCCAAAAGTTTGAGATTTGGCGGTCCCTTTCACACATTTCTGTTCATTCTGAGTTCCTGGAGGTCAGCATCTTTGTAGTGATAAACAAAAATGAATGTCCTTTGGGTAATATTCCTATATTCCGTCAGTCCCCAGAAGCCTCTTGCACATCATTTTTTCTGCCAAAAAGCTTGGCTCATAGATCAGTGACTATACCTACAGATATTTTTTCTTAGAGTAAGTTCAAGAATGCTAAGAGAGAGACAGCACTCAGCTTTGGAAACTGCAACCAAACAAGGCAGATAGTGGATTGACTATGAATGAGGACTCTAGAGTCAGACTACCTGGATTCAAGTCCCAGCTCTGCCATTTACTAAAAAATTACTAGCTGTTTGATATTGTAGAAGTCATTTGCTGTCTTTACAATTCAGTGTCTTTATTCATAAAATGGCAGTAATAGCTAGCTGTACAGTTGCTGTGAGCATGAAATGAGCTAGCATATGTAAAGCTCTTGGGATAGTGCTTAGCACATAGTAAGTGTCCAATTAATATTTTCTATTATAATCATTAAGGAGCCCTAGTGGTGAAATGGTTCAGTACTTGGTGGCTAGCCTACACGTTTGTGATTTGAACCCACCCAGTCAGTCTACGAGAGAAAGACCTGGCAATTTGTTCCTGTAAAGATTACAGCCTAAGAAACCCTCTGGGACAATTCTACTTTGTCACATGGGGGACTATGAGTTGGAATCGAGTCGACGATATGCAACATTATTATTATTACTTTACAGAAATAGATGGCTCCTTTCTTTTTCTTGGAAACCCCGGTAGCGTAGTGGTTAAGGGCTTCGGCTGCTAACCAACAGGTTGGCAGTTCAAACCCGCCAGGCACTCCTTGGAAACTCTATGGGGCAGTACTACTCTGTTCTGTAGGGTCACTATGAGTCGGAATTGACTCCACGGCAGTGGGTTTGGGTTTGGTTTTTGGTTTTTCTTTTTCTTCATATGTTAAAGGTATTTTCTTGTCGGTCTTTGGTGTAGCCTCTAAATTTATTTTGTGGGTTTTTTTAAAAAATAATAATTCGAAGGCATTTAGTGTTATCTTATTTACATATAGACCACATGTCAAATCTTTAAATTTCTTTCCGTACTAACATAACAGGTTTGTGATTCTCTGAAGTTGTTCTGAAATGCCCCGATTTCTCCTTGTGCCTTTTACGCTCACACATACACAACAGAATTACTGCTGACCCTTATTACATACTAGCAAGAATGAGTTCTAGTTAGTTCTTTTTAATACATTTAGTAAACTCTGTTAAATAGAACTCTGTGAATGAAAGACATAATTAACCAAAATCTATTTTTAATGCTCTACTTGAGGGAGTGGGCAAGGAGAGAGCAAAATGTATCTTAATCCAATGGAAGGATCCAGGACAGGAGCTAACCAATAACAACAGTAAGTTAACCAGCTTACTGACTAGCCAATAACCCAGCATGGAAATACCAGAGGATAAGATCAAAGCTGAACTAGGAGAAAAGATAAACAGAGAACAGACAAAGTAGAATGGGGCTGAAGTTTGAACTGGATGGTCCTGTGACAACATCAGATGGACGACATAATAACGTTGACTGGCCATTTCAGACAGTCTCTGCTCTGCCTTTTCTCTCAGGCACACTTTGAAAATCTTAAGTAACTTTTTGGTTACTTGACCAAATCTCAAGGAATCAAGCATTTGTTGGAAAGGAAGGAAGAAGGAAGGAAAGAAGAGAGGGAGAAAGGAATATTCCAGCACATACCCTGATTTAGCATAATTTCCATCTAGTATCCTACACCCTCTATATCATAATTCGTTGTCATAATGATAGCACTGAATCACAATAAGATCTTTAGAAAGTGAAGATTAAAGTGAATCATAATGTGAAGATTCAAACGTGTTCACCATATCTTACTAAGGTAGGATGTGATCTAAAAGGTTTCAGCCACAGAAGTTGAAGAAGAGTTTCTAACTAAATCTAAATAATCCAAAGTTATACTTATCAGAATAGGGATGGCAAAAAGGTCTCATCTCACATTGTTGTTAGCTGCCATCGAGTCAAGTTTGAATCACAGCAAATCTATGTACAACAGAACCAAACACCGCCCGGTCCTATGCCATTCTCACAACCGTTGTCATGCTTGAGTCCATTGTTGCAGTCACTGTGTCAATCCATCTCATTGAGAATCTTCCTCTTTTTTGCTGACTCTCTACCAAAGCATGATGTCCTTCTCCAGGGACTGGTCCCTCCTGATAACATGTGCAAAGTATGTGAGATGAAGTCTTACCACCTTGCTTCTAAGGACCATTCTAGCTGTACTTCTTCCAAAAGAGATTTCCTTGTTCTTCTGGAAATCCATGGCATATTCGTTATTCTTTGCCAACACTATAACTCAAAGGCAATAATTCTTCGGTCTTCTTTATTCTTCAGTTTTTGCAAGCATATGGGGAAATTGACAATATCAAGGCTTGTGTCAGGTGCACCTCAGTCCTCAAAGTGACATCTCTGCTTTTCAATACTTTAAAGAGCCATTTTGCAGCATATTTGTCAAATGCAATATGTCCTTTGATTTCTTGATTGCTGCTTTCCTAGGCATTGATTGTGGTTCCAAGTAAAACGAAATTCTTCACAACTTCAATCTTTTCTCCATTTATCATGATGTTACTTATTGGTCCAGTTGTGAGGATTTTTGTTTTCTTTATGTTGAGGTGTAATCCACACTGAGGGCTGGAGTCTTTGATTTTCATCAGTAAGTACTTCAAGACCTCTTCACTTTCAGCAAGCGAGGTTGTGTCATCTGCATAACGCAGGCTGTTAATGAGTCAGTTCGAATCCACCAGGCACTTCTTGGAAACTCTATGGAGCAGTTCTACTCATTCTATTGGGTCGCTAGGAGTCAGAATGGACTCAGCAGAAATGGGTTTACTTTAGTTAATGAAAGTCCTGAAATTTTAAATGCAGGAATCCCCAGTCATTCTTATTTGCTTATGGGCATCTAATTCCACATCTAAGAGATAAATCATTTATCATTTAGATTAGCGCCTCTTAGCTTTCTGACCTTTTGTGCTTGTTTAAGTGTCTTTTCAGTTTGGTTTCTCCTTTATTAGGAGAAGAAGCCTTGTTGTATTTTAAGAATGTCACTGTTTAAAACAATGTGAATTTTATATAACACATTTGCCTTGAAGTATCTGCAATGAACTCACTTTTAAAAAATCAAAACAAATATGAATTTAAAACCAATCAGCTATTAGGTGCTATAGCCAAATTATGTTTTACTTGACCCTGCTGGTAGAGAAAATTCAAATTCCTTTGTTGAAGACTGGTCCCTACAATACATGCTTTTCATACATCTCTTTATTTGGGGGAAGTTCAAAAGGAACAAAAACAAAATTTGCAGAGAAGCACCAAGTTAACAATTAAAGCCTCTAATGCAGACCTGAACTGTAATGCTCCAGTCCAAAAGATTAAATATCAAGTTTTCAGAACAATTTATTCAATTCCATAGAACAGAAAGGGCAGCAGAGGAAAAGTGCAAACTTCAACGTTAGTTGCAGAGTTTAGTGTTGCTTACAGTTTTCTTCTTTACTCTCAATCTTGTTACAAATAATGCAAACCTGTTTTTATTAATTTACATTAAGTTCATTTAACACTGATGAAACAGACCAGAAATGTATAATGAGGAACATTTAACAAGCTCCCGCATTAGGGCTAATCACACTCTGTTTACGAGAGCTTGTTTCGTTCTTGGAAAATATCCTGGAAGAAAGCTCCATCCTTATTTAACAAGTAAAAAGGACAGAGTCATCAGCTACTGATAACAAAGAAATGAACAAGCTTAATAATCTCCAATTTGGTTTTCCACTTCACTTAATGATGGAGGCAACATGAGCTCTGTGGCCAGAGTACATGAGGAAGCATCCACAAGTACTGAAAATTTAATTAAAAGTCAGAAAGCCATTGCAATGAAGACTCAGCAGAAAGCCATTTATTTTTAAAATCTAATATATTCTTCATGACTAAAGGCTAAAGCACATGCTGACTTACACATTTGGCTGTAACTGATTTAAGCTACTTGATGATTTTTTTTTTCTTTTTTTCTTCTTTTTTTTTCCGTTGCTCACAGGGTGGTGCTCCATTTGCAATGGAGTAAATTGGCAGAATTTAATTTGGTGGATTTTTTTTAACTCTGTAAAAAAGAATCCTCATTAAAGCATACGATCAGCTGTATACTTTTTTCATCATTAACTAGCCTAACTGCAGGTAAAAGGGATACAATTATGGATTTATATAAATCCTATTGTCAATTTACAGCTGAAAGACTGGTGAGTTACCTCATTTTAAATAGGTTATTTTTTCTCCTTAACCTTTCTTTGTTTTAATGAGGATTCAGTTTGTCACTGTCTGAGAGGTCTGCTAGCAGGAAAATTTCTCAAAAATTATAAGGAATAAAAAGTAGGAATGGAAGAAGATACTTGGCTAAGTTTCAAATTTGCCGTAAGATTCAACATTTGAAATTCATTTCCAGAGCAGGATATTTATTGTCCATCGGGTGCCACCCTATAGAGCAGGAAGCCAAAACAATGAGAGCACTTAAAGAAGGGCTTGAGAATAAAAATGAGTTGAAAGAAATTTCCCTGGATGTTATAGAGTTGAAGGAAGGACCTAGACATTGGATAAAACTGTGCCTCCCATATGACCTTAATATGGATATATTTTGTCTAGTTATTTTATATATTCTTTAAGGCCTTGTTTGAAGCAGCTGGCAGATCAGCATAGAATACACCTATTCTGACTCCTCAAAGTGAAACCTCAGAAAGCAACTGTGATGGTTAAGGTTGTGTGTCAACTTGGCTGGGCCATGATTCTCGGTGATTTGGCAGTTATGTAAATGATGTAGTTTGCCAGTTATATGATGATGTTGTCATCCTCTGCAATGTGATCTGATGTGATCAGCCAATCAGTTGTAGTGGGAATTTCCTCGGGGGTGTGGCCTGCCTTCAATATATATGTGGATATTCTGGCAAAGTTCTCTTGCTTGCTCTGGATCTCATATCTGGCTCATCATCATCTGACCTATGGTTCTTGGGACTTGAGCCAGTGGCCTGCTGTATTGCCTGTAGATCTTGGGATTCATCAGCCTCTGCAACCTGTGAGCCTGCAGCCTGCCATCTTACCTGCCAATCTTGGGTTCATCAGCCTCTGCAGCTATGTGAGTCAGGAGAATCCTCCAGCCTGATGCCTGACCCACAGACTCAGGACTTGCCAGCCTCTACAACCACATGAGCCATTTCTTTGAGATAAATCTCTCTCTATATATATATATATATACATGTAAATACACTTCATTGGTTTTGCTTCTCTAGAGAACCCAGCCTAAGACAGCAACACTTCCCACCACCCCAACAGATGTGACTGAGTCTTCCTACTTTCAGGCCAAAAGCCTAACATTTGGCTGATGCTTCTGTTAATGTCTATGTTCCTGTTGTTCTTGTTTGCTACCATTGAGTAGGCCTCCAGCTCATGGTCCAGTCCTGCACCATCCCCATGATTGGTTGTGGATTGGATGATTGTGATCCACAGGATTTTCACTGGCTGATTTTCAGAATTAGATCACCAGGCCTTTCTTCCTAGACTGTCTTAGTCTGGAAGCTCTGCTGAAACCTGTTCAACATCACAGCAACACACAAGCCTCCACCAACAGAGGGGTGGTGGCTGTGCATGAGATGCATTGGCCGGAAATCAAACCCAGTCTCCCACGTGGAAGAGAAGAATTCTACCACTGAACCACCACTGCCTCCACATTTTATTTAGGCAGGCTTAACAGTGGCACAGTGGTTAAGAGCTCGGCGGCTAACCAAAAGGCTGAGAGATTGAATTCACCAGCCACTCCTTAGAAACCCTATGGGGCAGTTCTACTCTCACCTATAGGGTCACTATGAGTCAGAATCAACTCAACAGCAATGGGTTTGGTTTAGGTTTTAATAACGTGAAATTCAGTCACAACCCTCTCACTCTTTTCCCTGAAATCACAGTTATTGGGGCTTCTGAAGTCCAAGGCATTCTTGGCCCTTTTCTCTCTCCTTTCTAATCTAGATCAAACAGCAAACATGTTCCCCATTTAGTTAATGCTAATCTATTAGAATTGATTAAATTTGGGTGACCTCTTTTTTTTTCTAGGGCCGGTCATCACATTTATCTCTGACACTTCCTGCAGTTGATTAAAAAAATGAGAATTTTCCTATAGGGGCAGCATAAGTCTCCAGACTTTCTTCCTCCCATGTAACAACAGCATTCAAATATCTCCTGGTTATTTTTATCAGTCAATGGAAAGATGGCACATGAGTATGATAAGCTGGCATAAAAGAATAAGTCAGAACAAACACCTGAAATCCTCTGTCTTCTACTATTAGCTCCCACTTTTTCTGGTGCCCCTAAATGTGAAGATTGCAAACTATTTTGAATATGACTCATTTGTTTTATTGGACGTCCCTGGGGCCAAGACTTAACGAAATTATGTTGCATAGGCATGTAACTGACACAGGAACCTAGCCAGAAGCAGAAAGAATAATGTTTGATTCTTTTTCTGTATTAATTTCCAAATCATCTGAATCCTACCAATATGAGGAATCAATAGCCCTCTCCCATAACTTCCAGGACTTTCTTGATGCCAGTCCCTCCCTGGGACCACTAAGAGCCAAACCACTTCTCATTGCAAGTTGGATCCCATTTCTCTTATCAAAAACAACCCCCATGAGACCTAACTATTCAAGCTTTATTTAGTACTGCCCATATTCAAAGAGTCTCCTACACCTATATAATCTACCTGGGTAATCCTAAACCATATAAAATACCTATGTACCGTGACTCTGCCTTTAAGGTCAAAGAAATGTCTTTCAAACTTGGAAGGGACATTTTCAAACATGGAAGGAACTTTTGGTAGTTGATGTCCATAATGAAGTATAGTAGTTTATTCCTAACTACTTGTGAAGCATGCAGCTCAGGGATGGACTACCCAATAAGCAAAGTAAGCATGTGTTAGGACATCAACAAAACAGGGGCACCAGTTGTCCAAAACAAAGATCCATAGATGCCAAGCAGACAGGACACAAAGAGAAGTGAGTGCTGCAGTGAAGAGAACTGGCAGGACACTAAATGAAATTGATACCAGCTCCAGCGTGTGAGAATGCACCAGCCAGAAATAAAGTTCACACAGTATCATGGCGGCACCCAGTGCAAGGCTGCTTTAGCTATGAGACCTCTAACACTACAACACCTTCCTTGACATCTGTCTCCTACAGTCCCCTCTCGTGTGGTTGAAACTCCTTATCAGCAGGTCTCTTGTGTGTATGTATATTACTTCTTTCTAATAAACAAGAGGTTGGGGTGGACTGTCGAGTCTAACTCTTGTTACAGTCACTCAGTATGCAACTGGATCCAACATGAGCAGTTACTGGGCAAGGAGGAATTATATTAATAGGTAACAGTATTAATAAATAACAAGTCTCTGATCCATTTTGAGAAAACTGTCTTGTACATCCATGACTGCTGATCCAGCAACTCCAGCCAGGAGGGTCTGCAATACCCTTTGCCATGATACAGGCACAAGGGTATGCCCTTGCACATGTCCTGGTAAACAAACAATGCAAACTCCAGTCCCAGATGATGCACAAATGCAAAGGAACTCGAATAAATCAACCATTGCAATTAATTCGATCAAATTACTTTTTAACTGTAGAGCATTTACATAGTTATGTCCTAAGTTTTGTAAACAATAATATTTATAACTTAAACATTAAAATACATTTAGTATACACGCAGATGCAATCTAGCATACAGCTAATATCATACTAACAAAGCAAAGGTCCAAAAAATACTAGAAATATTAATATTTACCTACCATGAAAAGTTTTAATTTATGTATCAAGCAAGTTTCATTTTTTATTGCCTGTTGCACAGGACACAATGCTTAATATTATTCTATATATGCTAATAAATGAGGTATCAGGCACATTAAGAAGATGCAAAACGTTTCTGTTTTGCAACGAGTGTGTTTCTAAGTTCATCTTCCAAGAAAGAAACAAAGTGTGTTTATCAGAATATTACATTTATATTTTATCAGAATATTTGTGTATCTCTGTGTAAGGAAATTGAACAATTCCTCAAGGAAATAAATGAGTGTTTAGATAATAAAAATTTATATATGTATTTTACTTTCCATTCTCCTTCAGACTGACTTTCTTTTAAGAAATTGATTGATACTGTTATGACACAAAAAATAAACTTGCTCTTCGAGAAGTGGTGCTATTGTTACACCGATTATGTTCGTATCTTCAAAATGGGATGTCACGGATTTAATTGTGTTCCCCAAAAATGTGTGTCAACTTGGTTAGTCCGTGATTCCCCGTATTGTGTGATTATCCACCCTTTTGTCATCTGATTCAATTTTCCTTTGTGTTGTAAATTCTACCTCTATGATGTTAACGAGATGGGATAGGTGCCAGTTACGCTAATGAGGCAGGACTCAATCTACAAGATTAGATTGTGTCTTAAATCAATTTCTTCTGAGATATAAAAGAGAGAAGCGAGCAGAGAGATATGGGGACCTCATACCACCAAGAAACACCAGCCAGGAGAACAGCGTGTCCTTTGGACCCAGGGTCCCTGAATGAGAAGCTCCTCAACCAGGAGAAGATTGATGACAAGGACTTTCCCCCAGAACTGACAGACAGACAAAGCCTTCCTCTGGAGCTGATGCCCTGAGTTTGGACTTGTAACCTACTAAACTGTGAGACAATAAATTTCTCTTTGTCAAAGCCATCACTTGTGGTATTTCTGTAACTGCAGCACCAGATAACTAAGACATGGGAGTTGAACAATTCCACAAGAAATAAAATGTACATTTTATAAATTCTGTATACGATAACAATTATATTTTCCTTTTCATTTCAGACTGATTGGGTATAACCTCCCATTCAGTTCTCTGTCGTTGAGCACATAAGAACGCACGAGTGTCACTATAATCACGTGATTCGTGACAAATCTGATCCTGTCCTGTGCAAAGCAAACCAAAACGTATCCTCGGATTGAGCATACCCTTGTATTTATATCATGTTCTTTGTAATCACTTTCACCCTGTCAGGTATCAGCAGTAGTTCAACGAACTGTCAAGATGCAGCATCAAAAAATGGAAAGTGAGTGCACAAGTTTTTAAGTATTATTTCAAGATAAGAATCACTCCTGGAGATCTACCAAGGGCCCGCCAACAAACATAGTAGTAGGACAAAGGAATGAAGTTATTTCCAACTGCCTTGTAAGTACTATTTCTTTTGGCTATCTCAGACCTGAAGAACAAAATTACATGTTCAAAATCAATTTTTTTACCTACTAATTTTCAAATATAAATTTGTGTTAACATCCAAATTCAAATGTAAATTTTATTTTATAAATTTTATTTATTTTCAATTATTCAAATTTACTTTGAATAACTGAAAATAATAACCAAATTTTGAAAGTTACATAATTTTATATCCAAGTAAAATGAAATGGCAACAACTAAGTGAAGTACAAAAACAAAAGCTTACAAAAGATAAAATGAAAAGAATTTGTGAATCTCTAAAGACAATTCCAAAATTAACTTCCTTTTTAAAATGTAAGGATACAGAAGAAAATTTTTCCATTGAATGCCCAAGTTTAATGGGTGTAAATCGTTGTACTAGTTCCAAATAGGGTTGAAATTACTAATAGCAATACAAATATAACAGAATTTGTTCCAAATTCTGTATCCATTCCTTGCTGTAATAAAAAAAATTAACAATGGTGTAGAAAGAGAAACTATTTTAGAATCTGAAATTGTCCCATCTGCTGACCCCGTAAATAACAAAAATACAGATCCTGCTTTGTAGAATAAGATTTCTTCTAATGATATAAATTACTGGCTCAAAGGAGGGTCAAGTGATTGTGAACATCACAGTGGAGCATTTGAAAATTTGTGTTGAAAATTTCTTGGATAGTAAACAAACAAGAATCTGTACCCAGAATGTATTTCTAGGGTCCAAAGCTAATGGTGAAAATTATATGAGGGAGTGGCTACTGTATCTCCATCCATCAGCTCTGTATATTGTTTTGTTTGTAAACTATTCAATCCTAAATCATTTCTCAGTTTGCTACGGATGGAAGTAGCAACTGGCACAACTAAAATATGACTGATAAACATGAAAACAGTTGAATTTACAGAGATTGTATGTTGTCAGATTTAAACTGAAGACATGGTTTTGGTTTCAAATTAACTCATGAACTGGAAACATAAATTAATGAAGAATGCCAGTACTAGAAGGCCATTTACAATACCTCGTTGCTGTCATTTTAACAATCACTGAACATGGAATATCTTTTCAAGGAAGAAATGAAACATTTGGGTCCCAACATAATGGTAATTTGGGGTGTGTATTTGAAAACTTGCCGCTTAGTGTGATCTATTTTTAGCAGGTCACATCTCAAAATACGGTAACACAGGAAAGGGCAACCCATAATATATGTCTAAAACAATGTGTGAATAATTAATAAACTTAATAAGTGCTAAAGTTCAATCAACTATTTTCAGTGAAGTAAGTATAACTTATTATCTCAGTTTGTAGATATCACTCCTGATTGTTCTCATACATATCAGGTAAGTATTGTTTTAAGTTACTTATCTCCAACAAATGGAAAACCTGTTGAGTGATTTATCACATTTACTAGCTTAAAAAATCATACCGGTGAAGAAATTGCAAATCAACTACTTCACTATTCATGTGAAGTTTGCAAAATTGATTTTTCTAAGTGCAGTGGCCAGACCTGTGACAATGCTGCCAATATGCCAGGGCATTATAAAGGTATGCAACATGAAATTTTAGAATGTAATGAATATGTCATTTTCATACCACATGCTGTGCATTCACGTAATCTTGCAGGGTGTAGCACTGTAAATTGTTGTCTGGAAGCAGTGGTGTTTTTTTTCTACTGTTCAATTATTTTACACATTTTTGCCACCTCTACCTATGGGCAGTTCTTAAAACATATTTAGGCAATAATTGAGTATTAAAATGTCTTCCTAATATATGCTGGGAAGCGCATGTTTTAGCAATGATTGCAAACCTAAAATTGTATACTCAGATTCTAGATGCTTTATAAAATATTGCTGAAGACAAGACACAAAAAAGAGATACCAAAAGAGAAGCTGAAAACATCACCACCAAATGCAAACACTAGAGTATGTATTTATGTTGGTTATGTGGAATAGTATATTGCAGCATTTTCATCGGACATGTCAAGCTCTCCAAGGTTCAGATGTAAATTAAAACACAGGCACAGATCTCTACCAGTCATTAACAGAGTATTTACATAATTTAAGAGAATATTTTGAAAACACAACAAAACAAATACTGCCAAATACTGATTATCAAGCAGTTCACAACCACAGAAGCATTAGAAAGATACAAGTAAATGACAGAAGTGCTCTAGAAGAGTTGAGTGCTACAGATCAATTTCATGTAACCACATACTACACCATCAACACACTTGAATCTTCTGTGAAAGGAAGGGTGAAAGTGTATGCAGTTCTTTCAAATAGATTTTCCATCTTAAACAATGTGGATATACCTGATGAAGAATGAATGAAGGCATCCAGATTAGTCCAGGCTTATCCCAATGACTGAAATACAAACCTTTACAGAGAAATGCAACATTTTCATTCTTACATGAGAACTAAGTTTACAGATTCAGGAAAGACAAGTTTTAGTCATGTAGGCATATATGATTCCATAATAGAAGACAAAATACAACGTGCATTTCCCAATGTTGAGATTGCTTTACGCATATTCCTAACTTTGGTTATCACAAACTGTACAACACAATGCTCATTTTTGTTCCTAAAGGGACTCAGAAACCCTCAGCATAGAACAATGATTCAAGAACAACCTCGTTCATTATCCTTATTATGTATGGAAGTAGACATTGTTTGGCAGCTTAATCGTGCCTGAATCATTGAAGAATTTGTAAGAGCAAAGAATAGAAAGAAATGTTTTTAATTACAACATGTTAGAGATGAAAGATCTACCTAAAATAAAATATAGTCTTTTGTTGTAATATTTGTTTTCTGATCATAAAATTTTCTTTTATGATATCTTTTCATTTGTTCATTTATAACATTTATTATGAATCAAGCATCAAAACTAGAGTCTTTTAAAGCAAAATTGGTGAAAGTCAATTTTTCATTGTGCGAGATCAACAGAATTTTACATTGAATGTTGAAATAACTAAGTTCACTGACTCATTTTCTTTGTTGTAGAATAAGTGGAATATTCTTTTTGTAGAAAATGTGATATATAGGAAAAATCTTAGTACCCTGCATCCACTAAAAATGTTATAATCCAGTTCATTTCATCCTGCTAAAATGCCATATGCCATTTTGCATTCAATCAATATTATAGTCACATTTAAAAAGAAGTCACATCATGGATATACATATACACGTGTATATATAACTCACATATCCCATTCAAATGTGTGAATAAGCAGAGGAAGAGTTGCACCACATATTACCATGCTTAGGGCTCTCACATGCCTTCATCTGGCCCTGGTGAAGTTCACCCCAAGGAGATGACTGAGGAACTCAAAGAGAACTTTGAGTACCTATTAGCCCTGAAGGTCCTTGGTAAACAATGTTACTGAACTTCATACTTACCTCACTACATCCTATGATCATGGTGCCATATCATAATATAAAAATCCTGCTGGCACAGGGTTCACCTACCAAAACAGTCTTTAAGGAGGCTAAGTGTCCATGGCAGATGAGAACCAGACTTTTAGTTCTCCCTATTCCTGAAATGTCCTTCAGAAACTTAAAAAAGTTCATCAGTGAGAAAATAAAATAGGACTTTCACTGAAACAACACTCATCATCAGAATTTTAGGTTCCTCTTTCTTCCAGTTGCCAATTGGAACACTGTCATCTACACCTTCTTCCAAACACTTTGTTCCATTCTATCTATAGTCATAAACCCGATAAAAAAAAAAAAAAAAATTTTTTTTTTAGCTATATCCCAGTATTTCCTGGCTCCTACTCCCTTTTGTCACCCTAGTAGACAACTATCTAATAGAATGTCAGGGAGCTACCAAACAGTTCTCATCCAGTCAATCCTTAATTATAGTGACCCTACAGGAGACAGCAGAACTGCCCATAGGGTTTCCAAGGAGTGGCTGGTGGACTTGAACTGCCGACCTTTTGG
This sequence comes from Loxodonta africana, assembly GCF_030014295.1. Classification (NCBI taxonomy): domain Eukaryota; kingdom Metazoa; phylum Chordata; class Mammalia; order Proboscidea; family Elephantidae; genus Loxodonta; species Loxodonta africana. Next base: position 147,233,392 of record NC_087344.1, on the reverse strand, counting down.
TTAGCAGTTGTAGCTCCCAACCACTGTGTCACCAGAGCTCCCAGGAAGCTACATGTGATGTTTATTCTAGATTTTAGTAGCCAAGGGAGAACATAAAATATACTGACCATCAATATAGTCTGGAAAGAATCCATTCACATGGGTGATTTGGTATGTGTTATGGATTGAATGGAAACCCTGGTGGCGTAGTGGTTAAGTGCTATGGCTGCTAACCAAAGGGTAGGCAGTTCAAATCCGCCAGGCGCTCCTTGGAAACTCTATGGGGCAGTTCTACTCTGTCCTATAGGATCTCTATGAGTTGGAATCGACTCGATGGCACTGGGTGGGTGGGTTGGCTGGTGGGTTGGTTGGTTATGGATTGAATTGTGTCACCCAAAAAATGCATATTAACTTGGCTAGGTTATGATTCCCAGTATTGTGTGCTTGTCCACCATTTTGTGATCTGATCTGATTATCCTATGTGTTGTAAATCCCAACCACTACGAAGCTAATGAGGCAGGATTAGATGCAGTTATATTAACAAGGCAGGACTCAATCTACAGTATGAGGTTGTATCTTGAGTCAATCTCTCCTGAGATATGAAAGAATTGAGCAGAGAGGAGAGGGAGTTCATTCCTACCAAGCAAGAAGAGCCAGGAGCAGAGCATGTCCTTTGGACCTGGGGCTCCTGCACTGAAAACTCCTAGACCAGGGGAAGATTGATGACAAGGACCTTCCCCCAGAGCCAACACAGAAAGAAAGCCTTTCCCCTGGAGCTAGCACCCTGAATTCAGACTTCTAGCCTCTTAGACTGTGAGAGAATAAATTTGTTAAAGCCATACTCTTGTGGTTTTTCTGTTATAGCAGCACTAGACAACTAAGACAGAATTTGATACTGAGAGTGAGGTACTGCTCTAACAGATACTTACAATGTGGAATCAGTTTTGGAACTGAGTAATGGTTGGAGGCTGGAAGAGTTTTAAAGTGCCTAATAGTAAAAGCCGAGATTGCCTAAAGGCACTGTTGGTAAAATTATGGACATCAAAAACCATTCCGGTGAGAGCTCAGAAGCAAGTGCAAACAGCTGTAACACCAGAGATGGTGCAGACAGCAAGAAGCGGAAGCTGAAGAGACAAGGAGCATAGGAAGCAGAGCTTCCTCAGTCTCAAAGGGTAGGGCCATTACCTCTGGGGTCTCAAAGGGTGAGGCCACAACCTCTTAGGTTTCAGAGTCAGATCTTCAAATTCAGTTCCAGAGTGTGGGGCTGCCGTTCAAGGGTGCCAGGGGCTTGGGGACAGATCTGCTGCTGAAAGTTGAGGGAGCGGTGCTGCCATGCCCAAGGGGCAAAAGAACGGGGTCACTCAGATGGACCATGAGAATGTGGCCACCCAAATCCAAGAGAGCAGAGTTGCTGTCCCAGTGGGCCTGGAAGGGAGAGCTGAAGCCCAGGACTGGTGGGTCCCCTCCCAAAATCCAGAGAGAATCCAACACGGAGAGTCTGAAGAGCAGAGCCACTGCCTAGATGTTCTCAGAGAACAAAAGATTATTTTCAAACACTGAGAGCTAATGTAATGTGTTCTGCTGACTTGCTTGATGCCTGTTATCCCTTCTTTCCCTCCAATTTCTCCCATTTGTAATGGAAATGTTTACCTTGTGTCTGTTCCATGACCATACTTTGGAAGCAGATAACCTGTATTCTAGATTTTACAGATGAAGAGGAATTTTGCCCCAGGATGGGATCTGCCCTTGGAGTTGATTTAAGAATTCTGGGATAATATGATCAGGTTAATGTGTTCTACATGTGGCAAGCCCAAAGGGTGGAATATTATGAACTGTGTCCCCAAAAAATGCGTACTAACTTAGCTAGGTTATGATTCCCAGGACTGTGTGGTTGTCCACCCTTTTTTGATCTGTTGTGATTATTCTATGTGTTGTAAATCCTAACCTCCATGGTGTCAATGAGGCAGGATTAGAGGCAGTTATATTAATGAGGCAGGACTCAACTACAGGATTTGGTTGTATCTTGAGTCAATCTCTTTTGAGATATAAAAGAGAGAATTGAGCAGAGAGGAGGCAGATCTCATTACCGCCAAGCAAGAAGAGCCAGGAGTGGAGTGCACCCTTTGGACCTGGGGCCCATGCACTGAAAAGCTCCTAGATCAGGGGAAGACTGATGAAAAGGACCTTCCCCCAGAACCAACAGCGAAAGCCTTCCCTTGAAGGTGGCACCCTGAATTCGGACTTTTAGCCTCCTAGACTGTGAGAGAATAAATTTCTGTTTGTTAAAGCCATCCAGTTATGGTATTTCTGTTCCAGGAGCACTAGATAACTAAGACAGTATGACATCTTAAAAGAGATGAAGACAGCTGTCAGCTTATTCTCCATCACCCTCATAATGAACCCAGTGGCCTTCTGGTGGCAACTTTCTCCATCACTCAAGGTCCTTGTTTAATCAGTTTTTCTTCTGCCTGCTTAAATTTGAACTGTCCCTAGCCCTGAAATATAGCCACATTCATCTATGTACCACAATGCTTCTAGCGCCTAAAAGTGATTCAAAGATCAGATTTATTTTATATAGCTGACTATGACTGCAAGAGAACAGATATGAAAACAATAACATAGAAATAACCAGTTGTCTTCCAAAAGACTCTGAATCATGGTGACCCCATGTATGCCAAAGTAGAAGTGTGCACCATAGGGTTTTTAATGGCTGATCTTTTGGAAGTAGATTGCCAGGACTTTCTTTCAGGGTGCCTCTGGGTGGACTTGAACCCCGAACCTTTCGGTTAACAGTTGAGTGCATTAACCATTTGCACCACCTGGGGACTCCAACATAGAAATCCACCCAGTTGCCATCAAGTCGATTCTGACTCAACAAAGAAATGTTTTTGTTAGCTATCGTTGAGTAGTTTTTTGACTCATACTGACCCCATGTGACAGAGTAAAACTGCCCCGTAGGGTTTTCTACACTGTTGTCTTCACAGGAGCAGATTGCCAGGTCTTTCTCCTGCAGAGCAGCTGGGTGTGTTCAAACTACCAACCTCTCAGTTAGCAGCTAAGCGCTTAACCATTGTGCCACCAGGGCTCCTTAACAGAAATAAAAATAGCTCGTCGAAAATGGAAGGCATCAGTACTGGGGGCAGTGAGGGTGCTCTCCGTGGTGCTGGAGTGTCAATGCTTGCTTGGGTACAGTTGCTTTTTCTAACCCTAGAACATCAGTAACTCCTGTCCAACTTCCCTACTCAAGATTTTTCTGTTTTCATTTTATATATGGATAAATACTTTGTACTTTCTCCTCCAGGAAGAACAAATAGAACTTTGATATGGGCAAGTTCTATCACGGTTTTAACCAAATTAAAAACAACAAATATTTACTTTGCTATGTTCGGGGCAAAACGTCCCAATAACCTACAGTGGTTATAGGATCAGAATGCCAAAAAAAAAAAAAAAAAAGTTGAAAAAGTTTTGAATTATTTCAAATTAGGCTTATTGAATGTCTTAACTAGTGTACTAGTGAGAGATATGGAGAGGAAGGAATAAATTCAAGAACTATTTAAGTGATAAAGTTGGCAGAACTTGGTGATTGATTATAAGTGGTAGGCTTTTAACTTTAATTCTAGATGGATGGTGGTAGCATCAAATGAGATAAATAATAGGGGATACAAAGGGGAAAGGAGAAAGGAGAGGTTTGGGCATACTGAATTTGAGGTACCTGTGGAAAAACTACATGGAAATATTCAGCAGCAAGCTGAAGACAGGGACAGAAATATGTCTAAGTTGAGAATATAGATTTGGGAATCGACAGCAAAAGGTGATAACTGAAATCATAAGAATGGATGAGATTACCCAGGTAGATAATATAGAAAGATGAGAGCAGTAGGCTTAGGCCAGGAGCCTGAAGGATCTTTATGAGATAAGATCAATAGAAGAGGTGCCCAAAAAAGAGATTAAGAAAAGTCACTTTTTCCAATCTTAACCTGAGCACGTTTAGGCTTAAGATACAGATTTGTGTGTGTGTTATATATGAGAGAGAGAGAAAGAGAATGGAGAAAAGTATTTGTCATCGATTGAATTGTGCCCCCCCCCCCCGAATATGTGTATCAATTTGTCTAGGCCTTGATTCCCAGTATTGTGATTGTTTACCATTTTGTCATCTGATACGATTTCCCTGTGTTGTAAATCCTGCCTCTATGATATTAATGAGGGGGGATAGGAGGCAGTAATATTAATGAGACAGGACTCAATCTACAAGATTGGACTATGTCTTGAGCCAATTTCTTTCGGGATATAAAAGAGAGAAGGAAGCAGAGAGACAGGGGAATCTTATACCACCAAGAAAGCAGCACCAGGAGCAGAGCACATCCTTTGGACCCAGGGTTCCTGCACAGAGAAACTCCTAATCCAGGGGATGACTGATGACAAGGACCTTCTTCCAGAGCCAGCAGAGAAAGCCTTCCCCTGGAGCTGACACCCTGAATTTGGACTTCTAGCCTACTAGACTGTGAGAGAATAAACTTTTGTTTGTTAAAGCCATCCACTTGTTGTATTTCTGTTATAGCAGCACTAAATGGCTAAGACAGTACTGAAGGATATATGCCAGATTGTTACAGGGTTGGGGGAGGAAAGAAAAGAAAGGGAGAGAGAGATAAAGGAAGGCGAATGGGCAAAGAAAACAAATCAACATAGAAGAACAGCTTCTATCAAATAATCCCACTTATGTAAAAATTTGTGCGTATGTATGTGTGTGCATAAAGTAGGAAGAAAACGAAAAAGGTTAGAGTTAGATCTGTGTCTACTCCCTCTCAGGATATACTCTCAAGTGAAAAAAGCAAAACACAAATTAACACGCACAGTGTGGCCTATTTCAGTATAAATTTGTTTTAACTACATATAATGACATGTGTTTGTATATGTAGGTACAAGAATGGAGCAAAGCATGGAAGATCCACATCAGACCGCTAACCCTGAATCCTTCAGGAGCACAGGACTAGAAATGGAATGGACAGTGATAGTGATCTTTTTATATATCTTTATATTTTTTCACTTGTAACAACAAGAACAAATTACTTTGTAATTTAGAAAACAAAAAATTTCAAAATCAAAGTGGTAGTCCCCTAAAATTCAAATTCAGCTGCTGCAGCCCAGCAGCTCATTGGAGAGACCACCACACCCTTTTCTTTTGAATGCTCTATTGCTCTCTTGCAAGCTGGAGGCTAAGTTTTGTTAAAAGCTCCTCAGGCTACTATTTTTGGAAGTCCTACTCACCATTATCCTGTCCCATGTTACACCTTATCTGTTCATGAATCTTTTTTTTTCCTCCTATATTTCCAAATGCAGCCCATTTCATATATCAACTCTTACATACATTTGACATCTTAAATATTCACTCTTTGAATTTTTCTATTTATTTGAGAAAGGCCTCTCTGCACTATCTTTGGAAGAATAAAGAAAGAATTATTTACTTTCTATGCCAACATTAACCTTTGCTATTTAATCATATCCATTTATCAATGTAGCTAAAATATCTTCAAATCCTAAGTAATTTGATATTAATTTTTCAATATATAATTTGGATTATAGAAATATATGCACTATACATATGTACTATATATTTTTTTTTTATATATGTACTTTAATGATAAATTCAAGTTAGAAATTAAAGGTCAATTCCTCAGAGATTTCCAGGATCAGGTTCACCAAAGAAAACATCATATACATGGCTAAAGAACACAACCATATATTCCATGGCAACCAGCTTTGACTGAGGTCAGAAGCAAGATTTCACAAATGATTTAAATTATACAGTGAGGACAAACACAATCTGTCTGAATGCTTCATGCATTTCTCTTCTGCAACGGCTGAGGTCATCTTTCTCACTTATTACATTAGAAAGAGCAACTCAAGGTGAATGGCTTTAATCAAAGGATAAAGCCAAAGCGTCTAGATTTCCCACACAACTCTGAAGAGTGAACAAGAGTTGCTGCACACTCCTAAGATTCCAAAAGAGGTTTAACTCATTAGAATATCAACTTAGTTGGAGAAAATTTTGATGTTATGCTTTTGTTTCCGATCAGGAGATTGAAAAAAAAATATGTAGTTTATACTTCAGTCTTCACTGTGTTACAAATGGTCCATTGTTGAAAAAAATAAAATATATTGGTTTGGTTCATGATTTGATAAAATACACTGATGAGGTTCAAACTGAAGTCCAGGAAATGAAGAAACGGTTCATCATTTGGTGTAAACCCCTGAAAAAAATACAGGTTGTTACTAAGACCAAACCAGTCTTGGAGGAAGTACGGCCAGAATTCTCCTTAGAAGGATAGAGAGGCTTAGTTTGCTTACACTGGACACATCATCAGGAAAGACCAATCGCTAGACAAGGACGTCATGCTTGGTCAGCAAAATGAGAGAAACTCTGCCAGAGATAGATTGACACAATAGCTGCAACAATGAGCTCACACACACAAAGGGCTGTGGGACAGCACAGGACGGGTCAACACTTCATTCTGTTAAACATAAGGTCCCCACTAGTCAGAGCTTACTCAATGGCAACTAACAACAACAACTAAGAATCTAGTTTTTAAAATAATTCTCCTTCTACTGAGCAACATAATTAGGATTTTTTTTCTAAGCAAAAAAAAAAAACTGTACTTGGTGTATTTCTACCTAACAAAAAAGGGATTTCACTGCTGCCCACTCGAATCTGCTTTCTAGAAAAGATGTGAGTGGAAAGAAAAGGATGGTCCTGAGTGGAAGAACCTCCCTGCCTGTCAGGCATCTCAGAGCATATCTTGTTGGGTAGTCTGGCTGGGGAAAGAAGAACTTTGGATAGAAAGGGCAAGGCTATGTGGAAGTTGGGAGATATTCAGTCTGGCCGAGTTCAGGACTCCATGGCAGGCTGAAGATTGGACCGTTTCCTGGAGCCAGTTTAATAAATACGAAGGTATGGGTAGCAACCACTCAAACATGCAGAAATTTTTGTTGATATATTTTCCTGAAACTCTAGGATATTTTCTCTTGATTAACATGCAGGGCTACCTTTCATAGGATCACTCATCAGCTCTGAATAGCCTAGGTTATAGAAATTTACATCATACTCCTTATTCTTGAGCCTTGGATTTTTTTTCTTTTTTTTTTTTCTCCCCTTGCTTTAATTGTGCAGAAGTAAATGCAACATGAGCAATGTAAAACTCAAGTCTTGCTAGTTAAATATAAGAACACGGAGCAAAATATCTGAGAAAGGTTACACCTCTTTAAAGATGCAAATTGATAATGGAGCTCAATATCAAAACAACAGAGCGCTGTTAATTTTTAAAAAGGTGCAAATTGCTAATCTTACTTAAGGCTTTTTTTTTTTTTTTTGAAGTGCTTATTAAGAGTTCCAGCACACACAAAAAAATTAAACAAAATGAACTCTTAAAAATAGGGGGGAGAGGGCTAAACATGAGCTGCACTATAATCCTTTGCTTCTTTTTTGGACTTGCTGGTTTCAACAAGAATTACCAAAGTTTGGAGACGTTATATTATTTTCCCCAGGGTCAGTTCCCACACTTGGTTTATCAGTTATCTATTGCCACAAGAGTGCCACATAACAAACAGCCACAAAACCTCAGTGGTATACAACAAACATATATTTAGCTCACAAGTTGGAGGGTTCAGCTGATCTTAGCTGCCCCTGGTTGATCTTGCCTGGCCTCACTCATGCATCTGCAGTTAGCTGTGGATGGACTGGAAGGCTCTGCTGATCATAGCTGAGCTTGCTTACGTATTGAGGCCAGCTATCTGCTGACTGATCTGTTAATTGGGATGACGGTACAATTGGGCTCTGCTCCATGTGTTTCATCCTCCAGCAGGCTAGTCCAGGCATGTTCTCATGGCCACAACAGAGAAGGAACAGTTAAAGCAGAAACATACAAGCATTTTTTCCAACCGTCCTCAAGTATCACATAGGTTAGCATTTCTTTTGTGGTCACCCCACAAAAGCAAGATAGAAAACCCTACCTCCCACCCCACCCAATTAATAGGTCAGATGTCAAGACTGATACTTGACACACCAAAAGAATTTGAAAAAAAAGTTATTACTCACACAAAGGAAAAGCACTGTAGGCACAAACCAGTCTGAATGGCAACAGGGCAGAAGGGTATACCACGTGAGCTGGAGTGTTCAAACTTCCCACCAGTGCCAAGAGCTCGGGTTTCCTTGTCTAAAGTTTGAAATATGTGCTGTTGGGGAAGGGAAAGATGGAAGTCTAAAAGTTGTCAGCGATCAAAGATCAAAACTGGAGTAAGAATCTTTCTTACAACATTCCATTGGCCAAAGAAAGCAGCATGGCCAAACTCAGAATCAAAAGGCAAAGAAATCAACTCCAGTGAGAATTACAAAGTCATATGGCAAAGACGGATGAACATAGGAAGGATGTAAAACTGGGACAACTAATGCAATCAAGCTAACGCACCTAATGAAGACGGAGACTTCAGGGCCAGAGCATTGTTGTCTCCAGGACAATTTTTGGATGCATCTGGTGAAACAATGGGCTACCCATCAATGACAACGGAGAAATACAAGGGGAATGAGAAATCCGAAGAGTTAGTGTTTTGGTGTGATCTTGCAAAAAGGAAAAAGAAATCTGGAACCTAAAAAAGCCTCAACTGAATCCAGTAGGTTGGGGATGAGGACATGAGGGGTACTGCTGAACCCCATATTTGATGTCTGTCATTTTTCAAGCCATGATGTTAGGTCCTATGCAAATTCAATGTAATTATCCTTTAGTGAATCCTTCTGAGAAAAAAAAAAAAATTGTGGCCTGGTCATAAGTCTTTACGTAATTTATCACAGTTGGACATCTTCCTCTACCCGTTATTTGAATTTGAAAAATATGGAATCTTTTCAATTTTGGTCTAAATAAAATATGATGAGAAGGAAAAGCCTGCTGACCCTCAGTCTCCCCTTCAAGTCCCCCTTCCATACAATAATTTAATATAAAGATAATATAATACTTTTTAAGTTAACTACTATTCAGAATTCTCTCTCCTTCCATCCAACAAACATCTACAGGACACCTAGTTTGTATGATGAGTAGATAAAGTGCTCTTTATCTTTCTCTTCAATCTGTCCCTCCCCCGCCCCCCATACACACACATACACAGTCACCATAGCACACTACCCAGCATCATCTGCCTCCTTCAGAAGCCTTAGAGTAGAACTGTCAATTATCTTCCGAGCCAACAGTGCTGGGCAGCAAGTCAGCCCAAATCAGGAAAGGTTAGAAAACAGAAGTTTTATTGCCAAAATTTAGAATTTCTCAGAGCAGTTCAGTAGAAACTTTATATTTTAGATTCTTCAAGAAAATATCCCACTAGAGGATAATAACTCTGTGAGATAGAAAAGGGTAATGACTCTTATGAGAATTTGAAATCCTGAAGAACAGGTACCCCAGTGAGAGCTAATCTACCCTAAATGCTCCCTCATCCTCCACATCCAATCAATCACCAGGTCTGTCCATCTGACCTGTGAAATGTCCCTTGAATCCCTTCACTTTTATCCATCCTTTAACCTGTATGTAGGGATCCCCGGGCGGTGCAAATGGTTAATGCACTCAGCTGCTAACCGAATAGTTGGAGGTTTTAATCCATCCAGCAGTGACTCAGAAGAAAGGTCTGGTGATCTCCTTCTGAAAAATCAGTCATTAAAAGCCCTGTGGAGCACAGTTCTACTCTGACGCACATGCGATTGTCATGAGTTGGAATTGCCTCAATGGCAACTGGTTTTTCAACCTGTACATCACCCAGATACTTACGGGCTATCCACCCACGGCGCCCCAAAATCTATAGGATGAAAACTTAGATTCCATTACACAGCATGTAAGACTTTCCATGAACCTGTCTCTTTCCCATCTCTCAAGTCTCACCTCTTGCCAGTATATATTCTGCATCCCCCACCTGCATTTTCCTGAACCCACCACTCTTTCATAAACCATTTCTCTGCCTGGAATGCCCTTCAGTGACCCAGCCACGTCCAATGATGATCTTCAGATCATTCTTCACATCCCAGCCCAAATGCCTCATGGACTGTGAATTCTTTCTCACCTCTTCCAGACATAGTCAATTGTTTCAGGCCTCTGCATTCTCATAACACTTTCTACCCATCTCCACTGTAGATCCTATAGTAATTGTATCATGATCAATTATTTGTGGTTAGACTACGAGCTCCTTGAACACATAGACCATCTCACTCTTCTTAGTATCTCTTCCCATCCAGCCCTTAGCACAATGCCTGCTGCCTACCAGGCACTCGATACACACCTGATAATGAATGAATTCATTGCTCCTTCCTAACAGACTTCAGGATAGTGGTATTCCCATGGTGTTCACAGGAACATACTAAACATGGAACCCTTAATCAGCAATGGTTATGTACAAACTTCTCAGAGGTAGAACCTAAAAGACCAAGACAGCAAAAAGAAACATAATGGGAGACACATGGAGGAGAGAGAGCGCGATGATAGAATTAACAGATTGAGAAGAGTGTGAATGGGAAAACAGAAGAAAGAAAAGCCAAGCAAGGTAAGACTTAGGACAGTAAAGGAGAGTTACACCAAGAAAAGGAGAGAGATGGAAAAGCACTGTCTGTAGAAAAAACAGAGTGGAAGGAAGGAGGAGAACTAACAAGAACCAATTAGAAGGAAAGTGAAAAGACTTATTCAAGGAGTATGGTGTTAAAAAGTAAATGAAGTGGAAATTTTTTAAGTGTTAAACTCTACCCAAAAACAGTATGAGGGAAAATTTTCACACAGTGAAAGTTAAAGCAAGTGAGGAAAAGGTATAACAAGTCTTTTGCTTGTGTTTAGATGGCATGAAATACTAAATCATAATTAAAGCACTTTACCAACACTAATTAAGGTAGGTAGGTCAATATTATTGGCCTGTGTTTTTAAGGAAAAACAACCCTGGGAGCTAGGAAGATTAGGTGCCTCAGCGGGAGCACACATGAGCGTGTTTCTCCAGAAAAGAACTATGTAAGTTGTACTGCACAGAGACAGAATTATGTAAAGAAAAGAAAATGTTATAAGAAACATCTCAGGGCAGAAGAAAAAGAAAATATAAACGAGCAAAGAGCATATAAGCATGTAAAAATTTATGAGTAGGCTCCCCAAAAACGCCCAGAGTTTTAACCATACTACCCTGTTTCCAGCAAGCTATGTCCTAGGATGACTAAGGGTCAATCAAGTCCATGAAAGACAGTTCCACCCGGCAGCAAAGTCCACGTTCACTCAGTCCCTAGGGTCAGACACAAGGAGAACCCAAAATAGAAGTCTGATAGGTTCAGAAATCCAACAGTGGAGCAAATTGACGTTACTTTCAAGATAGTGTCTCTTCCTTACCATCATACTTCCGCAGGTTACATCCTCAATACACGGGTAAGGCTTTCCAGCAATACCACCGAACCCCTTCTGACATCTGAGTTCTCTGGGCCCCCACTGAACTTCTCTCACACCTATAACCACCAGAATAAAATTACTGGTTTACAAGCAGTCTCCCCTACTAGACTACGAACACCCTGAGGTCAGGGCTTGTGTCTTCATACACAGCACCCATCAAGATGCCCAGCATGTGGTACATAATAATTAAGTACAAGAATATATGAACAAATGAATGAGCAAATTATAAATGCTGCTTAATCTTTAAGCCAAGCCCCCTGAGGGTTTATGACAACTCTCTGGGCTCCTGGCTACAATTTGAAATATTAACCACTAGATGGCACTATTTTAACTAGGTAGTAAAGCCCTTACTCTTTTAACATCCTTGCTATTCTATACGGGTATATGCTTTCATCAAAGTATAAAAAACGTTTAATTATTCCAAAGTGGGGTTTTCCTACCCTGGAATTTCTTTTAAATATCCATAATAATCTACTGTCTAATTTTGCAAAAACAAAAATACTTTACAATAAATTTTTTAAAGATGGTAAAGTTTTGGTGTACAATGCTTTCCATATGACATTTGCATTTTAATAGATTTCAATGCTTCTGTCTCCAAAAACGATGTATACTGGAACTTTCAGGTGTCCTGGTGGTTGACTCACAAGGGATACTCTGCCCATCCGGACACATCACAGAGGCTTTCTCGGTCTCACAGACAGGGATAACCTTGGTACACATCAGAGTGCCTCAGGCCATAGGATAAGGATACTGGCTTCTCCTCCACTTAAGGGATGACCATCAGACATCTAAACAAAAATGGCCAAGTCCACAGGCTTTGGAATCAGAAAGGTCTGGTAATGGTTATTATCGTTGTTGCTACTGTTGTTATTACCATTATTACTTGTAATCTTCAGGATTTCCCTAGGTGTTATGGATTAAATTGTGTCCCTCAAAATATGTGCTAAAATCAATTGGTCTCAACCCACCTGGATCAAAGGAAAATGAAGAACACCAAGGTCACACGATAACTATGAGCCTAAGAGACAGAAAGGGCCACATGAACCAGAGACTTACATCATCCTGAGACCAGAGGAACTAGTTGGTGCCCGCCCCCAACTGATGACTGCCTGACAGGGAACACAACAGAGAACCCCTGAGGGAGCAGGAGATTAGTGGGATGCAGACCCCAAATTCTCACAAAAAGACCATACTTAATGGTCTGACTCAGACTAGAGGAATCCCGGCGGTCATGGTCCCCAAACCTTCTGTTGGCACAGGACAGGAACCATTCCCGAAGACAACTCATCAGACATGGAAGGGACTGGAAGGTGGGTAGGAGAGAGATGCTGATGAAGAGTGAGCTAACTATATCAGGTGGACACTTGAGACTGTGTTGGCATCTCCTGTCTGGAGGGGGGATGGGAGAGTAGAGAGGGTTGGAAGCTGGCAAAATTGTCACGAAAGGAGAGACTGGAAGGGCTGACTCATTAGGGGGAGAGCAAGTGGGAGTATGGAGTAAGGTGTATATAAACTTATATGTGACAGACTGACTTGATTTGTAAACGTTCACTTGAAGCTCAATAAAAATTAAAAAAAAAAAAATATGTGCTAAAATCCTAAACCCTATACCTGTGGATGCAGTGGTTAAGAGCTACGGTTGCTAACCAAAAGGTCAGCAGTTCAAATCCACCAGCTGCTCCTTCGAAACCCTATGGGGCAGTTCTACTCTGCCCTACAGGGTCACTATGAGTCGGAACCGACTCGATGACAACGGGTATATCTGTGGATGTAATCTCATTTGGGAATAGAATTTTGTCATGTTAATGAGGTCATATCACTGTAGGGTGTGTCTTAAACCAATCACCTTTGAGATATAAAAAGAGCAGATTAAGCTCAGAAGCATGCAAGCACAGATGGGGAAAGATAGATGCCACGCCACATGAAGATCCCCAAGGAACTGAGGAACAGAGCTGAGGAGAGTCTCCAGAGCTGACTGAGCAAGAAAGTCTTCCCCTAGAGCCGGCACCCTGAATTCAGATGTCTAGACTCCTAAATGACAAGAAAACAAATTTCTGTTTGTTAAAGTCACCCAATTGTGTTAAGTCTGTTATAGCAGCACTAGGAAACTAAAATGAATAGCCTATACCAATTCTAACCTATATCCAGGGTGTCATGGGGTCGCCCCCCACCCAAAAGCTGGTTCTGACTTATGGAGTATGTCAACCAGAGATATTTATTAGCTGAAATATTTGTAGATAAAACAGTCTGAGGTCTCCCTAAGCATTCAACTAACAATCCATACCCCTTCTAGTTCCCTACAGCACCGTTCCACAAACCAGAGGTAATATTTTGTGGTATTTATCGTATGCCAGTCACTATGTTAAAATCTTTGCACACATAGCCTCATTTACTCTCCATAACAAAATTATAGTAATTTCCCCCTTTCCAGAGAAGAAAACTGAGGGTCAGAGGGAATATTCTTGTCCGTAAGTAGTGAAATCATTTTGATTCTTTCTATCCTCCTTTCTCCCAGCTTTTTACAAAAGTGAGTCCTATGTTGTTTTAAAAATCTCTACCTTGATATTAGAACGTATCCTTCATATTAGTAAATTAATTCCTGACATTTAAGGAGGAAGAGTCATTTAGATACTTGGGTAAAATTCTGTATCCATGAGCTAAAATTTTCCAATATTCCTGAAATATGGAAAAATGATTATGTTAATAGAGTAAGACAGGAACCGGCAGACAAATAAGACCAAGTTGTCACTTTACAGATGAGAAAAATAAAGCCCCCAGATAAAATCTGACTTACCCAATGTGACACAGCAGGAAAGGATTTCTCCTCCCAAAGAGCTGAGCTCCCCTTCTGAGACTAACCCTAAATTGTTGTAAATAATGGATTCTCCCTTACAGACAGCATAGCATAGTGGCTAAGAGCAGGGGGTCTGGAATCAGACTGAGGGAACTTCCATCACTCTGTGATCCTGGGAAGGTGGTGAGTTCTTAGAAGAGCCTTGAAGGATGAATTAGATTGCACCAGGCTCACAGGGCAGGAGAGGGCATTCTAGGCAAAGGAAGCAGCAAAGGCAGAAGCATGGAGGCACGAAACAGCGTAGGATACTCAGGGAGGTATAAGAGTGAGGTGTTGCTACAGCATAAGGGTCAAGCCATAGGTTGGGGCATGATGGGGTAGCGGGGATAAGCAGAAAGGCCTGCGCTTTATCCTGCATGTGATGAGGAACCACCAACAGGTTTTCAGCAGGGCAAAGCTATGATCAGATAGGTCTTTTGGACAGCTCTGGTGATCTGTCTATAATCTCTTGTCTTTCCATCTGCCTGCATGACCCTTGCGCCTCCTCTTTTCGAAGTCAAATCTGAAATTATTTTCAAGGTCCTTCTCAGAATGCATGACCCATGGAAAGCTTTGTCCAGCTCTCCTATCCCATAGTGCTTCTAGTAGGTTGGCCAGAAGTCCCCAGAAAGATACGTTCATTTCCTAATTCCTGGAACCTGTGAATGTTACCTTAATTGGGAAAAAAGGTCTTTACAGATGTAGTTAAGATTCTTGAGATGAAGAGATCATCCTGAATTATCCAGGTGGGCCCAAACTCCAATATGACCAGTGTTCTCATAGTAAGGGGGGACTTTTAATACAGACATGCAATGTGACAATGGAGACAGAGACTGCAGTGATGCAGTAACAAGCCAAGGGATGCCAACAGCCAGAGGAAGTTAGTAAGAGGCAAGGAACCAAGAACGAATGGATTCTCCCCTAGAGGCTCTGGAGGGACTGTGTCTCTGCCAACACCTTCATTTCAAACTTGTGGCCTCCAGAACTGAGAGGATACATTTCCACTGTTTTAAGCCACGACGTCTGTGGTCATTTGCTACAGCAGTCCTAGGAAACTGATACAGTCCTTCATGTTGTTGTTGTGGTTGTTGTTTTTGCATTCCCTCAGCAAATCTGATCAGCTCTATCATGATTCACAGTTACTGCTTGGAATAGTCCTCTAGACCTCCGAAGGCAAATATTTGTGAAGCCCCCAGATGGTTACACCTTCCAGGGCGAGACCCTTTAGTATTCTCCTTTGGAGTCCCCTACTGTAGCCTACACCAGGTCACTGCTCTCTGTGAACAGCTAGAAAAGGCCTCAGAGGGGATGGCTGCAGCTGGTAGGGAAGTAACAGATGGCGAATCCCGCACACACGCTGCATGTTCAGAAAAGAGAAAAATTTCCCTGAAATCCTGCACTTCTCCAGAACGCAAGGGCTCACAGGAGAATTTAGGTCACCTGATTCTTGGTTCTCCAGGGGCCTTCTTTCCACTAGCAGAAACACAAGTGTCTGCTTCAAGGGCAAAGCTACTCAATTAGCTCTCATTGAAGTTCCTTCTTTTCCCCACAGGTATAAATTGGGCGCCTCGCATGTTGTTTCGCATTTGACTCAACATAAAAAGATATTTATTTCCAGGCTGTCCCTGGCTCTAAAGAAGGAGGCGAAGACATATTGGAGGCCTACGAAGTTTACCCCACCTGCCCCGATCCTCTACCTGGGGGAAATCATACAGAAAGAGGATTTCACTAGGTACATTACAGTGCAATTCGTTCTTCCCAGGCCTGCAGAGAAGAGTGTAGCAGGCAGTATCTAAGGTACCCTAAAAGTGGTTAAATAGGTAGATGGCATATGATTGCCAGGCACTGAAGTAAATTTCTCTCAGGAAAAAAAGGGCAATTGTAAAATCAGCATTATAGAGGCCCAAGATTTTTAAAACAAGTTTGACCTAAGGATGCATCCACACAACTCCTAACCCACAGGAAGAGGAAACTGGCCACGTTTTCTCTAGCTGCTGCTTCCAAAGAATCTCAGCTACACTCACTCCACTGCCCTTCAGTGGCTCCTCTTACCTGTAGAGCATGTAATGCACTTTATGATCAGGCCCCTGTCCACCTGACCACTTTCATCTCTTGCCACTGCCCCAACATGTATCTGCTACTCCTGCCAAATGGATCTCACTGCATTTCCTCAAGTATGTCATATTCTATCTCATCTTTATTCCTTTTCCCATGCTACCCCTTCTTCTTGGAATATATTTCCACTCTCCACCCCCTGAATTTTCTGGCTATCTCCTACCTCCAAGTACAATAACCAAAACTTATTAGTGTCTCAAATACTCCTGGCATTGTATTAAACATTAACACAATAAATACAAGTAAGACATGCACTCCAAATCCAGTTCAGGCAGCGTCTTCTCCAGAAACCACCCCCATTCCTTACACTTCAGGAATCAATGAGATTTTCCTCATTGTCACTTTCCTCTATTATAAAGCTTACCATGCTCCACTATAACCAAACCAGTTACAGTACTTGCTGATTGTGTATCCTACTAGGCTGTGAACTTCTAAAAATCGGGGACAGTGTCTTCCATTTCTGCCCCCACTACCCCATCCCCATTTTGCATGTGTTCGGTATATGTTTATCAAGTAAATGGGAAAAAAATGAATAAATTACGCTGACAGACTTTGCATGGCAATAAACAGACCTGAATCTGGGGAGATTAGTATGCACGTGTGGGCTTAAAATCCAAGCCACATTTTACTGGTTATAGCTTGGAAAAGCTAATAAATCTATATGTTTATCTATTCAACAATTCATATCTACATGTCATTACCAAAAAAAAAAAAAAAAAAACCATTGCCATCGAGTCAATTCCAACTATAGCGACCCTATAGGCAGAGCAGAACTGCCCCATGGAGTTTCCAAGAAGTGCCTGGTAGATTCAAACTGCTGATCTTTTGGTTAGCAGCCATAGCTCTTAAGCACTATGCCACCGGGGTTAAGGAACTGCAAATTTAAACCACAATGAGATACGATTACATACCTATTACAATGGCTAAAAGCCAAAGTACTGACAATTCCAAATGCTGGTGAGGATTTGGAGCAACAAAACTCTCCTGCTAGTGGCAACGCAAAACAGTGCAGCCACTTTGGAAGACGGTTCGGCAGTTTCTTATAAAGCTAAACATAAGTTTACCATACAATCCAACAATCGCGCACCTAGGTATTTACTCAAATGAGTTGCAAACATATGTTCACACAAAAACCTGCACATGAATGTTTATCACAGCTTTACTTACAATTGCCAAAAATTGGAAGTAACCAAGAAGTCCTTCAATAGGTGAATGGATAAATACTGGTACATCCATCCAGTGGAGTATTATTCAGTGATACGAAGAAATGAGCTATCAAGCCATGAAAAAGACACGGAAGAAACTTAAATGCATATTGTTAAGTGAAAGGGGCCAGCCTGAAAAAGCTACCTACTATATGAGTCCAACTATGTGACAATCTGGAAAAGGCAAAACTGTGGAGACAGTGAAAAGATCTATGGACTTTAGTTAATAGTGATGTATTGACATTGGTTAATCAGTTGTAACAAATGTATCACACTAATGCAAGATGTTAATAATAGGGGAATCTATGTGCAGGGGAAAAGATGATATATGGGAACTTCTGACTATCTGCAGAATTTTTCTGTAATAAAAAAAAGAAAAAGGTGAGGCTTCTGATCCCAAAAAGATGGCATACAGTCTTTTCTCCCTTACCTGATCTACCCATTAACTACAACTATAAACCCTGGAAATATTGCAAGAGGAAACCAACAGAGAACTCTGGAAAGCAGAAAGAGAAAGGTGAACTGGTCAGGGATCCAGGACTAGAGGAAGAGCATAGCAGCAGGGGCACCTTATTCCCCCTGAAAGGAGACCCAGGCCTAGTGTTTCCCACCCTAAACTTAACAACAAAAGTTGGGCATGGTAGTAACAGATAAAAACAAAAATTTCTAGATGGGTTCAGTAGAAGAGTGGAAATGACAGCATAGAATCAGTGAACTTGTGGACAGATCAACAGAATTCACTCAATCTAAACAATAGGGAGAAAATAGACTTAAAAAAATGAACAGAGTTTCAGGGACCTGTGAGACATTAAAAAAAAAATCAACATTTATATCATTGGAGTTCCAAAAGGAGAAAAGAATGAGAGTAGGATTTAACGGGTAATATATGAAGATATAACATTTGAAAATATCCCAAATTTGACAAAAGACATAAAACCTACAAATTAAAAAATCCGAGCAAACCTCAAACAGGATAAACCTAAAAAAAAAAAATCTACACCAAGACACATCATAACTAAACTTCTGAAAACTAAAGAAAAAGAAAAAAATCTTGAAAGCTGCTGAAGAGAAACAATACATTACTTATAGGGGACTATCATTTCAAATGACAGTAGATTTCTCAGTAGAAATGGTACTAGTTTCTTAGGGCTGCTATAACAAAGCACCACAAACTGGCTGGCTTACAATTACAGAAATTTATTCTCACAGTTATGGAGGCTAGGAGTTTGAAATCTGGGTGTCAGCCACATTGATTCCTTCTGATGGAACTGAGGAAGAATCTGTTCCATGACTCTCTCCCAGCTTCTGATGATGGCCGATAATCCCTGGCATTCCTTGCCTTGCAGCCCCAACCTCTTCCTCTATCTTCACAAGGCCATTTCCCTTTGTGTATGTGTCTCTTTGTTTCTTCTCTTTTATAAGGACACAATTCATATTGGATGGGATTAGGCCCACCCTACTTAGTAATACCTCATGTTAACATCTTCAAAGGCCCTATTTCCAGACATAGTCATGCTAACAGGTACTGAGGGATAGGACTTCAACATATTTTGCTATGCATTCAGTGCAAACAAGAACCATTGAGTCAGAAGGAAGTAATACAACATTTTTCAAGTCCTAAAAGAAGAGAATTGTCAACCGTGAATTCTGTACCTGGCAAAATTATCCTTCAGAAATTAAGGGAAAATCAAGACATTTTCAGATGAAGAAGAATTAGCAGAATCTGTCACTAGAGCTTGTTCTTGTCAGGTGCCGTTGAGTCGGTTTCAACTCGTAGTGACCCTATGCACAACAGATCAAAACACTGTCTGGTCTTGCACCATCCTCACTTCAGCCCCTTGTTACAGCCATGGTGTCAATCCATCTCATAGAGGAACTTCCTCTTTTTTGCTGACCCTCTACCTTACCAAACATGTTGTCATTCTCCAGGGACTAGTCCCTCCTGATAACAAGTCCAAAGTACATGATACAGTCTTGCCATCTTTGATTCCAAGAAGCACTCCGGCTGTACTTTTTCCAAGACAGATGGTTCTTCTGGTAATCCATGTTATATTCATTATTCTTAACCAACACCATCATTCAAAGACATAAATTCTTCTTCGGGGTCTTCCTTATTCATTGTTCAGCTTTCGAATGCATATAAGGTAACTGAAAATATCATGGCTTGGGTCAGGCTCACCTGGGCCCTCAAAATGACATCTTTACTTTTCAACACTTTAAAGAGATCTTTTGCAGCAGATTTTTCCAATACAATACATCATTTGATTTTTTAACTGCTGGTTTCATAGGCATTGACTGTGAATCCAAGTAAAATGAAATCCTTGACAACTTCAATATTTTCTGTTTATCATGATGTTGCTTATTGCTCCGGCTGTGAAGATTTTTGTTTTCTTTATGTTGAGGTGTAATCCATACTGAAGGCTGTAATCTTTGATCTTCACCAGTAAGTGGCTCAAGTTCTCTTTGATTTCAGCAAGCAAGGTTGTGTCATCTGCATAACACATGCAGGTTGTTAATGAGTCTTCCTCCAATCCTGATGCTGTGTTCTTCTTCACATAGTCCAGCTTCTCCAATTATGTCCTCAGCATAGAGACTGAATAAGTTTGGTGTAAGGATACAACCCTGGCACAAACCTTTTCTGATTTTAAACCATGCAGTATCATCCTTGTTCTGCTTGAACAACTGCCTCTTGGTCTCTACATACAGGCTTCTCATAAGCACAATTAAGTGTTCTGGAAGTCCCGTTCTTCACAATGTTATCCATAATTTGTTATGATCCACACAGTCAAATGCCTTTGCATAGTCAATAAAACATAGGTAAACATCTTTCTAGTATTCTCTGCTTTCAGCCAAGATCCATCTGACATAAGCAGCGATATCCCTTGTCCCATGTCCTCTTCTGAATCTGGCTTAACTTTCTGGCAGTTCCCTGTTGATGTACTGCCGCAAACACTTTTGAATGATCTTTAGTAAAATTTTACTTGTATGTGACATTAATGATATTGTTCGATAATTTCCGTGTTCCATTGGATCACCTTTCTTTGGAATGGGCACAAATATGGATCTCTTCCAGTTGGTTGGTCAGGCAGCTGTCTTCCAAATTTCTTGACATAGACAAGTGAGCACCTCCAGCACTGCATCCATTTGTTGAAACATCTCAATTGGCATTCCATCAGTTCCTGAAGCCTTGTTTTTTGCTATTTCCTTCAGTGCAGCTTGGACTTCTTTCTTTAATATCATAGGTTCTCGATCATATGCTACTTCCTGAAATGGTTGAACATGTACCAATTCTTTTTGGTACAGTGACTCTGTGTACTCCTTCCATCTTCTTTTGATGCTTCCTGCCTCGCTCAATATTTTGCCCATAGAATCCTTCAAAGTTGCAACTCAAAGCTTGAGTTTTTTCTTCAGTTCATTAAGCTTGAAGAATGCTGAGCATGTTCTTCCCTTTCAGTTTTCTAACATCACGTCTTTGCACATTTCATTATAATAATTTATTTTGCCTTCTCAAGTTGCCTTTTGAAATCTTCTGTTTAGTTGTTTTACTTCATCATTTCCTCCATTCACTTTAGCTACTCTACATTCAAGAGCAAGTTTCAGAGTCTCTTCTGACATCAGTTTTGGTCTTTTCTTCTTTCCTGTCTTTTTAATGACTTTTTGCTTTCTTCATGGATGATTTGCTCGGTGAATTTCCACAACTCATGTGGTGGTTGGTCATTAGTATTCAATGTGTCAAATCTACTCTTGAGATGGTCTCCAAATTCAGTTGGAATATACTCAATGTTGCACTTTGATTCTTGTGAACTTGTTCTCATTTTCTTCAGCTTCAACCTGAACCTGCATATGAGCAATTGATGGTCTGTTCCACAATTGGCACCTGGCATTGTTCTGACTGATGATGTTGATCATTTCCATCATCTTTTTCCACAAATGTAGCCTATTTGATTCCATCTGGTAAGGTCCATATGTATAGTTGCTGTTATACCACATGTGTGTCAGTTTGTTGTATCGTGGTGGCTTTTGTGTTGTTGTGATACTGGAAGCTTTGCCACCAGTATTTCAAATATTAGCAGGGTCACTCTTGGTGGACAGGTTTCAGCACAGCTTCCAGACTAAAACAGACTAAGAAGAAGGACCTGGAAGTCTACTTCCGAAAAAAAAAAAAATGGCTAGTGATAACCTTATGAATAGAAAGAGTAGAGATAGGGCTATATACAATAGACTATCCTTCTCCTGGTGTCTTTTATAAATAATATTTGGTGAGTAAGAAAATAGAGAAATGACATACCTAAAAAAAAAAAAAAAAAAAACCCAGCGCCATCAAGTCAATTCCAACTCATAGTGACCCTACAGGACAGAGTAGAACTGCCCCATAGGGTTTCCACTGAATGCCTGGTGGATTGGAACTGTCAACCTTTTGGTTAGCATCCGCAGCTCTTAACAACTACATCACCAAGGTTTCCATTTATACCAAAAGGAATGATATTTAATAATGGGGGAAAGTAATGGGATGAAACTTGAAGTAGTAAAATGCTTATGCCAGTACACTGGTATGTACAATGTCCAATATGTATAGTGTAATACCCAGATCAACTACTAAGAAAACTATACAAAGAGACGTGCTTAAAAACAGTTTAAGATTAAATTAAAATGGAATCCTAAAGAATGTTTGAGTAACCCAACAGAAGGTAATAAAGATAAACAGATGAACAAGGAATGAAGCAAACATAAAACAAATAACAAAATGGCAAATTTAAGCTCTAACATATCAATAATTATCATAAATGTAAATGGTATGAATATCCCAATTAAAAGGCAGATATTGGTAGAGTAAATAAAAAAATATGACCCAACTATATTCTCATTGAAAAAAAAAAACTTCAAATTCAACAATATAGGTATATTGAAGGAAAAATTACGATGCAAATATTAGAATAAAATAAACAAGTTCTATAACAGTCCAAAATCCCATTGTTCCTTTTTCCCTTTGATCGTCTATTTCCACTTCACAGCCCCCAAAGAATTTTACCCCAAAATACTTGAATGGTGAGACTTTTTTTTTTTTTTTAATCACCTATTGATCAGTCAGGTAGCTACATAATGTTTCACTAACAAATCCAATATCTTTGTGAGTTCACATGACAATAGTTTATTTATCACTTAAGCATCCCATCTAATGCAAGTGGGACCAGTTGAAAAACTACACAAACAATAAGAAAATTCAGTAAGAAGCAGTAATCAAAATTAAAAACAAAAATAAATAGCCTTCGTATATCAAAAGAACAACTAATAAGACATAATATATCTCTTTTACACAGGGGTATTTACAGGAAAAATGAACTAATTAATTAATAGGTGAGTAGAGTACCAATTCTGATCACGGTGGAGAAATAGGGACCATATCTGCCTTCCCAACTGAAGCAATTGAAAAACAGGACCAAATATATCAACCAACGGCTTTCAAAACATTGGACGGCAACCAACAAAGAAGTTGCTATGATTGTTTAAGCTTACTGCCCAGAGAAAGTTTCCAGGCCATAACACAGGAAAAAGAAACCAGGCAGAGACCAACAGTATTCCTGAATAGAAAGAATCCTTGAACAGTATCCCTGGATTGAGAAAAAAGAATTAGAAGTTCAAGGAGATCCAAGTGGCTAGAATTCACAAAACAGAGAAACAGGAAAGAGCTGGAGAGAGCCAGAAAGACAACAAACTGGAGATCTGTAAAGGGTCCCACTTGAGTATCAGCATATGCCTGTAAGGATACTACCCAAGGTACAGGAAATAACCATTCAAAGAGGTTAGAAGCAACAATACCCAGGGCTCACCCAGAGCCAGCTATGCTTCCTACTTCTACCGTCCAGAGTAGAAAACCAAATACCTCACAGAGTATAAGATAGAGTACTCAGTAGGCTATTGCCTCAGCAATAGAACAAACATACACTCAAATAAATACTGCTCTGGTCATGTCCAACAAAGATTAAAAGCAACGCACATTATATATTATTTAAAAAAAAAAAAAAAAGAATTGCTGTTGAGTCGATTCTGACTCGTAGCGACCCAGTAGGACAGGGTATGACAGCCCCATAAGGTTTCCAAAGAGCAGCTGGTGGATTCAAACTGCCAACCTTTTGGTTAGCAGCCATAGCTCTTAAAATAATAATAATATTATTATTATAGGAACATTATAAGGCATTGTTATAGGAACACAAAAATATCCAGCAAACAGCTAGGTATAAAATTCACAAAGTGGAGCTCAAATAAAAAAAAAAAAAATTATTTGGCATTCAAAGAGGAAGGAAAATGTGACCTATATGAGCAGAAGCAATAAATTAAACCTAACCAAGAAAAGACACAGATGACAGAATTAACAGGCAAAGACATTAAAATAGTTATTATAACTGTATTCCATATGTTCAGTAAACTAGAAAAAAAGATTAAGTATGCCAACTAGAGATATGGCAGATAAAAAAAAACTTCTAGAAACAAAAGTTAAAATCTCTGAGATTAAAAAATACATTGGGTGGAGTTAAAGCAGATTAGACATTGCATGGGGAAAAAATAGTGAACTTTTCAAAAATTATCCAAAATAAAACAAAGAGAGAAAAAGGGACAACTCGAAGTAACCCCAGTTTATGTGTAACTGCAGCCCCTTAAAGGGATGAAGGATAGGGACAGAAGAATATATTTGGAGAAATAATGGCTGAACATTTTCTAAACTGATGAAAACGGTAAACCCAAACATCCAAAAAGTTCAACAAACCCCAAGCACAAGAAACATGAAGAAAATTATACCAAGGCATATCAAAATCAAACTGCTCGAAACCAACTAAAAAATAAAAAGAAAATCTTAAAAACAGTCAGAAAAAAAGGTGAATTACAGAAACAACCATAAGAATGACAGCAGACTTCTCATCAAAAATAATTCAAGCTAAAGAGATAATAGAGCAACACCTTTAAAGTCCTGGAAGTAAACAATTTTAAACCTAAAATTTTATATCAAGGGAAAATACCTTTCAAAATTGAACATGCAATAACAACCTTTTCATATACACAAAAATTGAAAGTATTCATCACCAGTATACCTGCACTACAAGAACTATTAAAGGAAGCCCTTCACACAGAAGAAAAATGAGAGCAGATGAAAATATAGATCTACAAAAAGTTCTTCCTAACACCAGATGGTAAATATCTGAGTAAATATGAAGTAATGTTTTCTTATTTTTTAAATCAATTAAGATATAATGGTTTTTTAAGGAAAAAATTATAACTATGCATTGTGGGATTTATAACAAATGTAGTAGTAAGAAGTATGGCAGTGATATCCCAAAGGAGAGTAGAAATGGAAGTATATTGTTTTATGGTTTTATATTTACAGGACCAGGTAGTGTTTCATTCTGTTGTACATAGGGTTGCTAGGAGCTGAAACCAACTTGGAACCTAACAACAACATATTTACATGAAGTGGTATACTGTTTCTCGAAAGTAGACTGTGATAAGTAAAAGATGGTTACTATGAACCCTAAAAGAACCACTGAAATAAAACAACAAAGAATTATAGTTTATAAGTCAATAAAGGGAAAAATAGAATCATAAAAAATACTTAATCCAAATGAAGGCAAAAAAGAAGAAAAATGGAACAAATAACAGGTAACAAAATGGTAAATTTTAATTCAAATGTATTAAATTAAATTATCTATAAACAAACAAATACCCCAATTAAAAGACATACGGTCAGATTAGGTTATATATATATATCCCAACTATACGCTGCCTACAAGAAAACCATGTCTTAGTCGTTTAGTGGTACTATAACAGAAATACAAGTGAATGGTTTTAACAAAGAGAAGGTTATTCTCTCACAGTCCAGTAGGCTAGAACTCTGACCTCAGGGCACCGCCTCCAAAGGAGGGCTTTCTCTCTCTGTGAGCTCTTGAGAAGGTCCTTGTCATCAGTCTTCCCTTGGTCTGGGAGCATCTCAGCAAAGAAACCTCAGGTCCAAAGGACGCACTCTGCTGCCAACGCTGCTTTCGTGGTGGTATGAGGTTCCAGTCTCTCTACTTGCTTCTCTCTTTTATATCTCAAAGAGATTGCCTTAAGACACTATCTAACCTTATAACTGCCACTGATCCATCTCATTTTGTCATAGTGATAGGATTTACGACACAGGGAAATCACATAAAATGGTGGACAATCACACAATACTGGGTCTTAAGGCCCAGGTAAGTTGACAGTTATTTTGGGGGGACACAATTCAATCCATGACACACTTTAAATATAAAAACAAATTGTTTAAAACCAAAGGAATGGGAAACATACATGTTAACACTAACCAATAAAAAACTGGGATGGCAAATTCACATCAGACAAAGTAGAATTCAAAGCAAGTTAACTATTACCTTTTTTCTTCATTAAATAGAACCAACTTATTTAAATTTTAGATTTTTAACATTTTAATTTTTTTTTTTCCTATATCCTAAATACTGGCATTGTTGGTATAATTTTTGTTTCTAATTGGCTCTCCCTCCTCCCATTGTCTCATTACAACAAAAAGCCTCAGGATAATTTTTGACTATCAAAACAGAAATTTTCACTCAGAAGGGGTCATATTTTACCAATTTTTCTACATTTGCTCTCCTCACTCCCCAAAAGAGAAGTAGGGTTTGAGGTAAGAACAGCAGGAGCTAATGTCATCCCTTCTGGAAAAAAGTAAATAAACAAAACTCATCTAAGGAAATGCTTGAGTACTATGCTTAGATTTAATGGTTCAGGCTCAACTGGGCTTTCAACAGTACTCATTGCCTGGATAAACCTTCCTCCTAATACTAGAGCTCTCAATGCCAGGATCTGGGCCAAATTCCAAGACAGACCCCTAACTCCAAGAGCTCTTATCATTTTTTAAGTGCATATATCTATAGTTCCTTACTGCCTGCCACTTAGTATTCCTGTATGTTGCTGAACAGCTGCCATGTTTCCCTAGAGATGTTCCTATATATCCTTACCTATTTCACAGGGCTGTTGTAGAGCTTAATTAATTAATGTTTCCTGAATGTCTTGAGATTTCCAGATGAAAAGTGCTAGGTAGAAGTGTAGAGAGTTTCATTAAATCTCCAGTTTTATCCTGGAGATTGAAGGATCTCACCTGGGCTTAACTCCTATTGGACTATTCCAGTCCTATGTGTCTTGTTCGGGATCCTCAGATCATAAAAAAATTTGCTCTAACCATCACTTTAACCCAGCCTTCTGATAGGTGATAGGTTATCCAAAATGTCACACAGGGTTACATGCCAATATCACATTCTTCCCCTTCAACCAGTCTGGAAGTGATTAAGACAGGATGAATTTTCTCATAGTATACTACAAAATAACCCTGCCAGATTCCAGGATGGGCATAATTGTGTGTGTGTATTTTGTTCCTGCAAAGGATATGAAAAACATGAAGGATTTCAGATAAATGAAAGATATGAATAGGCATTTCAAAGAAGAATCTCAAATGTTTAAAAATCATATATAAAGGTGTCCAACATCACTATTAAACAGTGAAATGCAAATTTAAATAACATTAAAGTTCTTTTTACCACCTGACCAAAATCTTACCATACTAAGCTTTGGGCAAGGATTGAGAGCCAAGAGAAATCTTACAAACTGTGGGTGGGAGTACAAACTCGTACAATACTTGAGAAGCAATCTAGGAAAGCTGAAGATGTGACCACCCTCTGACCCATAAATTCCACTTCTCGATGAAGAAACTTCCATATGTGCATAGAGAAAAGTTTAAAATATTATTTATTGCAGCCTCATTTTTAATTGCAAGAAAAAAGGGAAACAATCTAAATGTTCATGAACAGTCGAATTTTTTTAAAGTTATGACATAGTCAAATGAGAGAATACTATATAGAAGTGAAAGTAAACTAGAGCTATGGCAACAACGTAGATAATTTCCCAAACACAATTTTGAGAGAAAACAGAAAATTGCTATAGGATACACAAAGATGACACCATGTTATGGATTGAATTGTGTCCCTTAAAAATATGTCTTGTAAACCCTAGCCTCTAAACCTGTGGTTATAATCCCAGTTGCAGATGGGTTGTCTTTGTTACATTAATGAGTCAGGATTAGTGTGGGGCTGATCTTGAGCCACTCTCTTACAAAATACAAAAGCAGCAGATTAGGCAAGCAGAGATGGGGAAAGATAGATGCCAAGTCACACGGAAATCTCCAAGGAACCAGGAAACAGAAGCTGAAGAGGCAAGTACCTTCTCCCAGAGCTGGCCAGGAGAGGAAGCCTTCCGCTAGAGCCACTCCCCTGAATTGGGACTTCTAGCCTCCTAAACTGTGAGAAAATAAATTTATATTTGTTAAGGCCATCCACTTGTAGTATTTCTGTTATAACAGCACTAGATAACTAAGACACACCATATATATATATGTAGGTAAAGACGTGCAAAACAATACTATATTATTTAGGTATACATACAGGCAAAATAAAAATTTAGGAAATGCATAGGAATGATGAACTACAAATTCGGGAAGGAAGTGGTGGGGAAGAGTGCATTCAAGACTGAACAAAAGCACACAGAGGGCTTCAACTGCATAGTAGATAAATCAGTTGCCATCCGGTCAATTCCAACTCATGGTGACCCCCTGTGCTGCAGAGCAGAACCACACTCAGTAGGGTTTTCATGGCTGTGACCTTTCACCAGATCGCCAAGCCTTTCTTCCAGAGTGCCTCTGGGTGGGTTCAAACCATTAACTTTTTGATTAGTAGCCACGTGCTCAACCATTTGCGCCATTCCAAGACTGATGGTAGATACACAGGGATTAATTATGCTATTCTTTATACCTTTTTATCTTTGCACCTTTCATATATCTAAAATATTTTTTAACAAAAATTATTTATTACTAACCTTTATATCTTTTGTATGACTGAAGTATTTCATAATTAATATTTAAGAAATGGCACTAGGAACATCAAGGGAAGAGGCAGACTATGGAGAGCTGAAAGGGACTTGAAGGAGAAAATACAGTAGGAAGTTCAGCACATGAAGTCCACACTTCTGCAATATCTGTGGGTATGTATGTGGGCATGTGTGCAAAGTTGCTTTAACGTGCCTAAGCCACTTTCTAAACATTGCTGGGAGGGCAGGTTTATTAAATCTATTATCACATAGCCGATGTTACAGTTACTTTGGAGTTGTGTTTAGAAATCTCATTGTGCATTAAAAAGCAAAACAAACAAAACCATTAATTTTCCTCTAGCCCTAGAGCAGTGATTTACAAACACAAATAAAATCTCATGTAGAATTCCAACATGTAAGCAGGTAAAACTGCAATTTCTCTGGTTAAATTTTCTCTTCCTCCTTCTCTGTGGCAGCCTCAAAGCATCTCTGCAGGGTCTTAGGACCTAACAGAACATAATTGAGAACACATACACTAAAACAGCACTTTCTGAAGTGTGTTTTTGCAGAGACACAGGTCATGAAAATGTTCTATATCGGTAAGATTCCCTGGTCATATACGTCTGAGATATGCTACACATTCTGTAGGTCTTCTTGGATGGTCTCAATGCATATTAAAGACTCTGAGAAGCCCTGAAACAAAGAAAGCTGCTTAACTTTGTTTCACCCAGCATTTCTGAAGCTTAGGTGACCACAGAACATACCTCCTCACAAAGTATCTACTAATACCCCGTGGAACACTAAGCACTCTTTTAGAAACACTTCCTTTACACCAAATGTTTCTTTCCAAGAAGACTGTCAACATTTAGTTCATTTTTAATACAATAAACTTACAGTTACTAATAAGTCTTCATACTACCCAAATCCCTATTTTTTCAAATGTATTTTTCTAGTATATTTTCGAGCAGTTTATTAAAAACTTACACATAGCAGGCTCATCATCTACTTATGTATTTGTTCAATGAAAATATACTGAGTGAGTTCTTATAGGAGAATTTTAAATGCAAGGATAAATGAGACCTGCACTTTATCTTCAAAAAAAGTTCAAAAAGGCTATGTTGGCATTTGTTAAAAGGAGGCATGTTGTTGACAAAATAACATAAATTCTTTAAGTATATATTGAATTTAAATGAGTTTGATATATCTGCAATGTATCAAGTCCCAAAAATTGTTAGATCAGTATATAAGTTTTAAAAAATAAATTGTTATATTTATATTTATCTACTTCTATTGTATTAGGCGCTATTGGGAATACAGGAAAAGAGATTAACGATACTGGAATAATCTAGCAAAGTCATAGAGAAAAGCTATATCCACAAACGTTTTAATGAAGTACAGTTCAAGTTTCCATTTTAAAAGTTTCCTCTTTAACTCAAACATCACAACATTTCTTTGGATGTGGGAGTAAATAGGGCTCATTTGGCCACATACCAGTCCCCTTTTGAAGCGTGGCAAGTTACATGAGTAAATGTCATGTGAGCAGATGTGGAGCCTTTCCTAAGGACTTCCTAAGGATGAACACCAATAAGTAACATTAATGACCTCAGGAGTCCAAACATTCCAGTCCCTTGGCCAATTTTGAAGTTCTTTTTGATATTTCCCTAAGAATAGGGGAGCATATCCTACTGAAGGAATTATCCAACTTAAATTGAGCAATTGAAGAAGATATTAAAGACCTAAGAAATCTGTTTTTGCTTTTTTACCTTGACAACTTTATTGGAACCTTTTTGAGGTACTACATATAAACTTCTCCTCCAGAACACACAGCCATTTGATATATTTTTATTCTCCTCGATTCTTTAGTTACTCATTTACTCAATCAATCAAAATCAATGTACACACAGTGAGGAAAATTCAGAGAAATATAAAATTAGATATTTGTTCTTGGGGAGTTTATAGTCTCATTGGAGAGACAAGTGATATAATATTTAAAGTTAATGACAAAACAACCTGATAACCCAGGTGATGTTATAAGAAAATAACTGGTGAGGGTGAAATGTGTGATGCAAACACTCTATAAGTTTGGAGAAGGATCAATTTGCTGGGAGATGAACTAGTCACGGAAATTTCATAGTGAAGAAAACTTGACCTGTCCTGAAAGATAAAAGAATTTGAGGAAACTAAAAAGAGATGGAAGAACATTTCAGAGACAGAAATTTTTGTGAATAAAGTCTCACAGAATGCCTGTGAGCCATTCAAAAGATGCAGTAAAATTTTGTGGTCACTACTTCACTTGGATGGGTATATACAAAGCATCAAAAATAAGTTGCCTAAACCAAAACATGTACTAGTAAAAGTCCAAGAAAGAAAGAACACCAAAGACGTCAGAAACTATGATTCCTACTCACAGCAACCCTACAGGACAGAGTAGAACTGCCCCACAGGGTTTCCAAGGAGCACCTGGTGAATTCGAACTGCCGCCTTTTGGTTAGCAGCCATAGCTGTTAATCACTACACCACAAGCATTCCCTAGACACATTTTTTTTTAGGTTTTACCGGACACCACTTGCTTCAATTTGTTGATCACTGTTTTCCACAGTATCTTTTTGAATTAAGCCACATACTCTGCCAAGTTCCTAATTCAAATTGGTAGATCAGTATATAAGTCTAAAATAATAAATTGTTATATTTATATTGTAGTATCTACTTATATTGCATTAGGCACTATTGGGAATACAGGAAAAGTGTTTCATTTGGGGAAGACAAGACAACACATAAAAAAT
Source organism: Loxodonta africana (assembly GCF_030014295.1). NCBI lineage: Eukaryota > Metazoa > Chordata > Mammalia > Proboscidea > Elephantidae > Loxodonta > Loxodonta africana. The sequence continues at coordinate 147,202,137 of NC_087344.1, read as the reverse complement.
TTGTTGTGGTTGTCAAGTGCCATTGGGTCAGATCCGGCTCATGGCAACCCTATATACAACAGAACAAAACTGCCTGGTCCTGTGCCATCCTCATAATCACTGTTATGCTTGAGTTCATTGTTGTGGCCATCGTGTCAATCCATCTCATTAAAGGTCTTCATCTTTCTCTCTGTTCCTCTACTTTACCAAGCATGATGTCCTTCTCCAGGGACTGACTCCTCCTGTTAACATGTCCAAAGTATGTGAGACGTAGTCCTGCCATCTTTGCTTCTAAGGAGCATTCTGGCTGTACTTCTTCCAAGACAGATTTGTTCATTCTTCTGGCAGTCCGGTGTATATTCAATATTCTTGGCCAGCACCATAATTCAAAGGCATCAATTCTTCTTCAGTCTTTGTTACTCATTGCCCAGCTTTTGCATGCATATGAGGTGATTGAAAACACTATGGCTTGGGTCAGGCACACCTTAGTCTTCAAGGTAACGTCTTTGCTTTTCAACACATTAAAGGGGTCTCTTGCAGCAATGAGTCATTTGATTTCCGCACTGCTGCTTCCATGGATGTTGATTGTAGATCCAAGTAAAATGAAATCCTTGACAACATCAGTATTTTCTCCGTTTATCATGATGTTGTTTATTGGTCCAGTTGTGAGAATTTTTGCTTTCTTTTTGTTGAGGTGTAATCCATACCGATACCCTGGTGGTGTAGTAGTTAAGTGCTACAGCTGCTAACCAAAAGGTCAGCAGTTCAAATCCATCAGGTGCTCCTTGGAAACCCTATGGGGCAGTTCTATTCTGTCGTCTAGGGTCACTATGAGTCAGAATTGACTCAAAGGCAATGGATTTGGTTTTGGTTTAAATCCATACTGACGGCTGTGATCTTTGATTTTCATCAGTGCTTCAAGTCCTCTTCACTTTCAGCAAACAAGGTTGTGTCATCTGCATAACACAGGTTGTTAATGAGTTTTCTTCCAATCCTAGTGCCCCATTCTTCTTCATATAGTCCAGCTTCTGGAATTATTTCCTCAGCATGCTGATTGAATAAGTGCGGTAAAAGGATACAACCCTGGCGTACACCTTTCCGACTTTAAACCACACAGTATCCCCTTGCTCTGTTCGAACAACTACCTCTTCATCTATGTACAGGTTCCTTATGAGCATAATTATGTGTTCTGGAATTCTTATTCTTCGCAGTGTTATCCGTAACTTGTTATGATCCATACAGTCGAATGCCCTTGCATGATCAATAAAACACAGGTAAACATCTTTCTGGTATTCTCTGCTTTCAGCCAGGATCCACCTGACATCAGCAATGATATCCCTGGTTCCATGTCCTCTTCTGAACCTGGCTTGAATTTCTGGGAGTTCCATGTTGATATACTGTTGCAACCGCTTTTGAATGATCTTCAGCAAAATTTTACTTGCATGGGATATTAATGATATTGTTTGATAATTTTTGCATTCTGTTGGATCACCTTTCTTTAGAATAAGCATAAATGGTAGACCTGGCCAACCGACTAGAACAGATCCATATATAACATGAAAAATTAGAGAGCAATGAGTTGCATTTACATAATCAAATGCTAGGAGCCCTGGTAGTGCAGTGGTTAAGAGCTCAACTGCTGACCAAAGGTTGGCAGTTCGAGTCCACCAGCCACTCCTTGGAAACTCTATGGAGCAGTTCTACTCTGTCCTATAGGGTTGCTATGAGCCAGAACCAACTGGAGGAAAACAGGTACAGTGGAACAGGAAAACCAAGTGTGATAGTTATTTACATAAACAAATGCTATAGTTGGTGTGGTTTGGACTGAAAATTCAGTCAGACAACTGGCATAATGATAAAAGAGTGTGAGATTAGTTGAGAGAAAGGGCTTTCATGGTGTAGTGCAAGTAAAGAGAAAAAAAGGAACTTGGCATCACATGTATATGACAACAATACCAGTCTATGTAGAGAAGAGGGTATGTGCCTGGAAATAATGAGAGAGAAAAAAGGACAGAGACAGAGTAAGCTATAGGGCAGCCTAGAGGTCAGTAAGTTATGGTCAGCAATGTATTTTTTAACTAAAAAATTAAGTTTTATTGGAATATGTGTAGTTGTTGCCGTCAAATTGGCTCCAACTCATAGCAACCTCAGGTGTAACAGAAGAAATGTTGCCCAGTTTTGCACCATCTTCATGATCATTGCCATGCTCAAGTTCATTGTTGCAACCACTGTGTATTTTGAGTGCCTCCAAACCTAAGGGGGCTCAGCTTCCAACTGTATATTGGACAATATTATATTGTGACCCACAGGGTTTTCACTGGCTAATTTTTGAAAGTAGATCACCAGGCCTTTCTTCCTAGTTTGTCTTAGTCTGGAAGCTCTGCTGAAACCTGTCCACCGTGGGTGATCCTGCTGGTATTTGAAATACCAGCCACGTTCATTTGTTTACATATAGCCCATGGCTGCTTTCACACTACAAGGACAGATCTGAGTAGTTGTGATAATTGTAATGGCCTGCAAAGCCTAGAATACTTACTCTCTGGCCCTTTACTGGAAAAGTTTGCCAATCATTGTGTAGAACATGCAAATATTTGAGAATAGGGAGGGAACAAATGTAGTGCTCTGAAATTCCAATGGACAGATTATTCTTCCTTATACCTACCTAGCCACACACAAATAATAGACTCCATCCCCCAGGCTCCATAGGACTTCTGACAAAGGACAGGTTATAGAAGACCTTGAAAAACTTACAGGGAGATTTAGAGTTGATGTCCAAGATAGTGAAAATTCTAGCATAAGAAAATGATCTATCTAGAAGATTAATCTGGAATGAGAGCAGACAGTGGAAACCTAAAGGAAAAGACACTAGTTAAAATATTGCCAAGCCAAGCAGGGGTCTTGACAAGAAATGGAGATGATATGACAATTCAGAGAAACATTTCAAAGGATAATTCAGTCTTGGTGATAAATTAGGGTGGGAGGTGGTAGTATAAGGGCAAAACATTAGACCAGTAGCAATAGAATTACATTCTGGTACTAGCTCTGCCATTTGCTAGCTCTGGGTCTTTTGGCAAGGATACTTTATTGGCCTCCATTTACTCATTTATGACACTAGAAAGTTGGTAGAAATGGTGATATGAACCATTTTTGAGCACCTGCTTAATGTCAGGCACCGTGCAACAGCACTTTACATATTCATTTCTAATTTTCACAAAAGGCCCCAACATAGGTATTGTTAAGCCCATTTCACGGAAGAGGACACTGAAGTTGAGAGAAGTTTAGTAAATTGCCTGATATGACATAGCTAGTAAAGTAACAAAACAAGGTTTCAAATTTAGTATTGGTCTCTGTATGCACAGAGAATTATGTGGTCCAAATACTCAAGCTCAGATAAGAATAGTCAGTACTTCATTCTGGGAAGTCCTGCACTCTTTAAAATATTTAAGTAGTTAAGTGTCCCCTTCCTTTCACTCCCTTAAAAAAAAAAATTAGTGCTCTCCAAACATCCATGTGCTCCTTGCATTCCCAGATGCCCTTGTAGCTAGGTTGATTGTGTTCTGACCAGTAAGATGTGGGTACAAGCGGCATAAGCCACTTCCAGCCTTGGCCCCTGAAGACAAAATAACCACCAACATGTACAGGCTTTACAGTTCTCGACAAACAGGCCTTCATGCATAGGTTATCTCAGAGGGCTCTTACAACAAATAATAACTAGAGCTATTATTATCTGAAACAGGGTTACAGAGAAAGAATCTTAGCCACAAAGAGATCGAGTAATTTTATTATTCTGTGGGTAAGAGGACACCCCTTAAGGACAATATGTCTTTCACGTCTTCATCCCAGCATCTAGCCAGTGCCTGAAGCATAGGAACCAAAAGATGACTATTTTCCAAATGAAGCAACTAACTGTGTACAAACAGCGTTCAAAATAGACACAAATAAAGTCAGTTCTTATAAGTAATAGAAGCAGCTCATAAATAATTTAAAAGATTAGTAATTATACCACTTTTTCATAACCAAACCATATTTTTCTTTCTCTTAATAGTCCTTCAGTTTTACAACCAATGTTAACTTAGTAGTTTTACATCAAACCAAAACGCCCAAACCCACTGCCATCGAGTTGATTTCAACTCATAGCAACCCTATAGGACAGAGTAGGACTGCCCCACAGAGTCTCCAAGGAGCACCTGGTGGATTCAAACTGCCCACCTTTTGGTTAGCAGACATAGCTCTTAACCACTATGCCACCAGGGTTTCCAGTTTTACATAAAATAGGGCATAAGTCTCTCTCTCTCACCCTATCTCTATTTCTCTCTCCTACTTCAATACATTTAAAGACCTCATCTGACTCCCTGGCAGGTCTATGCACTGCCCTTCCCCTAACCATGACCTCATGGCCTAGGACTGAGCTTTCCTCTGCTCCATCCAATGTTTTCCCATTTCCTTTATTTTCTTGGGCACACTACTCTCCATGCAAAGGCTGCAGCTCCTCACTGCCCAAATTCTCAGTTCTTTTGCCCCTATTCCAGACTGGTAGTAGCTGATGAGGCGGTGAAAAAGGAGAGGTTACAGCATACCTGGCTGCTCAGTACTTTCTGGTACCAGCTACCTGGTGACTGAAAGGCTCAGGAGAAAAACATATTTTGGATTCTAAAACTGAGCATGTCCTTCCAGAGGGTAGAAGAAAGATCACCATGTAGTAGCAATGACAAAGGAAGGGGCAACTCAAGCCAAGCAAAGGTACAGGAATACAGTGAAAATGAGTCCTCATCCCTGGTACCTCCAAGTCTTAGAAACGGAGAAATTTAAAAAGCAGAGCCAGCCCGCCCGTAACTAGCACAGAAGAAAGGACTGAGGAAGGCGGGGTGGGGTTGGGCAGGCTGGCTGGTGAATCTGGGTTTGGAAAAGGTGGGTTCCAGGTCTCAAGGCTGCAGACAAAAAGCTTGGACATGCTCTGCTCTGTTCCCAACTATTCCCAGAAATCAATCACCAGCAATTTTGGAAGTGTAGGCACTCGTCCTTCTTGGAAGGTTTCTGAGGGTAAGAAAGCCAGGTTTCTTCTGACCACCCACTCCAAACACTACACTGACTTAGGAAGATTTATTTTCCAAGCAGATAAAATATGATTGCAAGGCCAATGGCAAAGTGCCCATGTCCCAGTGAAGGAAGAGGTAGATAGATAATGATACAGACACAGGTATAGAGATTGAGACAGAGCGAAATCCTATCTATTTGCTTTTGCCCAAAACTCTAAATGTCTGTGGGTGTGGAAAGCAGGGTTGGAACAGGTATGAGTGGAGCTTAAAAATAACTGCAGCAAGAAAGGTAGTTTCCTATGCAATTTAAGGCTCTTATATAAAAAAATTCAGGGAGGTTCCACGACCTTCTTCGAATACTAGATGACTCATTTCCTACTCTACCTCCAAGTTCTACTGATATCCCAGTTTTCCTTTTCTCTTCTGCTCTCAACCCATTCTCTTTTTTCTACTCAGTGACTTCAAATACATAGTGAACCAGAGCTTGGCAAGTCTGAGCTAGCACCTTTTACAGCCCCCTTATCCTAAATTTTTTTTTTTTTTTTTTTATCCTAGGGCGGTTTATTCTCTGTGTCCATGTGGGCACTTAGGAATACTAAGAAAACTTAATTAGATTCAATCCTGGATCTCATCAGTACAGTAGGCCAGTAGGCCACTCTATCTTCTCACTTACTCTTCTCTGAATAGGCTCTTTTTTTTGTTGTTGTTGTTGTTGTTGTTGTTTGTTTCACTTCCACTGGAATTTAGTGAGAAAATGGCTTCAACTGGATCAGCCAGCTTCGGTGTGACAATAAAAATGAAAATGAATGGTGAAAAAAATCAAAAGGTTTGCACTTTGAGATATAATTTAGTGTCTGGCAAGAATAATTCAAGAAAATTGTGTCCACTTCCTGATCACATAACTAAACAAACAATGAAGGGGGAAGTCCTGCTGAGAGACATTTTCACATTAAAAGGTGCTAAAAATGGGCTAGAGCTCCTCACAGCCCTGTTGGAGGCCTCCGTTCAATTTTTAGTCATTTCCTCTCTGTCCCCAGACTGGTAGCAACTGTCAAGGCGGAGGAAAAAGGAGAGGTTACACCTCTGTATTGACCCACTCAGCTGTTCAAGGAGTGATTGGAAAGGGAAGGGAATCTTGTCCCTTGCAGCCATTTCCAGATGGTCGCAGGGGAGGAAGATGAGAGACAGAAAGGGCAAATAAAAAAGATTAGAAACCGTCTTAAGACTCTTCTTAAGTAGAAATCTAAAATGACTCAAAATCTTCCTAAGCGATTCTATATCAGAGTTGCTATATGGGTTAGACTCACTGCTGCCCAGATGCTACCAAAAAAAAATTAAATATGCTTAGACATACAGCACTAGACATATCCTCTTCTGCAAAGCCATCAGTACTGTCTTTTTGAGTTCTAAGATGGTAACTTTTTCATCAAATGAATGAACATTTCATAAGCATGCAAATAAGCCTTCTACAGGTATTTATGGCATCAGAACTTCCAGTGAAAACACCATGTGCTCTGCACCAGTGGTATTCATGCAGAAAATAATTCAACGGTTTTGAGCGCCTACTATGGACCAGGCACTATACTGGCTGGCTATATAAAGATGGATGAAACATTGCCCTCTGGAGTTCAGTCTGGGGCAGGGTTTCTAAGCCATGACACTACTAACATCTGGGGACAAATAATTCTGGGTTGTAGGGGGCTGTCCTGTGCATTGTAGGGTGTTTAGCAGCATCCCGGTTCTCTACGCACTAGGTGCCAATAGCATCCCACCCACGTTGTGACAATCAAAAAGTTGTAACAACCACAAATGTCTCAAGATATTGTCAAATATTCCCTGCTGGGCAAAATCCCATAGCCCAGTTGAAAACCACTGGCCTAGAAGGAGAAACAAGGTTTCGTAAGCAAATAATCACAATGCAGTGAGAAGGATTAGAATAGAGTTTGCACGAAGGACTATGGGAGCACTCAAAAAAGAGCAACTACCTAACTTGGAGTTCAGACAGAGGTAGGGAGGTGAATGGCCAGATGTGTATTAAATCCACTTCAGTGACCAAGTACATTAAAAGCAGATAACAATACTAATAGATAACACTTAGAGGCCATTTTCTATGTATCATGAACTGTTCTAAGCATTTGGCAGACATTTAACTCATTAAATCCTTACAATAACCTTATGAAGTAGGTCCTACGATTAGCTTCATTTTAAGGTGAAGAAACTGAGGCACAGAGGGGTTAAATAACTTGCTCAGTTATTTACTTTCCTAGCTAGGGTCACAGAGCTAGTAAATGGTGGGGCCAAGATTCAAGACCCAAGCAGTATATCTCAATAAAGCTGTTAAAACAAAAAAACCAAGCAGCCTGGCCTTAGCAAATACATTTTTAAACAATATAGGTAAGAGGACAAAGTGACTTGGTTACAAAAACAGAATGCGCACTGCCAGTAGTGAAAAAGTAGAGGATAAAGAAAGAAGGCAAAAGAGAAAGGTGTTAGAAAAAGGGAAAGCTTAGCCACTGCCTTTTGAAAAACCTCATTTTAGAGACACTTTGGCTAGAAGGCAATCAAGCATAAGCTACAGCTGGCGTACACATTTACACTCATAAGGTTTATGCACAGAATACAGTTACAAATACAAATCAAAATAATTCTACTTAACCTGTAAACCTGTTGTGGTCAAGCAATTTCAATTCTTAGTGACCCTGTAGGACAGAGTAGAATGGCCCCATAGGGTTTCAAAGGAGTGAATGGTGGATTTGAACTGCCAACCTTTTGGTTAGCAGCCATAGCTCTTAACCACTGTGCCACTAGGGCTCTGTACTGCTGTTCCTTGGTACAGCCCAATCTTCTATGTTTCTCAAAGTAGTATATCCCCAGGGTACATAGCAATGTACATAGCAATGTATATAAAGCCTTAGGATAAATATAGCATATTTTTATTCAGTTTGTTTTTGAAAATTTCATATTTTACAAAAATAGAATAGGTATATTGTAAATTTTACATTAATTGTTATGATAAACTCAAAGCTTTAAGATTTCAAGCTTGAAGTGTCACTGAAGGCTGTGCCCCAGGTCTCCCAGTGTATACATTCATTCTCCTTCTCCATTTATTGAGAATCCCATCTATTGTGAATTGAACTGTGTCCCCAGAAAATACATATTGAAGTCCTTGCCCCTGTACCTGTGGATATGATCCTGTTTGGGAATAGAATGTTTTCTTTTGTTACATTCATAACACCCCTTAAAAAAAAAAACCAAAACCAAACCCAGTGTCGTCGAGCCGATTCCGACTTATAGCGACCCTATAGGACAGAGTAGAACTGCCCCATTGAGTTTCCAAGGAGCACCTGGCAGATTCGAACACCCCTTTACAAATGAGAAAATTGAGAATCTAAGGGGTTAAACATCTTGTTCAAGGTCACATATTCAGGAAATAGAGACTGGAAGGCGCTGCAAAATCTTACTCTTACTGCCAACAGCTTTGGTCAAAGCCATCTATTTGTATACCCAACTGAAATGGCTGCAAGTCTATCAATCCTGTACAAAGTCAGGCCAAGTTAATGGAAGTTTTCATACACATTCATTCCCATTGTTACAATATAAATGTCTATATCTGAGCTGATAATTCAGTCTCAGACAATCTCTTTAAGTGAACAGACAATCCCATACTTGAGTAAAAAGAACCAGACCAGGAAATTTAGCCCCCAGGTTACAAATGTCAGACTTACAGACAACTCCTGAACCAAAAAAAACAAACCCAGTGCCATTGAGTTGATTCCGACTCATAGACAACTCCCACTTGCCCTTTAATGTTACATAAATTTGCCCTCACTTTGAGACGACTGAACCAACCCCTACTCACAACAAATTCTTCATCACAATCACCTTCACTTGCTGTAAATGCAGCTTTTAAATCACTCAAAAGGCTTCGAGACTTTTCTTGCACTAAATAAGAACTGTACGCACCTGTGCCAACTTATCTACAAATGCTTAAAGACACACTCAGGGATGGATCTTGTTCTTAACCCAGGGACTTCAAACACAGAAGGTGGCAGTGATGCGCTCCAGCTCCAGGGGGTGGCAGCAGTGAGAAAAAGATGAACTTTTTCAAATCAGGGCATAGGTACTCTATCTGAAGCAGTTTCTGGGAGTAGTTATGGAATACTCTACACAAATGAGTCCTAATAATGAGAAAATGGTAAACCTTTGCACATGAGTAAAACCCCGAAGGATTCCTGAACACACTGGGAAAGGTGGACACTAAGAGAACTAAGGCTGGATTCACTGCTACCAAAGGCCTTTGAGGTCTTGGGTGTTGTTCTTGGATATTATTCTTTGGAAAACTACTGCAGAATGGAGCGGGAAAGGACGCTGTGAACTATTCAAGACCGAAACTGTAAATTAGGAATAGGACACTCCAGGCCACGCTGTATTTTGATAGCCTGTTCACTTGCCTTCCCTGCATCAGCCCATCTCCAACTTATTAATACATAAGTTTCTTAAAGGCAGTCACTGGGCTATGTTTCGAGTACCTACCACAATACCTATTACACACTACACATATGATAAATATTTGTCTAAAAATAAACAAACAGGACTTTATTATTGCATTTGTGTAGATGTCTAACAACTTCCATTAGCCTACTGGGAACTTCCATATAAACAAGATTTGCTCTCTATTGTACATTCCAGTGCCCAGGGCTAGTACATCGTAGCTTTTAAAAAGTGTTAAGTGAATGTCTGAAAGAATTAACAGATGGATTGATGGATGAATAAATGAATATTGCTAGATTTAGCAACTACTACCACAATTTTTCTTTTTAATGGTCTATTTAATGGTTGTTGTTGCTAGGTGCTGCCAGGTGGTTCCAACTCATAGCAACCCTACATACAATAGAACAAAATACTGCCCAGTCTTGTGCCATCCTCACAATCATTCCTATGTTTGAGCCTATTGTTGCAGCCACTGTGTCAATCCATCTAATTGAGAGTCTTCTTTTTTGCTGATACTCTACCTTACCAAGAATGTTGTCCTTCTCCAGGGACTGGTTCCTCCTAATAACATGTCCAAAGTATATGAGACAAAGTCTCAGTATCCTCACTCCTAAGAAGCTTTCTGGCTGTACTTCTTCCAAAATAGATTTGTTTGTTCTTCTAGAAGTCCATAGTATATTCAATATTCTTTGCCAACTCCATAATTCAAAAGGATCAAGTCTTCTTCAGTCTTCCTTATTCCCCGTCCAGCTTTCACATGCATATGAGGCAACTGAAAATACCATGGCTTGTATCAGGTGCTCCTTAGTCCTCAAGGTGACATCTTTGCTTTTTAACACTTTAAAGAGGTCTTTTACAGCAGATTTGCCCAGTACAATGCTTCGTTTGATTTCCTGGCTTCTTCGTACATGGGCATTGATTGTGGATTCAAGTAAAATGAAACACTTGCCAATCTCAATCTTTTCTCCGTTTATCATGATGTTGCTTACTGGTCTAGTTGTGAGGATTTTTGTTTTCTTCATGTTGAGGTGTAACCCATACTGAAGGCTGCGGTCCTTGATCTTCATCAGTAAGTGCTTCAAGTCCCCTTCACTTTCAGCAAGCAAGGTTGTGTCATCTGCATAATGCAGATTGTTCATGAGTCTTCCTCCAATCCTGACATCGCATTCTTCTTCATATAGCCCAGCTTCTTGGATTAATTTTTCAGCATACAGACTGAATAAATATGGTGAAAGGATACAACCCTGACACAAATCTTTTCTAATTTTAAACCATGCAATATTCCCTTGTTCTGTTGCAATGACTGCCTCTTGGTCTATGTACTGGCTCCTCATAAGCACAATTAAGTGTTCTGGAATTCTCATTCTTTGCAATATTATCCATAATTTGTTATGATCCACACAGTCGAATGTCTTTGCATAGTCAATAAAACATAGGTAAACATCTTTCTGGTATTCTCTGCTTTCCGCCAGATAATTTGTTAAATTATATTCAGCAAAATTTTACTTGTGTGTGATATTAGTGATATTTTTCGATAATTTCTGCATTCTGTTGGATCACCTTCTTTGAAATGGGCACAAATATAGATCTCTTCCAGTCGGCTAGCCTGGTAGCTGTCTTCCAAATTTCTTGGCATAGATGAGTGTGCACTTCCAGTGTTGCATCCATTTGTTGAAACATCTCAATTAGTCTTCCATCAATTGTTTTTTGCCAATGCTTCAGTGCAGCTTGGATTTCTTCCTTCAGTACCACCGGTTCTTGATCATATGCCACCTCCTGAAAAGGTCTTCAACATTTTGAAAAGATACAGCACACCTAGTACCCAGATCTTTGTTTTTAATACCACCCTTTCCAACAAAAGGAAGCATACCTCCTTGGAGAAATGATTCTAGGCTGATTATAGAGCTGAGGAAGGGAATATACAAGATGATCCTGGAGAATTTTACAGTGTCAGAAAGAAGTGCTTAAAAAGATAAAAAATTGATTGGCTTATGTCAAAGGACACAGAAGCCAACTGAAAGAACTTCCAATTCCCAAAGCTGAAACGATTTAGCAACAAAAAAAAGTAGTATTGGATTTGTCTTAGTTATCTAGTGCTGCTGTAACAGAAATACCACAAGTGGATGGCTTTAACAAACAGAAATTTATTCTCTCACAATCTAGGAGGCTAGAAGTCCAAATTCAGGGTTCCAGCTTCAGGGGAAGGCTTTCTCTCTCTGTCGGCTCTGGGGGAAGGTCATTGGCATCTATCTTTCTCTGGTTGAGGAGCCTCCCAGGCTCCGTGACCCCAGGTTCAAAGGACCTACTCTACTACCAGAGCAGCTTTCTTGGTGGTAAGAGGTCCCCATGTCTCTCTGCTTGCTTCTCTCTTTTATATCTCAAAAGAGATTCATTTAAAATACAACCTAATCTTGTAGATTAAGTCCTGCTTCATTAACATAACTACCGCTAATCCTACCTCATTAACATCATGGAGGTAGGATTTACAACACATACGAAAATCACATCAGATGACAAAATGGTGGACAATCACACAATACTGGGAATCATGGATTAGCCAAGTTTTGGGGAGACACAATTCAATTCATAACAGGATTATAACTCCAACTCTAAAAATAAATATCCATGAGCCCATAGTGACATAAATAAATGATGGGATAAATAAATAAATTTGGGAAAACAGACAAATCTCCCATGCAGAAGAATTCCAAATAATTTACATAGATACTCTGTCCTCAAGGAGGCAGAACATAACTTCTTACTCCTTAAGTGTAAGCTGGGCAAAGCGAATTCTTTCCAAAGTGTAAAGTATGGAAAGGGAAAGAAAAAAAGACAAACTTTACAGTGAAGAAATTCCACAAATACTACCTCTGCTACGTGATCAAGACTAACATCAGCAGTGATAAGTCCTGCTGACGGTATGCGCTCTTCATATAACATATTAAGAATGGCACTTTGCCCCTGTGGTCTTCCTCCCAACACAACCATCACCCCAGTCTAATCACGAGTAAAACACCAGACCTCGCAACTGAGGGACAGTCTACATAATACCTGACCAGTACTCCTCAAAACTGTCCAGGTCATCAAAAACAAGGAGAGTCCGAGAAACAGTCACAGCCAAGAGGAGCTTAAGAAGACACGATGACTAAATGTGATGTGGTATCTGGTCCTGGAACAGAAAAAGAACACTAGGTGAAAACTAAGAAAATCTCCATAAACTATTTAGTTAACAACAATGTATCAACATTGGTTCATTAATTGTGACAAATGTACTGCACAAATGTAAGACGTTAACGGGCAATTGGGCGTGGTATATATGGAAACTCTATGTACTATCTTCACAACTAAATCTATTCTGAAATAAAAGGTTTTTTTTTTTTTTTAAGTCATAGAAAAAAGGATACTTACAATGATACCCTGGTACTTTTACAGAAGACGTTATCGTGAATTCAATCTCCAAAAATGGATTATTTATGACTAGCTTATGTCAAAAGGTCACAAGCCAATGATGCTTCTAAAATAAAATCCTCTTCTTAGAGAAATTAGATGGCCACTATTCCCTATCATGGTGGTCATTTCTAGATGCTCAAATAATTTTCTGGTTCTTTTCCCTATAGTCAGTCTTATTATCCCTTCACAAGGTATAATTTGTATGGCCTCTTCTACAAAATTACTTCTCTATGATTGTGTGGTTACTGAAATTCTTCCTACTTTGGATTATTGTTTTTTCTGTTTGTTTTTTCCCCATAGCCAAGGAAGACCTAGTAACTACTCTGATCACTCAGGGCCTATGTTATCAATAACTGCCTCCCTCTCCCTTTTAAGATCCATAGTCACTGTTGAACTCTCTGAATGCACCCTGAGAAACCAAAATAATAGCTGAGACTGGGGTTTGGCCAGTCATGTGAAGGAGGGCTGGACAGGTGCAGAAACCCAGCTGCTAGGCCTACCTCAGACTTGGCCTTTTCTTTCAATGATCTGAGTCATTTCCTCTGGCCCCTTTTTATCCAATTGAGATTAAAATTTGCCTTTCTATTTGAGTCTCAGTGCTCCTTTGGTGTCTAAAGTCTACCTTTATTCTTTTGGATTTGTCACTGATTCTGAAGGGAAAGATAAAGTTAAGCTCGTGGAGGCTGCCTAAGACGTCAAACCACTCAGCATGGCAGGAGGCCACAGTAAAACCCTTTCTCCCTCTTCTTCTTGAGGTAAGCCTGTCCATCAACAATTACCTGCCATTTGTAGAGATGGTAGAGTAGACACCTTCCCAAACCCTCATACTGAAAAGCAGCCCCTCAGAAACCTTGATCTTTGTAAGTCAGAGCAACAAGCACCATCAGGGAGAAGTGATTGCATGGAAGCAGATATCAGTGAACCATATTTGAATGTATCCCTCAAACAATGTTCATTAATATGCAAAGCCCATTTGTTACACAACCAGCCATTTCTCAAATTGAGAATTCCTGTTTTATATCACTTTGCATACAACTCTCAGTTAGATTATAAACAAGGACCTGGGAGGAAACAGAATGAAACACAACTTTCATAATTATTAGAAGTGTTCATTCTCATTAACAAGGGGTAATTGTTTCTGTTTTGTAAATTGATCTGAGATGAAAGGAGTTAGTTAATAATTTATACTGTACTGTGGAAAGGGGGCTGTGAAAAGACTCTGCGGAAGGGTTTGAATTAAACAGCCTTTCACCCTTTTAATATCTCACAAGAGATTCTTCTGCACTGGTTCATTTAATTTAGTGGACACCGCAGTGTGGCCCATTGATCGTGGACAAAACTTCTGAAGGGCCTGGTGTGCACCCCTGTTAAAACGTGGGAAGAGAGTAAAGTTGGG